>NC_059074.1:51228614-51853614 GCF_020497125.1 Mauremys mutica
CTAAGGAAGGATAGAAGGGAATACAGCAAAATAGAGACAATAGATTTCAGGAAGGCGGATTTTGGTAAGCTCACAGAGCTGATAGGTAAGGTCCCATGGGAATCAAGACTGAGGGGAAAAACAACTGAGGAGAGTTGGCAGTATTTCAAAGGGATACTATTAAGGGCCCAAAAGCAAGCTATTCCGCTGGGTAGGAAAGATAGAAAATGTGGCAAAAGACCACCTTGGCTTAACCACAAGATCTTGCATGAGATAAAAAAAATAAAAAGGAGTCATATAAAAAATGGAAACTAGGACAAATTACAAAGGCTGAATATAGGCAAACAATACAGGAATGCAGCAGCAAGATTAGAAAGGCAAAGGCACAAAATGAGCTCAAACTAGCTACAGGAATAAAGGGAAACGAAGACTTTTTATCAATACATTAGAAGCAAGGGAAGACCAAGGATAGGGTAGGCCCACTGCTCAGTGAGGAGGGAGAAACAGTAACAGGAAACTTGGAAATGTCAGAGATGCTCAATGACCTCTTTGTTTCGGTCTTCACCGAGAAGTCTGAAGGAATGCCTAACATAGTGAATGCTAATGGGAAGGAGGTCGGTATTTGGAAGATAAAATAAAAAAAGAACAAGTTAAAAATCACTTAGAAAAGTTAGATGCCTGCAAGTCACCAGGGCCTGATGAAATGCATCCTAGAATACTCAAGGAGCTAATAGAGGAGGTATCTGAGCCTCTAGCTATTATCTTTGGAAAATCATGAGAGACAGGAGAGATTCCAGAAGACTGGAAAAGGGCAAATATAGTGCCCATCTATCAAAAGGAAAATAAAAACAACCCAGGAAACTACAGACCAGTTAGTTTAACGTCTGTGCCAGGGAAGATAATGGAGCAAGTAATTAAGGAAATCATCTGCAAACACTTGGAAGGTGGTAAGGTGGTAGGGAATAGCCAGCATGGATTTGTAAAGAACAAATCATGTCAAACCAATCTGATAGCTTTCTTTGGTAGGATAACGAATCTTGTGGTTAAGGGGAAAGTGGTGGATGTGGTATACCTAGACCTTAGTAAGGCATTTGATACGGTCTTGCATGATATTCTTATCAATAAACTAGGCAAATACAACTTAGATGGGGCTACTATAAGGTGGGTGCATAACTGGCTGGATAACCGTATTCAGAGATTCAGAGATACTTTTTGCGGATACAGACTAACATAGCTGCTACTCTGAAACCCGTATTCAGAGAGTAGTTATTAATGGTTCCCAATCCTACTGGAAAGGTATAACAAGTGGGGTTCTGTCGGATTGTTTTGCATGAGAGTGTGAGAAACTGACATGCAAGTTTCAAGGTTGAGGCTACTTCTTATCTGCTGGTAGGCAGTAAACAGGATAATAAATTAGAAAGTGGGACAGAATGACAATTACCCAATGAAGTTACAGTTGTGCCTGTGTGTACCTTATTAACCAATTAGCAATTGCTTGATTGCTTGGCCTTAATTGTATATAAGAGCATGCTGGAGAGTAATAAAGGACTTTGCTTTCAATCATATTGACTGTTGAGCTTTGTCCACGCACGCCTGCGCTGCAACAAATGGTGACCCCGACGTGATTCGTATCGAGTGATGATAGTGTCGGGAGCCTGAGCCCAGAGGCGAACGGCCAGGAGCCTGAGCCCAGAGGCGGGCAGCTGGGAGCCGCGGCGGGGAGTGCTTGAGAAGCCCCCGGATTCCGACGTGATTCGTATCGAATGATGATAGTGTCGGAAGCCTGAGCCCAGAGGCGAACGGCCAGGAGCCTGAGCCCAGAGGCGAGCAGAGGAGCCGCGGCGGGGAGTGCTGGAGAAGCCCCCGGGCGTCCGAAAAGAGAGGCGCACCTGAGCCCTGAGGAGAGCGGCTATAAGCCGCGGTGGAGAAGGGCAGAGCAGCTAACGTGAGTGCCGCTGTATCAGCTGAAGAAAAGATAACACAGAAGCCTTTATTGCACATTATGAAGCGGCAGGGAGAAAGGCTCCCCTTTGATATGTTATCCCGCCTGCTGCGGAGGGGACAGAGAAGGGAACCTTTTGTTAAGCCGAGTACAATTTTTAATAAAACTGTGTGGGAGCGGCTAGGCTCCAAGCTTTGGAAGTCGGTGGCTCAGGGCGATAAGGAAGCCTTTTCCCTGAGTCCAGTATGGAATAAGACAAAGAAGATAGTAAAAACTCTCGTGGCCGAGGCAGGAGTGCAGGCGGCCCTTTTTAAGCTTTTCCGCCCAACGCCCGAAATGCCTTCTGTGTTGTCGGTTGGAGCCAGGGAGTTTTTCGGTGGCAAGGACACGGTGATACCTTTGGCTTCCGACCTGGATAATGTTGCCCCTGTTATGGTTCCACTACCCTCCAATACGCCCGAGCCTATGAAAACAGCTTTGCCGTATGCACCCCCTCCCAAGCCATGCCGTGTCCACGGGACCTGGGGGTGTCACGAATGCGGGGAAATAAAGGAGGCTCGGGTGAGACACGTGCCATCACAGGTCTATCCCAATTTGACTATGCCTATTCAGTTTACCCAGTTTAATGTCTTTTATAAGAAAATGGAGCGCCAGGGTCAACAGCTGCAGGCCATTTATAATAAGTTAAATCAAATGCAAGGTCTTCCAGCTGGATCATTATGGAAAGAGGGGGAGCAGGCAGAGGCTTGTGAGGAGGTGCTCCGCTGGAAGCGAGCCCTGGACGAGAAAGCTTTGGAGTGCATGGCACAGGCAGAGGCTCGTGAGCAGGCAGAGGCACGTGAGGAGGTGCTCCGCTGCAAGCGAGCCCTGGACGGGAAAACTTTGGAGTGCATGGCGCAGGCAGAGGCTCGTGCCGTGGCCCCGGAGGTCGTTCGGACCTACAAGCAAGTAAGTTGTTTTGGCAGGAGTCCGGAGAAGGCGTTCTACGCTGGCTGGTCTAAGCCTGGGACAGTGCCGGGAAAACCGTTGTGCTTCTCCGGTATGAGCAGCAACAGCTGGGTGTTCTGACACAGGATTTACAGATTAAAAGAAGCCAAGCAGGGAAAGAAAAGGAACCAGAATGAGCTGATTGGAGACAGCTCATTCTTTTCTGGCCCCGGTCAAGGACATTGAGAACTGACCCTGGTGAAGAAACGAAGAATTGTACACAGGCAGGAAGAAATTTGGGACTCCTGCTGAAAAATGTGGTGTTAATTGGATTTTGGGATTTATTCTACAGGCTGCGCCCTGTGTTTTGGATAAAATTTTTAGCATGTATTGCCCCCCCCCCCAATTGGATTGTAAATGATATTACCCCCCCCCCATTACTAACCCTAGCATGTGGACCAGTTGGGTTGGGGGGTGAGGGCTCTCACATACCGAACCCCTGCCGGGTTCATGGGGAGGATGATTGTGGAATTAATTACCCCAGCTTTTTAGAGTTTGTTTGTTGTTTTTTAAGTTTGAGGAAACTCAGCCAAAGGGTTTGTTGAGTATTCTCAAGGGGGGAATTGTGGGTTATTTAGGCATAAATTTAGGTAATTTGGGAGAATGGCTTTGAATTTATGTGACCCAAAGTACCTTTATGTAAAGTGCTTTTGTTAGCCTTATTAGATTTTTGTTAATTTTGTGTTATGTGCTGATTATTGGTTGTTGTAGATTGCTTGATACTAGATGTAGCCTATATTTAATATAGATAGGCTGATTGCAGATGTTGTAATTAAAGTTATATGCATGAGAATGTAGCCCCCACGGTGGGAAAGTACAGATAATTGCTTGCAGTAGAGACTAGAAGGGTGGGGGCTAGTTAAGAAGTACACCCTCCTAGCTAAATTGATAGT
Organism: Mauremys mutica; assembly: GCF_020497125.1. NCBI lineage: Eukaryota > Metazoa > Chordata > Testudines > Geoemydidae > Mauremys > Mauremys mutica. Next base: position 51,232,416 of record NC_059074.1, read on the forward strand.
GGGATAAGTTGGTATTCATGAAAGGAACGGTTTAGCAAGAGGAAAAAAGGATCGGGCCCAGGCAGGCAGGCAATAGACAGAGAACTTGGAGAGGAAAAAAGGATCGGGCCCAAGCAGGCAGGCAATAGATAGAGAACTTGGAGAGGAAAAAAGGATCGGGCCCAGACGGGCAGGCAATGATTAAGAGATTAGAAAGCAGGTTGGAAACCTTTGAGGGTGCAGAGTAAAAAGTTAACTTTTTAGTTGCTAGAGGGAATAGCAGTTGGATTTTGTAAAGATGCTAAGAGAAAAGTTTTTGGTATTTTTGAAATGTTTGTGTATGAATTTAGGCAAAGATATTAGTTTGTAATTGTTTGGCTATGAATAATTTTGTTGTATTAGCTGAAGAATGTATATAGTGCTATGTAATTGTAATTGTATTAGGCTTAAGGGCATATAAGTGGTGATGTTTTTTTTTTTGGTGTTAAAAAGTAGAAGTTAATAGTAAGAACCCTTAAGCTGTGCATAGCTTTGAATTTAGAAGTAAGCCAGGATGCAATTGTATTATTGTAAATGATTTAATTGATGATGTAATTTCCCTTTTTTTTGCCTGATAGTAATAAGGGTATTTGTATATTGTATGTAATGATTGCTTGCCCAGTAGGGGTAGTTTTGTTTTTGTTTTTTTACATATTAAAGAAAATTGGTGTTAGCTGCATAGCATTTAATGTACCATGCATTTATTTATAGAGTTTACATTTATGTTTTATGTTTTATGTTTGTTTGTGATATATGTTTTCTGGCCAGAATTGTTGTGGTGTGGTTGAGATGTTTTTGTGGTTTATGTTGTGTTTTCTGCTGTGAACCCCCCCCCCTCAGTGTCAGTTTGATCACCTGACACATGAGGGATGGATTGGTAATAGAAAATTTGTCACAATTTGGTGTGCAATAGAGTATGGGGGAACCCTGCAGACTTTACATCATTTTTTTTGTTTTACCCTTGTTACTTTATGTTTGTTGTGTTTGATGTTGTTGGTGTTATATGTTGAGAATTGCATGGTTATAGGTGAGTCCTATAGCATAAGATAGATTATTTGTTTTTGGTTTTGTTTTGCATGCCCTTTGCTATAAGTTTGGTGTAGTTTATTGGATGTTTCTAATTTTTTTGTGTTTAAGAATAGGGGGGAGATGTCCGGTTGCATCTTCCCTATGCTGCCTTGATGGAAAATTACAGCAGCGTGGTCACAAGAACAGAGGGATGAGATAAAGTTGTTATGAGAAAGTAGGGAACTGCCAGAGCGAGGCAAATGCCAGGTGGCCTAACTGGGATCAGATAAGTTGCATGGGAAATGGGAATTTAGTAAGCAAGGTGGATTCCGGCGAAGTGGGTCCGGCCTTGGCTGATTTTGGCGCAGAGTGCCGTAAATACTACGGCCTTTTGCTTGCCCCATGTTGCTGCAGTGGAAGCCCTTATTGGAAATTTGCTTTGTGGGTGTTTGCACCTTGGTGGGACCCTCCTGGCCCCTTGGGCCACTTGCGTTACCTGGAGGAGGGATGTATAGGTAAAAGTAGGGCACTGCGGAAGATATTGTTACGGTTTAGTTAGGCAGCTGGTGTTTAGATTTGCTTTTAGTTTTGCTGTGTAATAGATTGTAGTAATGTGATGCTATGAGCTGGGAATGTTTTGCTGTGCCTTCCCTTTTTTATTATGAGAAAAGGGGGGAGGTGTCGGATTGTTTTGCATGAGAGTGTGAGAAACTGACATGCAAGTTTCAAGGTTGAGGCTACTTCTTATCTGCTGGTAGGCAGTAAACAGGATAATAAATTAGAAAGTGGGACAGAATGACAATTACCCAATGAAGTTACAGTTGTGCCTGTGTGTACCTTATTAACCAATTAGCAATTGCTTGATTGCTTGGCCTTAATTGTATATAAGAGCATGCTGGAGAGTAATAAAGGACTTTGCTTTCAATCATATTGACTGTTGAGCTTTGTCCACGCACGCCTGCGCTGCAACAGGGTTCCACGGGGGTCTGTTTTGGGACCAGCTCTGTTCACTAACTTCATCAACGACTTAGATATTGGCATAGAAAGTATGCTTATTAAATTTGCAGATGATACCAAACTGGGAGGGATTGCAACTGCTTTGGAAGATAGGGTCATAATTCAAACTGATCTGGACAAATTGGAGAAATGATCTGAGATAAACAGGATGAAGTTTAATAAAGACAAATGCAAAGTTCTCCACTTAGGAAGGAACAATCAGTTTCACACATACAGAATGGGAAGAGACTGTCTAGGAAGAAGTACGGCAGAAAGGTATCTAGGGGTTATAGTGGACCACAAGCTAAATATGCGTCAACAGTGTGATGCTATTGCAAAAAAAGCAAACGTGATTCTGGGATGCATTAACAGGTGTGTTGTGAACAAGACATGAGAAGTTATTTCCGCTCTACTCTGTGCTGATTAGGCCTCAACTGGAGTATTGTGTCCAGTTTTGGGCACTGTATTTCAAGAAAGATGTGGAGAAATTGGAGAGGGTCCAGAGAAGAGCAACAAAAATGATTAAAGGTCTAGAGAACATGACCTATGAAGGAAGGCTGAAAGAACTGGGTTTGTTTAGTTTAGAAAAGAGAAGACTGAGAGGGGACATGATAGCAGTTTTCAGGTATCTAAAGGGTGTCATAAGGAGGAGGGAGAAAACTTGTTCATCTTAGCCTCTAAGGATAGAACAAGAAGCAATGGGCTTAAACTGCAGCAAGGGACGTTTAGGTTGGACATTAGGAAAAAGTTCCTAACTGTCAGGGTGGTTAAACACTGAAATAAACTGCCTAGGGAGGTTGTGGAATCTCCATCTCTGGAGATATTTAAGAGTAGGTTAGGTAAATGTCTATCAGGGATGGTCTAGACAGTATTTGGTCCTGCCATGAGGGCAGGGGACTGGACTTGATGACCTCTCGAGGTCCCTTCCAGCTCTCGAATCTATGAATCTATGAAAAACACCAGATTGCTACCAATCAGTCAAAAGTCAATCTGGAGTTGGGAAATCCCCTATGGAGGCCACTGTGCTGGATCAGTAATCATCGCCTGCCACACAGGACTGTGACTCTGAGCAATGTGCAGAAACTAATGAGTGGATGGGTTTGCAGCAATGATGTTCCCAAACTGTAGTGGAGTGATAGACTGCATGCATATCCCTATTTTGGCCCCGGAACACCTTGCCACAGAGTACGTCAACAGAAAGGACTACTTTTCTATAGTTATGCAAGCACTGGTGATCACTGGGGTTCACTGACATCAATGTGGGCTGGTCAGGGAAGGTTCATGACACTTGAATCTTTAAAAATACAGGACTTTTCAGAAAACTACAAGAAGGAACTTTCTTTCCTGACCTGCAGATTATCATTTAGAATGTTGAAATGTTGGTACCGATCCTGGGGGACCCAGCCTACCCCTTGCAGGCCTCAACCTACAGGTTCTTGCATTTCAACTTGTCTTACTCATGTCTAACACTTGGTTCCTCTAAATACTGATCAATCTTATACTTTTATAATCCTACAAATTAATGCTAATTAACATACAATTAATATATATAATATAACATATTGATTAATCATAACATCACACGATAAATGGATAATAAAGTAAAATCATTGGCTACACACCACAGCAACCTGAAGAGCTATTACTGCCTGGCCAAGCACACTCCCTGTTCCTGCTCCTCTCGTGGTAGCTCTGGTTCTGGCTCCTCTTTGTTACTGTGCAGAGCTTGCCCACAGCAGGGAGCAAAGCTGGCAGGCAGGATGTGGCTCCTAGCCACTGGGATGTTGGGAGTCATCCCTCACCCAGACATGCTGAGCTGGGAGCTCTGCCGCTCTTCCCTCCCTGCAGGCAAGCCACTTGGTCCCCACTCTGCTCTTGTCCCTTGCTCTGAGGCCTCCTCTGCCTTCCCTGAGGCTACGTGTGCAGAGGTTCCCAGGCAGCATGCACTGTCACAGTGCAGGGTTTACAATGGCGCCTGTGGCGCCATGGCACCAGGCCCAGGCTCAGAAGGGGCCCTCTCTGCTTGGGCCGCACTCTGAGGCCCTGCCAACTCTTCTCTGTCCCCTGTCCCCCACCCACCCACTGCTCGCTCCTGTTGGGTTGCAGGCTGGCCAAGGGCTCCTCTCTGTCACCTACCCCAGTACTCCAGCTCCTCTCCCGCCCTGACCATAGCTGGGCTGAGAGAGCTGGAGCCCCGTGCCGTGTGGCTAGGGCTGCTGACCCACCCCCAGCTCCGTGCTGCTGGGGACTGGCCTCTCCTCCCCTCCCTGAGCTCCACACGCGGCGGCCAGAGGCTGTAGCTGACCCCTCCCCCCCGAGCTCCCCACGCCGCTGCCAGGAGCTGAGGCTGACCCCTTCCCAGCTCCCCACACACCACACTGCTGCCAGGACCTGTGGCCAACACCCCCCTGAGCTCCCTGCACTGCTGCCAAGGGCTGGGGCTGGCCACAACCTCCCCTCACCGAGCTCCATTCTGCCCGGGGCTGGGGCTGACTCCCCAAGCCCGCTGCCTGACTCCTCGCATTGCCACCTCACACACACACACATTCCTCCACGCCCCATTGCGGGGGGCGCACCCGGACTTTTTGGTAAACTGGGCATTTGTTCATTTGCTCCTGCTAACTGATCAGTTGGCAAGAGCAAATGGGACAAATGCCCGTTTTTGTCAAAAAAAAGTTGGGACAGCCAGGACACAGCTTAAAAAGGGAACTGTCCCAGCCAAAATGGGACGTATGGTCACCCTACCTCCAGGCAAGTGAGTCCTGAGGGAGCCCGGCCAGGGCAGGGGCAGACCCTGGCCTGGCTGATTGCACCACTCCCGAGAAGCCGGAGCGATTCCCCGCCCTGGCACTGGACCAGCCCCAGCCGCGCTGCCCACTCAGCCTGTCAAACGAAGTGACCTCCCAGCAGGGCTGGTGAGTGTGGTTGTGGGGCAGGGTGTGAGGGAGTGGGTCTCTGGGGGGTTTGTGGAGTGCTGGGCTGGGAAGCAGTGGGGCTGCTGGGCAGTAGGGGAGGTTTGTGTGTTTTGGGTGCTAAACAGTGGGGGGTCTGTTGGGGAAGGTGGGGGAGGGTTGTGTGCTGAGCAGTGGGGGGGTCTGAGTGGGTTGCTGTGTAGTTGTGGTGGTGGGGCTGTGGGGAAGTGCATTGGTCTGGCTATGAGGAGGGATGCTGCGAAGGGGGGTGCAAGGCACTGTGCATTTGTGGGGGGGGGCTGCTGGAATAGCAGTTCCGGGGGATGCTGGGCATAGGGAGTCAGAGGCTGTGTGACAGAGCATGGGCCCACCACCGAAGGGAAGGGGCTCGCTGGCAGCACAGGACTGGGTGGGCAAGTGTGCGTCTGGCAACTGCCAGTTTGTATACTGTGCCATTACACTGGGCTGGGCAGAGCAGGCCACCCCCACCATGCCATGCCCCAATGCGCCTGGCCGGCCTCTCGTTCCGGGGACTGACCTCCCTGCATCATGCTCCATTGCCTCCGTGGGGGCCCACAGATATGTTTGTCACTGGGCTCACAAAAGGTTAACCTGGCCCTGTACTGTCAAGGTGGCGAGCGGAAGCCAGCCCCAAAACTTCCCCACAGCCTCCTGAGGAGCAGTGGGGGCAGGGATAGGGGATCCCCATGGGAGTGCTGGAGCACACTGCACCCCAAGCCCTAGGGGTGCACTTCACCGCTGTGTAGCCAGCAGCTGACAGGCTGGGGAGTGTGTGTGTTTTTCCTCTGAAATATACATTTTATGTCAAACTTCAAAACAAACAGATAAAAACAAATACAAAATGAATCAAACAAAAATGCCTTAACTGAACATCCCATTTTAAAAATGAAGAATTGCAAAGTTTCATTTTAATAGTTTGACAGCCCTGAAGACTGATGTCCTGATTATCCTCATAACAGGTGCACATGGGGGCTTTCCGGATGATGTTGTACAAGGCGATTTTGACAGACCAGTAAAAGGCCAGGGACCACTACCAATAGGTAATATTGATTATCATACTCATTGCTAACAGCAAGCCAAAACTAATGGGCCTTTTTGCAGGCCTGTGCAGCCTTAGTATGACTAACCTAGGAGGACTAAGCCTTTTGCTCAGCCTTTGCCTGATCCTGTACCCCTCCCTGATAAAATCTCTGTTGGACGTGCTGGGGTCTGATTGTTAAGAGGAAAGCAAGAAGCTTATCTATATTTGCCTTCTGGGATCTGTAAGAGCCTCAAGGCATGCAAACCCTGCAGGAACACATCTGGCTAATTAGTAATCTGAGGAAACCTCTTGCTTAGCTTTTGAAACGGCTAGCCTAACAAGGTTTTTGATTGATGTCTCATTGGCTACTAACATAAATAAGATGGGAAAGGTTTGGAGTCTTCGGGATCATGGACTCAGTTTAGAGCCCCAAACAGCAGCTGAAAGATGGGCCAATCCCTCTGTACCACTCAAAAGTCACACCAAACTTTGGTAATTATTGGGGGTTGAGGATGTTTTACTAACCTGCTGTGAACATGTATAAGTGCTTGAGACTAAATAAAATATAGCTCTAAGCAGTGATGAGCTGCTAAAATCTTAACAACCGGTTCCCTATAAAAAGTTCTGACTTAAGGGATGTGCCGCAGTATGTATTTTTTGTATCAATAGGGTTACCATATGTCCGTATTTTCCTGGGGGGACCGTGATTTAAGAACCAAAAAGCCTGACATGTCCAGGAAAATACGGCTGTATGTTAATCCTACCTAAAGTTCTTTTTTTAAAAAGATGGGCCTGAACTAAAAATGAGCTCCGTTTCATATGTGTGGGTCCTCGCCACTCCCTGGGGGTGTGCTAGGGTGACCAGATGTCCCGATTTTATAGGGACAGTCCCAATTTTGGGGTCTTTTTCTTATATAGGCTCCTATTAACCCTCACCCCCTGTCCCGATTTTTCACACTTGCTGTCCAGTCACCCTAGTGTGTGCACATGTGTGGGTCCCAGCTGCTCCCTGCCCCCCTCACTGAAGCAGGTGTGCAGGGTTACTGCCCTGGGAACTGGAATGCACCAGCGGACATGGGGCCAGCTGCAAATGGGAGCATGGGGCAGGGCTAGCTGGAGGCAGGGGGTGCGGGGCTGGCTGCGGGCAGGGGGTGCGGAGCTGGCTGGAGACAGGAGGGTGTCGGATTGGCTGGAGACGGGGGATGTGGGGCTGGCTAGAGGCAGGCCAGGGGCTGACTGGAGGTAGGGGCTGGCTGCAGGCAGGGCAGAGAGGTGTGGGGCTGGCTGGAAATGGGGGGTGGTGGCTGGCTGGCTTCGGGCAGGGCCACAGGGGGCTGCATCGGGGTTGGCTGGAGACAGAGGAGTGCAGGGCTGGCTGGCTTCGGGCAGGGGGGTGCAGCAGGGGTTGGCTGGAGACAGGGCAGGGGGTGCAGCAGAGGCTGGCTGCGGGCAGGGGGTGTGGGGCTGGCTACAGGCAGGGCAGGGGTGTGGCAGGGGCTGGCTACGGGCATGGTGGCAGGTACTCACGGGGAAAGCGTCTCAGACCAGCCCGAGCAACAGGACGCAGCCCAGGCCCTGTACTGCTTGTGCCAGCCATCTATCGATCAGACAGCTGTGTCTCCACTGATTTATTTCCTGACACCACCTCACACAGAGTGAAGTTACCAAGAGCACTGGGTTGAAAGAACCCTGGGTAACAATGTAAACGTGACTCAGTCTAGAGGTAGAGAGCCCAGTTCTCAGATTAGATCGTAGTTCAGTATAAAGCCTTCTCAAACTAAAGTCATTTTATTGAAACAGCCACCAACAGAGCAAATTATGCAGTTTATGTTCTCATATAGTCCTTATGGGCACCTGAGTCCCATCAGTAGAGCCGTCACAGTTAGGAACCATGGGGGCAGTAGAGTTTTATCACAATGCACAATGTTCATAGGGTTAGAGTGTTAATATTGGGGGGGGCATGACTCAGGTTTGTGCACTACAGTGTGGATGCCAGAGCCCTAGGTTCGAGCATGAGTTAAAAAAATTTTAACCTAGGGTTAAAATGCAATGTGTAGATGCTCAAGACCAGGGTTCCCTGACACAGGTCAGCTGAATCAAGTCCCATTAACCCTAGGCTTACATTGCTGCATAGACACACCTTGAGAAGCCCCATTATGTCCGGGTGCATCTTACTTTCCTTTTTCTGCTGGGACTCCTGAGTCTTTCTCCTCTGTACTCTTTCCTTCTTCAGACTGACTGCCATGTTCATCCTCCAGCCCCAGTGTTTATGGTCTGATGCAGCACTGACTTGCAGGATTTCATTGATCTGTCATCCTCTTCTTTATATTCCTTAACTGGCTCATGAATTCCGCAGGTGTGCAGGGAGAGATCCTGAAGGCCGTAATGGCAGCAGCTGAGGATATAACACACAAAGGCACTATTGTGAGCATATTCACTACAGAAAGTGAAATTTAAGAACTCACTCCCCTTGGTCACCTAAAGTACTAGGCCATGTCTACCCTTACAAGCTTGCAGTGTCACAGCTGTACCGATAAGACTGTGCCGCTGTAAGAGCGCTCATGTAGCCATGTTATGCCAATGTAGAGAGCTCACCTGTCAACATCATAAAACCCACTCAATGAGGCAGTAGCTCTGTCTTCGGGAGAGCATCTCCCTCTGACATAGCACTGTGCACACGAGCGCTTATGCTGTCAAAACTTATGATGCTTGGGGGTGGGGGTTTGTTTCACACCCCTGAGCAACAAAGGTTTGCCAACATAAGTTCTAGTGTAAACATGGCCTTAAGCACTACATCCTCATTTCTGTGTGGGCTTCCTTGTGCACAGCACTAGCTACAGCACCAGCCATGGTGAGTTTGAGTCAGGGGCGGTGGGGGAGGGAAATGAGAAAGGAATTGCTCAGTTTTGATAGTATAAGGCAATGTCACTGAATACTGGAAGCATCTTTTACAGGCAGTGGTGATTTTAGCTGATATCTCACTCCTAAGGGTAACAAAGGCAGAGAGAGAAAGAGAGCACACAGCTGCTGCTGGCATCCTGAAGCCAGCCAGGCTCATATGCTGCTAACGTGTGTACTGCAGTGGTGCCTGCTGAAGTTATCATTGAGTGGCTTGGGAAAGTGTCCTACCATAGAATCATAGAATATCAGGGTTGGAAGGGACCTCAGGAGGTCATCTAGTCCAATCCTCTGCTCAAAGCAGGACCAATCCCAACTAAATCATCGCAGCCAGGGCTTTGTCAAGCCGGGCCTTAAAAACCTCTAAGGAAGGAGATTCCACCACCTCCCTAGGTAACCCATTCCAGTGCTTCACCACTATCTGAGTGAAAAAGTTTTTCCTAATATCCAACCTAAACCTCCCACACTGCAACTTGAGACCATTACTCCTTGTTCTGTCATCTAGTACCACTGAGAGCAGCTGAGCTCCATCCTCTTTGGAATCCCCTTTCAGGTAATTGAAAGCAGCTATCAAATCCCCCCTCACTCTTCTCTTCTTCAGACTAAACAATCCCAGTTCCCTCAGCCTCTCCTCATAAATCATATGCTCCAGCCCCTTAATCATTTTTGTTGCCCTCCGCTGGACTCTTTCCAAATTTTCCACATCCTTGTAGTGTGGGGCCCAAAACTGGACACAGAACTCCAGATGAGGCCTCACCAACGGCAAATAGAGGGGAATGATCACCTCCCTCAATCTGCTGGCAATGCTCCTACTTATACAGCCCAAAATGTTGTTAGCCTTCTTGGCAACAAGGGCACACTGTTGACTCATATCCAGCTTTACTTACTCTGTAACCCCTAGGTCCTTTTCTGCAGAACTGCTGCCTAGCCACTTGGTCCCTAGTATGTAACAGTGCATGGGATTCTTCCATCCTAAGTGCAGGACTCTGCACTTGTCCTTGTTGAACCTCATCAGATTTCTTTTGGCCCAATCCTCTAATTTGCTTAGGTCCCTCTGTATCCTATCCCTACCCTCCAGCGTATCTACTCCTCCTCCCAGTTTAGTGTCATCTGCAAACTTGCTGAGGATGCAGTCCACACCATCCTCCAGATCATTAATGAAGATATTCAACAAAACCAGCCCCAGGACCAACCCTTGGTGCACTCCACTTGATACCAGCTGCCAACTAGACATGGAGCCATTGATCACTACCCACTGAGACCGACGATCTAGCCAGCTTTCTATCCACCTTATAGTCCATTCATCCAGCCCATACTTCTTTAACTTGCTGGCAAGAATATTGTGGGAGACCGTACAAAAAGTTTTGCTAAAGTCAAGGAATAACACATCCACTGCTTTCCCCTCATCCACAGAGACAGTCATCTCATCATAGAAGACAATTAGGTTAGTCAGGCATGACTTGCCCTTGGTGAATCCTTGCTGACTGTTCCTGATCACTTTCCTCTCCTCTGAGTGCTTCAGAATTGATTCCTTGAGGACTTGCTCCATGATTTTTCCAGGGACTGAGGTGAAGCTGACTGGCCTGTAGTTCCGTGGATCCTCCTTCTTCCCTTTTTTAAAGATGGACACTGTCCCTGCCAGCAGGTATATGGGATCTTGGGGAGCAATTACCACACGGGTGGGGTGCAAAATAAACTTTATTAATAAAATGCAAAAACAGGGAAAATTCAATAGTGAGGGGTATGGGGTTTGTTAAGGTAGACAATTGGGGAGGGGTTTCTTTTTGGTGAACAGTAAGGGGGTTTCAATAGTGGGGTACAACACAGCAGGATACAATACAGTGGGTAACCAACTAACACTGAAGTATAAATGTAACAGGTAGCTAGCGATTTCTATGTAAAAAGGTGTGTCACAGCAGCATATAACCAACTAATAGTTATAGAAAAATATGTTAAATAACAAACAATTTTAGGTAAAATTGTCACAGTGGTGTAAATGTAGAATGTGAGGTGTATCAGAGAGGAAAAAGTAACCAATGGGTTTTTTTGCTAGACTTCAGCAATACAATTGAGGTTTGGCAGTAGGAGCACAGAGACACAGACACACAGAGCAAACAGGCTAGGAAGAACAAACAGGCTGCAAGTTTTAAGCAGCAGAGAGAGTGTAACAAGGTAGAAGGACACAGAGAAGCTGGGGGGGGGGTGCAGTGGGAAGACAGACTTAATTACAATTATACAGAACACAGCAAAATCTTATCTATGATCTAGCTTAACCAAGACTACACAAATTAGCAAGTAACAAAACACAATGCAACAATTCCCTAAGCCTAACTTACAAAGTATAATGCTAAACTTAACTTAATGGGTGCACCTTATGCTAAGGATAGTTCCAGAGGGCTGAGTGGTGTGTGTCCAGGACACAGCTCCAAATGGGGGGGGGTGACTGCAGCAGTGGATACAGCTGAAAACAGTCCAAGGCAAAGCCCACAGGAGCAGAACTTAGCAGCAGCACAAACTTATTTTCAGTGGCAGAGTGCCACAGGGTTTAAGAGAGAGGTTTTAAAACACAGACCAAGGTTTAGCTTGAGTCTGTGTGCTGGGGAGACAGAGCCAGCAGCCAGGATGGGGGGGGGTTGTAAGAGAGGTTTTAGGACACAGACCAAGGTTTAGCTTGAGTCTGTGTGCTGGGGAGACAGAGCCAGCAGCTAAAATAATAAAATAAAAGTATAGAAAGTTTCACAGAGGGATTCTTACCATCCCCCAAGGCAGCAGCAAGCACATCAGAAGGCTCGGTACAGTCTTGATAATCAGGAGATCTCTCAGGCAGCAATTCGTTCTTCGTGGGGGGGGGTTCAAAAAACGGGGGTATGCTCAAAAATAAAACGAGAGCGGAGAAAGGACCCCCCAGAACCCCTGGCTGATCAGACCAGGCAGCAATGCAAGAACCTTTCTGAAGTCTGTTCAAAAAATGTCTGTTTATAAAGGCAAACCCTGGCAGCTTCCCGCCAGTAACTCTGATTGGCTCCCCCTCTTACAGGTAGGAGAGAAGGCAGAGAAAAAAAAACTGCAGGCAGCCACCAAGACATGTTTGGACTAGTCCTGAGCCCAGAGGTATGACTCATGCCCAGGATCTTAAAAACAGAATAGGTCTTGCAGCTCTGGATAGAGCCTACCCTACACCAAGCCCAGGTTTTAACAAGGTGATAACAGGACTAACCCTTTGAACAGGGCAGTGGTCCCACTTAGCACAAGTGGCCATCCCTTTGAGAAGGGCAATGGCTTTTGTTAAACAACTTAAGGGGCCCTCCCTTTGAGAAGGGCAGAGGCCCTGGTAAACAACTTAACAGCCAGGGAGGGGCGGCCACAGAGGAGAACAAGAACAAAATGGAGTAAGGGGACAGCTTTAAGAAACAAAATGGAGCTGTAACAGACAGACACTACATTAGCCTTTTTCCAGTCATCCGGGACCTCCCTTGATCATCATGAGTTTTCAAAGATAATGGCCAATTGGCTCTGCAATCACATCCGCCAACTCCTTTAGCACCCTTGGATGAAGAGCATCCAGCCCCATGGACTTGTGCTCGTCCAGCTTTTCTAAATAGTCCTGAACCACTTCTTTCTCCACAGAGGGCTGGTCACCTCCTCCCCATACTATGCTGCCCAGTGCAGTAGTCTAGGAGCTGACCTTGTTCGTGAAGACAGAGGCAAAAAAAGCATTGAGTACATTAGCTTTTTCACATCCTCTGTCACTAGGTTGCCTCCCTAATTAAGTAAGGGGCCCATACTTTCCTTGACTACTTCTTGTTGCTAACATACCTGAAGAAACCCTTCTTGTTACTCTTAACATCCCTTGCTAGATGCAACTCCAAGTGTGATTTGGCCTTCCTGGTTTCACTCCTTTATGCCTGAGCAATATTTTTATACTTCTCTCTCATCATTTGTCCAATCTTCCACTTCTTGTAAGCTTCTTTTTTGTATTTAAGATCAGCAAGGATTTCACTGTTAAGCCAGCTGGTCGCCTGCCATATTTACTATTCTTTCTACACATCGGGATCGTTTGTTCCTGCAACCTCAATAAGGATTCTTTTAAATACAGCCAGCGATTCTGGACTCCTTTCCCCTCCATGTTATTCTCCCAGGGGATCCTGCCCATCAGTTCCCTGAGGGAGTCAAAGTCTGCTTTTCTGAAGTCCAGGATCTGTATTCTGCTGCTCTCCTTTTTTCCTTGTGTCAGGATCCCGAACTCGACCATCTCATGGTCACTGCCTCCCAGGTTCCCATCCACTTTTGCTTCTCCTACTAATTCTTCCCTGTCTGTGAGCAGCAGCTCAAGAAGAGGTCTGCCCCTAGTTGGTTCCTCTAGCACTTGCACCAGGAAATTGTCCCCTACACTCAGATATGGAAGGAGATTTACCATGGAGTAAGAAATAAAGAAGCCCTCTCTAGAAACTTTGGCAGAGGATTGCAGAGTTCCTCCATGAAAGTTTCATCAACATCTCTCAGGAGGATTCAAAGGACATCCCCGTGTACACAAACACACTGCTCCGCATGCACTGCCACCTAACTCTAGAGAGGAATGAAAAGCAGATAGCAATTCAGCCTTTCTTGGTTGTACCACTACCTCTTTTAGCACAGGGAAGTTAATGCAAACAAAAGATTATTTGAATGAATGAATGAATGAATGAATTGAATGAATGAATGAATGAAAACACCCTGCTACTTTGGGAGTGTCATTCCTGTACTTGAAAATTTATCTACAAATTTATCTGAGATTCCTTCCCCTGCATTGGACTCACCCATGATCGACTGGCTGGACTGAAGTGGAGACAAAAACAGGCCCTGGCTCACTGTGCAGCTAGATCCCCAGTCACCTTTCCTCCATACTCCTCCTCCTTCTCTTCCTCCTCCACCATCTCCTCCTCCTCACTGTTCACAGCAATGGCCTGTGACTTGGACTCTTTGGCGGTATCTACAGTGCTGGGGGATCTCCACCAAGTATAGGATGCTGCTTCTTGTAAAAGCAACAAGTCTGCGGCTCTGCACCAGATCGATTGTTGGCCTTCCTGGCCTTCTGGTATGCCTGCTGCAGTTCCTTCATTTTCACGTGGCACTGTGGTTCATCCCTCTTGTAGCCCTTCTCCTGCAACCCTGAGCACTCTACTCAGAGAGTTCAATGTTTCTACAGCTGGTTCAGAGCTGTGTCTGTACAGCCTGTTCTCCCCACAAGCTCAGGAGATCCAGTATCTCCTGTCTATTCCAGGCAGGAGCACATCTGGAGAGCGTAACCGGCATTGTCAACTGGTCAGTTGCATTCAACAGTGGAGAGCTGCTAGGTGTGCTCACCAAGTCAGGAAAACAGGAAAAGATACTTCAAAAATTTGTGGGACTTTAAATGGGAGGAGAGTCTGTCCCTGGGCAGTGGAATTCACAATGATTACTAGAGTTGTCAGTGTGGGGCATTGTGGGACAGCTGCAGGAGGTCAGTTAAAATCAACACAACTAACTCAGTATCTACCCTTGCACTGCTTCGACCAAACTACATTGACCATGGCTTTACGATGCTCAGAGAGGTGGTGTTACTATGTCAACATAACCGGGTGCTTACAGCTTCAGGAGACCAATTTAAGTGTAGACACATGCATAACTAGGTCACTGTAAGCTGTCTTGCATTAATCTAACTGTGAAGTGTAGACCAGGCCCAATTTATTAACATCCTCTTGAACATCACACACCAGAACAGGACACAGTATTCCAGCAGTGGTCGCACCAGTGCCAAATACAGAAGTAAAATGACCTGGCTACTGCTGCTTGAGATTCCCTTGCTTATGAATCCACAAACCACATTAGTCCTTTTGGCCACAGCATTGTACTGGGATCTCAGGATCTTCTGATTATCCATCATGAGCCCCAATTTTTTTTCCAAGAGTCACTGCTTCCCGGTAAGATGTATACATTTACAGTTAGTTGTAGTAAAACTTGGAGTTTGCTTGTGCTCAGCTTACCAACCAACCAAGATCACTCTGTATTGGTAACCTGTCCTCTTCATTATTTGCCATTCCCCCAATTGTTGTACCATCTGCAAACTTCATCAGTGATGATTTTATGTTTTGTTCCAGGTCATTGATAAAAATGTTAAATAGTAAAGTGCCAAGAACCAATTCTTGCAGGATCCCATTAAAAACACACCTATTTTATGATGAAAATCCCCTAAAATCCCCTGACCCAGCAAACCTTATAGCTCAAATAATCATTCAGCACCATTCACCAAGTGTTCCAGGATCTTCTACCAAGTAAACCCCACCAGCTTTCATCCAGCATCCACTATCCCAGAACCCAAAACTAACCCGGGTCTCTTGCAATGACAAGAAACCAGCCCAATTTTTTATTCTTGGATTAAGAAACAATGATCTAGAAAATCACAGATCAAGACATTTTCAATTGCTAATAATCACATTTTTGCCACCTGAGAGAATGAACAGAAGTGCACTAAATCCAATTCCTTTGTTCTTGTTTTGTTAAATTCAGTGTTAATTCACTAATATCCACAGTCATCAGGTGATATGCACTATATATGTTATGTCATAGCATCTGTTTCACAGCTGAACAGTCACTGTTTAAGTTATCCTCCCTCTCTCGCTGCTTTATGGTGTTTTCAGCTTTGCTGTTAGCCTTTGCTCATGCATGTCAACTGCCTTTACCCCTCTGTCTCCCTCCCCAATATCATCTTAGCATCTAGATGAGCAGGTGGAATAATGTCTGCAGTCTCAGATATGGAAGGAGATTTACTGCCTCATATACACAAATGGAATCCTCACACCCGTGAGCCAGTTAATTACAAGTTTATCTTTTTCTGACACTGAATGTATGTAACATTTGATCTAAAAAAACCTTGGGAGATGCTTCAGAATTAGAGTTGCTGGCAATGCAACTAAGTGGCAATCACTCCCACCCCCTCCAAGAATTCACATTCTGCAAAGCAATTTTCCTCTAATTTAATGCTGAAAACATTCCTAAGAGGAACAGTTTGTCCTCAAGCTGGCATAATGTTGTACTAAACATTTGCCACTTATTGCTCTGCAAGCTGTTAAGCTTCCTGTGAAAGCATTAAGATACTGTAGAAGCACTCTTTTGTAAGCAGAGTCCAGTATCATTTTATTAAGGTATATGGCAATACCTATCTGGGAACAAAACAGAGAGGAGTTGCATCATTATATGGGCAGCAAATGGAGCAAGGGGAAGTCTTATCTTAAATATACACACAAAAATTAAATGATATTCAACCATGAAGCCTTTTATCAGGAACAATGTGGGAGACAAAAAATACAGCTGGTCAATGATGAGGACAGACAGACAAACACAGGATAGACAAGCAGCACAAGGGTGGATATTAGGAAGTAGTTGTAAAGTGCAATTATTGAATATGGAAAATAAAAAATAGGAGAGGAAAGAGGGCTGAAAGAGAGAAGGTATGGAAAGAAGGTGATAGATCTCTAAACAGTGTCTAGAAATGAGTGAGAAGATCATTTACTATTGGGGCAACTTCTGGGCAGACCCTCTATGGAAGCACAAAGTAGAAGGGCACAAGTTGATGTTTCTGCCTTCCACTGCATAGGAGCATCAGAATCTCATAGGAGAAAATGGTCCTGCACTTGTTTAATTCTTCTGTGGTTAATACCCATCCTAAAGGAGTTGGGGGAAGGTAGGAGAATGAGGGCCATATCCTTACCAATATCACCATCACCGCATGCAGAGTTGATTGCATGCTGCACCTTTCAAACAGTGAAGAAACAACCACCCCCCTATGCTCCGTAGAAGCCACCAAAAGGACTTCTGGGTGGTGCCAGAATTCCTCCTGGAATTTCTGCCCACAACATGACCTCGGCCCACACCTTCTCTCTCATGTGTGACTGAACGGGCCCACGGCAGAATCCTGGCGTGTATTGTTAATACTGAACAATAAGAGCCAAACTCCAGAAAAAGGAAGAAAGCCTTCGTAAAAGGACTGTTATGATGGAAGTTATGCTTGGTAGCCAAGTCTTTAATCTCTGGGCAATCACAGACCTTATTGAAGCTGAGGGGA
Organism: Mauremys mutica; assembly: GCF_020497125.1. Taxonomy (NCBI): domain Eukaryota; kingdom Metazoa; phylum Chordata; order Testudines; family Geoemydidae; genus Mauremys; species Mauremys mutica. Next base: position 51,249,370 of record NC_059074.1, read on the forward strand.
CTGCTAGCTGCCATTCTTCTGGCTAAATGGAAGAAGCAATTAAGGTCCTTTATGGACTAAGTTAGCTGAAATAATAGAAGCCACGACCTAAAGCACTAGCCTTATGGAAAGCCCAAGTAAGCTCTAACTGAGGGAGAAATAAGGGAAAACAGATTACAACCACAGTGTCAGGCACTGATTGGATTGCACCTGTGTATGTTTCTACATGTCAGGAGCAGAAAGCAGTTGAAATAGCCGTGAGAAAGCCAGAAAAGCAGTGGTGGTGTGGCCATGAGAGGAAACCAAAAAATAGAGTTTCTTTCTAACAGAGTGCTGCCTGGAAAGGCAGGCTTAGAACTGTGAGCAATGAAACTGACTCCATTTGTTTGTTCCTATTGCCTCCTGTTATTTGGCCTAACATGTGCCTGCTACTCCCTACAAAGCAAGACTTGGTCTTGGTGAATTTGTGCTATGTGTGAAGTTGCTGTATTTGGGCCTGAAGCAGAAGCCCTTTCAGGATTGGTCCAATAAAAAATAATTTTAATTAGTTTGCAGCCAAGTTAAGATACTGGGTTTCTTAAAAGACATCTCTAAATACAATGTATCAAGAAAACTGAAGTAACATGTTTTAGTAAATATTTAATGCAAAGATAAAATAGCAAAATTCCAACGTGCCATCTTCCCTGTCTCCTCCCCCTCCCCCCACCCCTGTAAATTGACCTGCTTTCTCCCTTTACATTTTAGGCTTCTTTCTGTGACTTCTGTCAAGAACCAGTTACTGATTTACACCCTAATCTGCTTTAACTTCTGATTTAATACAACTCCACAATTCTCTACCCCTCAGTAGATACCAAAGGATGGGCCTGATCCTACAGCCCATATTCACACGAATGGTCCTTTTGTAGTCAACATCTTCGTTATGCCAACCTGAAAACTGACCTCTCCCCGCCACCCCCGCCAATTTTAAACAACAGATCCTGTACCATATCTCATTGTACAGCAGAATAAATCAGGAGTAGATCTTCTGAAGTCAATGGAGATGTAGAATAAAATTGTAAGTGGACCCAGACTCAGGCCTTCTTTTTCTGCCTCTTTTTCCCTTTGTATTGACTTAAATGATATTTGTGCTTCAAAAAGTACCTTAAGGGCCAAGTTCTATTCTCAATTACCCTAGTGCAATAGACTTACGCCAGACTTACATTGATATGAATCTCAATCTCAGCCTTTATGTAAGTATGTGTTTAAAATATATATGGCTATAGCCTAGAATAGTGTAAATTAGCATCACTCCATTGAATTCAATGAAGCTGAGGAGGATCTGGCCCAGAGTTTGTTAATAGCTCTTCTACATCTCTGCTGAGAAACCTCAGAAATGATGCCCCATATGTGGATTTTTGTGCCTATTCATGGAGAACAAGCTGTGTGGATGTTTTTTCAGCCCTTGTTCCACACTTAGCTAGTAACACAACTGAGCTCAGGTTCTCAATACAGTGAAGCTACCACAGATTTACACCCATGGAATGGAGAGCAGAATATGAACTAACATCTTTTGCAGGACAGCATTCTCGGTGTCTTTCAAACAAAACCACTGAGCCCAACTCTAATCTCATTCACAGTACTGTAAATCCAAAAGACCTCTGTTGAAGACAATGGAGTTATTCTGGCTTTACAGTGGTGTAACTTAAAGCTGAATTTGGCCCCTCATGTAGAAAGTGACACTAGTACAAACACTCACAGTGTTATAAAAGGTGTTGCTAAGCAACAAAAGTAACTATGGTTACCTGTATCTTAGAACTGAACTACAGACTTGTGTGGTTATTCATTCATTTGGAAAACACATTTAAAATGAATGGATCACAGTACAAAACTGTCACTTCACAAAATTGTTGTGATATTAACACATTATAATTAAATGGATTTCACCTCACTAGGTTCTGTTTGATTAGCCTCATACCCAGCAAGCTGTAGCTCATTTACTTTCAACCATTTTGTGTACCAACATGGTTAGTAAAAACAGCCCTACAGTTCAGGGGACACGCATTTATAAAGCTTTCATTAGAAAAATATTCACAGGAAGCTTTGAAAGTACACCAAGGCAGCATTGTTCCTTCAAAGACAAACATGAAATATCTCTGCAAAACTATTTCATTCTCAAAAAGATAGGTAACAAAGTACTGCATCACTCTCACTTGCTACCTATTGTATTAGATTATTTCCTGAATAATACCTAAGTGTGACACCAATCATTAGGCCCACAACAATGCTCTTAATACTTGTGTGATATTTTGGGTTCACACAGGCCACTGAGGGGTTCAATCACCATCTGCCGTGTAACCCTGGGTGTTTTGTGGCTGTGCAGCTTTGGTCCAGAGCTCTGACCGACAACAGCCTGTCAGCAGTCCACAAGCCTCACCCTCGCTACACCCAACCTCGTTCCTCCTTGCAAGCTGACCTTAGTATGCTTCCAGCCCTGAATTCAACCCATAATAGTCCTACTGCAGGAACCTGTCCCTCTTGCTGATCCTCACAGAGAAAGTGTTAGGTTTGCTTCCCTTACATGGGCAGTAAAACTATATTCTGTTAGCTGTCTAGAAGCACTCGCTTTACTGAACTTACACAGCACTTATAATTTATAATGAAGGTAAAATAAATTTTATTAACAAAAGAACATGGATTAAGTGATACTAAGTAAAAGAACTAAAGGAAGAAATAGTTACAAGCAAATAAAAGTGAAAACACTCATCCAAAGGTTAAAAACTTAATCTAGCAAGATACAATCTTTGTTTAAGATGGTTTCTCTCACCCACAGTTTTGTGTCCAGCTTTTACTGGCCACCCTGGCCAGGGCCCATCATGGAAATCAAATTGTTTGTTCCTTTGTCTCTGTGACAATGCGGTTCTGGTGGGACCCAACTGAGAGTGCCAATTCAGGACCAATTGCTTAAACAGGGCAGTTACAGCCCAAGCCTGGGGTTTTTCCACCTCTAAGGCAAACCAAACCAGCCAGACAAAGAGGACTTTGGTCTCATCCCACTGGCTAACCACAAGTCACACAAGCAATTTCCTTAGACACTCCAGTCTCCCAGTATCACCACCAGTGCCACTCGTCCTGGGGATGAATGGTTATGAAAACCAACAACCCAATAAAAGAAAACGGTTCCCTCGATCCCAAAGAATCAAGCCCCAGTCCCAGGTCAATATACACATCAGATCTTACCCACAAATCACGCTGTTGCCAATCCTTTAGAATCTAAAATCTAAAGGTTTATTCATAAAAAGAAAAAGATAGAGATGAGAGCTAGAATTGGTTAAATGGAATTAATTACATACAGTAATGGCAAAGTTCTTAGTTCAGGATTGTAGCAGTGATGGAGTAAACTGCAGGTTCAAATCAAGTCTCTGGAACATCCCCCGCTGGGATGGGTCATTCAGTCCTTTGTGCAGCGCTTCAGTTTGTAGCAAAGTTCCTCCAGAGGTAAGAAGCAGGATTGAAGACAAGATGGAGATGAGGCATCAGCCTTTTATAGGCTTTACAGCAAAATGAAGTCTGGAGTCACATGGGCAAGTCCCTGCATACTTTGCTGAGTTACAAGGCATATTTGCCTTCTCTCAATGGGTCAATTGTGTAGCTGATGGTCCTTAATGGGCCATCAAGCAGGCTAGGCAGAGCTAACACCAACTTGTCTGGGATGTTTCCCAGAAGCACAGCACAAATTTGAAATACAGACAGTATAGAGCCAATACTCATAACTTCAACTACAAAATGATACATACATATAGACAGCATAATCATAACCAGCAACCCATAACCTGGTCTTAGACACCTTATATGACCCCCCTTACATAAGATTTGGTGCCACTACAGGACCTTGGTTGCAACCATGTTCTATATGGTCCCAGATTTTATCAATAACGTCACAGTCTCCTAAGGTGAAGAATAAAGATGTAGTCTCTCTGTGTTCCTTCTATCCCCAGAGGGATGTCTGTGTCTTACAGGTCAAGAAGGCCTGCTGGGGATTCTGTCTTGTGTGCCATGTTAATTCTCTGTCTTTTGAGTTCAGGATCAGGATAACACTGGTTTATCTTGATGGCTTTGTTTACTTCTAATATGCAAATTGAGATAAACCCACATTCCTTTGTCTAGGACAGACCTGTTTATTACCTTTACCTAGGCTAGGCTATCTGGTCTTACACAGCATACCGAGAGTATTCATAACTTCACATATAATGTTAGCAAATGCATTTTGCAATGAAATTAATAACCACTGTTACTATATTTCATATACCTCACAAAGCATATTTAGTACAAATATTATTGCAGCAGTGTGTAGGGTGTGAATACAGGGGTGTCTAGGGTCACAGTTTGATATTTGTGTCCTTAGCTAGAGATTTCCATGAAAGAGAAAAAACAGGCATGCAGTGCTGATTCATAGATTCCAAGAACACTGGCGATAGAATTTCCGTAGTGTAGATCTGGTCTTAGGCCTGGTCTACACTAGTCCGTTATTTCAGAATTAGCCGAGTTAATTCAGAAAAAAAATGATTCCATCCACATGACCAAACTGGCTTTTTCAATTTAAAGGGCTCTTTAATCCGATTTCTGTACTCCACCTGGGCAAGTGGAGTAGCGCTTAAATCAAGATCGCAATCCCGGGTTAAAGGTATTGTGGACACAATTTGATGTTATTGGCCTCCGGGAGCTATCCCAGAATGCTCCCTTGTGACCACTCTGGACAACACTCTCAACTCTGATGCACTAGCCAGGTGGGCAGGAAAAGGCCGGGGAACTTTTGAATTTCATTTCCTGTTTGGTCACCATCAGCACAGGTGACTGTCAGCACAGTCCACCATGCAATTATGTGGGGGTGATGCCACCACTAGCTGACCACTGTCCGTGGACACCTGCAAGGGGAGAGTTGCATGGAGCAAGGAGGGAGAGTCATTGGAGGATGAAGAGGAGGAAGAGGAGGACAGTGCACAGGTGGCAAGTGGGGAATCTGTTTTCCCCCTAGCCAGGAACTATGTGGTTTAGTGATCACAGCTGAAAAGCATGATTTTAATAATAAGGCCCAATAAGTAGATTAAAGTAAGATTCAGGGGCTGAATCATTTCACTAATTTTATTTAAATAAGGCTGATACATGTAATATATATAACCTATATATTATAGGGAGGGGAAGGATAGCTTAGTGGCTTGAGCATGGGCCTGCTAAGTCCAGAATTGTGAGTTCAATCCTTGAGGAGACCACTTAGGGATCTGGGGCAAAAATTGGTCCACCTAGCAAAGGCAGGGGGGTGGACTCAATGACCTTTCAAGGTCCCTTCCAGTTCTAGGAGATTGGTATATCTCCAATTATTTATTTATTTTTTTATTTATCATCATTAATTTGGCTAGCCTTTGTTTGCACCCATACATTTAATTAAACCTGCCAAAATTCCATTGATGCTAAGCCCAGGTCCACACTACAGACCTATATTGGTATAACTATGTCACTCAGGGGTGTGAAAAATCCACACTGCTGAGCAACATACTTTTATTGTCAACTGAGTTTTAATAAATTATTTAAATAATTATACATTACAAATGGGTTTTTGTAGTTTTTTTGCAACCTGAATACATCTTTTCTAAGCTAGAAACTAAGAGGAGCACATGTTTGCGCTCTGAAACATTTGGTTACTCTTACTATCCTTGTCAATATTTGTTGTAATTTATAATATTGCCATTTGCTCAATTCTCTGAATGATCTGGTTTTGGACCTTATAGGGACATTGCATATTCTTTACTGCAGAAGTAATGGAATTTATAACATGGTCTTCAAAGAAGACTCTGGGGTGAAATGATCATGTCCCAAAGAGTGTATTTGAATTTTCATTTTTCAAATCAAAACTTTGGGACCAGTCCTACTCCCAATGATGTCAACAGCTATCATGTGGAGTGACTGGACTCTTATAAATGTTATGTGATGGTGGTATTTCAAACCTTTACAGTTGTTTCTGAGCAAGCAAATGGTTATGCTGATTGGTTTTAGGTCAATTGTAAAGGTTAAGTGTCAGTCAGGATGCAGTCCTCTAATCCAGATGCTGGAAATATTAAGAAGACTAATTTCACATAATGTTTTTTACAATAAGGGTAATGTTTTCAAAACTGCCTAAGTCCCATTTTGGATATTTAGGAGCCTAAATCTCTCCTAAATGCCCAAAGCCACTTTTGAAATGAGATTGAGGTTCTTAAATCAGCTAGGCACTTTTTTGAAAATTTTACCTTAGATGAACAGTTGTACAAGAAAAGAAATATTAAATCTAGGAGTGATCAAATCTGAGTTTTGGTGCTATCATCAATTTGTTTGAGTAAAGATTTGATGATGGGAAAATATTTGTATAGTCTAAAATATTAAGAAAAATATCTCTTTTCCTGAGAACATCTTTCTGAATCTTTGGAACCCCATAACCTGTCTGCATGGCTCAAAAACAACTTTGCTTCACATAAACACAATGCAAAATCCAAACCAGCTGACTTCTCAGTGTCAGATACCGTACTTGTAAAGTGACAGAAAATTGCATAAGGTATTTCAAGGCAGAACGATGTGGTAACAGATTTTAGTGTTTTTCCTATTCAGAGGAAAAATATTCCATGACACGAGTCAGCTCTGAAATAGATCGCTGAAAAACATCTTGCGAAAGATTTGTCTACTCTGTTCTGTATGTTTGGCTTTGATTTGAATGGGTAAACTGGGTCCTGGGTTTAATTTGTCTAAGTTGTTGTCCTTTGCAGGAATTTTTATGGAATTTGAAGATTTTTCAAGTCTGAACTGATCTTTCCTTTCTAAGTGAAGTGCAAAGCAAAAAAAAAAGGGTTCAGTAGAGATTTTTGTGCTTAATGCTTCATTAACTAGGCTTTTTTCTTTGTGAAATCTTCTTGGTGCTTCCAGATTCAATGACAATAATACAGAATGAAGCATCACAAATACCAGACATCTCATTGCAATCCATTCAATCCTTGTCATCTGTGGTATCCCATAATGCATCACTGAGTGATATCTTCAAGAAACAGAAAATATAAAAGGAATATAATAAGGGGAGAAAAGTTTTTTTTTAAAGGTTGCTTAACTCATATTTTTGTGCTGATTGGGATTCCATTGTGTGAGGCACTGTGCAAACATGTATGAAGCCATGATCTCAGTGCCTAGGAGTTTATCTAAACAGAGGAGCGACACACAAATAGGAGAGGGATACAATCAGATGCAAAACAAATGTACACCTGTACATGCAAATTGTGTGTGTATATATGTATAGTGTGGGTATGTATGAATGCGCACAAACATAAGGGGAAAGAGAAATAAAATGTTATCTAGCCTCATTGGACACTCATTTTACTTATCATAAATTGGCTGATATCCTATAGATGTCATTTCAGAGATGGATCTTGATGAGAAATTTGAAGGAGGAGCTATTGGTTGGAATTTATCATCAAATTGCAATATTAAACAGTCCTCAATTTGAACAGACGAGAAGTCTTTGACACGGTTGCTTATTTTTGTGTTTAATTCACCTAGAAAAATGCAAATTTTTATAACTGTGTGTTCTCAGTGAGAATTCCAGAGACATGCCTTTCTCACATCCACCAATTTTTTCTAATGTCCACAAATATATACATATTTGTTTCTCTACATTTTTACCAAGCTTGACCTTACTTTCACCCAGATCATTTTTAGATGTGCACGAGGCATGAAAATGTTGCATTATAGGACCAATACAGTTATCCAAGTGGTGCCATTCAAGGTATACTTTGCCCAAATTTAAAATGAGTCTGAACTTTTGTCATAAACATACAGCTAAGGGTAGCATAAAATCCCTCTTTACCCTGTAAAGGGTTAATTCCTCTTTTACCTGTAAAGGGTTAAGAAGCTCAGATAACCTGGGTGACACCTGACCAAAAGGACCAATAAGGGGAAAAGATACTTTCAAATCTGTGGGGGAAGGTTTTGGTCTGGGTCTCTGGGAGCCAGCAAAAAAACCAGGACAGGAAAATTATATCTCCTTAAGCATATCTAAACTAAGCATCTAGTCTAGCAGAAATAGTAAGTAATAGCAGAAAAGAAATGTGTTAGATTACCTTTTGTTTTAGCTTGTGAATTTTCCCTGTGCTAAGAGGGAGTTTTATCCCTGTTTTAGTAACTTTAAGGTTTTGCCCAGAGGAAAATCCTCTGTGTTCTTGAGTCTTTTGTTATTCTGTAAAGTACTTACCATCCTGATTTTACAGAGGTGATTCTTTTACCTTTCCTTTAATTAAAATTCTTCTTTTAAGAACCTGATTGATTTTTCATTGTTCTTAAGATCCAAGGACTTGGGTCTGTGTTCACCTGTACAAATTGGTGAGGATATTATTATCAATTCTCCCCAGGAAAGGGGGTGTAGGAGCTTGGGGGGATATTTGGAGAAGGTTGGGCTCCAAGTGGCCCTCCCTGAATGTTTGTTTAAATCATTTGGTGGTGACAACGATACTAAGGCTAGAAAAGAATTTGTGCCTTGGGGAAGTTTTTAACCTAAGCTGGTAAAAATAAGCTCAGGGGGTCTTTCATGCAGGTCCCCACATCTGTACCCCAGAGTTCAGAGTGAGGAAGGAACCCTGACAGCTTTCTGTATATAGTAGGGGCCTTGCAGTAGAATGGATTTAGAGTTGCTTTCAAGGGCTAATGAAGAAGATATTTTAAAAACACAATCTATTAGTATGATCACTTTCCTTTTCAGTTAACTTTGGTGTAGTTTTATTAGCACTCTTGAGCGGAGAGCCAGAAAACACTTGTAGAGGACTCAGAAATAGGAGGGAATAAAGTCTTCACATCCTTGGACCAGATCCTGGGCCTAAGCTCTGTCCCTTTGCACTGCTTTGGTAGGACAAAGGGGAAAGAGCTACTCTAACAGGGCAACCAGGAATTCACCTGACACAGAAGAATCCATGGGTAGTATGAAGCCACCATAGCCTTTTCTAGGCCTTCTGCTCAACAACCCCACCCCGGCCTCCAACCGAGGTGTAAGACGCAGAGGGGGGAGATGGTGGCAGACTGAGTGGTGCTACAGCAGAGCGCACTCCAGTGAGCCCAGGCTAGCGAGTGGTTCCTAAAGGAATACTATAGCCAGCAGAATTTACAACAGGGACTGGTTTGCTCTGCCCCATCCCAGTCAAGCCAATGATCAGAGAAGCAGAAAGGTGACTTAAAGCCACTTTTACCTGCCTTTCTCCCATCAAACACATACTGGGTTAGGCACACAGAGCAGTTCAGCCAGAACTAAGGATTGGAAGGCTCCTGGTCTTCCTTTTGACCACATTCTCAGTCACTAACTTACTCAGAATATATTGAATAGTTTAGGTCAAATTCTACCCTCCTCCTGCTCATCCTGCAAAAATTACAACTCCTTGCAGTGGAGACATGACTTTTTAGACATGAGAGTTAAAGCTGGGCAAAAAAAAAAAACCTCAGAATATACACTGTCAGAAAAGCCAACAAAAGCTCCTGGACTCACAGGCATGCAAAAATAAGTGCATTTTTCATTCTCTCCTTGAATTTTCATAGAAACAAAAAGCAGTTTCTGCAGACAGAAGGCATTTCACCCTGGATCAAATTGACAAAGGGTACAACAGCCATTACTCACACAAATGGGCCTTACTCATGAAAGTAATCCCTGCAGTAATGGTTCTGGGGCCCAAAGACTGAAACAAAATATGTGGTTTTGGGTACAAATACTCATATGCAAATCATTTTGTCCAGCTCTGTTTGGCAGAAAGTTCCATAAAACGTTACACATGCTCTGAGTATCATCCAAAAACCATTTCAACTTACAGAGTAGACATTGGATGTGGTCACCATAGGACATGCTCTCTTATCATGCCACTTATTAAATTATTAGCAGTTGTAGTAGTATTTATATTGCAGTAACATCTAGGGCACAAGTCAGGATCAGAACCCATTGTGCCAAGTGGTGTACAAACACAAAGCAGAGAGTTTCTGCCCCCAAGAGCTAACGGTGTGTTTTAACACAAGACACAATAGAGAATACAACATATAGTAGGAGGAAATGGGGGAGGGAAAAAAAGGGAAACAGCAGTTAGAGCATTTAGTAACATGGCCCAGCAATATCCAGAGCTAGATGATTTTATGTGTGACTTGTTTTAAATTCTAAGTTAAAAACAATAGATGACTTGCCATCTGGTAGGTTTTTAACCAGCCTACTGCTTTCCCAGTTAAAGGATTTGATGTGCTTGGGTTGTTTGCCCTCTCCCTCACCCTGAGTGTGAAGGAAATGTTTAGCAGAAACTTCCTAAAGGCCTGTCCCTTTAAAGGCCATTCCTCTCTGGGAGGACTCAGCAGCATTCACCTCCTTCCTGGCATGATCTGGAGTGGGCCAGATTCTGTAGTTACTATCTTGGGGAAGAGACTTCTTTTGCTATGTGTATGTACAGTGCTTAGCACAATGTAGCACTGACCTCTCAGCCTTCAGGTGGTGTCATAGTGCAGATTATAAATAAATAGCTAAATTTAGAACTGATTAAATAATACAATAAGTGATTCATTATTTTTTGTTAATAAACATGAGTTCTTTCTTCTGTTTTACATGGGGTCATACTGTTTTGTATGCATATTTAAATGCTGGTTCATTGAGTCATAGGAATATTTGTGAATCGCGGAAGTTTAAGTAATTTTTTCATTAATTCATGTTAAACTCATACTAGAAGTGTGTGATTTGTTATTTGTTACTGGCTATTCCTCATTCATTATACTCCTATTTAAAAAGTTTGACTTCCAGTCAGGGAGCAGAAACAATATCATATAAATTAGGTAACCAATCAAACACAACAAATAGAAAAATGCCAGAGACATAGTCAAAGGAAGTATTTCAGCTTTGGGTTGCTGGCAAACTGTTTGCTTACACTATTTGGGAAATATTTGTGAAAACTAAATACATTGGTAGAAATTAGGATCAATTTGGTAAAAGAAAAAACACTAATTTTGTCAGTTAACTTCACTAGTTAGCATCCTGCTATTTAAAATTCTTAATTTACTGGACAAATCAAATGTATATGCCTCATGAGAATGGCTTGTCAATTTAAACTTCATTAGATTTCAGTATTTGGTTTTGACTATTGTTAGTGAATAGATTATTCATTATTCTTATAGTGATAATAATAGAATAATATAGTCCAAGATAAGTATCTTACTTAACAACACTTTAAATCATATGTTCAAGTACACATAAGATTAGATGCATAACTAATTCAGCTAATAAAGTCCAAGAAGCAAATATATTTAAAAATATTACTATAATGATGCTCCAGGGGTTCAACAGAGTTAATGAAATTGAAGACTAAAATACCAAGACTTGTTTATGCTTGTTTTATGCTAGATTGTTGATTAAAATGGATTATAGCCTAACAGCATATTTACATTGGTATGTACTTTGTGATATATGTAATAATGAGTTCCTACGTGTCTATAACTCTTCTTTTTTTTTAATTTTAATTGAGAAATAGTGTTAAGAACATACCAGTAACAGATGCTCAAAAGTAATATGTTGATTCCTATAATATACCATCCTCTATGGAGCAACCCTCCCAAGCAATGAGATATGGAGCCTACCACCTTTAAGTCACTGGTTCAACTGCAGTCCAAGTCAGGCAATGTCAAAAAGTCATTACCATTTGACAGCTATTACATCATAGGAATTGGTGGACTCATTCCACCCCTGGAGCTGAGGTAACCACATCATAAAACTCTCCTCACAAGTGTTGCATGCCTGGTAAAAAGGATCCTGGTTCAGCATACAGCAGCCTGCCTCATAGACAGGACAGGCCAAGTAGGACACGTCATAACAGTGCTCTGCACTGACTGCCCATTAAATCCTGGGATCACTTCAAGGTCTTGGGATCCAATTCTGCAAATCCTTACTCTTGTGAGTATTCCTTCTTGATGGAGTAATTCCACTGAAGTCAATGGGGCTACTCATTTGAATAAGAACTACTCCTAGGAGAGAGACTTTTGGGGCCTGGGATTGGGATCTTGGTCCTCAGCTTTTAAACTCTACATGAGTTAGGCCATGAAAATCTCAGCGGCCATGTCTCCTACCACACTCTACCACAGCAACTCCATTCAGCAGGGATGCATCAACTGACAGAGTTCAGGTTTGAACTTTAGGAGCCAGCTGCAGTGGATTTACTGGGGCCTTGCCTTTGGGGAGCAATATGAGATATTAATTTATTTTGAAAAGCATTCTCATAACAGTTAAGTAAACATTTTTACTATTAAGTAATGGGGAAGGGGAAGAGGGCTAGGGATCCCTTCTCTTTAATAAGGGATGCAATGCACTAAATGCATGTAATGACAGCTAAATGTGGTAGGGAACTTAGAAATGTGTGTAATAATTATAATAATAACTAAAAGGGAAAGATGCGATATTATTTCTAAATTGTTTGGACATTTTATTAACAATGAAGTATTACCATTTTTTAAACTATGCAGCTATGTTTTGTTTTTGTTTTGTTTTTTTGTTGTCTGTCCGAGTGTCCCCTTTGTTTTCTTATGGTAATTTAAATACCAGAAGCAATATTTTATCCATGTTTTTCACCAGTTCTGTATCAGGTTTTAAATGTCAGCCAAGGAAAGAAGCAGATAAAATTTAAATGATCATACCTGTCACAAATCAGTTACCACCCAATCCTAAAACAATGAAAACCAAACCTGTTTTCTAGTAGTTCAGCATAGTTGAGTTTCTAATTTATTAGGAATAGATAATTACCTCATGGTGACTGCAGGTAAAATCCAAATCTGGTTGAAACATGATCACATGCATTTACTGACACAGTCATTCTGTAGCCAGATTACATAAAAATTTCAGTATGATTCAGGTACCACGTGGTTATAAATATACCTACACCACTAAATGTTCATTTACTACTGAGAAGGGTCCTATATATTAAGTCTAGGGTTCAGAAAAAGTAGACTTCAATGAGAGGGGGGAAACTGCTTGCCTGGATCCATGATGCTGGGGACTCATTTTACTGTGAGCAGCATAAACAAGTTATCAGCATACCGCTAATTATCAGTAAATTACTGTATTTGCCAGTTTACAAGGACAAATTCTAACCGAACGGTATTTAAATTCAATATGCCAGTTAAACAATCAGACAGAATGGAAATTAAATCTGTTAAATTATAGCTTTCCCATTACAACAGCAAACAAATAAATCAATGAGAAACAATAGAGTTCCTCTGATGTTTTAATTGGCTGCTTCTGCACTAGGTCATGTTAATTCAAGCATTCCATCCTTTAGAGAGACATCCAGAGCTCGATTTACTTGTGCCAACTAAGGACATTGTACACTAGGAGAGGAATAGCCCCTGAGGCAGGAGAGAGGCTGTTTCCACTACCACCTTCCTTGCAGTTTCAGCCAGTGCTTGGCTCCATATAAGCCCTGCCTATGGAGTCTGCAGTGGGAAAGTGCTGAATCAGTTATGTCCTGGATGTCCTGGCCACAACGCCCTGTGGCCAGCACCACTGACTCTTCAGGCCTTGCTGGCCTCCTAGTGGAGGGAAAGTTGCAGCCTTTTTCCACCATAAGCAGCCTCCCGTCTGGGTAGACTGTCTGCTGTTGGAGCTCTGTGCCTGGCACTACACCATCAGATGCTCTTGGTGATCTGAGAATTATTCTGGCTCTGAAGTTTCCAGTCATATTTGTTTAATTCAAATATACTTTTTTTTTCTATTTACTAACAGCAACTTAGAAACTCAATTGAAATCTATTTGTAAACTGAGGTGATCTCTCTCCCTCTGTGCTACTTATTTGTTTGCTAACAGCTATGAAATTGGGTGTCATTTGTTTGCATCCTGTTTCTATTTCCTGGTCCATGAGTGCCAGCGTATTGACATTATCATGCTCAGGCACTGCACATTTTCCTTTGCTCTGCAAAGGAGTCTGTTTAGTCACACTTTGCTGCTGCAGTATTTCTATTTTGTCTTCTACAGCTTCAGAGACATACACGCATCTTTACATGCCATGCTTACTATTTAATGCCTTTAAATAACATATCAATGTTAACACAATACATATTTCCCCTTGTTTCTCTATTAAGCTTAAGTTTTTCCCTACATACAACATGAATTTGTTCATCCTCCTTCTCAGCAATGGCTGAGTGCCTGAACTCTAAGCAAAGGTGTGATCCAACCACCCTTCAAATCACATCTCTTCTTTGGTCTTTTCATGTCCAGATGTTTGCCTGCCACAGACTGAGGGCAAAACACCTCACTGGGAGAGAATAATTCTACCTGTGTCCTTTCTCTGAGGCCAGGTCTATGCTTGGAAGGCATTGCTGGTATAGCTATACCAATTTACTATACCAGACAAGCGTTTTACATGTGGATGCAGATACACCAGCAAAACTGTGCTAGATAATACTTAGTCCTGCCATGAGTGCAGGGGACTGTACTAGATGACCTCTCAAGGTCCCTTCCAGTCCTATGGTTCTATGATTCTATAACTGGGGGCTGGAATAACACATCTTCACACCCTTGACTGACATAGCTGTGCTGAGAAAAGTTTGTAGTGTACACCTGGCCTGAGGCTGAGTGGGTGGTTTAAGTCCCATAAGTTCTTTATCATTTAGTACTTCTTCTTTAAAGTCTCAGGGTTCTTTTCTCCTTGGAGCCAGACTGCTTAAAGCGCATAAACCCCATTATAATTCCTTAAAAGAAGACTTATTAACCACTGACAGGATATTGGACTAGTTAGACCACTAGTTTGATCTGGTGTGGCAATTACTAAGTTCCAGAAAAAGGGAACATTCTTGTTGTAAGTAGGTGCATTTGCCTGACATAATATGGCAAATTCTTTCTCAGTCTCACTCATATGATGTGCTAAGAAAATTGTAAAGCAACAAAAGCTTCTAAATATTTTAATGAGCATACTGAGCTTTCCATTATCTATATTTCTCTATAGATATTTCTAGGGCACACATACAGGTGTTAAATGAAAAAGGTCAAAGCACACACATGTGCATGGTAATATGTTTACTAAAACTCTGATTGTCATGACCTGGGACATTTTAACCCGGACATATCTGTAATTTCCCTCACTGCACCTCAAATTAACCATGACAAAAACTTTATGATTGCAATGAAACTACTCACACACCTAAATTAGGCATGTGTGACAGTCTGTTTCCCAGTATTCACCCTTGCACATTATTATGATAATCTTTGTACAAGTATGCCTTGTGAGGTATCATTTGAAAACTCGTAACTCTCTGGTCAATGTTGTCCTGATAAAATATGTGGCAACACTGTAAAATTATAAGATTCCACTGTATGCTATTATTTAGGGTATGTCTACACTACGAAATTAGGTGGAATTTATAGAAGTCGGTTTTTTAGAAATCGTTTTTATACAGTCGATTCTGTGTGTCCCCACACAAAATGCTCTAAGTGCATTAAGTCGGCAGACTGCGTCCACAGTACCAAGGCTAGCGTCGACTTCCGGAGTGTTGCACTGTGGGTAGCTGTGGATAGCTATCCCACAGTTCCCGCAGTCTTCACTGCCCACTGGGATTCTAGGTTGAGATCACAATGCCTGATGGGGCAAAAACAGTGTTCCAGGTGGTTCTGGGTACATGTCGTCAGGCCCCCCCTTCTCTCCCTCCCTCCATGAAAGCAATGGCAGACCATTGTTTCACGCCTTTTTTCCTGGGTTACCTGAGCAGATGCCATACCATGGCAAGCATGGAGCCCACTCAGCTCACCATCACCGTACGTCTCCTGGGTGCTGGCAGACATGGGACTGCATTGCTACACAGCAGCAGCTCATTGCCTTTTGGCAGCAGATGGTGCATTACAACTGGTATCCGTCATCATCATACTCCTGGGTGCTCTTTAACCAATCTTGGTGAGGTCAGTCAGGAGCACCTGGGCAGACATGGGAATGATTCAGCCAGGTCATTCCCGTCTTCTCCTGAGCACCCAGGAGATGATGATGGCTAGCAGTCGTAATGCAGCATCTTCTGCCAAGCACCGAGGAGATGACAATGGCTAGCAGTCGTACTGAACCATCTGCTGCCAACCTAAGATGTAAAAGATAGATGGAGTGGATCAAAACAAGAAATAGACCTGATTTGGTTTTTATTCATTTGCTCCCCCCCCCCTCCTTCCCTCTGTGAAATCAACAGCCTGCTAAACCCAGGGTTTTGAGTTCAATCCTTGAGGGGGCCATTCTGTGTGACAGTTGTTTGTGTTTCTCCTTGATGTAAAGCCACCCCCTTTGTTGATTTTAATTCCCTGTAAGCCATGTCGTCAGTCGCCCCTCTCTCCCTCAGAGCAACGGCAGACAATCGTCTCGCATCTTTTTTCAGCGTAGACGCCATAGCACTGGGAACATAGAGCAATCAAAGAGCTGCTGATATCAAGGGTAGTGACTCTGGGAAATGTGCAGGTCATAGTGGATGGCTTTGCTGCAATGGGATTCCTTAACTGTGGTGGGGTGATAGACGGAACCCATATCCCTATCTTGGCACCGGAGCACCAAGCCAGCAAGTACATAAACCGGAAGGGGTACTTTTCAATGGTGCTGCAAGCACTGGTGGATCACAAGGGACGTTTCACCAACATCAATGTGGGATGGTCGGGAAAGGTACATGATGCTCATGTCTTCAGGAACTCTGGTCTGTTTCAAAAGCTGCAGGAAGGGACTTTCTTCCCAGACCAGAAAATAACCATTAGGGATGTTGAAATGCCTATATCAGAGGGGTAGCCGTGTTAGTCTGGATCTGTAAAAGCAGCAAAGAATCCTGTGGCACCTTATAGACTAACAGACGTTTTGGAGCATGAGCTTTCGTGGGTGAATACCCACTTCGTCGGATGCATGTCATGCATCCGACGAAGTGGGTATTCACCCACGAAAGCTCATGCTCCAAAATATCTATATGAAATGCCTATAGCTATCCTTGGGGACCCAGCCTACCTCTTAATGCCATGGCTCATAAAGCCATACACAGGCAGCCTGGACAGTAATCAGGAGCTGTTCAACTGTAGGCTGAGCAAGTGCAGAATGGTAGTAGAATGTGCATTTGGATGTTTAAAAGCGCGCTGGTGCAGTTTACTGACTCGGATAGACCTCAGATAGACCTTGGATAGACAATATTCCCATTGTTATTACTGCTTGCTGTGTACTCCACAATATCTGTGAGAGTAAGAGGGAGATGTTTATGGCGGTGTGGGAGGTTAAGACAAATTTCCTGGCTGCTGATTATGCGCAGCCAGACACCAGGGTGGTTAGAAGACTACAGGAGGGCATGGTGCACATGAGAGAAGCTTTGAAAACCAGTTTCATGACCGGCCAGGCTACGGTGTGAAAGTTCTGTTTGTTTCTCCTTGATGAACTCCCTCGCCCCCCTTGGTTCACTCTACTTCCCTGTAAACTAACCACTCTCCCCTCCCCACTTCGATCACCACTTGCAGAGGCAATAAAGTCATTGTTGCTTCACATTCATGCATTCTTTATTAATTCATCACACAAACAGAGGGATAACTGCCAAGGTAGCCCAGGAGGGGTGGGAGAGGAGGGAAGCACCGAGTGGGGTGGAGGAGGAGGAAAAGGACAAGGCCACAAGCTCCTTAATTTTCACGCGGCACTGCCATGAGTCCCTGTTATAGCCTCTGTCCTTCATGCCCTTGGAGACTTTTTCAAATGTTTTGGCATTTCGTTTACTGGAATGGAGTTCAGCTAGCATGGATTCATCTCCCCATACAGCGATCAGATCCCGTACCTCCCGTTCGGTCCATGCTGGAGCTCATTTGTGATTCTGGGACTCCATGGTCACCTCTGCTGATGACCTCTTCATGGTTACCTGTGCTGATCAGCTTGCCACACTGGCCAAACAGGAAATGAAATTCAAAAGTTTGCGGGCCTTTTCCTGTGTACCTGGCCAGTGCATTTGAGTTGAGAGCGTTGTCCAGAAAGGTCACAATGGAGCACTCTGGGATAGCTCCCGGAGGCTAATACCGTTGAATTGCATCACTACCCCAAATTTGACCCTCAGAGACAAAAGACAAGCTGATGCCTAAGCCAGGTGTAAACAGGCCAAATGGGCCATCACCCACTTAAGTGGCTATTCGTTGGCAGGAAAAGGGACATGGGGAAAAGAATCTACACCTTAAAAAGAAGCAGCTTGGGGTTACCATCTTCAGGACTTTTTGTCTCCTGAATCTCAGTTGCAGATGCTTCTCAAAAAAGGGAAAGAACTATAAGAAGGAGAGCAGATGCCACAGATAATTTCTCCCCGTCTCTCTGCTCACAGCATACATGACACCTGAAGAACAAAGGAAGCAACATTGGACTGGGGGAAGGATCCTGACTGATAGAAGTTCAGCCTGTAAGACTGTTGAAACATGTGGTGAGAAAGATCTTGCTTTGAATTTACTCTAGTTTGGAACTTCATTTGGAATAACAAGATTTGTGCATATCATTTCCAATTAATAAAATGATGGACTTTATATGAGCTTGTATTGTACAGGAGAGAGCTGGAATATAAGACATACATTTCTGGGGAAAGTCTGGTTTTGCACTGCAATGTAATTCAAGAGTGGCTGGCTGCTGCAGCATTCATACAATATAACTAGGAGGCTGTGTGTGGGGAGACCAGCAGTGGTAGCTCTCACAGCAAAGCAGTATAAAAGGCACCCCACATCAGAGAGCTGAGGGGACAAAGCTGTTCATCGGTCCAGATCGTACCCTGGGTATGTCACAGCTTGTGCTTAAATACTTTGCTGAATCGTGGCCTATATGCCGAGAAAAACATGATACTGTACTCTGGGTATATATTTTCTGAAGCATTAAAAATACATTGCTATGTGACATAGAATTCAATATATTTAAAGCAAATATTTACTCTTCCTAGCTCACATAAACTTTCCATTATTTATAGATAACAACTAATGGAAAAAATTTCAGATACTTATATTGCAAGAGATTAGATTGCATTTTTTTTTAGATGGGGACATACTTTTGTTCTTGAAAGTCCTGACAACAATGATATCTGAAATCTCCTGTTTATTCACACTGAACCATTCATATCAGAAAATATTAAGTAAATTTCCCCCAGACTAGGCTCCCAGTAGCCTCAACTCTGAAAAACCACATTCTTCAGAAGCTGTGAGTAAATCTGCCCTTGTGCCCCAGCGCTGGTAGCTACTCCTCTCATGGAGGTGGTTTTTTAGAGTGCTGGGAGAGTGGTGGTTTTTTAGAGTGCTCTCTCCGAGCACTCTGCCGCGACTGCACAAGGCATGCTTTAGCACTGCCAGTGTAGACTAGCCCTAATAGGTATAAAAACAAAGTGGGGGGAAAGATAACCTTATCTTGAGTTACACTTCAACGGTTTGCTGGACTATATTTGGGGAACAAAGATGACATCCTGCCATCTTATATAGGAAGTAAATAGGCAGTATATTTACATTAATGAAAACAAGATTACAACCAGCCTTGGTTGAGAATGATGCAAAAGGTTTTGGGTGAGATAAACTTCATTAGACAAGAGGTTAGCCTGTTAAGCTGAGTTTCTATAAAGTGTTATGATTTTGTTTGATATGTAACCCTTTTTTCATTGAGTCATGAATCGTTGAAATGAACTTCTTGTTGTTTTTACTATAAATATATCTCAGTGCTGTGGTATTACGCAAGAAGCTGATCTTGAGTTGACACATACAAGCTAGTGTATACACTGTTACTTTTGGGACAGCATTCCTGGTATTTCTATGACTATTCAGTGATTAAGGAGCTGGACACTACAGGGGAATGCTTCAAAAAGACTTGGGGACTGGGTGCACCTATTGTTAATCTGCAAGGGAAAGTAAGGGCTGGTTAAGGTGGCTAGCAGGCTGGTGGCATCAAGGAGCTGACATCCAGTTAAGCACAAGAAAGTGTCCCTCATGATGGAGGCAGGGGAGTAACAAAAGTGACTCATAGTCCTAGGTACCTTGAGATCCATCACACTAAGCACCTGCAGCTCCTATTGACCTCCATGAGTTATCAGCATCCCTGATACTCAGGCCATTTATTTCAGGACCTAGCTATGGACTTAGGCACTCAACTCTGAGCATGCAAGTTTGAAAATATTGACCTTAGTTCAGATGATTCACAATGGTAAGGAAGTAGAGTGAGTAAGTCAGGTCATGAAATATTCACGGGCAGCTGCTGCACATACAGCCAGACTTTTAGCTACCACAAATAATTCTTCCATTTTTATCATCTAACATCTAACCATCAGCTGTTTGTAACAGAGCTACTATGAGTCATGACTAAGCACTTTGCAGGTTAATGGCTTAAAGAATCAGTACTTTGTGCACATAGTCATCTCAAGAAAAGGTGAGTATAAGTATCTGCATTAAAAAAAGGAAGGTTATGTGTTATTTTTTTCTTAAAACGTATCTATCCCTTTCCTAATGATTTTGTTGGAAATCATTAGGAAAGGGATAGATAATGGGACATAAATATCATATTGCCTTTATATAAATCCATGATGTGCTCACATCTTGAATACTGCATGCAGATCTGGTCACCCCATCTCAAAAAAGATATATTGGAATTGTAAAAGGTACAGAAAAGGACAACAAAAATTATTAGGGGTAGGGAACAGCTTCCATATGAGAAGAGATTAGTAAGACAGACTTTTCAGCTTGGAAAAGAGATAAGTAAGAGGGGATATGATATAGGTCTATAAAATCATGACTGGTGTGGAGAAAGTAAATAAGGAAGTGTTAGGTACTCCTTCTCATAACGCAAGAACTAGGGGCCACCAAATAAAATTAATTGGCAGCAGGTTTAAAACAAACAAAAGGAAGTATTTCTTCACACAACACACAGTCAACCTGTGGAACTCTTTGCCAGAGGAGGTTGTGAAGGCCAAGTCTATACCAGGGGTCAAAAAAGAACTAGCTAAGTTCATGGAGTATAGGTCCATCAATGGCTATTAGCCAGGATGAGCAGGGATGGTGTCTCTAGCCTCTGTTTGCCAGAAGCTGAGAATGAGCGACAGGGGGTGGATCAAGTAATGATTACCTGTTTTGTTCATTCCCTCTGAAGCACCTGGTATTGGCCGCTGTCAGAAGACAGGATATTGGGCTAGGTGGACCTTTGGTCTCACCCAGTATAGTCATTCTTATGTTCTTAAGTTTCCCTCTATTCAATTTTATCTTTCTGTTCCCTATTGCATTTCTTTTCACTCACTCATTTGCCCCACACTCCTAATATTGTTGCTATTCATGATTATTACTGATTCCACCTTCATCGTAGGTACTTATAAGTATTCATATTTATTTAATTTTACAAAAGTGACTATCCAGAGAGGCCTCCTCTATGCATGGCTCATTGTACTCTGACTGACACTCCACTATCTCATTCGTACTATTACGCAGTAACTCCTACAGTGGAGGAAGTCAGATACTGCATCTGGAGTTAGTGAAGTGATTTCTCCCACTGATTGACAAGAGTCATTGGGCTAACAATATAGTTGGTATAACTCCTTTGACTTTCTGGAAGGGGCATTTTCAGTCTGTACCAACAGGATGTGCTGATTTGAGGAAGATGGATTTCAGTCTCTTTTTCTCTGTATCATCTCCTTTTCTTCTTACCCATACTGCTTCTCTTCTATTTAACTAATGTTTCTTTTTCTCCCCTCCCAATGTGATACATTTTCCATCTTTTTTCCCATGCTTCATGACATATACCCACTCCCGTCCCATTTCTTTCTCATGCTGTCTCTGTTGTCTCTTAGCTACAGACTCGCTGCTCCTTATTCTAAATTAGCAAAAAAATGAAAGATCTATTTAACTTTTATTATGTCTTCACTTTTTTATTTATACAGAAGAAATGAAACTGTTATAGTGCAAGCCTTGTTTTTATTTAGTTGAATACACAGTGGTGCACAATTCAAATCTAGTAGAATGGCATGACACAATACTTCATAATCTCAGAAATTCCTGAGACAGTTCACAAAGCACTCTCATACACTCAAATACACATATAAATATTTGTACAGGAACTGCTCACTTAATGTTGTAGTTATGTTCCTGAAAAATGTGACTTTAAGCAAAACGACGTTAAGCGAATCCAATTTCCCCATAAAAATTAATGTAAATGAGGGGGTTAGGTGCCAGGGAAATTTTTTTCACCAGACAAAAGACTATATATATATATATAAACACATGCATACACACACAGTATAAGTTTTAAACAAAAAATTTAATACTGGTACACGGTGATGATGATCGTGAAGCTTGGTTGAGGTGGAGGAGTCAGTGGGTGGGATATTTCCCAGGGAATGCCTTATTGCTAAATGAACTAGCAATTGACTGAGCCCTCATGAGTTAACTCTCACAACACTCTACAAGGCAGCAGGAAAGGAGGGAGGGCAGACAGAGACACACACCCTGTGTGTGAGAGAAAAAATGCACATTTCCCCTTTAAGTATCTGACCTCAGGCTTAAGTACACTGCCTTGTTAATTAAATCAGCTTGCTGAGACCTGAGACCAGCAGCTACTGCCTAGAAGCTCCCTCCCTCCGTCATGTGTCCCCCCTGCTCTATGGAAGATGGGGTAAGCAGGGTGCAGGAGCAGGAGGGAGGGGGAGACACCCTGACATTAGCCCTCTTTTTCCCCCCTATCCCCTGTACAGCAAGTGGGAGTATCTGGGAGCAACTCCAAAGCAAAGGGCAGGGGCAGTACATAGCAGTGTAGGGAGGGACAGCTGCTGCACAGGGAATTCTGGGGAGTGGGGGGCTGCTGGTCCACCCTGGTTCCAACCACCCACCAGCTAGCTGCAACAGGCTGCTCTTCCTGCAAGCAGTGGACAAAACAGGCTGCTGCCAAAGGACGTTAGAAGGGAGCATTTCACAACTTTAAACCAGCATGTTCCCTAATTGATCAGCAACTTAACATTGAAACAACATAAACCGGGATGACTTTAAGTGAGGAGTTCCTGTATTTTAATTACCATTTGAGGAACAAGCAGTGAAATTCAGGGTAAAAATCAATCCACATGGCATCTTCATTAGCCCAAAAGACTAATCGTTTACTCTTCGGAAAAGTATTTGATCATTATCAATACCTGCATTTGAAAAAGAAATTAAAAGCTTGATTTACCAGTATGTACTCTCTACAAGAGACTGTTTAAAGCTATTTACTGCTGTGCAGCCCATAACTCAGAGTTCCAGTCACTTCATTTTTTTAAACAAGAGTTAGAAAAAGTGAATTTCAAAAAATAATAATTGAGACTATGGACTGTTTTACTAAATTTGGGCCCAAACCTGCCTATCTTACTCAGGCAAAGCTCCTGTTAACAGGAATGGGAATTATGACTGAACGGGGACTACAGAAACAATCCCTCTGTTACCTATGTCACACTGAGTTATGCAGGCTATACTCCAGTCATAATTACAAACTTGCAATTTAAATCCTTGACGCACCTTTAGCCACAGCATATTTAGAGAGCTTTTGTTTTGTAATGCAAAAGGTTCGTAAAATTCCAGAGCCTGTCATGAAACAGAGGATTACATAATTGCACGGTAATAACTACTTTTTCTAAACATTAAATTGGCATAGGTCCACTGAAATCAGTGAGGTTATCAATATGTCATTTACAACAGTTGAGGATCTGGCACAATATTCCTCTTTGATATAAGCACAAACCAGCACAGGTAAATGTACAAACACATATTTGTAAATATATATCTGCAAATACAAAGTAAACAGCTTATGACAGAGCAATCCTACTGTGCCTAGTGTGGCAAAATACCTGCCCCTCTGTTTGTTAGCTCAGTCCTTCCCAGCCTCAGAGGCACAGGCTAGGGCACAAGGGAAAAAAAACCCTTCTCAATCTCACAAGGCCGGGCTGATTCCTTCTCAGCCAGCCCCCTAGCTCTAGTTTCTTTTCCCCCCCTGGGGAGAATGCCCTCCGTCCTGCAGCGAGTCTCAGAGTTCAGCTGTCCCTCCTTGCTGGCAGCTGCCCTGCTTCTCTCATCCTCCTTCCCCCCCCCCCCCCGCTTCCTCGTCAGGGAGGGTTTAAAAAGGTCTCTAGCAACTGGGGCCAGCTGAACCTGATTAGTTTCTTCCTAACCCCTGCCCCAGCTGAACCTTATTTTGCTGGCTAAGCCTTCCGGGCTAATTGTTACCCCTCTCCAGGTAGCTAATTGGCCTGAATTTGCCACACTAGCTTTTTTATTGTGGTCACAGTCCAGTCCTAAGTGGGCAAATGTCCACATCACAGAATTTGGACTCATTGACCATCTCAGCAAAAATTCCAAGGATTGAATTGGTTTATAAACTAACCCATCTTCATGCTCTAGAAGCGATAATCCTTCTAGGTCAGGGTTGTTGCTTTTTGACTGGGAGGTGTGGTGAAGCTTGCACTGCCACTTCTTGTTATATCTCTTCTATGGATAAATAGAGGTCTTCAGTTTGTGAGGGGGGCTGTTTGGTGGGATGGAGGGGAGTGTGATCAGAGAAGTCATAAAAAGAAGCCTCTGCAACCCTGATATGTGGCAGAAGGAGTCTCTGCCATCCTATTTTAGCCCCACTGAGACCAATGTGAATAATACCGTAGGTAGAGCCCTACCAAATTCACAGCCATGAAAAACATGTCACGGACCATGAAATCTGATCTATCCCTGTGAAATCTGGTGTTTTGTGTGCTTTAACTCTATACTATACCAATTTCACAGGGGAGACCAGCATTTCTCAAACTGGGGGTCCTGACCCAAAAGGTAGTTGTAGCGGGGGTCACAAGGTTATTTTAGAGGGAGTTGCAGTATTGCCACCCTTACTTCTGCGTTGTCTTCAGAGCTGCATGCCTTGTGAGCAGCAGCTGTTGGCCGGGCGCCCAGTTCTGAAGGCCGTGCCTCCAAGCAGCAGCAGCGCAGAAGTAAGGGTGGCAGTACCTTACCATGTCATCCTTACTTCTGCACTGCTGCCTTCAGAACTGGGTTGACAGAGAGTGGCAGCTGCTGACTGAGGGCCCATCTCTGCAGGCAGGAGCGGAGCAGGGTGGCAATACTGTACCATGCTATTGTATGGTGGCTCTGCCTTCAGAGCTGGGATTCTGGCCAGCAGCTGCCACTCTCCAGCTGCCCAGTTCTGAAGACAGCACTGCCACCAGCAGCAGAACAGAAGTATAGCAGTACAACCTCCACCCCCCACAATAACCTTGTGATCCCCCCCACTACAACTCCTTTTTGGGGCAGGACCGCTACAATTACAACACCATGAAATTCCAGATTTAAATAGCTGAAATCATGAAATTTGTGATTTTTAAAATCCTATGATTGTGAAATTGACCAAAATGGACTGTGAATTTGGTAGAGCCCTAAGCATAGTAGTAGGCCGGATGAGGGGTCATTAATGTATTATGCAAATTTCCAGTGTTTTAACTGCAGACTTTCCATATCTCTGTGGAGTTGGAGGAGAATACCACTTACAGTAGCTCCTCCCTGTCCCATCTGGCCCAGCCCACTTTCTTCCTGAACCCCAACAGCCAGGCAGATTGTTTTGCAGTGGTGGGAAATGGAACTACATGAGGGCCCAGAGCAGCCATATCTTAGCTCTTCTTCTCCACAGACACTCACTTCAGCTTTCTCTGTCTTTGTTCCCTTCTGCACTGCACAAATTAATATAAATTGCTTGTAGTAGCTACAATACATGGTAACTTCACTGAAAGCAAACATATTTATTAGAGCTATCCAGAGGTACTTTCATGACAACTGTTGAACTTTCAAAATTTGTTTTTGTTTCAATGCAGAATGAAAACAAAATCTTTCAAATATCTTTTGTGAAACAGAATTATTGGTATGGTTGTTTTCTGACTGAAAGGCTCACATTTGATCAAGCAGTACTGGACCTCAAAAACCAGCTCGATGAAAATCACATCAAACAGAAATATCTCCACAAAACATTTCAGTTTTGATGAACCAGTATATTTCAAAGAAATTTCATTTAGTTGAAAATGTTCTGACCAGCTCTAGTAATTAGAGTAACTCACATGAATGCTACTTTATTTTTCCATATCAAGCTTCTGCCTACACTTTAGATTTCCCAGGATGATATTTAACTTTGAAGTTCAAGTCATCTAATTCTGCAACCCAGTGGAGTGCTGTGGCATTCAGTCTGGCAGAGGTGAAGACATAGGTTAGCATCTTGTTATCGCCATAAACCATGAAGGCATGTGTGTAGTAGAGGTAGTAAAAAAAAATGTCAGTTATGACCCATTTTAAAGCAAGAAACTCCAGCTTTTCTGAGTGAAGGTGATAATTCTTATCAGTTACAGTTAGTGTTCTTGACCCTTAACCAATTACTCTTAAATTATGTTCCTCACGCTGATACAAGATATCCCTTATTGGAAGCATCTACAAGAAGGATAAAGAGTAAGGCAAAATCAGGATAAGCTGTGGTGGATGTACCGGGCAATCAGCTTGTTTAATAGATTGCAAGACTTGAAGGAACCATTGTGGTCATCTAGTCTGACTTCCCTTATAACACAGGCCATAGAACTTCCCAAAAATAATTCCTAGTGCATATCATTTAGAAAAACATCCAATCAGGATTTTAAAATTGTCAGTGATGGAGAGTCCTCTACAACCCTTTGTAAATTTTGCAATGGTTAATTACTCTCACTCTTAAAAATTTACACATTATTTCTAATCTGAATTTGTCTAGCTTCTACTTCCAGCAATTGGATCATGTTATAACTTTCTCTGGTAGACTGAAAAGCCCATTATTAAATATTTGTGCCCCTTGTAGGTACTTCTAGACTATAATCAAGTCACCCCTTAACCTTCTCTCTGTTAAACTAAATAGATTGAGCTCTTTGAGTCTATCATTATAAGGCATGTTTTCTGATCTGTTAATCATTCTCATCCCTCTTGATTCTCATCCCATTAATGGCTATTAGCCAGGATGGGTAAGGAATAGTGTCTCTACCCTCTGTTTGTCAGAGGATGGAGACTGATGGCAGGAGAGTGATCACTTGATCATTATCTGTTAGGTTCACTCCCTCTGGGGCACCTGCCATTGGCCATTGTTGGCAGACAAGATACTGGGCTGGATGGACCTTTGGTCTGACCCAGTATGGCCATTCTTATGTTCTTCTGTTCTCTTCTCTGAACCCTCTAATATAAAAAATAATATAATATATGGAGATATACCTATCTCATAGAACTGAAAGGTCATTGAGTTGAGCCCCTTGTGTTCACTAGCAGGAATAAGTACTGATTTTTGTCCCAGATCCCTAAGTGGCCCCCTCAAGGATTGAACTCACCATGCTGGGTTTGAGCAAGCTAATGCTCAAACCACTGAGCTATCCCTTCCCCTCCAATTCATCAACATCCCCCTTGAACTGTGGACACTAGAACTGGACAAAATATTCCAGCAGTGGTTGCACCAGTGCCAAATATGGAGGTAAAAAAACCTCTCTATTTCTACTCGAGATTCCCCTGTTTATGCTTCCCAGGATAGTATTAGTTCATTTGGCCACAGCATCACCCTCGGAGCTCATGTTCAGCTGATTATCTACCATGACTCCCAATTTTTTTTTCAGTCACTGCTTCCCAGGATAGAATCCCCCATCCTATTAATATGGCCTACATTCTTTGTTCCTAGATGTATGTGTCTACATTTAGCCATATCAAAATGCAGATTGTTTGCTTGGTGTCCAGTTTATTAAACAATCTAGATCACTCTCAATCAGTGACCTATCCTCTTCATTAATTACCATTCTCCCAATTTTTGTATCATCTACAAACATTAAAACTCATTGTAGCCATTCCACATAACTGGCTGTTTAGAGGGTAACTGTCCAGATCCCTTTCCTGGCCTTTGGTTTTCTTCTTTGTCTGAGTCCACTTGATTGTGTTATGTGTCAGGTTCCATTGAAACAGTCAACAAGTCATACAAGGGCTCTGGAATTTAGGAAAAGTCTTGAATGTTCCTTTGATAATAGGTGAGGAAGTCTAGGATCTTGTGAAGTTCCTCTGTGCTGACTGGTGATTTCTCTGCAAGACCACAAACAGCCATTGTGTCAGCTGGATCTGTCTTATAAACATCAGAAAATATTACTGTGATGCTGACAGACCAGTTGCCATCTTCTGCCAAGTCTTTAGGTCTCAGCCGAATACTGACAAATTCATTGTTGGCAACTAGTCCAGGTCACCTCTGTTAGTATGGTTAAGATGGGTACTGGACTTATAACAATGTGTTTAATGTTTAGACTTTATGAAATACTTCTAAATTGCAGCATGCAGTAATCGCATTTATAATATCTTCATCACATGCTATAAGATAATCTTTAAGTTTTTGCTTTATAACTTTAAAAAATGTTTTCTCTGGAACTGTGAACCTGTCATGAGGGATTTTCCCCTGCTCATCAAGAAGATCTAACAAAACCAAATGGGCCATTGTGGGACATCACAACACAAAGTCTTTAATTGCCCTTTCACATCCATGAATGAGTTACATGTAAAAGGGCTCATCCCATCATCTTAAACTCTGGAAGAAAGGAAGAAAAATATCTGACAAGAAAATTGTCCATCTCTTTTGCTGTTAAAACTCTCACAGAGCTGGAGTTATGAAACAGAAGCAGAGATCCCATGGGTTACCCCGAAAAGACATTCAGTGCTGACAGAGTACTACAACTCTGTCATCTTTCAGAACCATAGACCGTAACTTATTTATGTATACATGTTTGCCTGCTTTAACGTGGCTGTAAATAACTCTCTTATTTATTTTTCCTAGTTGATAAACCCTTAATTAGGTTGCTACAGGATTGGCTTCAAGTGTTGCCTTTGGTGTGAGATCTAAGGCCTGGTCTACACTAGGACTTTAATTCGAATTTAGCAGCGTTAATTCGAATTAACCGTGCACCCGTCCACACCAGGAAGCCATTTAATTTGACATAGAGGGCTCTTTAGTTCGAATTCTGTACTCCTCCCCAACGAGGGGAGTAGCGCTAAATTCGACATGGCTATGTCGAATTAGGCTAGGTGTGGATGCAAATCGAACTTAGTAGCTCCGGGAGCTATCCCACACTGCACCACTCTGTTGACGCTCTGGACAGCAGTCCGAGCTTCGATGTTCTGACCAGCCACACAGGAAAAGCCCCGGGAAAATTTGAATTCCTTTTCCTGTCTGGACAGTTTGAATCTCATTTCGTGGTTGGACACCGGGGCGAGCTCAGCAGCACCGGCAGCAATGCAGAGCTCTCCAGCAGAGGAGTTCATGTAATCTCTGAATAGAAAGAGGGACCCAGCATAGACTGACCGGGAAGTCTTGGATCTGATCGCTGTGTGGGGCGATGAGTCTGTGCTTTCAGAGCTGCGCTCCAAAAAACGGAATGCAAAGACCTACGAGAAGGTCTCCAAAGCCATGAGAGACAGAGGATACAGGCGGGATGCAACGCAGCGCCGCGTGAAAATCAAGGACCCCAGACAGGGCTACCAAAAAATCAAAGCGGCAAACGGACGCTATGGAGCCTGCCACCACTGCCCCACTAGTGACCATGGACTCTGACGATGGGACAGTGTCGACGGACAGTTCCTCGGCAATGTTCGCGGACGGGGAAGATGAGGAAGGGTTTGTGGAGGACGAGGCAGGCGACAGCACTTACAACGCTGGTTTCCCTGACAGCCAGGATCTCTTCATCACCCTCACGGAGAGCCCCTACCAACCCTCCCCGGCCGTTAACCCGGACCCTGAATCAGGGGAAGGATCACTTGGTAAGTGCTTTAAACATGTAAACTTTTATTCTTAATATAACAGGAATCTGAAGTATGTGAAAAGGAGGTCTCTATATATATGGGGATAAATCAGAAATCCTCCTGGGAGATCTCCACGAACCTCTCCTGGAGGTAATCGAAAAGCCTCCGCAGGAGGTTCCTGGGGAGAGCTGCCTTATTGGGTGCTCCGTGGTAGCACACTTTTCCGCGCCAGGCTTTCATGAGGTACTCAGGGAGCATTGCCTCCCCGAGCACGGCTGCATAGGCCCCTGGTTTGTGCTGGCTTTCACGCAGCATGCGCTCTCTATCTCCTTCAGTGACCCTCCTCAGGGCGATCTCGCTTGGCGACTCCTGCATCTAATTAGGAAAATTACCATAATGTTACGCCTGGTCCAAAGTATTTTAAAAAAATCTCCGGACAGACGGCGTAGCAGAGAGTCAGCACGCTGCTACGTGACAAGCGTAACGGGAAGCCAAAGAATCAAATGGACGCTCATGGAGGGAAGGAGGGAGGGGGGGGTGAGGACGCAAGGTATCCCACAGTTCCCGCTGTGTCCGAAAATCATTTGCATTCTTGGCTGAGCTCCAAATGCTTCTAGGGTCAAACACAGGGTCCGCGGTGGTTCAGGGCATAGCTCGTCAATGTACAGCCACCCCCCACCCCCAGAAGGAGAAGGGAAAGAAATCGTCTCTTGACTCTTGTAAATGTCACCCTATGTGTACTGAATGCTGCTGGTAGACGCGATGCTGCGGCATGCTACGGTAGCATCCTCGCCCCCTCTCCCCCGCCTCATGGGTGACTGATGGTGCAAAACGACTGGTACCCGTCCTCATCATCAGCCTTGCAGTAGATGATGTAGTGCAATAGGACTGCTACCTGTCCTCATCATCAGCCCATAAGTAGACAGCCTGCTAACCGTCTTCATCATAGCAACAGGGGGCTGAGCTCCATCAGCCCCCGCCCTTCATGTGTAAAGAAAAGATTCTGTAATGCCTGGACTATCATAGCAGCTGGAGGCTGCCTTAACCTCATTTCATTTCCCTAACAAGTCACTGCTTCTTATTCCTGCATTCCTTATTACTTCAGCATACAAATGGGGGGACACTACAACGGTAGCCCAGGAAGGCTGGAGGAGGAGGGACGCAACAGGTAGGGTTGTTGCAGGGGCACCCCCTGTGAATGGCACGCAGCTCGTCATTCCTGTGGGATCTGACACAGAGCGGCTGTGCTCTGTAGTTCTCTGATACACTAAAACCCTAGTACAGTTGCCCCATATTCTAGGCAGGACTGTTTCTATTTTTAGATACCATAAAGGAGGGATTGACTCGGGGAGTCAGTCCCAGTTTTGTCTTTTGCGCCCCCGGCCGATCTCGGCCAGGGGCACCTATGACAGCAACAGAAGGTGTAGTGCAATAGGACAGCTACCCGTCATCACCTTGCCAATTTACATTGGCGTGGTTGATGGTGCAATATGGCTGATAACCATCTCTGCTGTCATGCAAAAGCAAATGAATGCTGCTGTGTAGCGCTGCTGAATCGCCTCTGTCCGCGACATCTAGTACAGATACGGTGACAGTGACAAAAGGCAAAACAGGCTCCCTGGTTGCCACGCTATGGCGTATGCCAGGGCAATCCAGGGAAAATGGGCTCGAAATGATTGTCTGGCATTGCTTTCCCGGAGGAAGGAATGACTGACTACATTTACCCAGAACCACCCGCGACAATGAAATTTGCACCATCACGCACTGGGATCTCAACCCAGAAGTGCAAGGGTTGGGGGACACTGCGATGGGGTAGAACAGGGGCAGAGTTTATGCTTTCCGGATTGCCTGCTGCAGGAGTGCGGACGAGATAGGTGCTGTGCATGGTCTTGTTCACAGACACAGACTAGACTGTGTTCATTGTTCGCAGAAATGTATCTTTGCAAGGAATTCACTCCCTCTTTCCCATCACACAGCTTCGACTGTCTCCAGACCTGCCACAGCATCCCCCTCACAGAGGCTGGCAAAGATTAGGCGGCGAAAGAGAAAGACATGGGACGAGATGATCCCTGAAGTTATGGGGTGCTCCCGAGCCGAGACGGACCAGCAGAGCCAGTGGAGGGAGACCCTCTCTCAGCAGCAGCGCTCACACAGCGAACGGGAGGAGAGGTGGCGTGAGGAAGACAAGCAGGCAACTCAAACGCTGCTTGGACTAATGAGGGAGCAAACGGACACGCTCCGGCACCTTGTGGATGTTCTGCAGGACCGCAGCCAGGAGGACAGAGCCCCCCCGCAGTGTATCTGCAACCGCCCTCCCCCGCCACAAAGTCCCATACCTCCCGTCACCGAAAAAACCAGAAGGAGTGGCGCCAGGGGCCGTGAAAACTGTCACTGCACCCCAGCAGAGTGCTCAAGTACCCAAAAGCTCTCATACCGTAATTTTTGAGAATTCCTTCCCTTCCTGACTCACCCTAGCCCCAATCCCAGTTTCATCCCCTGACTGTCTGGTTAATTATTAAAAATACTTTGCTGTTAATTACTGTTTCCGTCATGCTTTTTTACACAACGCTGCGTTTGTAGGGGTGGGTGCGGAAGGGGGTAGGGTATTGCATAGGACAGTCACCTTTAGCAGGGTACAGAGACGGGGGCAGGATCAGCAGCAGGTCACACACACAGTGCAGTCAGTACGCACCCTGGTCAGTATGGGAGGTGGTTTGCAGGTTCTGTGTGGGTGGGGGGGTACGTGACTTTGTAGCGGGGGAGGGGGGTTACAGATCTCATGCAACGGTCCCTGTCCTGGACCACAGAGCCACGCAGCAGAGGAATCTGTATCCGTCCTCCCCCGCCACAAGGCCACATAGCCCCCGCACACAGAGTCCCAAAAAGGAGGGATGGCAGGCTCCGTTGAAACAACCAGTCCGGCACTGCAGACCGCTCTGGGAGCAGGAGCCTGTCATTCCTCGAGTTTAGAGCTGGTCTTTACATCACCGCACACCCTACCCAGCACAGTCTGCGTCCCAGTTTCAACCCTTTAATGCAAAGTCATCAATAAAGAAACCTTTGTAAAGTTACAGTGGAACATGTATTTTATTTTTAAACGTGTGTTGGAAGTGGGGGAAGCGAGGTGGACGGGGTATGTAACTGCAGATGCTGGTCAACAGTAACTTGGTAAAGAAACAGGGGCAGGTTCAGCTTCTCTGTAAAGAAACTGAACAGTCACAGGTCACGCTGCTCGCTGCTCGCTGGTACTTGAAGAGTTCCTTGTCGCTGTGCAAGGTGCCTGCATAGGGCTTCACGAGGTAGGGCATTAGCGGGTAGGCTGGGTCCCCGAGGATCACTATAGGCATCTGCACATCCCCAAGAGTTATTTTGTGGTCCAGGAAGAAACTACCTTCCTGCAGGCGTCTAAACAGAGCAGAGTTCCTGAAAACACGCGCATCGTGAACTTTGCCTGGCCACCCGACGTTGATGTTGGTAAAACGTCCCCCATGGTCCACCAGTGCTCGCAGCACCATTGAAGAGGTGGACGATAAAGTGCGAGGAGTTGACAACGGCCAAAACTGCCGCGGGCTCCGTGCTCGCAGTGCTGTGGTGCCCGTGCTGTCACTGAGCAGAAAAGTGCACGAACAGATTGCCCACAGGCGCTTTCTGGGAGGGAGGGAGGGAGGGAGGGCGTGATTGACGGTTCAATGATGACAGTTACCCAAAACCACCCTCGACACATTTTTTCCCCCAGCAGGCATTGGAGGGAAATCCCAGAATTCCAATGGGCAGCGGGGAGTGCAGGAACTGTGGGATAGCTTCCCACAGTGCACCGCTTCCAAATTCGACGCTGGCCCCATTACTGTGGACTCACACAGTCGAATTAGTGTTTTTAGTGTGGATACACAAATTCGACTTCATAAGGTCGATTCCACAAATTCGACTTAAGTTGATTCGAAATAGTCTTGTAGTGTAGACATACCCTAAGATATCAATTGACCTGGGATAGGTGACTGGTCTCTTGGAACTAGGAGTAACCTGAATTTTGGTGTGATTTTTTGGTGTAAGTAAACAACTATCACTAAGTCCAGCTGGCCTGAGTAGCAAGATAGATTGGAATGCCCAAGGGGATTGTCTGTGACTCCATGGTAAGACTGTTATAGTGCTTTAGAAGTTCACACTTGTTACTGGGTTGGTGAAATCTAATTATAGAATATACAGCCAGTTTGGGGTCTCTGCCCTGCTTCTTGACAGTCTGCCTTGACGCTGGCACTCATAGTCGTGAACCATTCCAGACAGCGTGACAATCACCATTCCCCAAGAAATGTACTTCTCTCTTAAAGAGGTCACATTTAGTAGCTTTCAGCTTAATTCCATGTTTCTGTAACTGTTGCAAAACTCTCCTTATATTCTCATGTGTTCTTCAAAAGTGTCCCATTGCACGAGGATATCATCCCAGTATGGAACATACACCTCATCCCTAAATTCTATAAGGCACTCTTCCATACACTGCTGGAAAGCAGCAGGTGCATTTGTAAGCCCAAATAGGATTCTAACCCATTCATACGGGTGCCATGGAGAAATGAAGGCTGTGAGGCGATGGCTTTGTTTAGCCATGAAACCTTAACAGCAGGCCTTCCCTTGATCTAAAACAGAATGTACCTCCTAATCCATTCAGAACATCTTGGATTCAAGGGATGGGTTGTCTGTCTGATGTGGGTTTTTTAATTCAATTCCTGATATTATACGCAGAAACTTAGACTACCATCTCTTTTTCAGGCACAGAGCACTGGTGAAGACTAGGATCACTTTGATTTTGTGATCCCTCCTGTTACCTCAGTTTTGGCAGGCTCATATTAGTTTTTCCCTCCAAATAGCTCCTGAGGCTCAGTCCTGGGCAAATTGCCCTGATTACAGTTCTTGTTATCTCTGCCTCACTGTACCCCTTTCAAATCCCACTTTCAATTTAATGAGCCAGACTGCTTAGGCTTAACTGTCCTTTTAGTTGGAGTTCCCAATCTGTCCTGTTATTTTGAAGTTTTTATTTAAAATTTATTCTGTTTTCTGAATTGTCTCTCTACTTCTGTGATTTTGGTTTGTTCCTCTTTTACTATAACAGCGAGGGGTAAAATCGTGTCTTTTAATGCCAGCAACATAAATAATCCCTGATCTTCCAACTCTTTCCGCTCTTCATTATTTAAGTGGTTTCTTATACATATGATTAAAGGAAAATGGCTTTTTGCTGCAGTTCCACTACAATTTGTGTCAGAAACGCCTAGAGAGTAACAGACTTCTCTTAAATGATCATCCCTTTGCTGGCATAAAAGGCCTTGTACCTCAGCATGAAGGTCTTCTAACTCTCTCCCAGCCATATTGTTCACAAACTATTAAATCTTCCCTGGCATCTTTTCCTGGAACAGTCAACAGCAGCTTCTAGATAGGTTCATCTCTCAGAGAGATGAGATCATGGCAATTCAGCCTCTTCTGCCTGTGCTTGCCAAATGTTACACTGCCAGACCAAGGACAGTTTTCAAACAGTAATTTTATTAAACCTAGTATAAAAATCAACAGACAAACAAACAACCACAGCTTGTACCCACTCCATTGTTGCTCAATCATTTAACAGCACACACAGCTCTGCTGCTGCAACCAGAGCTATCCCCTTTTAGCACCCCTTCATTCCTTAAAGGGACAGGAGACAGGTACGTCTAACCCTGACATTCCCTTATGAGAGCTACACTACCTCTGCCTCCTGACAGCTGTGCAACAGATTTGTTGCCATTGTATAAAATATTCTATTTTGCTTACTTTGTAAGAAAACTAGGCTGAAAGTAAATAGAGCAGCACTGAAATATAGTTACTGGGGATAAACAAGGCACTTTGGGTTAATTGTTCTATAGAAGTTGATTTAGAGCTACTGTATTCAAAATTTGTGCTTAATCCAATAAAAGGTTAGTCTTGAATGCCAAGGCTTCTTCTTTTGTGTTCTGCCAATGATAGGTAGAGCCTTAAAGCTGCCGCACTGAAGTGAAAGCCTTGACATTTGAGACTGCCTACAGGATGCAATAAATAAATATTTTCAAAATGATTTGAGTACAATATCTGTTCACTAAAGGAAAGACTGTGTCTGGCTTTGTATAATGAGGGAGGGGTAGGAGATGGCCCAAGGAGAGAGCTACAGTCCCACTGAGGAGTGCACTAATATAATGCTAGTGATGCATTAAGGGCAGAGTCATAGTCCCACCTCCTCTTCATCAGCCAACCAGCACCAGGAAAGGACATGAGATATCTAACACAAAGGTAGTGGCACTCCCCTCCTAGAGGAATTCTGCCTGAGGCAGCCATAATATTTTGATTAAAAAACTAACACAATATATAATTACCAGGGCATACATTAAATGGATTAAAGACTGGCTGATAGGTCTCAAAATGTTATTGTAAATGGGGAATAATCATTGAATGGGTGTGTTTCCAGTGAGGTCCTGCAAGGATTGCTTCTTGGCCCTATGCTATTTAACATTTTCATTGATGACCTTAAAGAAAGATAAAACCATCAAGGATATGCAGATAGCAGAAAAACTGAAGGAGTGGTAAATAATAGAGTGATCTAGATCACTTGGTAAACTGGGCGCAAGCAAACAAGATGTGTTTTAATACAGCTCAGTGTAACGTATAAACCTAGGAACAAAGAATGTAGGCCATACTTACTGAGCCCAAACTTGTACTGTTTCAACTAAAGATGTAACTGTTAAACTGCTGTAACTTCTATGTGTGCAGCAGGGTGCCAAGAAGGGAGAATAAATGCTAGGAATATTTTCACAACAAATCAGTTTGCTCTAGACATTTATTTTTTATAAAAGCTTCCAGTTTTGCAAGCATACATGTTATCATGAAATGCTACCTTCTTGACTACACCTGTAAAATTGGAGTTTTGACGTGTCTTCATGTTTTTCATATTTTAAAAATGCACCTTTTCAAATATAATTATTTTCCAAGAGGAGTTGTGGGGGCTTTTGGTGAGCCAAACTGAGTAGGTGAATATGCTGTGGCTGAGCTCTGTCCGTGGAACAATAATCCTGCATTTCATACAGAAAGGAAGCTACAGATTAACAATAAAAAATGCCCCAAATTGAATTTCAAATAGCATAAATCGCAATGTGAGCGCTCTCAACTCCTCTAAGCAAAAAGAAAAACAAAAAGCAGGGCAGATCAGGAGTTCATGGGCACAGGAGAATTTGAGAGATTAAATTAAAGGGGCAGAAATAAAAATTGACAGACTCTGGCTACCATGACAGATATGAAGGTGATATAGACACCAGATTCCATGGACCTGGAAGGTATTGTGGCCGAAAGAGAATCAGGGGGAAAGAGCCACAACTACCATTTAAGAAATTACTCAAGTTAAACACTATATGAAGAAAGACAGAGGCACATCGTCTAAGCAGAAAAGCACACTAGTGGTCTGGAAAATAAATGTAAATAGCTTGAATCCGGTATAAAAGAATCCACTAACAGCTTCAGAAAACTGGATTACTTGGTGAATAAGTCCAACTGGGCAGAGTGTGCCCAGTTACCCTTCCAGAAGATATAAATTTTGATGATCTAATGAAATTGCTAGAAGATAATGCTGCAAGGTATCCTACAAATAAGGAACAAAGACATCCGGCTAAATACTGCTCTGCAGTAGTTCTGCAGGCATGTTCAGTCTCCACCAGAGGCACAGGCAATATGCATTATTTTTAAATGGTTATGGCCTGATATTTAAGTACTCTGAGCACTTGCAGCTCTCTCTGACTTCCATGAAACTTGTGGGCACTCAGCACTTCTGAAAACCGGTCATGAGTGTCCAGGGAAAGAAACCTTAACCTTCAGTGAGTATGCAATATCACAGAGACCTGTCATAATTCAGTAATTGACCCTTTCCTTGAATTCATCTAAGAACTGAAACGTGTACAGTGCAACTCCAAGGAGAAAAAGGAAACAGCACAGGAGGAAAATATTGAATGCACTATGTTTCTGCCTTGGTTGGGAGTGAAGTGGTATTTCACAGTAAAGTTTTCTCATTGGCAGTGGATACCTGGAACTTTACTCAGATGGCCATTCAGAATAAGAACAGGTCAGCTCCTTGGCAGTCTGATGTCAACCATTATGTCATACAACTGTAACCTACCAAAGGAAACCGGGGGGGAATTACAGTGTGATTGTGAATCTTGTAATTAAATGTACAATTTATTATGAATGAGTATAGAGGCCGGAGAACAAACTCAATAGGTTTGGGAAAATAACCTAAAAATCTCTCCTGCTGTAGTGGTTGCATCAATGATTAATTGGAAATTGTATTTTGGATCACTTTGTCTCCTCTGAAGCATCAGAGCTGGCCACAGATGAAGATGGGACACTAGATGGGGTGGGGGACAGTGCTCTGAGGTAGTATTGAGAATTCTTTCTTTCTCAGAATCTTGGTTGGCGGGTATTGCAAGGTCAGGAAGGAATTTTCCCCCAGCTGAGATTGGCAGTGACCTTGGGGGAAGTGAGGAGGAGTCACCTTCCTCTACAGCAGGGTTTCTCAACCCATGGGTCGGGACCCAAAATTGGGTCACCAGAATGTTTCAAAGAGTCACATGGCAGCTCCTTTGGCTCCTGTTCCACAGGGCTGACTGGGCTTGCCTCTCTGCTCCAAGCACTGCAACACCTGGGGTCCCAGTGTCACTCAGGTTTGGCCCAGCCATCATGATGACGGGAGTCCAGGTAGGCCAAATGTGGGTAAGTGGCACTGCAACTCCATAAGCCAGGTCACAACTCCTCTTTCACAAATTTGGTCCAGGCATTGGGGTGGGGCCTAGCCTGACCGGCGCTGCAACCCTGGAGGATGCAATGCTCAGAGCTGAAAGCCAAGCACAGCCAGCCCCACAGCACAGAAGCTGTAGGAGCCACCACTGTGGGTGAGTGCTGGGCAGGACCCAACCCCCCTGGGGGGCAGGACATAATCAAAACCACCCAAGTGCTTCCATCCCCAAACTATTTACTGGGTCACAACAGGCCATAGACATTTACAATGGGTCCTGAGCCCCAAAATGTTGAGAACCACTGCTCTACAGTGTGGGACATAGGTCACTTACTAGGATCACCTAGGTATATCTCACTTAATGAATTCCCTGCCATTGCAGAGTCCTTGGGCATTGATTGGTGCACCCTGGTCCCTCATGTTCTCTGCCTGTCCATGATAGTTTAGTCTGCTAAGGGGTGTAGTACTTTGGTCTAGTTCTGGTTATTGGGGTTGGTTGGGGGATGTCTGTTTGGTGGCCTGTGACATACAAGAGGTCATACCAGGTGATCTAATGGTCCCTTCTGGCCTTAAACTCTGTGACACTGTTATGTGAACATTTGGACTTGCCACTGTTGCCATTGGGTTGACAATACAAATGGGACTGGGGATGGGAAGTTCTCATTCGTTTTTCATTTTTGGTCTTATGAAGGTGAGTATAGTTACTTGGCAGAAAGGGATGAACAAATCAGACAGTAGTTTTTGATGGTCAAAGCTAAGTGTAAAACAGTTTTTACTTGTGACTTTTTTTTCCCAATGAAAATCCCATCAGTCAGTGAAGACACAGGCCTCATGAGCAATTTAGTGTAATGGAACATCTATGACGTTAATAATAGATGCAAGAATCTTCTGATGTCTCACCCTCCTAAGAAAACAAAAGATTGAGCTAGAACTGCCCTAAATACTGCAGCCTCAATCCTACTGCCTTTCCTAATCAACCTATATGGAAGACTACTAGGAGAGAAAGTGATATTCTGCATGAGTTACCAATCCTGAGCCTACTTCAAGGTCTTGCTCCTAATCTGTGTGTTAGGTTGTGGCTACTGCCTCTCCCTATATATTCCACTGCAGCAGCTCTGCTATATCTGCCAGAGCTGAGGATTGAACTCACAGAGATTCCATGGTGCATCTCTAAGGGTATGTCTACACAGCAGCTGGGAGGTTTAATTCCCAGTTTGGATCGATATAACACTGTTAGCGCTGCTTGAGCTAGTGTGCTACAAAATAGCAATGTGGCCATGGGTGACAGTTCAAACTAGCCATCTGAGTACAATCCTGGCTGACCCATAGGTGTGTACTCAGGCAGTTAGCCTGAGCTGCCACCTATGCCACTGCACCTGCACTATTATTTTAGCTCAAGCTAGTATGTGTACATCTATCCAAACTGGGAATTACACCTCCCAGCTGCCATGTGGACAAACCCTGTGAGCTTTAAGCCATGTTTGTGCCTTCCAATCCTGGACTGTTCCAGCATCTGCAGCATAATTTAGATAGTTTAAGGGCTTAAATTTGGTAGCCTTCATTGGCTACCCAAAATCTTGATAGTGCTGTGGCCCCACCCATCCTAATATACTCCTCCCACCTCTATGTCAGGGACTGTGGAAAGGTTCTTGGAAAGCAGTCTTATAGCTGTCTTCTGCAATGCCTCCCAAGGCAGATATGGGGCTTTTAGGGCCTCTTTATACTTCTCTAGCCTTTTATCCCGTGTAAAGAGGCTGAAGTGGGGCTGAGGATCTCATCTATGGGGACTAGGGGTAAGTCATTCCTATCAATAGACAACCCCCAGATATGGAACTCGTTATTAGCAGAGATCTCGCTGAGCCTAAGTCTTGTAACTAGAGTTTGTCAAAATGTGCAAGACTCTTCATTAATAGTTTTTCAGTTTTTGAAATAATTTTCATTCTACGGGTTTTGAAAAGAAATAATTTTAAGTTTTATTTGAAACTTTTTTGTGATTTTTTTAAATCAAATTTTCAGTTTCTTTTATTTATGTTTATTTTTTTTCCTTTTATTCCCTCCTTCCCCCCCCTCCCAACTTTTCTTCAACGTCAGGGAAAAGGGGAAAACCAAAAACAAATTTGTATTTAGTTTGGTGTTTCAGGGAAAAAGAACTCTTTTAAAATTAACATTTTTCACTGTTTTTTCTTGTTTAGAGAGAGGCCACTTTTTAAAGATTTTTTTTTACCACCTTTACTTGTAACCCAGGGAAAATTATAAGACATCTTCTTTCTACAGATCTTTATTATGTTTAAAAAATTTAAAAAGGGTGGCGGGCCTTTGATCTTACCCAATCAACGGTCTTTAAATCAGTGGGAGGGAAGAGACCTTTGGTTCTTTTCTGAGAAGGAATTGCTACTTTTCAACAATTATATAACGGTGCCTAGATAATGTGATGATGGGCTCCTTAAACATATTGATAACGGTGACTACATAGGTGCACAACATGCTGTGTTATAACAAACACTGCAGAAATATGAAAGTTTATACACTGTGTCCATTTGTTATTGTAGAAGTAACATTGCACTTAAAAATAAACCTTTGTTTAACTTATGTGATGCCTGCTGTGGATCAGTATGATGATTATTAAAATTCAAAATCAGCATATCCTTGACTTATGTGCAAAAGAGAGGAAAACATAAATCAGGATTTTGCTTGAGAGAACAATAAATGAAAAATCACGACTGAAGGAAAGGGTGTTGGGAAAGAATGTCA
Source organism: Mauremys mutica (assembly GCF_020497125.1). Taxonomy (NCBI): domain Eukaryota; kingdom Metazoa; phylum Chordata; order Testudines; family Geoemydidae; genus Mauremys; species Mauremys mutica. The sequence continues at coordinate 51,290,637 of NC_059074.1, forward strand.
AATGGTGGCATGACGTAAAGTCATTAGTGTATGTGTGTGAGACCTCTGGCTCAGCTCCAGATCTGTTCAAAGTCACAGCCTGTCATCTGATACTCCTGACAGCCTAATAAGCAAGAAACTAAAAGGCAACATAAACAGGATACTAGTCATCATTGTGCTTAGTTACCAGTGTCTCTATTACATCAATTGTAAGGCAAATGTCATGGTCTTGTCTAAGGATGTTTATAATAGTGGCTTAGTTGGTAAGTGCCATTATGTTAGGGATTCAACACATTCATGTACATTTAACTACTCATGCCATTGTGTCAGAGTAAAAGAAAGTTTCAGGGTATATAAACATCAGTGTAAGACTTGAAAGTTAGAATACCCCCATTTGGATCAAGCAGTCAACCTGTGGAACTCCTTGCCAGAGGATGTTGTGAAGGCCAAGACTATAACAGGGTTCAATAAAGAACTAACCAAGTTTATGGAGAATAGGTCCATCAATGGCTATTAGCCAGGATGGACAGGGATGGTGTCCCTAGCCTCTGTTTGCAAGAAGCTAGGAATGGGTAACAGGGGATGGATCACTTGGTGATTACCTCTTCTGTTCATTTCTTCTGGGGCACCTGGCATTGGCCACTGTTGGAAGACAGGATACTGGGCTAGATGGACCTTTGGTCTGACCCAGTATGACCATTCTTATGTACAATTTGACCAACCGTCAGTAAATGTACAGATCAGTGATACTCAGATTGAGGCTCGGGAGCTGCAAGTGGCTCTTCAATGTGTCTCCCGTGGCTTTTTGCATCACATGTATTAAAATACCACGTGATTTAATTATTAGCCAATCAGGATGCTTTTACTATGTTATTAACCAATTGTAGAATACTTGGTCAGTCATTTTGCTGTGAGAATAATATATAACGAATTCACACTGCTGTGGCTCTTTTGGGTAATGTTGGTCACTAATTTGGTTCCTGAAACACTGACGACAAGTATCACTGGTATAGATAGACTGTAACAGTCACAAACATTTCTTCATATTCCACTATTCCCCTCCTTTTCATTAGCATTCACTAAATATTGGTAAATATAAAAATTTGCCCACCTTGCCCCTCTGGTGAAAGGGACACTTGTTTTACTGATAATGGGTTGATTTCTCTTCTATCAGGGTAAATCCAGAGTAATTCTGTAGTAGTGAGAATGATTTTCCTCTCACTTATGCCATTCTTACAGTGGTGTAACCCCCGGCAGGGGACTTCAGTCCAGGAATGTGACTGGCAGAATGCCGGGGGTCCAGATTGGTTCACAACTTCTGTATAAACCCAGCACAGGAACAGGAAATTGTCCATGCAACCAGTGGTGCTGGAACAATTTTTATAGTGGGGGTGCTGATGATGGAAACCATGTATTTGGTGTTTGTTATTACTATTTCAAACCAGGGGGTATGGCAGTGCCCCTAGGTCCAGTACCACTGCATGCAACTGGGATTCACTTTGCTCTGGACTGTGTCTTGTACTTCTTGCTCCTGCTCCCTGGCTTGACCTCTTGGTCTCCTGACATGGCCTGACTCTGGATAATGATTTGTGGTTCTGCTTCAAGTTTGTCTCCAGCTTCTGATCTCTTGGTAATGTGACCCTACCTGCCTCCTGACACTCAACTTTTAGTTTGCCCTCCAGCCTGTCTCAGACTCTGATCTCCTGGTATCTATTATGACCAATGGTCTGTGATGGGATGTTAGATGGGATGGGATCTGAGTTACTACAGAGAATTCTTTCCTGGGTGTCTGGCTGGTGAGTCTTGCCCACATGCTCAGGGTTTAACTGATCACCATATTTGGGGTCGGGAAGGAATTTTCCTCCAGGGCAGATGGGCAGAGGCCCTGGGGGTTTTTTCGCCTTCCTCTGCAGTGTGGGGCATGGGTCACTTGCTGGAGGATTCTCTGCACCTTGAAGTCTTTAAACCATGATTTGAGGACTTAAATGGCTCAGACATAGGTTAGGGGTTTGTTGCGGAAGTGGGTGGGTGAGATTCTGCGGCCTGCATTGTGCAGGAGGTCAGACAGACGATCATATTGGTCCCTTCTGACCTTAAAGTCTATGACTCTGTGACTCTATGACCACTAGGTCAGACTACCCACATCTTGGTTGTGACAGGTGGTCATTGTGTGTTTCTAATTTTCTTGGTGCTCAACTTGAGACTCTGGGTCTGATTTGCAGAAGTGTTGCACGCAACTGCAACTGAAGTCAGTGGGAGCTGAGCTTTGAATACATTAAGTGCTATAAAACAGTAAGCACTCTGACACTTTGGTTCCAGGTTTCTCAGATTGGGTACCCAAAATTAGTGGATATGTTTGACCTTAATTTCTCTGTGCCTCAGCTCCCTATCTGTAAAATGGGGATAATACCACCCCCTGAGCTCACCGAAGTGATAGTACTTGGCTATTATAGTGATGAGTCCCAGAGGAAAGCCCAGCAGGAAACTAATAATTCTGTCTTCAGAGCAGGGTTTGAATAAAATACATTAAATATGCCCTAGTACCATAGGCACCGACACCCCTCCCCCACTTGCTCGACCTCTGCTCTGCCCTTGCCTCACCCCCACTCCACCCCTTCCATGAGGCCATGCTCCTACCCTGCCCCTTTGCACCCCTGCCCTGCCCCCATTCCAACCCCTTTCCCAAAGTCCCTGCCCCAACTCTGCCCCCTCCCTGCCCCTATTCCAACTCCTTCTCCAAATCCCCGCCCCAGCCCCACCTCCTCCTCTGAGCGCGCCATGTTCCCACTCCTCCCCCCACCTACCGGAGCGTGCTAACTGTTTGGCAGCAGCCGGGTGGGAAGCGCTGGGAGGTAGGTGGAGGAGCGGGGACGCAGCGCACTCAGGGAAGGAGGAGGAGGTGGGGTGGAGGGTGAGGGGAGTTTGGCTGCCGGTGGGTGCAGACCACCCACTAATTTTTCCCCATAGGTGTTCCAGCCCTAGAGCACCCATGGAGTCGGAGCCTATGCCTGGTACCACACACTGTTCAATAAGGATAAAGCAATATCAAATAGCCATTCATTAAATGACCCTTGTCCGTCCTGTACTGAATGAGGCAGGGGGCCTGTGGAAAAAATAGTATGCAATCATGTAATTAAAAATTGTGTCACAATGCACATGCATAAGGGGGTTGAATTAAGTTGCACAGGCAATTTCTAACTCTTGAGCACTTGACTTTGCAAACTTAATGTTCTTTTAAAGTACTTTTTTGTGTGTAATCTTAAAAAACAGGGAATTCTGTGTCAGCAGCATCTTAACTACATGGGTGATGGCAAATTCTAGAACCTCAGAAAGCAAGGGAACTTGTTTATGATATGGACATTTGTTAGTCCTTATTATTATCCTATTATTGACTGTTGTGGTTTTGGTTGATCTTGTTTGTTTTTTTTCATTGCATGCTTTGTATGTTTATAAATTAAATCCTATGAGACTTAATGAGTTACTGTGGAGACGCTGTCCCTTGTCAGCCTGCAGCATGCTCACTGAAATCAGGGCTGATGTAGAGAGCTTTGTTTCTAACTGTTTTAGATCTGTAATTATAGACCATAATGTGAAATAAACTTACTGATATAGTACAAGACAAAATGTTTACTCCCAAACTTTTGCCAAAAGGTTATGAAATCAGATGAATAAACTACAAAGCAGATGAGATTTTACCATTTCTTGTTGTGATTCTGCTATACAAGTAATTACATTATTGCTAGCTTCTGTACTAGTTCAGGATCATCCAATTTTGAAGTGGGTTAGACAGTTCTAGTAATTTTCTGTGCTATAGGTTGCTGAGCCTGATTCTCATCTCACTTACACGAGTTGTAAAACTTTCTTCTGGTGTTGCACTGGGTGTGAAGAGGAGCAGGGTGAGGCTGGGTGGGTATATGTTTCACTATGTTCTGCCCTGGCTAACTCTAGCAGACATGTCTGAATTCAAACAAGGAACAGATCTGTTAAGTAAGAAGGTGCCATTTTTGTATATAATCACTTTTCAGAGTAAAACCACACTTCGATTTTTTTTTTAAACCATGAATAAAATTGAAATTGTAGTTGTCAGTAAACTTCTTGGCAAAGACGAAATGATTGTTCTATACACTCTAATACCATGGTGATAACCAAGGTATAAAAGTATTGAGAGAGTTAGTCTGTTGCAAAAAATAATAATTTGACAATCTGAAAATAAAAGATAGTTTCTATTCTGAAGAGCAGATCACTGATCAAACAGGGAAAACAGTGTGTCCATCCAAAAGAAGGACAAACAAACTGGCAAGGTATAGACATGGTGAAGGCCAGTAAGGTCACCAAGAAAACAGCACCTCAAGCAGTACAACACAGAGAGAGCTAAATAATCCTGAAGATGAAAACTGAAACAGAAGGGGAAGCAAAACTCAGACTAGCTGAAGCAATCCTTTCACCCATCTGAAAAAGGCTGGTTAACTGAAACAGTTTTTCAAAGAGGTCAAGCTAAATCCAGATCAACGAAGATTAAAATAGCAGCAGGAGAAATTCACTACAGTATATCAATTTTACACCATCAGATTACTGTCTCCAATGATAAACTAGCAACAAAATTAAAAACAGGAGGGAGAAAATAATTCATAGTATTGGGAACAAAAACAACTTCAACTAGCGCTGCAACTTATGTAAGGTAAATTTTAAATACAGTCCTTGCTTTAAATTTAAATGTTAAAAATTAAACTAAAAATCACAAAACTTTAAATGAACTGAAAGATCAGGGATAACCAGATATCATTTTTATTTAATATTTATATTATAGTAGTACCCAGAGGCTTCAATCAGACTTAAGGCCCCATTGTAGTAAAATTGTCCAAAACACATAGGAAGGCATGGTCGTTGTTCCAGAGAGCTTGCAATCTAGCCACTATTCATTCTGAGTTTGTTTCACTAATGAAAGTTTCTATTAGATTTGTTTTCCAGAAAAAAAATTGGTGATTTCTCTCTGCTGTATCCATGTTGCCACTGCAGTTTTATCCTTAATAAAATTAAGGTGCTATTAAGATTAATACCAATTTAAGATGCTAGCACAGCATTAAAACACCATGGAGTTGCGAGTGCACCATCTTTTACTTAGACGGGGAAATTGTTTGGGAGATCCCCTTATTCCCTGAACTGTGACCTCAAACCAGGGGTTAAGGGTTTGCAGATTTAAATTACCTGCTGCCTATTAAACCTGTGGAGGGACTTACCACCTTATCCTACTTGTAAGTTTTTTTGGGCTGTACTGAATCTAGTCACGCAACCTGCTAACTGCTGCATGGAAGATATTGAGGTCACAGGTCTTCAAGGGCCCCTACAAAGTACACATACCACCAAGACTAATTTTTATGTTTGCTATATCAGATCACGTGACTAAGGAAATTCACTTATCAGCATGGACAACAGTAATCCTGAGAATAGTGTTTTATCATGTTATGTCATATTTATCTCCTATTTAATATAATTACTGTGTTGAATATATGATACATGTTTGTGTTTTTTCTTGGAAGTCTCCAACTATCTGGCAAGTAAGTGGGGGTTACCCTGTGGTTAGAATTTTCCTCCCAGTCTGCCCTGGTGATGCTGCCAGGAAGGAGAGAGGGTGATTGGGAGCACCACCAAATATATTCATATGGGAAGAAGAAGAAAAACTTACACCCTGCTGAGCAGGAGGCAGATCCAGAAGAACCCATAAAGAGATTGGTACTAAGGGAGGTAACCTGGTGGATAGAGGGTATTACAAAATCATATTCTGATTTTACTCATGTATGATTCCATTTCTCTGTTCTGAATTAGATCAAATCAGATTTCCACTGAGTGTGACAAACGCTTCATCAGTCTGTAATCCGTCAGATCTGTCCAACACCTCTGGACAATCCCTCTGTTATTTTGTAAATATGAGTATATTTATCAAAGTCCCCTCTGTGCTCACTGCAGATTTCACTGGATGCCAATGAGACATAATCTTCTTGAGAGTTTCACCAAGTGTCACAAGCTTCTTCGTTTAGATCAATTTTGTTATTTGTTGCTTTATTTGTAGTATAATAGTACATAGAAGTCCCTACCAAGAGCAGGGACTTATTGTGCTAAGCCACTTTCAGAAGTGGTGTGCTGAGTCTTCATTTATTCACTCTAATTTAAGGTCTCGCCAGTAATACATTTTAACCTTTTTAGAAGGTCTCTTTTTATAAGTCTATAATATATAACTAAGCTATTGTTGTATGTAAAGTAAGGTTTCAAAATGTTTCAGAAGCTTCATTTAAAATTAAATTAAAATGCAGAGCCCCCTCCCGGAGAGGTGGCCAAGATCCGGGCGGTGTGAGTGCCACTGAAAATCAGCTCGCATGCCGCCTTCGGCACGCGTGCCATAGGTTGCCTACCCCTATAAGTACTCAGTACAGATATATAATAAAAGACAGCCTCTTCTTGGAGGAACTTATCATCTAAATAAACAATACAAAGGCTGGACAGGAAGAAGGCACAGAGAATCATAGAAATGTAGGACTGAAAGGGCCCCGTGCCTAAGAGGGCCCCGTGCCTTAGGCGCCTTTTTAATTTTTTTAACTTACCCCGGCTGCGGTCTGCTCTGGGGTCTTCCGTGGCCCCGCTCCCCTGACCAAAGCACCGGCGGGAGTGCAACTGCCCCACAGCCGCACTCTCCCGGCTGGAGCTCCGGCTGGAGCACGGCAAGCTCCGCGGCCCCCCTCTCCCGGCTGGAGCTCTGGCCGGAGCACGGCAAGCCCCGTGGCCCCGCTCTCCCGGCTGGAGCTCCGGCTGGAGCGTGGCAAGCCCAACCCTGCAGCCCCGCTCTCCCAGCTGGAGCTCCGGGCCCTTTAAATAGCCCCCAGAGCCCTGGGGTAGTGGGGGGGCTCTGGGGGATATTTAAAGGGCCGGGGCTCCAGCTGCCTCTGCTGCACCCCCTGCCCTACCCGCACCAGCCCCGCCCCCCCTGCCTGCAGCCAGCTCTGCACCCCCTGCCCACAGCCAGCCCCTGCCAAACCCCCTGCCCTGTCTCCAGCCAACCCCTGCCACACACCCCTGCAGCCCTGCCCAAAGCCAGCCAGCCCCGCACAAACCCCTGCCCGCACCAGCCATGCACTGCCCGTCCTGCCCGCACCCAACCCCGCACCCCCTGCCTGAAGCCAACCCCTGCTGCACCCCCCTGCCTGAAGCCAGCCAGTCCCGCACTCCTCTGTCTCCAGCCCTGCCAACCCCTGCTGCACCCCCCTGTGGCCCTGCCTGAAGCCAGCCCACCCCACACTCCCCTGTCTCCAGCCAGCCCCGCACCCCTTGCCCTGCCTGCAGCCAGACCCTACTTCCAGTCAGCCCCTGCCCTGCCTCCAACCAGCCCCATGTCCACTGCTGCCCTGCAGTTCCCAGGGCAGTAACCCTGCACACCTGCTTCAATGAGGGGGGCAGGGAGCAGCTTGGACCCACACATGTGCACACCCCCAGGGAGTGGTGGGGACCCACACATGTGAAACAGCAGTCATTAATAACCAAATCAACAGCATATATGATGCAATGTACATAATATATAATTTTATTATTTATATAGTTATGGAAAATAAATAATACATGGAAGAAATGAAAGGCTTTTTTTCACACGTTTTTTTTTTTAGTCATCCCTGCCAGGGCCCCGCCGAAAATGTTCGAATTGGGCCCCTCACTTCCTAAAGCCAGCCCTGTTGATAGGCCATCTAGTACAGTCCTCTGCACTGAAGCAGGACTAAATACTGTATAGACAGTCTGTCCCTGGTAGGCGTTTGTCTGTCCATTTCTTAAAAACCTCCAATAAAGGAGTTTCCTCAACCTCCCTAGGTAATTTGTTCTAGTGCTTATCTGCCCTTACAAGTGAAGAAGTTTTTCCTAATGTCTAATCTAAATCTCCCTTGCTGAAATTCCAGCCCATTACTTCTTGTCCTATCCTTAGTAGTTAAGGGGAACAGTTTATCAACCTCCTCTTTTGTAACAACTTTTTTGCATACTTGAAGACCTTAGTCTTCTCTTCTTCAGACTAAGCAAACCCAACTTTTTCAATCTTTCCTCACAAATCATGTTTTCTAGGCCTTTAATCATTTTTGTTGCTCTTCTCTGGACTCTCCAATTTTTCCTCATCTTTCCCAAAGTGTGGTGCCCAGAACTGGACAGAATACTCCAGTTGAGGACTTATCAGTGCGGAGTGGGATGGAAGAATTACTTCTTGTGTCTTGCTTACAACACTCCTGCTAATATATCCCAGAATGTTATTTTTTTTTTTTTACAACAGTACTACATTGTTGACTCATATTTAATCTGTGATCCACTAGAACCTCCAAATCCTCTTCTGCAGTACTCCTTCCTAGGCAGTCATTTCCCATTTTGTATTTGTGCAATTGATTATGCTTTCCTAAGCGTAGTACTTTGCAGTTTGCTCTTATTGAATTTCATCCTATTTAATTAAGACCATTTCTCCAGTTTGTCAAAATCATTTTGAATTGTAATTTTGTCCTCCAAAGAACTTGTAACCCCTCCCGTCTGCAAACTTTATAAGTGTACTTTCTATGCCATTATCTAAATCATTTACGAAGGTATTGAATAAAACTGGACCCAGGAAAGATATTTGCAGGTCCCCACTCAAAAATACCCTTACAGTTCATTTGTGATCCATTGATAACTATTCTCTGAGTAAGGTTTTCCAGCCAGTTGTGCATCCACTTCATAGTAGGCTCATCTAGGCCAAGGATCTGCAACCTCGGCCTGTGTCACTTCCCGCAGCGCCCATTGGCCTGGAGCGGCGAACAGCGGCCAGTGGGAGCCACGATCAGCCGAATCTGTGGACACGGCAGGTAAACAAACCGCACCCTGGCGGGCCGCAGGCCAAAGGTTGCCGATCTCTGATCTATGCTATATTTCTATAGTTTTGTTTATGAGAAGTTCGTGTGAGCCAGTATCAAAAGCTTTACTAAAGTCAAGAAGTGAAGGGACTTGCCCAATGTCATACAGCAAGTCAGTGACAGAGCTGGAAATAGAACCCCAGTCTCCTGACTCCCAGATAAATCTCTAATTTCTATTTGACTTTTCAAATAATCTTTTTGTCATAACTTTATCTAAAATGTATTCCTCATTTGCAATGTCCAAAATGGCATAATTACTATATTTCCATATGTAAATTGCTTGGCTAGGATATTGCAAATGATTAGTCTCCCTTCTGTGACATTTATTTGTAACTTCACCCAATCTCCACCAATTTTTGTGAGATGGAAAACAGGTTATGTGGACAGTAGACACACAAATAATTATGAAAGGTAAGTTTCTAAAAACAGACTAGCTAAGTCTGCACAACATACCTTTCAAAGCCCCGGTCTACACTATGAGTTTAGATCGAATTTAGCAGCATTAGATTGATTTAACCCTGCACCCGTTGACACGACAAAGCCATTTTTGTTGACTTAAAGAGCTCTTAAAATTGATTTCTGTACTCCTCCCTGACAAGCGGATTAGCACGGAAATCAACATCGCCAGGTCGAATTTGGGGTAGTGTGGATGCAATTCAACAGTACTGGCCTCCAGAAGCTATCCCAGAGTGCTCCATTGTGACCGCTCTGAACTGCACTTTGAATTCAGATGCACTAGCCAGGTACACAGGAAAAGCCCCGGGAACTTTTGAATTTCATTTCCTGTTTGGCCAGCTTGGCGAACTCAGCAGCACTCAGCAGCACAGGTGACCATGCAGTCCCCCCAGAATGTTTCTACACTCCCCCTATCATCTCTGCCCCTGAGGTTATCGCAGATTAGAAGGTGAAAAAAAACATACTCACGATGACATGTTTTCCAAGCTTATGCAGTCCTCCTGCACTGATAGGGCACAGTGTAATGCATGGAGGCATTCAGTGGCAGAGGCCAGGAAAGAATTGCTGTGTTTGCTTAATGGCAAAAGTATCATGCCTCGCTAGCGATCCTGCCTGAACCAGGTCACTGAGTCACATGCACTTCGCACTGTGTCAGCCTTGGGCGGGGGCATGACTGCTTTGTGAGAAGGAAGGCCATAGAAATAGGCATTGCATTATGTAGCTTCTGTAGTTAGAGAAAACAGTCCTGTGCATTCGGCAAAGTCTGTGGCAAAAAAAGAGAAGCCCCGCAGGGCAGTGGTTATCACATTCACCTAAGACGTGAAACGTTCCCAGTTTGAAACCAGCCAGAAACAGGTCACCATTCCTTTTTCTGATTCCCCTCCTGCATTTTTAGTCTTAGAATAGACTGCGCTGTGAAATTTTACTTTGAATTATATCAATTATGAGTTAAATAATATGTAAGCTCTCTCTATGTTATAGTCCCAGGTTCCTTACCCTTTCAGCTGCTCTGATAAATTAACATTTTTGTTGGGGGGGGGAATTTTCATGAAGCCTTTTATAGGGACGAAATGCTATCTAGGACTCTGAAATAATCTTAACGTGGCCCATAGAGTGCAATCCTTCATTCTGGATTTGTCATTCCACAAGTTGAACTGCTCCTTACTACTGTCCAGGCTTCATGAGCCATGGGAGCAAGGGGCAGGCTGGGGTAGGTGCGACCGCGCGATGCTGCCAGCTGGGAGAGCAGCCTGAGGCAGAAGCCTCCAGCTCGCATGATATTCCAGGCAGGACTGAATCTCCAAGAGATGAAACTTAAAGAAGAGAATGACCTGGAGTCACTCCCATTCGGTGCTCTAAGAGGAGGATAGCCATGTCTGTCCAGGCACCCCTGATTGACCTCACTGAGGTCTGCCAGCTGAGCGGGGCTGAGCAGGACCCTAGTTGGCAGGAGCTGATGGACGGCGCCCCAGACCGGCAGCGGGCTAAGCCGCTTAGCCCGCTACCAGTCTGGGGCTCCGTCTGTCGGCCCCACTCAGCCTGCTGCCTGTCTGGGGTTCCGATCATCCAGGCAGGCAGTGGGCTGAGTGGGTCTGGCGGACGGGACCCTGGAAAAAAGGTGTGAAACGATTGTCTGCCATTGCTTTCATGGAAGGAGGGAGGGAGGGAAGGGGGCCTGACGATATGTATCCAAAACCGCAACAAAGTTTTTGCCCCATCAGGGCATTGGGAGCTTAACCCAGAATTCCAATGGGCAGCGGAGACTACGGGAACTGTGGGATAGCTACCCACAGTGCACTGCTCTGTAAGTCAATGCTAGCCGTGGTACTGAGGATGCACTCTGCTGACTTAATGCGCTCAGTGTGGACATACGCAATAGACTGTATAAAATCTAATTCTAAAAAATGGACTTCTATAAAATCGACCTAATTTCATAGTGTAGACATACCCTAAGAGTGCTAACAAGGGTCAGGAATTTGAAGAAACTTAATCAGGTGTTTCCCCAATTTCTCCTTTTTTGTTTGTTTGCTTTTTAAACAAAGAAAAAAGAAACGCACTGAAAATACTTTAGCCAGTGTTGTAATAATGTTTTAGAGCAGATTACTAGTATTCATGAGACCACCTGCATGTCTTAGAATCATAGGACAAGTACCAGCTATCTTGCTATGTATGTACTATAAGTTTTCACACTCTATCTGTATGTGCCAAAGGACCTTGAAGCAGAGATTGCATGTCTCTTGCAAGGATTGTGATTGAGATGACACTCTTATATAAAAAGAAACTTGCTCCAAAGCACTAATTGTTTATCAACAGGAATGTTACATCTTTTATTATGAGCAAGAATATGCTCTATTTCTATCTACGTACATACATGGCCCCACATCATTTTTATTCTCACAACCATCCCTTTGAGGTAATGCACAGAGATGAATTGATTTGCCCAGGGTCTCACAGGAAGTCTGTGACTGGGCAAGATCCTCTAATGGTGTAAACTGTTGGTTTACACCACCTAAAGATCTGCCCTCTAGATCTCCTTAGTCCGAGCCAGTAATTTAATTACAAGGACTGGGATTTTTCAGAGGAGCCTGAGGGTAGGCCTACACAGCAATTACACACCTGTGGCTGGCCCACGCCAGCTGACTTGGGCTTGGGCTAAGGGGCTGTTTAACTGCAGTGTAGACATTTGGGCTCAGGCTACAGCCCAGGCTTCAGCCCGAGCTCAAATGTCTACACTGCAATTAAACAGCCCCTGAGCCTGAGCTCAAGCCCGAGCCAGATGGCACAGGTCAGCCCAAGGTTTTTAATTGCAGCGTAGACATACCCAGCCATAGAGAGCTAGAAGACCAACTCCCACTGAACTGAAGGGAGTTCCCTTAAAAACTTTTGAAAATCCCAGTCATGAGCATTATCCTTCTCCAGGATTGGCAACCTTTGGCACGCAGCCCATGAGGGTAAGCCCCCTGGTGGGCCAGGCCAGTTTGTTTACCTGCTGCATCCACAGGTTCGGCCAATCACAGCTCCCACTGGCCGCGGTTCGCCGCTCCAGGCCAATGGGGACTGTGGGAAGTGGTGTGGGTTGAGGGATGTGCTGGCCGCCGCTTCCCACTACCCCATTGGCCTGGAGCCAGGATCGGCCGAACCTGCGGATGCAGCAGGTAAACAAACTGGCTCGGCCCGCCAGGGGGCTTACCCTGGTGAGCCGCATGCCAAAGGTTGCCGATCCCTGATGTAGAACAAAGCAACATTTCCTCTTTAACTTGTCATAGGTCTCACCCCCACTCTGATCTTTAGGGTACAGATGTGGGGACCTGCATGGACACTTCTAAGCTTAATTACCAGTTTAGATCTGGTATCGCTGCCACCATCCAGAATTCTTAGTGTCTGGATCACTCCCTTTCCCCCCAAAACCTTCCCTTCCCTGGGTAGCCTTGAGAGACTCCTTCACCAATTCCCTGGTGAGTCCAGATCCAATCCCTTGGATTTTAACACAAGGAGAATTTAACCATCCCCCGTTCTTTCCCCCACGAATTCCTAGTGAGTCCAGATCCAATCCCCTTGGATCTTAAAACAAGGAAAAATCAATCAGGTTCTTAAAAAGAAGGCTTTTAATTAAAGAAAAGAAAGGTAAAAGAAAGAAAAGAAAAACAAACTCTGGGAGACAGCATATCAGCTAATCTCACAGACAATAACTTGAAAACACAGGATGTTCCCCTGGGCAAAAATCTTAATACACACAAGAATATCCAAATTTGAAAATTCCCTTAATTTGCACCAAGACAAGTACAAAAGAAAATAAACATAAACCTATTTATTCCTTTCTAAAACTTACTACTCTGATAAGAGGCTGGTTCCTTGAGCTTTTTCACTCCAGCTGAAATTGAGACTTAACAAAGGAAAACTTCCCTCCTTCCTTTTGAAACATCTTGTTCCCCCATTGGTTCCTCTGGTCAGGTGTCAGCTAGGCTCGGTGAACTTCTTAACCCTTTACAGGTAAAAGAGGCATTAACCCTTAACTATCTGTTTATGACATAACTATAAATCACTAACTCACATTCAGTCAATCAGATTAGGGGACTAGGAGATTGAATTCAAATGCCTCATGAAGAGGAATGGGTGTTAGTAAGGACAGGTTTTCTGATGTCCCTGGTTACTGGGGAGTTCCTTAAATCACAGCACTGAGCATTACATATACTCTGAGCTTTACTGCTCACTGTTTTTACATAGTACAGATTAACTTCCAAAATCCTGTTCTGGTAAACAGTGAGTTCAATAGAAATGGATTCTCTGGAGGAAGTCTTTAATGGATTCTCTGGAGGAAGTCTCGCCTTTGATTATTCAAAATGATGGTCAAGAATCTAAAAGGGATTAAGATTATATTGGTTTTAAATCTACCAGTATTTGCTCCTGTCACACATTTAAATGACTCTTTGCCATCACTCAAAGAGAAAGCAGTTATGTAGTGAGTACAAATGTAGGCTACATGACACCAAGCTTCTGCCTGCCTTTTCCCTCTCCCCTGGTAACCTACTCTGAGGTACTGAGCAGGGAACAAGGATGTAGGGGTGCATACTTATTCTGGGTCCTAAAATAGCAGGAGGTGGTTTGGTGCACAGTCAACTGCAATAGACCGACATCTCTTGCTTACCAACTTTCTACTGCTCAGGTCCACTCCACCTGCAAGACCTGGATCCAAAGGATACAGGGATCCTGCCTGAATCCTGCCCTGATTTTTCTATTGTTGACTGCATGGGGCAGGAATATTTTATTTGCAATATATGTTTTGTTTTGTTTTAATGTCAACTTTCTTGCTTTTATAGTCAATTTGTGTGGCACTCAAAAGTTTTATATTTAGAGAGTTTCTTCATAGTTGGGTCATTAAGGTTTAGGAGAGCCACTTAGCTTCAATATGAACCACAAAATGGAACTACTCATGAGACACTCTGTAATACAGACAACATGTTGGAGCAGGCAGGAACACCTTGCCCACAGATATAGCAAAATGTTGGTGCTATGCTGCCGGCTGAATATTACACTGCTTTAGAAGTGATTTTAAAGATTTAAGTTAATAACTACTGGCTTCTTGAAAAACAGAGCATATCCTTGAGGGGGGCCACTTAGGGATCTGGGGCAAAAATTGGTCCTGCTAGTGAAGGCAGGGGGCTGGACTCGATGACCTTTCGAGGTCCCTTCCAGTTCTAGGAGATTGATATATCTCCAATTATTACCTTTTTATTACCAGTACTTCAGAAAACTCTGTGACATACAGCATAATCCAATGCCATTTGAGGTTAACAGGAAAATTCCCAATTGACTTCAATTGATTAGGCCCTAAATCCAATTGTACTGTCCACTGGTCTCATCCATTATTACAAGATTTTATGAGGTCTTTGCTACAGCTAGACAGATCCCTGAGCTACATCACCATTTGTGTGTGTACCAACAAAATTACAGGGAGAAATGATTGCTAACTATTAGAATATTTTGTATATAACAACTCACATCAATATCTTTAATGGATTTCCCTTTAGCAAGTGGGAAAAACTGATATCAGCCTCAACAGTGCAGTATTGCACAGCGGAAGTATATGCACACATTCCTCTTCTCTCTCAATATATCTACAGTTCATTAAATAATTAACAACAAATAGGTTATCTGCTGACTCTAGCCTCTTCCTCTGTTCACTGAATATTTGCAATCAGATTGTAATTTCTTTAAATGTGTTCATAATTCAAAATTGTCAGTATTTTGAAGCTTTTTTTTACTCTAAGGGTTGAATGAAAAAAGTTCTCTGTGAATATCAATATTTCTTGGTTAATATGTGTTGATCATTTGGATTAGTCACATAAATCAGATGATTTTCTTTCCCATAATTAGCTGAAGGCCCAAATACTTCCAGGCCAAGTATTTTAACAAGTGAATTCAAAATTTAGAGTCAGCATATACTGAGCATGTGATTTTGAAGTTCACTTTCCTTGATCATTTGTGCCAATAAAATCCAGTTGCATTAATGTTTGCAGGAATATTTATGATAACTTTTTTTACTTACCCACTGTTAACAATTGATATTGCTTTCAGTGATTTCTCTTAGAATCATAGAATGGTAGGACTGGAAGGGACCTCAAGAGGTCTTCTAGTACAGTCCTCTGCACTCAAGGCAAGACTAAGTATTATCTAGACAAGAGATTGGCAACCTTTGGCACACAGCTCACCAGGGTAAGTACCCTGGCGGGCCAGGCCAGTTTGTTTACCTGCTGCGTCCGCAGGTTCGGCTGATCGCAGCTCCCACTGGCTGTGGTTTGCCTCTCCAGGCCAATGGGGACGGTGGGAAGCGGTGCAGACCGAAGGATGTGCTGCCCGCTGCTTCCCGCTGCCCCCATTGGCCTAGAGCAGCGAACCGTGGCCAATGGGAGCTGCAATTGGCCAAACCTGTGGATGCGGCAGGTAAACAAACTGGCCTGGCCCACCAGGGTGCTTACCCTGGCGAGCCATGTACCAAAGGTTGCCGATCCCTGATCTAGACCATCCCTGACAGGTGTTTGTCTAACCTGCTCTAAAAAATCCCCAATGAGGGAGATTCCACAACCTCTCTAGGCAATTTATTCCACTGCTTAACCACTCTGACAGTTAGGATGTTTTTCCTAATGTCCAACTTAAACCACCTTTGTTGCTATATAAGCCCATTGCTTCTTGTCCTGTCCTCAGAGGATAAAGAGAATACATTTTCTCCCTGCTCCTTGTAACAACCTTTTATGTACTTGAAAACTGTTATCATGTCCCTGCTCAGTCTTCTCTTCTCCAAACTAAACAAACCTATTTTTTTTCAATCTTCCCTCATAGGTCATGTTTTCTAGATCTTTAATCATTTTTGTTGCTCTTCTCTGGACTTTCTGGACCTAATCAGCATGTAATAGAGTGGAAGAATTACTTCTCATGTCTTGCTTGCAACACTTCTGCTAATATATCCGAGAATGTCGTTTTATTTTTACAACAGTACTACATTGTTGACTCATATTTAGTTTGTGATCCACTAGAACCCCCAAATCCTCTGCAGTACTTCTTCCAAGGCAGTCATTTCCCATTTTGTATGTATGAAACTGATTGTTCCTTCCTAAGTGGAGTACTTTGCATTTGTCCTTGTTGAATTGCATCCTATTTACTTCAGACCATTTCTACAGTTTGTCCAGATCATTTTGAATTTTAACCCTAACCTCCAAAGCACTTGCAAACCCCACCCCAGCTTGATATCATCTGCAGACTTTATAAATGTACTCTATATGCCATTAACTACATCACTGATGAAGATAATAAACAGACTCGGATTTATCCCTGCAAGACCCTACTTGATATGCCCCATCCTTCTTGATTGTGAATCACTGATAACAACTCTCTGAGAATGATTTTCCAATTAGTTATGCAGCCACCATCTGGTTGTATTGCCCTAATTTGTTTATGAGAAAGTCATGCAAAACAGTATCAAAAGTCTTAGTAAAGTCAAGATATACCACACCTACTGCTTCCCCCCATCCACAAGGGTTGTTACCCTGTCAAAGAAAGCTGTTAGGTTGATTTGACATGATTTGTTCTTGACAAATCTGTGCTGACTGTTACTCATCACCTTATTATCTTCTAGGTCAGTGGTTTTCAAATTTTTTTTTCTGGTGACCCAGTTGAAGAAAATTGTTGATGCCTGTGACCCAACAGAGCTGGGGATGAGGGGTTTGGGATGTGGGAAGGGGATCAGGGCTAGGGAAGAGAGTTGGGATGTGGGGGTGAGGGCTGTGGGGTGGGGCCAGGAATGAGGCGTTCAGGGTGTGGGAGGGGGCTCTGGGCTGGGGCAGGGGGTTGGAGTGTGGGAAGAGGATCAGGTCTCTGGGCTGGGGATGCAGGTTCTGGGGTGGGAACGGGGATGAGGGGTTTGGGGTGCAGGAGGGGGCTCCGGGTTTGGGGGTCTCAGGGCTGGGGCAGGATATTGGGATGCAGGGTTACCTCTGGTGGCTCCCAGTCAGCGGCACAGCCATGGCGCAGAGGCAGGCTTCCTACCTGTCCTGGCACCGCGGACAGCGCTACGCCCTGGAAGCAGCCAGCAGCAGATCCAGCTCCTATGTGGAGACATGCAAGTGGCTCCAGGTGGCTCTCACCTGCAGGCACCCCCCCCCACAAGTCCCATTGGCTGGTTCCCGGACAATGGGAATGTAGAGCCAGTGCTTGGGGCAGGGGCAGTGCACGGAGCCCTGTGCCCCCCCTGCCTAGGAGCCGGACTTGCTGCTGGCCGCTTCCGGGGCGCAGCACGATGTCAGAACAGGTAGGGACTACTAGTTTTTACTGGCCGGTCGCCAGGGTCCCTGGGTGCTGAGCAAGACAACCCAGTGCCTTGCATTCCACGACTCAGTACTGGGTCGCAACCCAAAGTTTGAAAAACACTGTTCTAGGTGTCTCCAAGATGATTGCTTAATTGTTTGCTCCATTATCTTTCTTGGTACTGAAATTAATCTTACTGGTCTCTTATTCCCCAGGTTGTCCTTTTCCCCCTTTTTATAGCTTGGCACTATATTTGCGCTTTTCCAGTCCTTTGGAATTTCTTCTGTCTCCCATGACTTTTTGAAGATAATCGCTAATGGCTCAGATATCTCCTCAGTCAAGCCCTAGTGACTTGAAGACATCTAATTTGTCTAAGTAATTTTTAACTTGTTCTTTCCCTATTTTAGCCTCTGATCCTACCTCATTTTCACTGGCATTCATTAAATTAGATATCCAATTGCTACTAAACTTTTTGGTGAAAACTGAAACAAAAAAGTCATTTAGCACTTCTGCCATTTCCACATTTTCTATTATTATTACCCACACACACACACTGAGCAATGGGCCTGCTCTGTCCTTGGTATTCCCCTTGCTGCTAATGTATTCGTAGAATGTTTTTGTTACCCTTTATTTCTCTAGTTTTCCCTTAATTTTTATTCATATTTTTACAAAACCATAAAACTCAAGAAGCAACACAAAAAGTGGAGAAATAAAGATCTGTTCCTAACAACAACATTACAGTTTAAGGAAATGAAATTAAAATAACGAGGAGTCCAGTGGCACTTTAAAGTTTTATTTGGGCATATTTATTTGGAGTCCTCGCTGTTTTTGTGGATACAGACTAACACGACTACCCCTCTGGTACTTGAAATTAAAATATACTTCTAAAGAGAGATTGGTAAATACAGCTGAGTTAGCAATCTATACTTTAAGCCAAACAAAGTGAGAAAACACAATGACTGTGGAAAAGAGAAAATCACAGAACTGGGGTAGTCAATAGGCAGACGCTGGCCAAATCCAGACTGCCAGACGCTTTTGAAGGGATTGCAAAATCTTTTTATTTACCTATGCTTATGTTGCCTGTTGTTGCCTTTGACAGCCTGAGCTACCAGCTCAGGCTGTCAAAGGCAGCAACAAGGATGTGAGCCTGGGGCTGACCCACAATGCGCCCCACAATGCCCCACACTGTCAGTTAAATCAGTGGAAGCATTTGTGGTGAGGACGCACATTGCCGACAGAAGGAGCATAATGTGGACATGAAAAACTGCAGAAATTACTGCAGTGGCTGTACATAGACCTAACTTAGGTTGACTTAATTTTGTAGTGTATACTTGCCCTTATTATTATTGTTATTGCAGTGGAGAAAATGTTTCTCTGGAGTCTGGACCTTGACTATACCTTGACCAAGAAATTTGGACCTTGATAAAAAATAGACTATCCTTGTCATACACTACATTTCCATATAGGTAACCCTGAGAATGGAGGAGACTAACAGTCAGTGGATGTGGTTAGTGTGTACCATACCCTTGCCAGTTCTGATTCACTTTAGACAACATCTAAACCCATTTCAAGGCTATTGAAAATAGTGCAAAGACTAAGAACTAAAGACTGTGCTGAAGTAGCTGAAAATATGTTAGAGTCAGAACAAAAGGAAAAGTCATAGCAGGAAAATAACAAAATGCCAGTACAAGATACAAAGGGACCAAATTCTCATCTGCCTCTAGAACTTGGATATGGTGATGTGGGAAGCCATCAGGGAGCTGGTTGCAACCCCTTGATCCTGTGCCTTGGGATAAGCTAGAACTGCTGAAAAGCAGCTGTAACTCATGCCACCGACAAAAGATCACCTTACAACACTGGAGAACTGGGTATAGGGGGATCCACTTTGCCACACTGCCAACATGTACCTGCTTTCCTTTCTCCCAAGTGTAGGGGGCAGCTGGCACAATCAGCACAGAGTGGACGTAGTGAACCAGAGAATACAGTCAAGACACCTTACCCTTCTGTTTCAGTTTCCCCATCACTAAGATGGTGATAATGAATAGTTAATTAGGAACTGAATATAATTGCTTCAAATTTTAAAAGCACTCTAAGTGCCTTTATTATTAATAATTTTGTGGGAACTTTAGAAGTTATCTTTATCTTGCTCTGTTTTGAAGGGTTTCCATGTGAAATGTTGTTATACTGTAATTACTCCAATCCTTTTTTGGTCATTTATTCCACATTCCTGGATTTTGAGCCACGATGACTAATCTCCCACTATCTTTTTAAAGACATCTGCGTATAGTGAAAACAAATACTGGGCTTTAAAGACATTTTTCCTATGGAGTGGTAAGCAGCACACTGCATTGAATGCCACCTCCAAGTGACTGTATATAGAGGCAGCAAACTTTCCTTGTGACTTTTTTGAGAAGGGAATAAAGCATGTCCTTGTCCTACATTGTCAGTCCTTTCAAAATGAGAGAGGCAATACCCTGCCAACTCTGAAGGATTTTTCTGGCTGATTTAAAACACTGTTTTCTTAGAAAATCCAAGAAGTCCTGTAATGTTCTGTTCTTTAATGCCAGCTTGGCAAATTCATATGGCACATCAGGCTGCAATTTTTTGCCTGAGTGGTAGAATCTGACTGTTCAGTCACAGGTCAGTTCGAAAGTCTATAGCTTCGCTTCTAGTTTTCTGTAGCATGTTTCCCTAGTATATCCAGAAGAGCTTTAACAGTATGGCAAAATTTCAGCAATTACTAAACAACTAAGGTTTCTTATGTTACTTTGCTTCTTAGAAGTCAGCATACACCTGATAATGATTCCAAGAACCCAGCACTGCCACAAACCCATTATTCCACTTGAAACAGCAGGCACCGATGGCAAATGTTCCACAGAAGAACTTTCGTCCACAAAGTCTTGGAATCATGCCCTCCTGGCAGGGCAAACAGTGAATCAGATTTGATATTTGGAGTTAGTTCATTCCCCTGCTTGAAAGTCTTCTTCCCTAAGGGAAACAAACAGAAGTTTGGGAATTATATGTGCAGTCAGAGGTGGACTGACTGGATTACAGTCCAGGATGCTATGCTACAAGCACAGACCCAGCAGATGTGTTTTCTCCTCTAGTGCAGATTTACACATGAACTCAAACCCACCAGCCCAACTCAACTGTCTCACCAGTGCAAGATTCTCCCTTTGGCCTCTTCACCCATCTGGTAAATGGCCTGTGCTTTTGACTAACTGTACACAGGTACAATTTAAAAAGTGCTCAGCTAAGCAAATCGTCAGGCCACTTACCAGACTAGCTGGGGAGCTTTCAGCATCTGAAGCACTGTGGGCTAGTCAGACCCTATTTGTAGTTCAACTTTCAGAGTGCATTGGAAACTATTAGCTCTGTAGGTACTGACTTGTGAAGTTAAAATCTCAAACTTAATATTATATTAAAAGACCTCTTGCATATAATATATTTAAAGGAAATAAGTGTGACCCTATTTGCCTGAGTAACACCGCTACAACAACAAAAGACTGAGAGACAAGGAAGAAATGTAGCTAGAACTATGATGGAAGTTTCCACAGGTGACAGAATTATGGCTAGACCAGATTCTGCTCTCAGGGGCATCAGTCTAAATCTGGAGCAATTCTACTGAAGTGAAAAAAAATACCCAGATTTAGACTGGTCTCACTAAGAGCAGACCTTGGCCCATAACATGATATATTAAAACATATTTGTGCTCCTAAAGACTTCTTTTTCTCACTGTGCATCTCCCATCCAACTTTTGACCAGTCCCAAGTTTGCTTCTCTCAAAAATAATCAGACTTTCTAAAACCTTTTATTTTGGGAGGGACAGGTTGGAAGAAATCACATGAGATATTTCAATCCCCAAAATAACTGAAACCATTAAGAACAAATAAAAATAGGGCTTTATAAATTCCACCTCTACTTTAAGTACAGGATTGCTGTCCTTGAGACTATAATTATATGTGGAGAACGCAAAGCTCTCCTTGTGCTCAACTTCCAGTTTATAAACACTTCTGGTGTTCTGTCCAAAGCAGGTAAAAGGCCATAAAGCTAACAGGATGGCACTGCTGATAAGAACTATCCTGCTTGATTTATGGGCTGTAATTATCATTTATGTGGCAGTAGCATTCAAAGTATATGCTTTACATGTAAACTTTGTCTTTTTCCACTTGTCCAGGATTTTGTGGTCATGATTTGTTAACCGTTAATGTAAAATTAGAATCAGATTAAGGTATATTCAGCCAAGAACCCTTGGGATTTCAATAATCTTGTTTAGCTTTCCCTTAAAGTGGCATTTAGGTTTTTACAGGGAAGATTCTTTCTGATCTGTATATTGGTACCTAGTGGGTAGTGGAGGATGTGGGACTTTCCCCACACCTATGGCCCAATTAAAAGCCAAACAGAATTACAGTCCTTGTACTCTGGGGAGCAAAGGAACAGGTATTATGCTATTCCTTCTTCCCCTGGGGACACAGTGTCCCTAAGGTCGGGAGCAGTAGGAGGTGCTGATCCTACGCCAGGGGAGAAACACAAAGACACATTCTTGGATCCAGAATCTGGCTCATAGAGTGTAAATATTGCACATGATCTGACATCCCTGAGGAGAAGTGCTACCAAATTAGATATTATTTGGCCAACATCTGTGGGATAGAGAGTTGTGTATGTAGCACTGATCTGCTTCCCAGTACAGGTATGCTAGAGGAGGAAGATGGAATCCTTTCCCTGCCCAAGCACTCTCACTCATGAAGAAGGCATATGACTGCATGCACTCACAGTACTCACAGTGCTGGCATTGTTGAGTGCTATAGAGGCGGCACATTTGAGCAGAATGAAGGAATAATTGTGGATCTTCCCTTCTTGGTATTAGTGGGGGAGCACAAGACATCTTTTCCAAAGGTGTAGCATGGACCACCTGTGAGCTCGTTCTCTCAGATCAGATCTAGAGGAATTATGCCTACCTTCGTGCTATGCAGGGTTAAGAACGGTGCACAGGACTAGGAACCAGGTTCTTTTCCTGACCACTTATGCCACCATATTGCCTTCAGAGGCTATCTGGGCTATCACAGCGAGATCTCTGAGAAGAATTCCTCCAAGTGGTCTCAGCATGCCTTGGGCATGTAGCTGCTGCTGCACCATTTCAGAGGCTGAAGTTTCTGGACTAAAAATGTTTTATGGCCACCTCTCATGCACTCTGTCTCACACTTTGTAAGCTGCGTTGTCTCAGAGGACTTTCTTGACTGGTCATGCATGAAGATCAGTTTTGCCAGCTGTTGCAATTTCAAAGCAAATTTTTTGCTGTTTGGTGTTTTTCTTAAAGCACTAGGTTCAGAAGTCATTTTATTTTGTAAGAATCTCAGCTTACTTTTTAAATACAAATTTCTAGTCCTCATGGTATGGTAGTACAGAGGTGTCGTATGTGAAACCTATGGTTTCCATATGGGGTGGTAGTTGATTGATTGATTGCTATTGCATCCTGGGCATTGTCTATGTGAAATCCTGCTGTGGATGACAAACATAGGGAATTTCAACACCATGATGAGCAGAGGTCTATTAGTTGCTCTAGAAAACAATGTCTTGAGCTGGTTATCTGTAGACACTAGGAGTCCTAGTTTTCTTTTGTCTTTTGCCTCACAGGTCATATGGAGGTACTCAAACATTTTTGTTTCTGGGATATGGCCTCATCTGAGACTAGAGAGGAATGACTACCAGGCCTCTTCTTTTTCCCCCCATGTGTGACGTTATTGATATAATCTGGGACCATATAGAACATGGTTGCAACCAAGGTCCTGTAGTGGCACCAAATCTTATGTAAAGGGAGTCATATAAGGTGTTTGAGACCAGGTTATGGGTTGCTGGTTATGATTATGCTGTCTGTATGTATGTATCA
The DNA here is from genome assembly GCF_020497125.1 of Mauremys mutica. NCBI lineage: Eukaryota > Metazoa > Chordata > Testudines > Geoemydidae > Mauremys > Mauremys mutica. The sequence continues at coordinate 51,314,160 of NC_059074.1, forward strand.
TTTTTTAGTAGAAGTTATGAATATTGGCTCTATACTGTCTGTACTTCAAAATTATGCTATGCTTCTGGGTGACATCTCAGACAAGTTGGTGTTAGCTCTGCCTAGCCTGCTTGATGGCCCATTAAGGACCATCAGCTATACAATTGACCCATTGAGAGAAGGCAGATATGCCTTGTAACTCAGCAAAGTATGCAGGAACTTGCCCATGTGACTCCAGACTCCATTTTGCTGTAATTTTCCACAGTAAGAACAAAGAAGTGTTCTTACACCTGAAAGAGACTATAAAAGGCTGATGCCTCATCTCCATCTGGTCTTCAATCCTGCTTCTTACCTCTGGAGGAACTTTGCTACAAACTGAAGCTCTGAACAAAGGACTGAATGACCCATCCCAGCAGAGGATGTACTCCAGGGACTTGATTTGAAACTGCAGTTTACTCTATCACTGCTACAATCCTGAACTAAGAACTTTGCCATTACTGTATGTAATTGATTCCATTTAACCAATTCTAGCTCTCATCTCTATCTTTTTCCTTTTATGAATAAACCTTTAGGATTTTAGATTCTAAAGGATTGGCAACAGCGTGATTTGTGGGTAAGATCTGATTTGTATATTGACCTGGGTCTGAGGCTTGATTCTTTGGGATCGAGAGAACCTTGTTCCTTGATTAGGGTGTTGGTTTTCATAACCATTCATCCCCAGGACGAGTGGCACTGGTGGTGATACTGGAAAACTGGAATGTCTAAGGGAATTGCTTCTGTGACTTGTGGTTAGCCAGTGGGGTGAGACCAAAGTCCTCTTTAGCTGGCTGGTTTGGTTTGCCTTAGAGGTGAAAAAACCCCAGCCTTGGGCTGTAACTGCCCTGTTTTAAGCGATTTGTCCTGAATTAGCACTCTCAGTTAGGTCCTGCCAGAACCGCATCATCACACCATGTTCTAGCTGTGATGCTCCCTGGGGGTACCCAGGGTTGTGAGGTACCTTGCTACCACCTGCCCTTAGCATGAGGTTGCTTTGACTGTACCTGCTGTGGGTCAGTATCCCAACTCTACCAGCCTCTGGCAATACAACCACTGCCTTCTTTCTCTTTCCAGGTTAATGATAGGAACACTCCAACTCCCAAGTCCTCCGAGCATGCCCAGCCCCCATTCCACTGGGCATTCATAGAATTCACATATCCTTTACTCCCAAAATAATAGTACACAGCAGTTTACCAGTTTCATGTCAGGATCACCACTCTGCTCAACTCCCAGAGGTGTTTATAGTAAAAACAAGAAATTTGTTTAACAAAGAACAGAGACTTTAGAAGAAGCAAGTAGAATAACTGGAACCAAATGGTTACATAATGTCGCTGCCAGCAGGTATATGGGATCTTGGGGAGCAATTACCACACGGGTGGGGTGCAAAATAAACTTTATTAAGAAAATACAAAAACAGGGAAAATTCAATAGTGAGGGGTATGGGGTTGTTAAGGTAGACAATTGGGGAGGGGTTTCTTTTTGGTGAACAGTAAGGGGGTTTCAATAGTGGGGTACAACACAGTAGGATACAATACAGTGGGTAATCAGTTAACACTGAGGTATAAATGTAACAGGTAGCTAGCGATTTCTATGTAAAAAGGTGTGTCACAGCAGCATATAACCAACTAACAGTTATGGATAAAATGTGTTAAATAACAAACAATTTTAGGTAAAAATGTGTCACAGTGGTGTAAATGTAGAATGTGAGGGGTATCAGAGAGGAAGAAAGTAACCAATGGGGTTTTATGCTAGAGATTTAAACTTAGTAAGACAGAACAAACAGGCTGCAAGCTTAAGCAGCAGAGAGTGTGTAACAAGGTAGAAGGACACAGAGAAGCTGGGGGGGGTGTGTTTGCAGTGGGAAGACAGACTTAATTACAGTTATACAGAACACAGCAAAATCTTATCTATGATTTACCTTAACCAAGACTACACAAATTAAAACACAATGCAACAATTCTCTAAGGCCTGGTCTACACTAGGACTTTAAATCGAATTTAGCAGCGTTAATTCGAATTAACCGCTCAACCGTCCACACCAGGAAGCCGTTTAATTTGACCTAGAGGGCTCTTTAGTTCGAATTCGGTACTCCACCCCGACGAGGAGAGTAGCGCTAAAATCGACATGGCTATCTCGAATTAGGCTAGGTGTGGATGCAAATCGAACTTACTAGCTCCGGGAGCTATCCCACACTGCACCACTCTGTTGACGCTCTGGACACCAGTCCGAGCTTGGATGCTCTGACCAGCCACACAGGAAAAGTCCCGGGAAAATTTGAATTCCTTTTCCTGTCTGGACAGTTAGAATCTCATTTCGTGGTTGGACATCGGGGCGAGCTCAGCAGCGATGCAGAGCTCTCCAGCAGAGGAGTTCATGTAATCTCTGAATAGAAAGAGGGACCCAGCATAGACTGACCGGGAACTCTTGGATCTGATCGGTGTGTGGGGCGAGGAGTCTGTGCTTTCGGAGCTGCGCTCCAAAAAACGGAATGCAAAGACCTACGAGAAGGTCTCCAAAGCCATGAGAGACAGAGGATACAGCCGGGATGCAACGCAGCGCCGTGTGAAAATCAAGGACCCCAGACAAGGCTACCAAAAAATCAAAGCGGTAAACGGACGCTACGGAGCCTGCCACCACTGCCCCACCAGTGACTGTGGACTCTGACGATGGGACAGTGTCAACGGCCAGTTCCTCGGCGATGTTCGCGGACGGGGAAGATGAGGAAGGGTTTGTGGAGGATGAGGCAGGCGACAGCGCTTACAATGCTGGTTTCCCCGACAGACAGGATCTCTTCATCACCGTCACGGAGATCCCCTACCAACCGTCCCCGGCCATTAACCCGGACCCTGAATCAGGGGAAGGATCACTCGGTAAGTGCTTTAACCATGTAAACTTTTATTCTTAATATAACAGGAATCTGAAGTATGTGAAAAGGAGGTCTCTCTATATATGGGGATAGAACAGAAATCCTCCTTGGAGATCTCCACGAAGCTCTCCTGGAGGTAATCGAAAAGCCTCCGCAGGAGGTTCCTGGGGAGAGCTGCCTTATTGGGTGCTCCGTGGCAGCACACTTTTCCGCGCGAGGCTTTCATGAGGTACTCAGGGATCATTGCCTCCCCGAGCACGGCTGCATAGGGCCCTGGTTTGTGCTGGCTTTCACGCAGCATGCGCTCTCTATCTCCTTCAGTGACCGTCCTCAGGGTGATCTCGCTCGGAGAGTCCTGCATCTAATTAGGGGAATTACTGTAATGTTACGCCTGGTCCAGAGTATTTTTCAAAAATCTCCGGACAGACGGCATAGCACAGACTCAGCACGCTGCTGCGTGACGAGCGTAACGGAAAGCCAAAGAATCAAATGGACGCTCATGGAGGGAGGGGGGACTGAGGACGCAAGCTATCCCACAGTTCCTGCAGTCTCCGAAAATCATTTGCATTATTGGCTGAGCTCCAAATGCTTCTAGGTCAAACACAGTGTCCGCGGTGGCTCAGGGCATAGCTCTGCAATTTACGCACCCCCTCCCCACCCCCAGAAGTGAAAGGGAAAACAATCCTCTGTTGACTCTTTTACATGTCACCGTATCTTTACTGAATGCTGAAGATAGATGCGATGGTGCAGCACTGAACACCGACATCCTTGCTCCGCCCCCCCCCGCCATGGGTGGCTGATGGTGCAGTAAGACTGATACCCATCGTCATCATCAGCCTATTGGCACATGGGGCAGTGCAAAAGGACTGGTAACCATGCGTACTAGCATCAGCGAGGTCGATCAAGGGCACCTGGCCCTAATTTTTCCTGGTAGATGGTGCAGTATGGCTGGTAACCGTCCTCATCATAGCAACAGGGGGCTGAGCTTCATCAGCCCCCACCCTTCATGTGTAAAGAAAAGATTCAATTGCCCCTGGACTAGCAGCAGGATGCTGGGCTCCTCTCCTCCACACTCCTTATGTCCTATTTGGACTATCATAGCAACTGGAGGCTGCCTTCCACTCATTTCTCACTAACAAGTCACTGTGTCTTATTCCTGCATTCTTTATTACTTCATCACACAAGTGGGGGGACAATGCTATGGTAGCCCAGGAAGGCTGGGGAAGAATGGAATGAACAGGTGGGGTTGTTGCAGGAGCACCCCCTGTGAATAGCATACAGCTCATAATCTATGCAGGATCTGACACAGAGCAGCTGTGCTCTCTGTTTCTCTGATACAGTGGTTCTGTAGTACACTTGCCCATATTCTAGGCAGGAATGATTCTATTTTTAGATACCAAAAAGGAGAGATTGACTCAGGAAGTCATTCCCAATTTTGGCTTTTGCGCCCCTGGCTAAGAGCAGCCAGGGGCACTTATGACAGCAGCAAATGGTGCAGTGCAAAAGGACTGGTAACCATGCCCATCTTATTACCAATTTATGGTATGGTAGATGGTACAGTATGGCTCTGCTGTCATGCAAAAGCAAAAGCATGCTGCTGTGTAGAGCTGCTGGACCGCCTCTGTCAGCGGCATCTAGTACACATACGGTGACAGGCACAAAAGGCAAAATAGGCTCCATGGTTTCCACGCTGTGGCGTCTGCCAGGGCAATCCAGGGAAAACGGGCTTGAAATGATTGTCTGCTGTAGCTTTCCCGGAGGAAGGGATGACTGACGACATTTACCCAGAACCACCCGCGAAAATGGTTTTTGCCCCATCAGGCACTGGGATCTCAACCCAGAATTCACAGAGACAGACTACACTGTGTTCATTCTTCGCAAAAATTTATCTTTGCAAGGAATTCACTCCCTTTTTCACATCACACAGCTTCGACTGTCTCCAGACCTGCCACAGCATCCCCCTCACAGAGGCTGGCAAAGATTAGGCGGCGAAAGAAAAAGACAGGGGACGAGATGTTCGCTGAAGTTATGGGGTGCTCCCGAGACGAGGTGGACTAGCAGAGCCAGTGGAGGGAGACCCTCTCTCTGTACCAGCGCTCACACAGCGAACGGGAGGAGAGGTGGCGTGAGGAAGACAAGCAGTCGACTCAAACGCTGCTTGGACTAATGAGGGAGCAAACGGACATGCTCCTGCGCCTTGTGCATGTTCTGCAGGACCTCAGGCAGGAGGACAGAGCCCCCCTGCAGTGTATCTGCAACCGCCCTCCCCCGCCACAAAGTCCCATATCCCCCTCACCCAAAATAACCAGAAGGAGGGGCGCCAGAGGCCGTGTAAACTGTCACTGCACCCCAGCAGAGTGCTCAAGTACCGAAAAGCTCTCATAGCCTAAATTTTGAGAAGTCCTTTCCTTCCCGCCTCACCCAAGCCCCCATCCCAGTTTCATCCCCTAACTGTCTAGTTGATAATAAAAAATACTTTTCTGTTAATTACTTTTTCCGTCATGTTCTTTTAGAGGAGACTGTGTTTGAAGTGGGGGAAGGGGGTTGGTAATTTGACAGGACAATCACCTTTACCAGGGTACAGAGACGGGGGCAGGATCAGCAGCAGGTCACACACACACTGCAGTCAGTAGGCACCCTGGTCGGTATGGGAGGTGGTTTGCAGGTTCTGTGTGGGTGGGGGGGTACGTGACTTTGTAGCGGGGGAGGGGGGTTACAGATCTCATGCAACGGTCCCTGTCCTGGACCACAGAGCCACGCAGCAGAGGAATCTGTATCCGTCCTCCCCCGCCAAAAGGCCACATAGCCCCCGCACACAGAGTCCCAAAAAGGAGGGATGGCAGGCTCCGTTGAAACATCCAGTCCGGCACTGCAGACCGCTCTGGGAGCAGGAGCCTGTCATTCCTCGAGTTTACAGGCGGTCTTTACATCACCGCACACCCTACCCAGCACAGTCCGTGTCCCAGTTTCAACCTTGTAACGCAAAGTCATCAATAAAGAAACCTTTGTAAAGTTACAGTGGAACATGTATTTTATTTTTAAACGTGTGTTGGAAGTTGGGGAAGCGGGGTGGGCGGGGTATGTAACTGCAGATGCTAGTCAACAGTAACTTTGTAAAGAAACAGGGGCAGGTTCAGCTTCTCTGTAAAGAAACTGAACAGTCACAGGTCACGCTGCTCACTGCTCGCTGGGACTTGAAGAGTTCCTTGTCGCTGTGCAAGGCGCCTGCACAGAGCTTCACGAGCCAGGGCATTAGCGGGTAGGCTGGGTCCCCGACGATCACTGTAGGCATCTGCACATCCCCAAGACTTATTTTGTGGTCCGGGAAGAAACTACCTTCCTGCAGGCGTCTAAACAGACCAGAGTTCCTGAAAACACGCACGTCATGAACTTTGCCTGGCTACCCGACGTTGATGTTGGTAAAACGTCCCCCATGGTCCACCAGTGCTCGCAGCACCATTGAAAAGTAGCCCGATTTCTCAGCAGCTGACTGTGGAAGAGGTGGACGATAAGGTGCGAGGAGTTGACAACGGCCATAACTGCAGCGGGATCCGTGCTCAAAGTGCTGTGGCGCCCGCGCTGTCACTGAGCAGAAAAGTGCACGAACAGATTGCCCGCAGGCGCTTTCAGGGAGGAAGGGAGGGAGGGAGGGCGTGATTGACGGTTCAATGATGACAGTTACCCAAAACCACCCTGGACACATTTTTCCCCCCAGCAGGCATTGGGGGCTCTACCCAGCATTCCAATGGGCAGTGGGGAGTGCGGGAACTGTGGGATAGCTTCCCACAGTGCACCGCTTCCAAAGTCGACGCTGGCCCCGTTACTGTGGACTCAGACAGTCGAATTAGTGTATTTAGTGTGGATACACAAATTCGACTTCATAAGGTCGATTACACAAATTCGAATTAAGTAGATTCGAAATAGTCTTGTAGTGTAGACGTACCCTAAGCCTAACTTACAAAGTATAACGCTAAACTTAACTTAATGGGTGCACCTTATGCTAAGGGTAGTTTCAGAGGGCTGAGTGGTGTGTGTCCAGGACACAGCTCCAAAGAGGTGGGGGGTGACTGCAGCAGTGGGGTGGCTGCAAGCAGGCTTATTTCTAGCAGCAAAGGCACTGCAGAACTAGAAACAGATTACAGATACAGACCAAGGAGTTAGCTTGGGTCTGTCTGTTGGGGAAACAGAACCAGCAGCCAGGACAAGGGGTGGGTGGGTAAGAGAGGTTTTAAGACACAGACCAAGGTTTAGCTTGAGTCTGTGTGCTGGGGAGACAGAGCCAGCAGCTAAAATAATAAAATAAAAGTATAGAAAGTTTCACAGAGGGATTCTTACCATCCCCCAAGGCAGCAGCAGAGGCAGAAACAGCAAGCACATCAGAAGGCTCGGTACAGTCTTGATAATCAGGAGATCTCTCAGGCAGCAATTCGTTCTTCGTGGGGGGGGGGTCAAAAACAGGGGTACGCTCAAAAATAAAACGAGAGCAGAGAAAGGACCCCTAGAACCCCTGGTTGATCAGACCAGGCAGCAATGCAAGAACCTTTCTGAAGTCTGTTCAGAAAATGTCTGTTTATAAAGGCAAACCTGGGCAGCTTCCCGCCAGTAACTCTGATTGGCTCCCCTTCTTACAGGGAGGAGAGCAGGCAGGGAAAAACTGCAGGCAGCCACCAAGACATGTCTGGACTAGCCCTGAGCCCAGAGGTATGACTCATGCCCAGGATCTTAAAAACACCATAGGTCTTGCAGCTCTGCACAGTGCCCACCCTACACCAAGCCCGGGTTTTAACAAGGTGATAACAGGACTAACCCTTTGAACAGGGCAGTGGTCCCACTTAGCATAAGTGGCCCTCCCTTTGAGAAGGGCAGAGGCCCTGGTAAACAACTTAACAGCCAGGGAGGGGCGGCCACAGAGGAAAACAAGAACAAAATGGAGTAAGGGGACAGCTTTAAGAAACAAAATGGAGCTGTAACAGACACATAAAAAATAAAACGTTCACACACATTCTAGAACCTAGTTTTTCTCATCAGTATTTTTTCAATCCTTTTCCATTTCATAAGCCACACTCTCAGCTTGTCCCCTCAGTAAAGGATGCAGCTTTGTACCTCTAGATACAGTCCAAAAAATCCATTGTCTTCACTTGTAAACAGGACTATCGCCTCCGGGTTTATTTCTTTCTGTACATTCCCTTTCTGGAAGATTTCACAGTCCCTTCATTAGCATTTGGCTCAGATTGTAAATGGGCATCCATTGTGAACCATACAATACTCAATTTACATGTAGCCAGACAGATAAACATCTCTTACCTGAAAGAAACTTGCATCTCCTGTTTTGGTGACAATCCCCAAGTCACAGACATTAAGAATATAATTTTCAGTGTATGTACATCACTGCTTATATAATATCCATACATACATTTCACACTGGGGACAAGTGTGACACACGCTTTCAGCAGAGACTTTACATGACAATCTTTGGCAAACTTGTATGTAGATACCAGACGCAGGAGATCCCTGTAATACCCTGTCCCCTCTGTCTGTTGGCACCACGAGGTACCTGGATCACAGTTGTTTACAACAGTGAGTAATCCCATTGACTTCAATGACAAGTCTGTACAAAATGTAAGTAAATGAAAACCTATCTGAAACAAAGTAAAGATAATGTAGTAATTTAAAACTAATTTTAAACTGAAAGAACTTTCAGAAACAACCTAATATTTTATCCTGGAAAAAAAATGGAGCACTGTACCTTGAAAACTAAGTCTCCAAGGCAGCAAGCCTAGATCTTTAACCAAACAGGTGGTTGAGTACTGCCAACAATAGGATGCAAGAAGTAAGCAGAGTCCAAATGCATCTGAGTCCAACAGATATGGATGTTGACAAGAAACTATTTAATCAGCCTAATATATCTGTCAATACTTACTTTAAACTTGTTTTTTAAATGTTATATTTAATATGGACAGCTGATTTTAAAAGACCTTAAATAGAAATCAGAAAATGTTATATTTTGTCTACTTACAGCAAAAGGCAGCAAAAAAGTTTACATTTAAAGAGAGGGAGATTTCAAAAGTTACTAATCAATAAGCAGTATTCTGTTATCTCCCTATATCATCAAAGAACTGGAAATCTTGGGAAAGAAAATGGTGGTCTCTAAACCTGTATTTCAGTTTTAAAATACACTTCAAAGAGCACTAAAAAGTGTAAACCAAATTACTTTAAACCCACATGAAAAATCCCTTCTTTGAAAATCATGTAGGGTTGGAATGAGCATTTTAGAATTTGGGTTTTGCCCTTTAAGAGCAGAAGCCAGGAAGCACAAATATTCAGATTGCCTTCTGCTGGGTGCAGTCTGCCAATAGCCAGAACACAGAGTCCTCCTCACAGCTACAGTAAAAAAAAAAACAACCCTGTGGCTGCAGGACTTCAACTCCAAGACTAGTCCCTCTTTCCTCTGAAATTAATACAATTTCTAATCCTTTGGCTCTTTATTCTTTCATTATGCTACACAAATTGTTGAAATACTGGATTGCTACTGTTCCTCATTCTTACTACTTCAGTAACAAAAAGGGGAGGGATAGTACAGTGGTTTGAGCAATTGCCTGCTAAACCCAAAGTTGTGAGTTTAATCCTTGAGGGGGCCACTTAGGGATCTGGGGCAAAAGCAGTACTTGGTTTTGCTAGTGAAGGCAGGGGGCTAGACTCAATAACCTTTCAGTTCTATGAGATAGAAATAATAATTTGAGATAAACCTATTTCTAAAAATTTTAGCCAAAAGGAATGGGTTGATAAAAAAAATTACATCTAGGCCTTTGAAGCCTGGGATTTATAAATGCTCAGTTAAAGCATTTACTTCACTGGAAGCTGAATTGGTCTTCAAAGGCCTGATTTTCCACTTCTTTGCATCTTTTGTATATATTTACACTTGTGCGTAATAGGTATAAAGTGATACCATTCTAATTAGGTCACAGTTTCACCCATTTTGCATTCACAATGAACAGGTGTAAATGACTACACAGGGTGAAAAGAAGTGGAAAATCAAGCCCAAAAGTAATTGTGGGACAGAAAGCAAACAAAGATTGGTGTCTGCTTAGGGGTGGAAATCAAGAGGTAAGTCAGAACCTTTTTTTAACTTTCTTGTGCTGAGTTTGCACTTGACTAATTTGATGTTTGATTTTTAAAGTATCAAATCTTTTCCACTTCCAGCACTGATGATTCTTGTTCAGACCTGGAAGTTGTACAACTTGAGTTAACTGATCTACTGAGGATATGGTGAAAATAATAAAGAAAATTGAAAATACCCTTGGATATTCACATGCAAATAGATGTGCCCACTAAATATTGTCATTGTGATTTTGACAAAATCAAAATTAGGCTTGAAATGAACCTTGAGTGTTCTGGGCTTAGAGGTAGCAGAGATTGATTATACAATGATTTTTCACTAACAAAATGAAAGTTTTAGGATTTCACTTGTCTACACAGAAAAGATGATCGAGGAAGCACGTCCTCTCTGTCACATTGCTAGTCAGAGATTTTATTATTGTCACTGATGTACAAGCAAATGGTAGCAGAGACCCACAACTCTGCCTCTGCATTTTCTTTTTTAATTATTGTTTTTATTTATTCTTAAGTAAGATAAGTGAGTCAAACCAACAATACAACCATATAAGATATAGGCAACAAGATATAAGCCATTTTTAAATAATTCAGAATCCTATTCCTTTTTATGTGACAAATGGACTAGTCAGATACATATGTCCAAAGGTAATGGCTGCCTTGGGCCAAATTTTCAAACTTGAATGCCTGATGTCAGCCCATACTTAGACACCTAAATAAGTGGCCTGGTTTTCAGAGATGCTGAACACTAATGCTTTCCATTTAAGTGAATAAGGTGGTCTCATGATTAAGGTACCAGACTGGGTCTCAGGAGATCTGGATAGAAGAAGAGACTTTCAAATGTAACTTAGGGATTAAAGAGCACAAGTCTCATTAATGAAAAGAAATAACTTTGGGAACATATGTTTGAAAATTTGGGCCTATATTTTCTTAGGCCCTCAAATTAATGTACATGTGAAGTTAGTTATTAAGGTCATAAATGCCATCAACTAAAAAGTGTTGAAGTCCTACAAAGTGGGGCGGGAGGGAGGGAGAATTACTGTGCTCTCTAGAAATTCACATACATTGCATCCACCTTCTCTCTGAAGAGAGAATATATGCAGCTACAGCCATATTACTGTGCTGTGACCCCATCAGAAACTCACTAGCTAAATGGAGGTATGTCTGGTTAGTACTCAGATGTTCAGTTCTGACTCAAACACCCAATATGATGTTAGATGGTACTGGGATGCTGCCTTTCAGATAAGATATAAAAGCAAGGTGCTAACCACTGGTAATGATGAATGGGACAATGGCACTTTAGTTTATGACAAAAGTAGGAGTGTAATCCCTGGTGTGCTGGCAAATTGGATAATGACATTTTGTTTACCTAAAATTCTAGTTTCAACAGATTACAGTGTTCCTCATTTTCTACCAGGAGCTTCATTTCAGAGTGGGTATAATTTGTGATGAAAGGCATTATTGTGCCTATTTTAGAATTTTTGTTTTATTTTTAGTGCTGTTTGCATTATCATTGGTCAGTTGTTACCATGAAAGAAAATATGTCAGATTTTCACATTTGTGGTCCAGTAACTTAAAATGTTGCTCATGATATCCAGGGCCGTCGCAACCCATTAGGCGACCTAGGTGGTCGCCTAGGGCACTAACATTTGGGGGGGCAGCGACCGCAGTGGCCGGACCTTCCATCGCCTCTGTCAGGGATGGCATTTCAGGGGCTGGACCTTCCGCCGTCTAGGACGGCAAAAAAGCTGGTGGCGCTCCTGATATCATCATATTGGTCTCAAAATGTGTGGATGTGGAATCGTTAGCACTAATAGGCAGCTATCTGAAACACCAACACAAAACAGATAGCAAGGAGTATTACAAATTTGTATAGAAATCTTACTACTCCTTTGAATGATTGTGCACCATTTACATTCCATTGTAGTTGTATGTGTGCCAATGCAATAGAATCTTGCTCAGCAGTACCAGTGGGCAGCAAATGTGCCCCAGCTATCCTTGTGCACGGAGTCGAGTATAAAAGGGATGTTGCCATTGCCTCTCTTTCAGTTCCTTCTTACCACCACTAGCAAGAGTAGGAGCTCCTCGTTGCTCTAGAGCAGTGTTTCCCAAACTTGGGACGCCACTTGTGTAGGGAAAGCCCCTGGCGGGCTGGGCCGGTTTGTTTACCTGCCGCATCCGCAGGTCCGGCCGATTGCGGCTACCAGTGGCCGCGGTTCACCGCTCCAGGCCAATGGGGGCTGCGGGAAGTGGCATGGGCCAAGGGACGTACTGGCCGCCGCTTCCCGCAGCCCCCATTGGCCTGAAGTGGCGAACTGCGGCCACTGGGAGCCGCAATCGGCCAGACTTGCGGACGTGGCAGGTAAACAAACTGGCCAGGACTGCCAGGGGTTTTCCCTACACAAGCGGCGTCCCAAGTTTGGGAAACACTGCTCTAGAGCTTTGGTTTTCTTGACTAACCAGCTTTAAAAATAAAAATGGTACATAGTTTTATGCTTTGTGCTCTGCAAGTCTCTCTCTCCATGCACAGATCCTCAAAATTTAAACAGTGTGCCACTTGCCGGGTTGTGATACCTTTGCGTGATAGACACTCAAAGTATCAGATTTGTTTGGGGGAGGGAACAAATTAGGGACAAATGCCCCATACATACTTCTTTCCTAGGAAGGCCAAAGAAGTCAAGTGAATTCCACGGTAGAGTCTGTTTGCTAGAGAAGGCAATGTGTCCCTCTTCAGAATCTGACCAGGACCACATGAGGATGGAGAGTACTTCTATGAGAAGTGCACTTGCAGCTGCTCCGGCCCCAAAACCTATATCTGGAGAAAAGAGACGTTGTTCTTCTCCTGTTGCCTTCTTGATGCAGAAAACGTTTCTTCATCCTCTGAGGCTGATAGACTGCATAGGTTTTATACTTCTTCCCACAAATGGGACAAATCATCTAAAAAGTCCTCCAGTACAGAGTCAAGGTTTGGTCATAAACATGTGTTCATTGGTACTAAAGTGGCACCACTGACTTCAGCTCTGGCAGTGCTGTCAAGACTGTTGCCTTCCTCTTTTTTATTGGTCAACTACTTCAACGCTTAAAAAAAAAAAAAATCAACGAGGAGGAGAACCAGGACTTCTTGTTTTTGCTGATACAGACTAACACGGCTACCACTCTGAAACCTATTTCAACTCTGGCACCATCGGGTCCAATACCACTTGTACTGTCTACGAAGCACTTAACCTCTATGTTGGTATCATTGACAATGCTGGTATTCTTTGCAAACAAAGACTTATTGTGCCTTTCTGTGCCTGAGTCACCATTATTTCACTGTCTGACTGATAGCAGTGAGCTCATCAACACTGGCACTGTCTACCTTGCCTGCTTTGTCGGCATAGTCTGGATACCAGTCAGCATTTTGTCCTCTGCAGCAGCCTCCATCTGGCTAATAGAGCCAGCTTCAATGCTGTCAGTACCAATGGTGGAATAGCATGCATCATCAGTGACAAGGCCTCTACTGACACACACTGGAGGAGCCCCTCTGTTTCTGGAAGAGAACTATATCTCTTTCTCTTACATTGGACATGATCTGAATCCAATTTCTCTTGCAAACTCTTTCAGGTCACCTTAATCATCACATTCTAGGGACACTGCTCAGACCTGTGGTATAGAACAAAAGCACTACCCTTATAGTGATCTTCCAGTTTGGTATCCACCATTGTAAGGAATATAGAGATTGCGCTACCCACACTGTCCATAATGAGCACTGTGGACTGCTCCCAGAACTTCTAGATCTCCATCTGCAGCACAGTCAAGAAAAAAAGTCAGCATCTCCAGCCTCTTCTCCTGTCAGGGAAGACTCCCTCCCAGAGAACATTGGGACCAACTGACAAAGAGTAACCAGGGTGGAATTTACAGATCTACCTCCCCACATTCCTTCATCTTCCCCTGATATGGTTGTAACACCAGAGTCATCTTCACCTCCCCCAGAAGAATTGAATATATTTCAAGATACTATAAGAAGGGTTGCCACTTTGCCAGGTGTGCTGGAAGAAGTTGTGCAGGACAATCTGCACAAACTCTTAGACATTCTGCAGACTCCAGCCCCTGGAAGGGTTATTTCCTAATTACCCAAAAAAAGGTGGTCTCACGCCCACTTTGGATTTGAGAAAATGGAACATGTTCCTCAAGAAAATCAAATTTAGGATGATGACCCTCATGTCTATTTTACCTCACCTGGAAACTGGTATGCTGCCCTTGATTTACAGGAATGCATACTTTCATGTGGTGGTACATCCCGGCCACAGAAAATACCTTTGATTCATTGTTAGGAACATGCGCTATAGTATTGCCTTTTGGTCTTTCCTCAGTCCCAAGGGTGTTCACCGAGTGTATGTTAGTATGGGCAGTAATGCCCATCTCTGTTGTTCCAGCATTCAAATTTTCCTTACCTGGGTGATTGGTTAGTCCAAGGAACATCAAAAGATCATGTCTGACACAGCAGCAGTAGCATTAGAGATTTTTCTCTCTCATCTGGGGCAGAAATTAAATGCAGTGAAATCTGCATTACTACCAACTCAATGAATAAGTTTCATAGGGGCAGGTTTCAAAGCCCCAATGAATAGATTTACCTCCCGATGGACAGGTTTCAATCCATAGTCACCCTTTGTGAAAACCTCAAGTCAGATATGAGAACATCAGTGTATCCTAGCCTTCAGCTCTTGGGACACATGGCCTCCTGCATATACATAACTCAGCAGGCCAAACTTCACCTCGGATGTACTTGTGAGGGAATTCTGCGCCAAAAAGTTAAAAATTCTGCACAGAAAAATTTTAAAAAGGTCTGTGCACAATATTTTAAAATTCTGCATGTTTAATTTGTCAATAAATAAATATAGAGGACCCAACATGGCAGTGAGGAGCACAGGCCACTGGCTGTATGAAGTGGGAGATCACCCTGAAGTCCCTCTCCTCTCCCAAGATATAGACTCAGTGATGATGATGCGCCTGATCCTGAAACAGCACAAGGGCTGCGCCTGCCCCAGAAATACCCTGGGGCCCTGCCCCTCTGTGACCAGGTGTGGAGCAGGCAGGTCAACCTGGCAGGATTCAAATGTGGAGGGGCTCAGTGTGGGGGGAAATCCAGGTGTGGGGTGAGAGGGTTCTGTGTGGGACAATCTGAGTGCAAGCAGCTCAGTGGGGAGTCTAGATGTGAGGGCACAGAAGCTTGTTGGGGAGGTTCCAGGTGCAGGGGCAACAGGACTCTAAGGAGCTTCCAGGTGAAGGTGAGTGGGGCTCAGCAGGGGGTGCTGGGGGAGTGGGGCTTTGGCGGTAGGGGTCTGGGTGCAGCTAGTTGGGGGTCAGTGGGGTAGGGGTCTGGATGTGGAGGTTCAGGTGGTGCAGAGTAATGGGGCTCATCCGGGTGGGGCTTTGAATGCAGGGAGCTCAGTGGAGGGTAGTATGGGTGCAGAGTTGGGGGTCTGGGTACAGAGGGACACCAGATGCAGGAGTTGAGGTTCAGTGGGGTGGGGTATATGGGTATGGAGGGCTGGGGCAGTTGAATGCACAGGGTGAGGTTCGGCAGGGGGGGCAATATGGGAGGTCTGGATGCACGGGGGTTGGGCAGATGGGGGAGCAGGTCCTCGTACAGTGACCTCTCCTCCCACAGCAGAGAAGCAATAGGGGCAGGAAGCAGGGGAGGATGCTGAGCTTCCTGCAGCTGGGAGAGGTTTCTGGGGGTGGGTCTGACACAGCCCCAGCCATTCCTTGCAGAGGAAAAAGCCCCATTCTTTCCTGCCTCCAGGTCAGCTGGGACTAGCAGAGTAGGAGCCACCAGCTGGGGTGTCCCCAACCCTGCGGTGATTTACCTCTCCACCAACTGCTCCAGGTGCCTAAAACGGCAAACCTGTGCTGTTAGGGAGGGGTGCATGACTGCTCTTGCAGCTTCCATTTGCTTCCCTGTCAAAAAGTCATTTTTCTTCAGGGAAGTAAAAAATCTGTGGGGGACATGAATTCTGTACATGCACAGTGGCACCAGATTCCCCCAGGAGTATCAGATGTCTGCAAGCCTGACTTCACTCAGTATACTGTCCAAGTAAACACTGGATACACTGATTTGAATAGCGTCCCAGGTGCTTGAGTCTCTGAATTGGTGGATGGATCCCCGGAACATCAGCAGATGTCTCCACTATGGGCTGGGATGCTCATCTTGGACATAATCAAGATTAGGTGTTATGATCAACACAAGTGGCTACTCTCCATATAAATATAGTTGATCTTTGAGCCACTTGTCAGGTTTGCAAGATATTCATTACTATCATCAAGAAATCAAATGGTTCAAGTTCCTACAGATAGCAACTGCTATGTTTTATCTAACCATGAAAGGGGGTTGGAGGTCAACTCAGCTTTGCCAAGAAACAATTTGATTGTGGAACTTCTGCATAAGAAACAATATTTTTCTAAAAGCATTTTAGTTTCCAGTGCTGAAAAATACTGGTGGACTCTCTCTCAGCAGACACTTTATAGACTACTTATGATGGTTTAAACAAGAATTCTACAAGGTATTTCCCATGAATTGAGACTCCTGGTAACAAACCTTTTTATGGCAAACATAAATAACAAATGCAGAAGGTTCTGCTGCAGGACAGATCACAGCCTGGGCTCCATAACAGATATCTTTCTTCTTCCCTGGTCAACTCATCTACTATATGCATTCCTTCCAGTTCCACTAATGCCAAAGGAAATCAGGGAGCTGAAGAGACAAAGGAACCATGATCCTCATAGTATCTGCCTAACCAAGGCAATACTAATACATGGACCTAATTCAATTTCCATTTGACCAGCCATATGTCTGTCTCTAGTTGAGAGCCTTTTATCTCACAACCAAGGCAAGTCACTGCACCTCAACCTGCAATCTCTCCATTTTAAGGCTTGGATGATCTCTGGATGAGTAATTCTGAAAATAAATCTGCTCTCAAGATGTCCAAACCATTTTGGCCAACAGCAGAAAGGTCCCCATTAGAGCTATTTATGAGGTGAAATGGACAACATTTTCAGTCTGGGCTGAATTGCATCAGTAATCATATAGTCACAGTAAGATATGTATATCAAACTACCTACTACATTTCAAATCTTCTGGAGTCTCAGTTGAGGGTCCACCTATCAGCCATTTTAGCATTACACCTGCCTGTGGATGGATTTCTCAATCTTTTCACATCCTTTGGCAACTAGATTTCTAACGGGACTTATATATATTTCGTGTCAGAGGGGTAGCCGTGTTAGTCTGGATCTGTAAAAGCAGCAAAGAGTCCTGTGGAACCTTATAGACTAACAGACGTATTGGAGCATGAGCTTTCATGGGTGAATACCCAAGTGTATTTCATAAAGGCAAGGTCTCTCTCAGGCCACACCCTAAGTGTATACCTAAGGTTGTTTCCACCTCAGTCCAACCATATATCTTCCAGTGTTCTTTCTGAAACCTCACTCTCAATGAGGCTGAGGAGAAACTTCATACGTTGGATGTTCAAAGGGCTCTATCCTTTTTACCCAGACTGTAAAAATTCTTTCACGTCATCTCCTAGATGTTTTTTCTTGTAGACTATGGTGAAAGGATTAAAAGGCAACCTGTTACAGCTCAGTATATATCACAATAGATTTCTGACTGTATCAAGCTCTGCTATGATCTAGCTACAGTCTCCTCCACCTCTAAGGATAACAGCCCATTCTACTGAGATTCATTCCACTTTGATAGCCTTATTCAGCAACATACCTATAGTGGACATTTGTAAAGCAACAATGTGGTTGTCGGTATGTACCTTCTCCAGATTACACAATTACTCAAGCTTCCTGAGTTGATGTAAACTTCAGCATGTTGCGGATGCAGTCCCTTTTCAAATAACCTGAGGTTAATACTGCTTGAATACAAAATCTGTTCCACCATTTCCATTCCTACTGATAAAGCCCTCATATACCATGAGCATGGAGAAGAGAGGGAGGCTTGACTACTGCAGTCGTCCAATGTAACTTCCCCAATTCTCACATTGCACCACTCAAGTCCGTTCATAATGAGACATCTGATCTTCATTGTTTACAATGTCACCTTCCCACCCACTTAGCCTTTATACCAGGGCCGCCCAGAGAATTCCGGGGGCCTGGGGTCTTCGGCGGCGGGGGGCCCTTCTGTTCCGGGACCCGCCGCCAAAGTGCCCCGAAGACCCGCAGCGGGGGCCCCCCTGCCGCCGAATTACCGCCAAAGTGGGACCCGCCGCCGAAGTGCAGCCCGTTCTTCGGCGGTAATTCGGCGGTGGGTCCCGGAATGGAAGGGTCCCCCCGCCGCTGAATTACCACCAAAGACCGAGCTGAACTTCGGCGGCGGGTCCCGCTTCGGCAGTAATTCGGCAGTGGGGGGTCCTTCTGCCCCGGAGCGGAAGGTCCCCCCGCCGGTGAAGACCGGGAGCGGAAGAAGCTCCTGGGCCTGGCCCCGCAAGAGTTTTCCGGGCCCCCCGGAGCGAGTGAAGGACCCCGCTCCAGGGGCCCCGAAAAACTCTCATGGGGGCCCCTGCTGGGCCTGGGGCAAATTGCCCCTCTTGCCCCCCCCCGGGCAGCCCTGCTTTATACTGACTCCAAACTCTTTCCACTTCATATTCTTACTCCTCATTATCAGTTTCAAGGATCTGCACAGCTTTGTCTTTTCCTCAATCTCCTCTCTTTCTCTTTCCACCATTTCCTTTCTTCAGCCCTAGACATTGTCAACTTGCTCATCTTTTGGTTTCCTTTTTCCACAAGTGTCTGCACATTTACTCACATTATTCTTTGTCTACAATATTCTCCCTGATCTTGTGCACTAGACAACCTCCATCTTCTTCAGGTCATTTCTCAAGATTCAGTTCTTTCAGTCTCAGAAGCAGAAGGGACACATTTACTACAGCCAATTTTTGTTCAGAGTGGTCAGAACCTCAGTTTAACATTTAGTTAGAAAAACAGTTTATTTCCTCCCCTCTGGATAGTCTCTGTGTTTCTTCCTTGTTTATTTTATAGTTTCTCTCTACATATGCTAGTCCTTCCTCTACCCTCTTTCTTGTGCCATCTCTCCTGGCTTCTCCACACTATTGTGTACAACAAAATAAAATTTACTAGAATCCTGTCTCTGTAGCAACTGTCTGCCATTGCCTTAGGAAACTGTATTGTTGGAACTATTATTCCGTCATCCCACCAACTTTGCATTATGCAAGGTCTGCTGAAAAACAAGAAGTCTAAAAGACCACCTGATATAAAAAGGTGCCCAAAGATTCAAGGGAGGAGGGATGTATGGTATAGCAAACACATATGGTGGGATTCACAAAAATAAAGTATCAGGCGCATACATTCAAAATGTAGATGCTTAAAATGTTTGCTTAGCTGCCACCTAACCTTGTAGATGCTTAAGTTTCCATTGGTAAAGTCCTTCTGGCACCTAAATTTCTGCCAGTGGGCATATGCACCACTGCCTCAGACCTGACATCACTGAGAAGTTTGGTGCCTAATTCATCCCAAAGTCCCAGTGGTATTCACAAGCTAGGCTTTCCCCTGCTTTCCTCCCTGGGGGCCCCGATTTGATAAAAAATGCTCAGAGGCTGCCAAAAAGCATGTCTACTAGATCAGGCCATGCACAAAGAAAGAACAGCCACCAGAAGTGGTGGTACTTTCCTTGCATCTGGTAGCTCGGTAGTTAGTGCATTTCACCCAGGATGTGGGAGTCCCCGCTTCAGATTTCCACTCTGCCTGCTGTGGACTAGGCACTTGAATCCCAGTCGAGTACCCTGCAATGGGTATCCTCTCAATCTCTCCTATTGAAGCTGTTCCCCTTCGTATCAAATACTTAAATATACATTACACGGACTTGAACTTGAGTTCCACATGTCCTAGGTGAGTGCCCTAACCACTGGACAGACTACTAAATCAATCTCATTTGCTCTTGTGCAATGAATATTCAAAGTGGAAGACCTTCAATAGGCAAAACAGAGAAACCCATCCCAGAATACTCCAGTGCATATAGCACACACCTGAGAGGTCAAAACCTGGGTTAAAGTCCCTGCTCCATGTCAGGTGTGTGTGTGTGTGTGTGTGTGTGGGAGAGACATGAACCTAGGTGAGTGCCCTAAACTGGGCTATTTGGGGGGAGGGGGGTACATCACCTCATATTTTTCTTAAAAAAATAACTGACCTGGCTTAGGTGCCTAACTCCAAGAGGGTCATGGAATGTATATGTGCAAAACACATTTCAAGAAACAGTTACTATACAGGTAAATAACTGCTTTTTGTTTGAACAGTTATCCACATATACATTCCACTGTGTGACTCACAAGCAGTTTCCTTCCAGGTAGCGGAACTTAATATTCCTCTTTCTGCTCAGGCTGGAAAGTAATTGTATTGGAAAATGTTGTGCAAAGCAGCCATTTTCCCTCTCCCTGGTCACATTCTTTTTCACCTATCTGTTACTTGTGTCTCCTCCACAAAGTGCCCATGTATCTGTATAGAAATGAACAATCTCATGTGCAACCACTTTTCCTCCCTCTTCATGACCCCACCACTGTTTTACCCAAGGGTGCGCTCCTCCTCCCCAGTGTTCAGCAGGTTTAGAGGAACACAGGGCTCAAAATAGTTTTTAAATTACACAATTAGTTCTGTTTTTATAGTCCGAGAACTGACCCCAGTATCAACTGTATATATTTATTTTCTTCACCACTGTTCCTGTTCTTTGATTGTGGTTGTGTTTCAAATTCACTCCTTATTGGTCCTAATCCTGCCTGTGGATCTGTTGGCACAGATCCCTGCACTTGTGCGGAGTCCCATTGACTTCATGTTGGCCTTATATTAGACATTTTTCTTAATTATACATCTGGTTTTGAGAGCAATAGCTGTAAAATATTGACCAAAGGATCAAGAAGTTATTTATTACCTTTATTACAGTGGGGCAAAAGGCCCTAACAGAGGTCAGGGCTTTACTACAGTACACATAAAACACTACAAACACATAAAAAGAGATATTCCTTGCCCCAAAGAGTTTAAAGTCTAATAGACAAGACAGACCAATGGTGAGAGAAAGAGAAAATGTCTCCATTTTACAGCTGGGGAACTGAGGCACATAGAAATTCAGTAACTCACCCAAGGTCTCCTAGGCTGTCAGTGACAGAGCTGGGAATTGTACTTGAGATGGATCTAGAATCTGAGTCCAGCACCTGAAGCACAAGACCAGCCTTCTCTTTAGAAGAGAAAGGAGGGTTGTGCTCTAGGCACTGGACTTAATATTAAGATTAAGCATAATGGTCACAGTCTCACCCTCAGTCATTTTCTATCATTGCTTGAAAAAACAGGCACTTTATTATACATGCTCACAACTGTGATAAATTACTTTTTAATGTTCTTTGTTCTTTCAAATTTGTAACAGACTTTAAAGAATAAGAGACAAACCCAAGTAACTGAACGTTGGGGTGATATACTGTGCTGGCGGCGGTGACAGAATCTTTCCTCTAAGGCCACTGTGCTGTAATGGAGTGACTCCATGTATGCTTTACACCCTGGCCTTCTGTGAATAATTCAGTCAGGAGACCCACATGGTCATGATTCCATTGCCAGGCCCCTGCCCCTCCCCCTCCCCCTCCCCTCCCCATCCCCCTCCTATGCCACACTCCCAAATGGCTTACTCCCCTCTCTAGCAGTACAGAAGGTTCTCCCATGAAGCACAGCTCTGCAGCATGTAGAGAGTCTGCACACTCTATAGGGGCTCTCCACATCCTGGATCCTTCCAGACACAGCAGAACTGCATCATTCCCACTGCCTAATAGGCCATCAGCATCAACAGCAGGAGGTGCAGGATTTACTCAGAAATGTTATAAATA
Source organism: Mauremys mutica (assembly GCF_020497125.1). Classification (NCBI taxonomy): domain Eukaryota; kingdom Metazoa; phylum Chordata; order Testudines; family Geoemydidae; genus Mauremys; species Mauremys mutica. Next base: position 51,336,009 of record NC_059074.1, read on the forward strand.
TCCATGGGATAAAATGTTCAAAAATCCCACTCCAAAGTGTCTAACCCTAACTCACTTTTGAAAATAGGATTTAGGCTCTTAAGTCACTTAGGCACTTTTTGAAAACTTTACCCATAATCTTTTAAATTGTCTAAAAGCCAGCTCCTAAAGTTTTTACTCAGTCATTATTCAGGCAGATTCTCATCAAATAAACTGGATTTATTTGGACATAATGAAGAATTTTCCTGAGTAAAAACTAGATAAGGACCTCAGGATGCGGCCTGAAATGAATAATGTTAAAATAGGAAATATGCTGTTTTATTAATAAAGGGTAGCAACAGCACATCAAAAGTAGAAAGTGAGGTGGTTCTCCAAACATGTGAAAACACAAAAAAGTAAAACAGTATTTGTAGCAAGTTTTGTAAACAGTATTGATAACTATGAACATCTAAGTTTCCATTTACTATGGTTTATTAAAGCTCGAGGTGTTTTGTTGTACCTTTTTGTCCTGGTCAAAAGGTTACTGGTTCTGGAAGTTTCTATTGAAGGCTGGACTTGCTGAATTGCTATAGAGTTTTGAAAAGCGGCTTCCTAAATTGTACGGCTCATGGATTTCTTTATGGTAGCATAAACATCGATGGCAAAGAGTTCTAGGCTTTGTTCTGATTGCGTGTCCACTGAATGACATGTGTCTGCTTTCAAATCCTTTCCTGTCAAAGTTTGTCATGCAAGTTGTTCTCAGACTGTAGTTTGTGTAGATTTCCGATATTTTCGGTATGTCTCCTGCTTACAAAATTGAATCTTAAGTTGTGGCATGTTTCTTAGATGTGTTCTGGAATTAAAACATGTGCCTGTGTCACTTTTTTTTTTGTTAGTTACTCTGAAGGACTGTGGAATGACTTTTCTATCTATTTGCAGCTAAGAAGTTGAAATTAATCTTGTCTGTATTGTGAGTTTCTTTCTTGTACATATCTAGAAAACCTATGTTGAATTTCTTTTGGTGTGTCAATTATCTACAACAGGCTATGAGAGATTAGATGAAATCCTGTCCCTATTGAAGTCAATGAGAGCTGTTTCATCCTTCTTGCCTTTGTTATGAACATAATCTTGGATTTTCTGAATTCCTTATTGTGAACTATATCAGAGTTTGACAGTTGTGAGGAAAGGATTAAGCTCTAGAATTCATCATGAGGAGATAGCAAGGGGCTCTGAAGGCTTCAAGCGGAAGATCAGGCTAGGGCATTTGCTATATTGAGAGAGTTAGCCAACTGTATAGAGTTTTGGGTTAAACCATTTGTCTAGAAGAGGAAAACGTGGCTACATCCAGGAGGCTGGAGAGCACTGAGGTACATGAGGAACACTGAAAGTGTTAAACAGCAAGAAAAGAATTAGACTGGGTACCTGTGTGGAAATCAGTCTTCAAGGAGAAATATATGAATCTTCAGATTTGCTTAGTTTACAGAAAACAAGGGTTCCAAGAGCTAATATACAGAAGACACTCTTCAACTGATACATGTTTTTGTAGGCCTGCAATAAACGCTGTGACAAGATGGCCAATGTTAGTATGGTGGGTCCTGTGCTTTTCTTGGCAGGGCCTAAGATGCCACCCCCTGCTCCTGGGGCACTGAGAGCCCTGCTAGTGGCCCAGGAAGGTGGTAAAGGAGAGAAGCAGGGGGAGGGGTCTGGGTTTGCTCCTCACTTTGAGCCCCAGCCCCTCTCAACCCCTGCAGGTTCTTACCCTCTTCCCCCTTGGGTAGGTTACTTCGGTCCTTAGATGATGGGAGAAGGAGTCTCCCTCTCCTGCTGGGACAGGGTCTCCCTTACTTCACTTCTCTGATCTTTCAAGTCTCACAGCACACCTCCAAGCTCCAGTCCTCTCTCCTTCTCTCTGACTGCTTGAAGCAGAGGGTTTTATTAGGTTCCTGACAGGGCCTTAATTGACTACAGGTGCTCCAATTAACCTGTAGCCACACTCCCTAGTCTCCAGGGAACCACGCCTTAATTAGTCTTGGGCTTATACATTTCCCCTCTAGCACTCTATCGCTGCTCCCTGACCCTCCTGTATCACAAATCTCATTGTCAAGTTTCTCAGCAAGACATTCCAAAGTGTTCTTAACAAAATGTATCATCCGCCTTAACATTTTCACAGCAGAGAAAATTTCAGCTGTGTTCTTTTAGAGGATAGGGTCTACCACTGACTTGCCGTGTGAATTTGGGCATATCACTTTAAGGCCAAATTTTCAAAATGTCCTGAAATAAACATAAATATGTACTATATTTAAAGTACGTTTAATGGAGCTCAAAACCAGTTATCGTAGACTATACAATTCTTGGTTCCTTTTCTCACTGTGAAGAGCAATGGAAGGAGATGCTGTAGTTTATAACAGCTACACTGACAACACTGGTGTAAAGTTCATATGATGCTGAGGAACTCCCACTGATTTCAATTGGAATTCTACATATAGAGGGCTTGTAGGATCAGGCCCTGTATGGTTAAAATGGATAAAGAAGTTGACATATATACTCTCTCTTCTTTTTTCAAAAAGCCCCAAAACTATTTATTTAGGATATTACAACAAGTTTAGAAATAATTGCTATGTAAATATCAGAAACAAAATTATAATAATTGAAACAATAAGCTTACTTTTTGTTTTAAGAAATCTTATGGAGTAATATAATAATAATAAAATCCTCTATTTAACAGGGTGTTACCATATTACTGAATGAACCTCTTTCCACCATCCAGAATGTGGTTTCTAATGATTTTATTAAACTTAATGAAACTACTTAAATTTATCAAACCAGACATGTTTATCAAATGTTAATAGTAAAAAAAAAACTGGACAGAAGTTCTGTTATTTTGGGGGGTGCTTGTACTTTGATCTTGAATAAATGACAACCCAATCTACTTATCCTCTGTATATTTAATATGTGCTCAACCTCTTTGTTTTTTCATTTGAGGGTATCATAAAGGCTCCTCAGCTCTGTGTTTAGATGCTTTTATACAATGCTTAACCCAAAAGAGGCCCAGTGCCTCTGATGGGGAGAGAGAAAATAATCTATTATGATATATATCATCATATTATTAAGTCACTGTCATCGTCATCCGAAACAGTTTTCATTATACAAGAAAATCCTAAATTTCCCCAACTGTGGTCAATTACTCTTATTATAAAGGTCCAATTTACATTTCACTACACGTTATTACTGAAAAGAGCAGCAGCCACGTAGTGTACAGAAATAGGTGAACTTCTTCAGCATTGTTTGATAATGTTAGTAATCTTGATATCCTACAGTTTTCTACCTCATGATTCTGTGCTGCAGGGATGAAGCAAGAAGCATGCTTTGGACTTCCACCTCTCAAAGTGAGAAAAAAATCAATCTGTCCTCAAAATATAATATTATAATTATAAAATGTTTGAGTCTTGAAAAGGAATCTGTCTTGAATGGGAATCCTACAGTAAATAATAAGGTCTTGTCTGCATGCCGAAATATATATGTGTGTGTGTCTGTGTCTGTGTGTCTCTCTCTCAGGGCAGACTGTCAAGAAAATAAGGGCAGACACCCGAAACTGGTGGTATATTCTATTGTTATATTTCACCAAGCCAGTAACAAATGTAAACTCCTGGATCACTATAAAAGTCTTACTTTGGAGTCACAGACAGTCCCCTTACATCCTTCAGCCTATCTTGCCACCCAGAAAACTGAACTTGGCGATAAAAGGCTACGTAAACCAAAAATCACACCACATCAGGTTAGTCCCAATTCCAAAGTATCAGTCACTTACTCCGGATGAATTTGGTCCTCTGGATTTCACATCAAAAACAACACTGGTAGCCAATTCTCTAATAAACTAACTAAAGATTTATTAGCTATGAAAAGAAATGAGAGTTATTGAGAGGTTAAAGCAGGTAAAATACATTAACAGGTGAGTCAAACTTCATAAATCCAAAATGATAGCATAGATGTAGTAATCTCTGTTTCCCTAAAGTCTTTTCAGGGAATACAGATGTTTCTGGGGATCTCCACTTTAATTTGGTATCTTCCCTATAAAAGTTCAAACAATCAGAGATAAGGATTATTCCTTTGAATCAGTATTTGTAGTTTCTGCTCATAGAAGAAAATCTGAACGATGTCTTCATCCATGTGGGCCAGTGAATTTCTATTGTCAAACAGAATGGCCCTTGCTTTGAGTTTAGCACTCTTCTTCATTTACATTTCCAAGGCTCCAATTATGTTTGATAGGTAATTTAATTATAGGGATATACACAATGTAAAAGGCAATGTAATAGCAAACAATTTTTTCCGTAGTTTTCATGAAGTTTATGCATCAAGTACAATTATAATACTGTGAAATTTCAGATTAGCTGAAATCATGAAATTTACTATTTTTAAAACCCTATGGCCGTGAAATTGACCAAAATGGACCATGAATTTGGTACGGCCCTATCCATAATGTCTCTAAAATCTAATCAAACTTTTGTCTAGGCCTTTGTCATTTCCTGTCTTTGAATACCATAACTATAACCTCTTTCTCACTGCCCGTTCTGATATCCACATTCTCTACACTTCAGTTCACTCAAACGCAGCTGCAGAGATCCTTGCCTGTCATTCCAACCATGTCACCCTCCTCTGAATCCCTCTTTTCACTTTCAAGGCCCTCAGAGCTCTGCCCCTCTGTACTTATCTTCTCTATTTCTTTTTGTGTCACCCTTCTACACCTGCTCTGTTCCATAAATTATATTAGCTGTGGTCACTTGCATCCTCCAAAAAGTATTTCTGCACCTTCCTCTATGCTATGAATATGCATGAAATGCACTTCCGAAACTGTCTTCTAATTCAAATCCCTCCAAGATCCACCTCTTCTGCAACATCAACAAGAAAGTACAGGCTCAGGAAAAGCCAGGTATAGCTGAGATGTTTTTATTTCATTATTTTTTAAAAAGCCATTAGATGCTTCCTACCGTAAGGGGAAAGGGTTTTCCCCTCACTATAGATAATCCACCTCCAGGCCTGGAAGTAGCTACGTTGACAGAAGCATTCCTAGGCCACGTCTGTACTGGGGGTTAGGTAAGCATAGCTACAGCTCTCATGAATGTGAATTTTTCACACACCTGAGCACTGTATCTATGCCAACCTTTTAAATGCAGACCAGACTTCAGATTGTACTTGGAACACAGATTGTAGCTGTCTATTTATGTAGTGCATAATACAACAGAAACCCCATCCTGACTGAGGCCTCCACGTGCTACTCTACACAAATAATACATAAATAATAATTCATTTGTAAAATAGCACAACCCATCTTTTGCCAAAATGCTAAAATCTAGGGGCTGTCTTTTTGTTCTGTGTTTGTACAACATCTAGCACAATGGTGTCCTGGTCCATGACTAGCACTATAACAAAAATAATACATAATAATAGTTCCAACAGTAGATGTTTGTGTGGGTTAACTACTTCCTACTTTGGGAATTAGGGATTTTCAAAGGAATAGCCAGTGACCTTTACCTATAGTATAAGCTACCATAATACCGTAATGGTGCTGGAACATACTAAGGAAAAAAGTAACTTGATCCCTAAAGCCCTGATCAGTCTAATGTGCAGTGAAAACAGTAAACAAAAGCCTGTATTGTTAGAGGAAAAACAGCATAGGATAGGGCCTGTTTAATCTTTCCCGGGACTCTACCCTGAATTCCTCACTTTTACCCAAGATATAGAGTGTCTATGTCTACTCCAATCTTTTCCCCCCTAAAATTTCCAACTGTAACTACCACCAATGGAGTGGCAACAGTGGGAGAGTGCTTCGGGTGGACGCTGGCCTTTTAATCATCACATTGTCTAATCCTGGTCTGAACAGGTCTATATGACACAGTTGTTAAAGTGCCAGGGGCCACCAAAGCCTTCTCTGTACTAATGCTCTCACTGGTAGAGCATCACAGGTGATAGTACAACATAGGGCAGGGGTCGGCAACCTCTGGCACGCGGCTCGCCAGGGCTGCGGGAAGCGGCGTGGACAGAGGGATGTGCTGGCCGCGGCTTCCCGCCACTCCCATTGGCCTGGGACGGTGAACCGTGGCCAGTGGGAGCCACGATCAGCCAAACCCTCCGGACGCAGCAGATAACTGGCCCAGCCCATCAGCGTACTTACCCCGCTGAGCCATGTTCCAGAGGTTGCTGACCCCTGACATAGGGAAACTGTGGCAAAACAACTGAGTTGTTGGATAATGCGGTGGAAAATACTGAGTTTTAAACACAAATCTGAGCAGTCTGGTTTCTTAGTCCAAAATGAAGCCTCATATATGCTGGGAACTAATCTATGCAGGTCACACCATATTACAGATGAGGGAGGACTGAACTAGTTTAATCTATATATAATATAATAGGAGATATACCTATCTCCTAGAACTGGAAGAGACCTTGAAAGGTCATCAAGTCCAGCCCCCTGCCTTCACTAGCAGGACCAAGTACTGATTTTTGCTCCAGATTCTCTAAGTGGCCCCCTCAAAGACTGAATTTACAATCCTGGGTTTAGCAGGCCAATGCTCAAACCACTGAGCTATCCCTCCCAGTATGAAAGCAACCATGAAGCTAAAATAGGCAATTATGTATAAAGATGGCGTTGGCACACATAAAGGCATGTATGTTAAGGTGTTTTCCCTGCTTGGTGGTATTTAGCTACCGATTGTGCTACACATTCCTTTAACACTAACCTGATTTAATGACGCCACAGTTGGTCAATTAAAAGATACTACCGTATCCATCTTGTCTCTCTAAAGGTATTCCCCACAATATCACAGGAGAGATGGCTGCTTTTCAGTGCTGCATGAAGCCATCTCTCCGTGTAGTTTATTAGTTCACTAGCAGTTTTGGGGTTCCTTCAGGAGTAAAGGAGCTATAGAAATGCAGGATGTTCTCCTCGCACCGGCAGATCTGTGGTTCTTCACGTAGGTGATCAGCACAGGCTTGTTAAAAAAAAAAATCAGGACTCTGGCACCCAGTGGGCTGCGCAGGGACTGTAACTACCCCTTTGTTAGCTAAAAGGCACCAAAGTAAAATGACCTTTCTGCCACCCAGCCACCTCCCTGCCCAGTGTTTCCCTCCCAGCCCTTCCACTGGCCCCTGCCCGAGCTGCCTCCGCTCCCAGTCAGCTCCAATTCACCCTGCGCCTCAGGTACAGGAGACAGGCTGGGGCAGGGCTGGGGCAGTGTCAGACGGGCGCGAAAAGCCCATCACCAATGAGTGCGGGTGAAGCGCGACCCCCCGCTAGGGGCGGGTCCGGCCAGTAGAGGCGTCACCGCGCTGCCCCCTGGAACAGCTGGGGCCGGCCACTCAGAGGGAGACACGAGGCACTGCAGCGACCGCTTCTCCTCCGACCCTGCTGTGAGGCAATTCCTGGGCTGCTCCCCCCGGCTCCCAACCCGGCCGCCGCTGGTTCATTCACTAACCGGTTCTCACCGGCTGCCTCCGTCACTCGACACCCTCCCGCCCCCGCCTCTCCACGTTAGGCCCCGCCCCTGGTGTCCAAACGACAGCTCTGATTGGTGGCGCGCGACGCCCGTTACGGAGCAGTGTGTGTGTGTGTGTGTGTGTCACGAAACGCCCGTGCGGGAGGAAGGCGGCGCTGGCGGGTCCCCTCCCCTCCCGTGCAGCTTCGTCCGCGTTGGCACCGCGCTCTGCAGAGCTGCCCGCTTGCTGCCGCCGTCGCAGCTGTATGGTCCAGCGCCGCTCCGCCGCCGCCGCACCCCCTCCGCCAGCTCCCCGGCCTCCAGCTCCTCCTGGTTCTGCTCTTCCTGCCCCCGGCGGTGGCGCCCGCACCCCGGCTGTATGATCAGGCTACAGTCTTCAATGAGTAACCATATTCCTGTGAGTACCGGCCCCGCCGCCCCCGCCCGTGTGCCCGGCTCTCGCCTGCGGGGCCGCCCGCGCTGCGCCCCCTCCCGGCTCCTCCATGTTGGCTCTTTGTTCCGCCGGCTCCTGGAGTCTTTTCCGCGCCGGGCGGCGGCTCCTCCCCGGCGGGGAGCAGCGGACGGGGCCGGGCCGGCCGCAGAGGAGGGGGATGGCGGAGTTCTGGGTCCCCCCCACCCCACCCCCGGCTCCCTTCCCGGGCAAGGAGGCGGCTCGACACAAAGCCGCTTTGTGAGCGCGGCTGCAGCCGGCCCCACCCGCCTCCCCTCGGTGCGTGTCCAGCCGCTGCTTTCCCTCCGTGTCCCCAACGGCCGAGCCCAACCAAAACCCCGCAGCCCCGGGAGGCGACCGGTCCCCGCTGGGGCCGGGTGGCAAAATGGCTTCGTGTCAGGAGCCTGACTGAAGCGTGATTCAAGCCCGGGATCGACCCAGCTGGTCCCCGGACGCCTCGTGCGGCCCGGCTGGCGCGCTTCATTCGCCGGGGGCGGGAGCTGCCAGTCCCGGGGTGGAAGGTACCAGGGCGGGGTGACTGGCCGGGGTTTCACACTGATCCGGGCTGGGAAAGCGCCGAGACAAGCCGAGGCTTGTCCGAGGACGAGGCGTGGGCGTCTGCCGGCCGGGCGGCGTCGCACGGAGCCGAGGGCTGGAAAGTGACTCACTACACGCGGGCGGGGGAGCCCCGCTAGAAAGTCACGATTGAGCCGTGACACGGGTCACTCGTGGCTGTGTGCAACTTACTGCCAGGCCCGTGGATAGCCCCGCTCAGACCCGACGAGTGACTGCCTTTGTTAGTGACATACCTGCGTCAGGCTGGGAAAGCAGAGCCCCAGACACCTCGTGCTGCACTCCTTTGTCCAAGAAATATGAGGCCTGTCTCTGTTGAAGTGTCTAGCTAGTCTGCTTCCGACTACATTTGTGGAACCCCTTTGTTATTTGTATTCTTTTGCTTTGAGAGGGGACGTCAGTCGAGATACCTATATTAATACGTGTTTAAAACAAGGCTATTTTCATAAGTGCATTGTCAACTTCCAGTAGCTTCTTTGCAGACTCAAAAATACCCGACTTGCTCAATGTTAGTTAAAACAAAGAGGGGTCCTGTGGCACCTTAAAGGCTAACAAATTTATTTGGGCATAAGCTTTCGTGGGTAAAAAACCCACTTCTTCAGATGCATGGAGTGAAAATTACAGAGCATGTTAGTTAGACATCTACTGTGAATGTACCTGGTAACTTGACTCAGACTGTTGTAGTTGTATCTAGTATCAAGAGATATCAAGGTGGGTTGTCTTGTGAGTAAATGAAAAGATTAATGTCAGGAGCTTTGTCTGTCTTTACTGTGACTGAGTCAGTTAATTTTTCTGCTTCCATTTCCTTATCAGTATAATGGACAATATTTTAATATTTGCTACTTCACAAGGTATTAATTAATTAAGACTTCTGATGAGAGACTAAGTATCACTAATAAAGAAGGAAAGCATGTGAAGGGGGAGAGAGGGAGTGCTTGGAGGAAGGCAAAAGCTAAACAAAGCAACTAGCAGATGGTAATCTTTGAAAGTCAAAGCAGTGATACTTTATGCACATGTGTCAGTTGATAGCGAACCAGCTGTATTTTTTGCAAACAATAGAAGTAATCAAATATCTGACTTGTGTGACATATTTGGATTCTAATTTTTTTTCCAAGTGTTTTTAGCTCTCATGGCTCCAGAGGGAGCCTTCCAGTGTTATGTCTACTTGAATCTGCACACTGACAGAAACAATGACTCAGCAGTCATAATTCCACCTGTTTCATCTACTAATCTCATTGGGCTGTCAACTCGGAAGCCCAATGATGACACTTAAGGGTGCAACATTAATTATTCCATTGCTGATCCCTTTAGCAGATGGAATGGGAAAAGGGTTGGGAAGGAAGGAAATTAGAGAGAAGGACGTAAAAGATGGAGTAACCAAGAGCAGAAAAATAGCAGCAGACCAGAGGAGAGCATATTTTCTCAGTGAGTGATACTGAATGTGTCAATAAAATACTAAATAGATAAGTTTAGTTGTAAAACAAAAGCTCTGTTCTCTTTGGTCTCTGTGCTATCTCACTCTAATGTCAAAAGGAGATCTGCTGTGGATTGAGGTATGTAGGGAGTACTGAGTTTATATTCTGACCCACAGACCACAACTAAACAAAATTAATTCCTCTCTTCAAAATGAGCCCCAGCTACAGGCTCTTCACTAAATAGTGCACTGCTTTAAATATATGGAAATGTTTGGGTTTTTTTTGATAATTACTTAATTCTAAATTAGTGAAGCAAGTTATCCTGTTATATCAGCAATACAAATTTTAGTTAAGATTTAGTTAATTACACATTACATATGCATCCCATGTTGCTAAGGGGCTATGCTTATAATTCTCCTCTGATGTGTGTGTATTCAAATATGCAGTTTAACTATTAATTTAACAGAAGTGAGATAATACAGTATTTGATAGGCAAAAATTCAATTTTTTTTTTAAATCTTGAGAAACAGAATCTTGCTATTACAAAGATTTATGGTTCATGAATCTGCAAATATATATATCACCATGTCTGTGTAACATGTTTTCATTTCAAAAGGATGGAAAATGCTTAATTAAGCCAACAGGATTCTAGCGGCTTGCTGTTTAACTATCAATAATATGCTTAGATGATACTGTACAAGACAAAAAACAGTCCTTGCGCTGAATAATTTTACAATTGGAGAAGTGGACAGGAAGCACTGGACAACTAAGAGGAAAGGAGTAACTTAGAATTAGGGCTTGACTACATGGGGGCATTCAGGAAAGTTAGTCTAAATTAACTGAAGGTGTGAATTTGAAGTGGATTAGTTAAATCATATTTAACATCAGTGTGGACACTTATTCAGAATTAACATAGCCTGAATGAGAGCATCCTCGCAAAAATTAAATGGGGTTTATTTAAGACACTTTAAATTCACATCTTCAGTTAATTTGGACTAACTTCTCTGTAGACACGTCTTGTAAGCATTAGGGAATGAATGACTGTTGGCATGTATGTGGGATTTTTTTTGCATGTTAATAAATTAAGCATCCTTTACCTGTGAAGTAGGAAGACACTGTACAGATAATGAAACAGATTACTTGTGAGGTCACATGACTTGTCTTGGTCAGTCATACAGGAAGTCTGGCAGTCTCCCAGCTCAGTCCTACGCTTTAACCACAAGAACATCATTCCTCCTTGAAGCATTTCCAGCATATAGTATGTTGTATTCCAGGCACTGGGAACCTTCTGCTTGAAGTGATATATGGACAAGTTTTCTTCCAAGGAATAGGTCAATTTTATGACTGAAAAGCATGGATAGTATCTCTTCTTCGTGTACATCAGTATGGATAACACTCTTCGGTTACATGAAGATTGCTGTTCAAAAGATTTCAATGTCTGGGACCAGTCATGCAGGGTGCAGACCTAGTCCCCCATGCCTCTCTTCCTAAGGGGATGGTGGCCATAACCATTCTTCATTTCCCTCTTACTGTCTGTGTCGTCATGCACCCATAACTAGCCGTGTTTGCCTGGTAGTGATTTGTCTTGCTAGCAAATTAGAACTAAATTAGATTCCTGTTCATTGTTACAGTTCCAGAAAACATTCACTAAGGGGTACCCTTGTCTACCCTGCCTTCAGGATGACACTGATTAGACATGACTTTTCTAGTTTAAAGGTACCTCGGTGTGGGGGGTACTTGCATGCAAATCCAACATTTAGGTTCTACTGGTATTCATAAAATCATTGTTCAGATGCTGCCTAACCCTGTAGGTTCATACATTTCCACTGCTAAAGTTCCCTAGGTGTCTAAATTTCTGATGGTGGGCAGGTGCACTGCCACTTAACTCATGCCTGAACACCTATATCCTGGGTGAGTGCACTGACCACTGGGATAGAGGGCAAGTATAAGTGCTGACTTGATTCAGGCACCTAGCTCCAGGAGAAGATTCATGGCTGTGAATCCTGAGTGGTAAGGAGGTGGAGATTCTGTCATACCCCTCTTCTTTGCATTTCCTGCTGGCTAGTTTTGATGGCTCCTTTTTCAACATGCAAGCTTCTGTGAATTTTTTTAAGGTGCCTAACTTTCCCCAGGTATTCTGTTGGGGATCTGGGGGCTTATTTTAGGGTTGTGAGTTCCATTAAGCGGTAGGGCACCTAAAAGTTTAGTATTACAATGCATAATTCCCTCTTCTGAATCTAGCCCTTCTCTCAAAAAGACTTTTGGCTCTCAACATATATGCCCTGGAACTACAAACATTCCAATGCATGCTACAAAATTTAGAAGGCCAGAGCTTAGAAAACATATTTACAATGTATTACATGAACAAGTAGAGAGGCACTCGTTCATCAACCCCGTGTCAAGAAACCATCAAGCTATGGACATGGTGTCAGCAATGTGGGATAATCCCCATAGTTCTCTACCTCCCTTGGGTCAGCAACAGTCTCAGACTTCTTTAAGCAGGCAGTCAATCATGAATGGTCACCAAAGAAGTCCATCATAGAGCTGACATTCCACCATTGCGGGGGCATCCTGTTATAGGCCTGTTGGCCACCAAGGGTAATACTAAACGCTTAATCTTTTGTTCCAGGGGAAGCATGAGACTGGATTTGTTGTAAGATGCCTTCCTTATATCATGGTCTCGTGTGCTTTCCCTCTGATTCCTCTAATTCCCAGAGCGTTTTGCGGGATCAGAAGGGACAAAGTCACATTAATCATGATAGCTCTTTAACAGTTCTCCAGAGGTGTCAATTAAGCCTCTGGTCTGACTTCAGACATAATAAAATACCAAGGTCAAATGCCTGATATCACTCTGTGTTTACATGAAAACTCATGCATGGCATTGGTGTGTGTAATCACTGAAGACAAGGCTCAGTTTAAACCATAGAGTATGTCTATTCTGTCAAGTTTTCAAATCTGTTGACAGTAGCCAATATGACTTACACCATCAATTTCTGCAATACACAAGCTTTCATTAAATCCTGAATTCATAGCTATTGTGTTTTAGGAGATTATATTCAGCTATATCTCAGAAGGTTAACTAATGCTTTGTAGTCCTGTTGAATCTGCAGATGGCTTTAGTACCTCTATAGCTGTAAGTTTTGCTAGCCAGAAATTCTATTTTGAGACACTAGTCTGTGTCACTTTTGATAATCAGTATCCAGTTTACAACAGTAAAACTCTCTAATCATGTCAGTTTTCATGCTTCCTATGTTTGGGAAGGCCATGAGTGATAGTTACCTTGCTCTCTGTGAGGATGGGTGGGTGTTCTTGTTTTGTTTAAGATGCCATGTTTCTGGCAATGAAGAACACAAAGACCATCACATTGTCAAGGAGACTTTGGATAGGGTGAAAAAACAAAGCTCCTATGCTCCAGTGAATAGGGTGGAACTTTATTCACGTTGTTTATACTTAATAGTCTGGCTGCTGTATAGCTTGAAGGATCCAGGGTTAGACTTTGATTGAAATCCCTGTATCCTCCCTATGCCCAGTAATTTTGAGATGGCTAGATTTCTTCCTGAGGCATTGTCTCTGGTGGAAACTGCACCTTTGTATCCACCTCCTAGATAATATAGTTATCTGGTAGTAGGTGGCTGGCTCTGCACACCATTATTTTTTGAGCTTAAACAACTTTCTTACCTCCCTCTCAGTTCTTCCCTTCCCCTTTTCTCTTTTATATATGGATAAAACAGAACTGCAAAACATTACATGCACTGTTAATGTTGTTAATGTTGTAAGCGGATCCTTGCAATGAGGCTCCACAGTAAACTAAGTATGAAATACACCTCTACCTCGATACAACGCTGTCCTTGGGAGCCAAAAAATCTTACCACGTTATAGGTGAAACCGTGTTATATTGAACTTGCTTTGATCCACCGGAGTGTGCAGCCCCGCCCCCCCAGAGCACTGCTTTATCGCATGTTATCCAAATTCGTGTTATATCAGGTGGCGTTATATCGAGGTAGTAGTGTAACTGAAGTTTTTAAAATGACATTACTGCATCTTTCAAGTATCCCTGCTTGCATATGAATGCTTATTTGCTTCAAAGCAGCATTCAGGGTATCCTTACATCCCTTTTTGCTGCCCAACAATGCAATATATACCATAAGGTATCTTCACTTTGAAGCATAAAGCAAGTGTAGTGGCCAAGAATAATGCTATTTTAGTAGACCTGTTGTGCATTGTTATAACTAGTAAAACCAATGGGTTTTGTTTAATGATTTGGCAGTGAAGAAAGTGATGGTGGTTAGACTAATAAAACTAGCTAACACAGGCATAAATCCAGCAGGTACCCTCAAAACTGACAGTGTACATCCATTCTAACGCGAAGTCCTCGCTTCAGTTTTAGACCTCTCTTCAGTGGACTCCCAGTCTGGCTGACTTCCATTTGTAATGTTGAAATGCATATGTTCGTCTTGCAACATTAAAGTTGTCTAATGAAGAGTAATCTTCCTATCTTTTAAAATACTATATTTCTGGAAACATTAATTGGTCATATGTTTTCTTACATACTTACATATGGAAGCATATGTGAAAGTTTTGAATTTATGTAATAGGCACTGTTTCACAACGGCTCTACTGAATTGGAATTAGTGATGCTTGCACTCAAAGCACATATGTTATAGTAACAAGTCTTTTGTTTTTGCCTTATCCTTTAAAGGATGTAAATTCCATTTAGGGGGTTGGGCATTCTGTGTAAACCGGAAAGTATATACAGCAGACATTGGAAGTATTGTGCATGAGATAAAGTTAATGACTTTAAAGATTCACTAATCTCCAATGAATATAATTTCAGTGTCTGCTTTCTGATATGCTTTTAAATCAAGACAAGAATATCTTCAGATTGTTCTGGGTGCTCTTAAAGGTAGCCTTTTTCTAAAAATACAACTGTTGAATAAAAGTTTGGTTAGAACTCTCTCATTTATGGCACTTTTAAAATGTTGGTGGATTACCTAAGTTAGAAATGCCGTTTTTGTCCTGCCATGAGTTCAGAGGACTGGAGTAAATGATCTTTCCTTCCAGTTATATGATTCTATACCCTGATCTTTGCAAATATAATTCTGAAGTCCAAATATTACTCATTTGTATTACTGAGATACCTAGGGTTTAAAAAAAAAGTAATTTCTTTGAGGACAGCTTTAGTTGTACAAGATTGTAAGATATTCCAAGTGAGACTACTTTTTTGTATAGATATTAGTGTCTTCAAGTAACTTGAACTTTAAGACAGTGACAGAAGTAACTTCTTGTTTTTGTTTCCTTCCCCTCTTTACAGCAGTTCTGTGGTGTTCTTGGTCACACATTTATGGAGTTTCTGAAGGGCAGTGGAGACTACTGCCAGGCACAGCACGACCTCTATGCAGACAAGTGAACTGTAGAAATTCATTACTACTCCACCAAGAAGCCCCCCTAAGAGCGATTAACCAGGATAAGAAGTGTTGAATTGAAATTGGCAGAGCATTTGACAAAGGAGTTCAGACCTGGATGGGGTAAACCTCAGCGCACTGCCTTTTTGCCTCAGTATTACTGGATTGAAGAATTGCTGCTTCTTGTTAGGAGGTTCATTTCATTTCCCATTGCTCCCAATTTCATAATTGCCAGCACTGAAAATTTTCAAGTGGAGTATATTGAACTAGACTTCAGTTTCACTACATCATTTCTGTATTAGAATTTTTTTAACCCTTTCACAATCTTGTTGCATGTTTTTTAACTAAATTAATATGGCACGAATGAACCGCCCAGCTCCTGTGGAAATCACCTACAAGAACATGAGATTTCTTATCACACACAATCCAACCAATGCAACCTTAAACAAATTTATAGAGGTAAGGTCTGTTGGACGGAATGCTTATTTACAATACATGTAATGCTTAGACTAGTTCATATTTAATAGTAATCTGTTTTAACTTGTCAAACTCAACTCTTAATTACTCTTCATATTGCTTTAAGACTTAATTAATATAGAGCAGTTTTCAACCTTGGGAGGTCTGCAGACTGTCTAAGATTTCCAAAGGGGTCTGCATCTCTATTCAAAATTTTTGGGCATCCTCAAATGAAAAAGGTTGAAAACCACTGATATAGAAACTTTTAAACCAATGAGGCATGCTTTACAGAGTTCCAAATTATAAATATGGAGATCATTCCTCATCCATTTTTTAAGTGAAACATAGTGATGCTGTCATCAACAAACAGTTGCAGAACAGGCAGGAAGCAGAGAATATGTGATCTAACTGAAGAAATGCAGAACCCTGACTATGTCTAAGTTATCTCCTCCTTGTTTGAAAAAGTTGTTAATGAATGGTCAGTAAGGGCACTAGCTTTGTCTCATTTTAAGCAGCACAGTTCTCCACTGCCACTGATTCAATGATGACATTGAGGGAGAAGTGCCACATACCAAGTTACTAGCACAGCTTCTGAAGTATTTGGGTTTTCCCATGGAAGTCTGGCCCTGCATAAGTAACAGCACAGCACAGCCCAGGGCAATGTGGTTGCAAGCTGTACTGTATATGCACTTTCTATACAATTAATGGTGTCTTCCTTCCAAAGGGTCAAAGTCACATGGTTTCAATTCAATTCAAAGTGTGGTAGGTGTTTGTCTTAGCTTTACATTTGTGGGAAAGAGGACACAGTTTGTCTTGCTGATCATGCAAGCAACTTTTGGCAGACATATGTAACCAAGATCGGATTCTCATTCCTGTGCTTTAATCACTGAATAAGATCCTGAGTATATAAGAGAAATAATCTTAATTGGCAAGCAACATCAGTGCTTCGTTCATATCTACTATGATGCTAAGGCTCTTTTACTAATTTGCTCATTATCTTAGTTTTCATCATGGAATTCTTGTTCAGGATTATTCATGAGTCCATTACTTTTGTAGTACAGCAGTGTTCAAAAATTCCAGTCATACTAGGCACTATACAAACAAAGGAATAGACAAGTTCCTTCCACCAAAGAGCTTGTAGTTTAAAGACAGATGAATGTAAGAAACAATAGTGGGATGGAAGAAGAGGTAACATAATATGGAGTTACATAGGCTGACAATGTGTGCACCTCAGTTATTCCAAATCACTTAATGTTTAGCTATCACTTAAGCATTCCATAGAAAACCATATCTCCTAGTGTTTTCTTCACATTAGTTTCCTTTGTACTGAACATAGTGACCAGGGATGTTGAACCTAGTTAGATGAAGACTATTTTCCTATCTGCAGTTGTAGTCTTTGCCACCCAGGGAGTGATTTATAGAACAGAGTCAGCTGAAGATTTATTGCAGTGAAACTTAACAAAGAAAAAGCTATCATAAAGCAATACAAGATAAAGCTTCCATAACGACCAGTTACAAACAGAAACCTGCTTTAACTAAAGACAACTAAAATGCTGAAGGCTGAAAGGCCAACTACAGCTTCCTGAATAATAAAAACCCAGAGATGCAGGTACTTGCATTTGATTAAAACATTAGGGTGGGGAACCCTAAAACTACTTTAAAAATAATAACAGCAGTTCTCATTCAGTGGCAACATATAGATTTATTTTTGCATCTGTTTTTTGCATAGCTCCTAACATACCATAAAGAATAAATATGACTAGAGTAATTTAACTCTTTACCTTCTGACAGTTTGGAAGCATTCACTGTAGATTATTACTGACTTGATAATCAGTAAAAACTAACTTTACATTGAATGCTTCTGGCAGTAGGCAAGCAGCACTCCTGCAGTGGCCAGCTGGGAGTAACACTAATGTCAATGCTCATTCTCTTGTGCTTAAAATATGCTTGCTTTACAGATTGGACACTGAGCCACAAAAATTAAGTTATTTGCCCAAAACATCAAAGGAAGAAGCATATCAGTTTTTCCCGTAATGTCTTAAAACTAACTACGGAAATGCCAGTTGAGATTTTAAGTATATGTTGCTTAAAATTTAAACTAATTTGGTTTAGACTGTAAACTTTTCACAGGAGGGGCCATCTCTTAATCTGTCCAGTGTGTAGCATAATGGGATCCTGATCGTGTTTGGAGTCTCTTGTTATTACTGTAATACACAATGCATTGTTTAGAACTCTGTGCTACCAAAGGTAGAACCAATTTAAGGAACTCGCAAACTTAATATTTTGAGAATTTTTTTTTAAGGATCAGCATCTGATGCTGATTTACAATGAAGTAAACAAAATAACAAGAGCTACACTTTAAACATTGTTTACCAAATGGAAGACAATTGGGGGGTGGGTAGAGGGGAATCTTATTGAAACTTCCGAAAGATGTTAATACTGTTAAAGTACAAAAAATACTTTTGCTTTGCCTTACTGAGAGAGTCACGTCAGGTGATTGTAAAACGAGGTAATTTTTTCCTTCTTAGGAACTTAAAAAGTACGGCGTTACCACAGTAGTAAGAGTATGTGAAGCCACGTATGACACCGCACCAGTGGAAAAAGAAGGCATTCAGGTTTTGGTGAGTGGCTTAAAAAGACCCACTTTAAGGCTTTATCAGACATGTAACATTCACAAGCTCTTAATGTCTACTGCAAGTTCATGAATGACCTAAACTCTTTAATTTTAAGATTTCTCCTGGAGCTTCCTTACTTTAACTTTATTGGCAGGGGGGAGAAGGAGAACCTGTCACTTAAATTAAGAGTTGAAAGGTGAGACTTATCACTTAAAAGCCCAAATCATCCTGCAAGCATGCTTCCTGAGTAGCAGTACTTGGTAGGTGGAGATGGCACTTAATAAACATAGAACAGTAGAATGTGCCTATGCTAAGGAATTAACAATCTGCAGGCTATGCTAGGGAAACTCTGGAATAATTATCCACTTGGTAACACTATTTCAGCTAAGTTGGTGTGAGCAACATTAAGTGCTTAGGGTGGACAGATAACCAGTGTGCACTGCAGTATAGTGCTTTATCCCTTCCCAAAAGTTGGCTTATAAACACAGGAAATTCAGGGCTTGTTTAGCCTTTTTTTGCATTAAAAACTTAATAGGAATATCATACTTATCTAGGGACTAAATTTGGTCTAATGTCTTTGGGGCAAAGGTAAGTGGAAGTAGAGGGTCCCCTAACATTGGAACTTATGTGGTTCTGCTACAAAAACAGGAGAGGGTAGAATTTGGGGAGCCACACACAGCCAAAATTTCCCGCAATTGCTCACACTGGTTCAAATCCCTAGCAGTTCAGTGGTGGGGAGTGCTAATATAGACCAGGCACTGGCACCTGCCTCAGTGCCAAGTATAGAACTGTTAAGACCTGTCTGAGCATGGTTAGATGATAGTGTCGAACTTTGGAGACTTTTCTACACTAGCCCTTCCACTGTTGCGTGGGTTTTAATGTGGTGACATGAACAGATGCTGGGGACAAGATGGTCAAGACCTTCCATGTGGCTAAATGGGAGATGAGTTCTGGTTGGATATTAGTTACAAAGGTGGCAGGGGTATGTCTCTGTGTAAAAAGTTAAAAAACCACTGCACCATTGTTGCTACTGCAGGAACTGAACTGACTGTAGCAATGATGAAAATTTGAGACTAGAAAGGCTAGTACAGATGTCTGCTCCAGGAGTGCAAGGTGCCAGAAGGCAACCTAATCTTCATGTTGAGAATTCCCCTAGTGTGGAGCAGTCCTTGGATTTCTAGGCAGTGGAAACACTGAATATTTGGCCACACATCCCTTACCCTCTGTTCAGAGTGCTACAATGCTCTGCCTATTCTCAGCTGGTGAGTGGGGGGTTACTAGCTGGTGTAGTTCAAAGCAACCCCACACATTGCTCTAAATTGCTTCAGTGTGAGTTTGGGGCACAGCAGAGAATGGCTCAGTACAGTGATGGGCCATATGAAGTATTGCTGTGCAAACAATAATACACCCCATTTTGAAGTCTACAGTATCTTATTACATATGTATGCATATTGAAAAGCCTATTTTTCTTTATTGCTTATGCTAAGCTAGCAGCACTGTTTTATCCCTCTTTGCATCTGATTTTGTACACTCTTGAAACTATATACAGATCTCAAAGTTGGAGAGCAGGGTAGCTAGTCAGATACCTTAATTTTGAAAAGTAAATATACACTTTCGTTATTAAAAGCAGATAGTTCAGAAAACTTTAAATACATATCCACTGAAGCTAGTTTACTGTTGGTATTGTATTGCCAACTTGTCAAGAACTGTCCCTGGGGTATTATCCACTAAAATGAGATTTCCCCCCAAAAAGGAGGGGGGGGTCTGGTGTACGTTACAAGAGAATAAAAATAATGTATTTAACATGCATGAAACTTTTTTATTGTATTCCAGTAACCAATATAAGTAAACATAGAATAAAGCTACTTGTGTTTGACAGAGAGATATCAGTCTTTAATTGAATGAACTACCTCCTAATACAAATCATACCTTTCAGCTATATTTCATTAAGTCTCATGACAGGAACTTTAGTCTAAGGGGTTATATTGAGGGATGGATTGACAATTGAGGAGACCACTTTACTTTCTCATAGTGGCTAATGTTCCCAGCTACAGTAAAATCTGATTCTTTATGTGGAAGAAATTTGCCTTTCATTCTAGGATTGGCCCTTCGATGATGGTGCTCCACCATCCAACCAGATTGTTGATGATTGGCTAAATCTCCTGAAAGTTAAATTCCGTGAAGAACCTGGTTGTTGTATTGCTGTACACTGTGTTGCTGGTCTTGGGAGGTAAGTGAAACTTTAAAACAATCAGAACCCTTTGGAACAGAGATAGCTAAGGCTTTTTCAATTCTTTGGCATAAATGTTTCTTTGTAGAAATGTAAGTGCTCAGCAGTCAAGCCTCAGAATTTACCTGGAATTTATAGGCTGGAAGATGGAGATTAGTTCTTATGTTTACACAAGCCCTTATTCTGGATTAAGGTAGGGTGTGAATTTTAAAGCAGAATAGCTATTCTAGATTCTAAATATCACCATGGTAGGCAAGCCCTAAACCTAGTAGAAGGTGTGAAAATACCTGTGCTCTCATGTCTTTTCAACTGTTTCTTGATACTTAAAGGAATAAAACAGCAGTATGCTTTAACTTTAACCTTGTTTATCAACTTTTTTTTCTTAAAATATAAACTTGCTACTAGAGCTGGTCAAATAGCAGAACATTTTTAAATGTATTAGTCTATTTGCTGAATAGTACCTGACCAGCATATAGAACTGGTCAAACAGTACAAAAAAGCTTGCTGAATACTTTATTCAGAAAATACCAGTGAAAATTATTGAATATATTCATAGTATTATCGGACTAGTTCAACTAGCTACATCCCTTGCTCTTGTCATTTCCTTTCTGACTCTTTAATGATCTTTAGGTATCTGAGTTGTTCCCAGTGTCATGCCTTTTTTGTTATCTTTTTCCATTCCTCCTGTTTGGAAATATTGCCAGAATCCTAGTAGCTAGAGGACTTATAACTATAGCCACAGATGGATGTGGGATAGTGAGAAGGAGGGTGATGGCACTGTCCAGAGATAACATTTGGTGAGAATCAAGCACCTGCCTACCGATAGCTGGGAAAGAGTGTAAGTGTTGAGATTTTTTTTTCGTCTCAGAGCTCAGTCCCTAGATCCTTTTTGGGGACTCCATCTTATTCTTACTAGTCATGGGCTACCATATGAATGATTAAATTTCAAGACTTTCTTCTCTGGCCTACTGGAAGGGGTACCTTTTTTCTCTTTCCTTTCCCACCCCAGAGCTTCCTGGTTGTGTGTGTCTACTACTCAAGTTTTCTGACTGCTGCGAGGGGGTGTGTCTGGTGTTCTCCTCTTCCTGTGTAGGCCTCTGGGTTTTAAGTCTCCCCAGGTGACTAGCTCCCATGTTGTTTGCTGCTTCTAGCTTTCCCAAACAATAGCAGAGTGAAATGGACCTAATTCTTGTCAGCTTCAGTTACTGCCTACTCTTTTGAATAAAAGTGACAACAGATAAGACTAGTCAGTTTTTCTTTCTGCTGCCCAAGATAGTATCCAGCATCAGCAAGTATTGGAGCTGTCTGCAGTGTGGAGAATTCTATTTCTCTTTGAAGGCTTATTTCATTTGTAAGTTCCATTTTTTCATTTTTTTTTTTTAAATTGAGCTCCTATTCTGCAGAAGTTAACAGCAATTGCTCATAAAACTTTGACATATAAGTGGACTTTCAAGCCTTGACAGGAATACCAAATATTAGTTGTTTGACTTCACTACTTAGGATTCAACTTCTTGGATACGAAAGTGACTTCTCGGCCATAATTACATATTCCATTATAAATTTGTATTTTTGAGTGTTTAACTGTGAAAACATTTCAATTTGGACTGAATTATCTCATACTTCTCAACCTGAAGAACACTTTGGCAAGTCAGGGAAAATTGTCTCTTGTTTAAAGATATTCGGGCATAAATAATTTGACTTTCACCAGTTAAGACTTCCCAGGTATTCTCTGTATTCCACCGTGCAGCTGCTTTTAAAATTTTGCTTTAGAGCATAGATTTCATTGAGAAGAATTACCTCCAACTAAATTTGAAGTTTTGTTTCTAAGTAGTTGTGATCATTACAACTGTTAAACAAAACTGAGTTGGGAAATGGGTTGAAAGTTGTCAGTAAGTGAAGACTCACATGAGGAAATCATGGTCTCCAAAGAGATTTTCTTGCAAAATTTCATTCTGAAAATGAACACCTACAAAATGTAGCCACTTTACTCATGCCATAGTCCTCCATCTCCTGAAATGTCACTTTTGGTCAATCTCATTAACATATTGCTTCTCCTAATTTCTTAGAGTAGTTTCAGAAACAATTGGTATACTGTGTCATAATCAAGAAGACATAAATGACGTAAATCCATATAGAAGAGCCATTTTATATGCTTTGAAAAGGATTTGCTGAGGTTTAAAATTTAACTTTTGCCATGTACATTTTAAAGATTTCTCTTGTTCTTCCAGAGCTCCAGTGTTAGTTGCCCTTGCACTGATTGAATGTGGAATGAAGTATGAAGATGCAGTGCAGTTTATAAGGCAGTAAGTATTAAACTAGTGTCTGTTTATTCTTTTTAAGGCTAAAGTAGATAGTGAGGAGAGACTGATCTATCAAACATAACCCATATACACAAGGCCGTTGTGTAGGAATCTGGACAATAGAGAATATGATGCTATTACACTTGTTTTTGAGATTTAAATATACAGTACATTTTATTTCCTAAGTAATATTGAAAAAACAATTAAAGGTTTTAAATCAGTGACATTAAACCTGTGGCCAATAGGCCAGATCCCACCTACTTGATGTATTTACATAAGCCATATGAAATGTTAATATTAGCTTCAGGGCTCAGTTTTTAAACTTTTTAGCTTTCATAATTGCAAAGATAAGCTTCCAAACAGAACACCATTAATACATACTTTTCCTTAGTCATATCTGCAGAGTGGCAGGTATGCAAGAGAAATAATACACTTGGAACTCTGGTTGAATCTGTAGTACTGATAGCTGGAAACAATTCCTCTTGAATTGTAAATCTCATTTTCATAACTGTGTTCAAGGGTAAATATGGATACATGATTTCACTTACCAATTTTCTGATCTTAACTACACTTGAGAGATGCTGCCACAGTTCAGTCTAGTTTTGAATTGGTTTTGCTTAACACTTACAGCTTAATGTTAGTACGTTTTTAATTTGAGTCTGTCTTGTGTCCATTTTCACAAACTTCCTGGTTTGTACTCACCTAAAACAAAACAGAATACTACTGGTATACCTCAAGCAAAAAGCTGTATAGGTCAGCCTTAAACCATGCTATGAAGGTTGACAAAGTTGGGTTCCAAATAACCATATGTTCAAAATTCTTTAAAAGGCCACATTTGTGGCAACTTTTTTGTAGGGTTGCATAAACGGAATGTGCTGTTATCACTACCACCAGCTTCTGGTTCAAATGCAGTACACTTTTTCCAAAGTGGAAGATTTTTTCCAATAACTTTGTGTTTTGAATGAATTTATCAATGAGGTATTAAGCAAGTGTAGTTAATGTTCTTTTAGTAAAAAAGAACAGCTTTGACAGTGCCTCCAACTACATGAAACTTTTCTCCTGAGGGTTTCCCGAGATGCAGGAGAATGCTCAGTGTGCAGAAGCCTTGCCTTAGAGTACATCTGCTGAAGCACCAAATTCTGAATGCCATCTGAAAAGGCGATTACAATATGGTTACATAAGATCAAAAAACTACAGTGACTGCAACTTGGTACTACATCTTAAAAAGAAACACAAATTTCCCTTGCTTTGGTTACCATGCCATTAACTATTGTTTGCCCTCAAGTATCTTAAAGAACGGGTTTTTTTTAATGATTCCTCTCCCCCCCCCCCCTCCATATGAAGGTTGTTATTTCAGGATAGGGTGACCAGATGTCCTGATTTTATAGGGACGGGTAGCTCAGTGGTTTGAGCATTGGCCAGCTAAACTCAGGGTTGAGAGTTCAATCCTTGAGGGGGGCCATTTAGGGAACTGGGGTGTGTGAGATTTTTTTATTTAAAAAAAAAAAATCTATCTGGGGATTTGTCCTGCTTTGAGTAGGGGGTTGGATTAGATGATCTCCTGAGGTCCCTTCCAACCCTGATATTCTATTATATTTGGGGCTTTCTCTTATATGGGTGCCTATTACCCCCCACCCTCTGTCCCCATTTTTCACACTTGCTATCAGGTCAGCCTATTTCAGGAAATGTCACTTTCTGAAATAAAATATCTTGTTTTGTTTCTAAAGATTATCTTCTAACAACTATCTCTGTCATTTAGGAAGCGACGTGGAGCCTTTAATAGCAAGCAACTTCTGTATTTGGAGAAATATCGTCCCAAAATGCGCCTGCGTTTTAAAGACTCCAATGGTCACCGAAACAACTGTTGTATTCAGTGAAGCCAGGCTGCCTTGGAGCTGCTGCTTTGGAGCTAGAGGATGGGAACTAGAATTAGGCAAACTACTTGCAGAAAGACATGTAGGGCTAATAAATAGGCTAAATGAAGCTTCCTTAGGAGTCTTTATAGGTTAAAAGTATGGCAGAAATGCAACTTGTCTGTGTAGGTTAATATCCACCTGTTTGGAGAACTAGTAAATGTTTTGCTGTATGCTGTCTTTGAAATGTCTCCTTGGTCATAATTTGTATCAACTGAATTATCTTTGAATCATGTAGTTGTCTTATTAATCTATTTCCCAATAATAAAATCTGTCTCAATATGAAGTGTAGAGAGTTTAGGTGCCAAAAAAACCCAGCACAATATCTATATTTTTTCTGTAAATTACAGAGTGGTTCTTGTGATGCATGAACTACAACTATCTGGACCTTACATTGTCCTTTTTCCTACAATCATTTCAATATTGAGGATAGGGCCTATATGGTAATCTGCCTGCTCTCACTGTATGTTTGTCTCCCACAATCGCACTAGAATATCAGGATTTGCACAATCTTTGATTTTTTTACTAAACTTACAGTGACTTTTTTGATGTCTTTCGGTAACCCTTTCCTTCCATTATCTAAACCTCTGCATTTTACAAATACATCAATTCTCTGGTTACTCGTGTAGAAAATAATTCTTTACATTGTACAGAAGCACACAGTCTTTAATGTCTCCTGACAAAAAGCCTTACATTTAAATTAATCTTGGCACTTCACGTGCAACTTAACAGAGGGCCTGAAAAGGATGGGAGGGGCTATTTAATATTTCTAGTAAAATGTTGCCTTTGTCTTGTGCAGGAAGTATAGAATATGCCCTTTACTTTAGTAAATATTTTTTTAAAATGTAGAAATGCTTAGTTATTGTAGCAAAAACAATTCTTAATCATAACATTTCTGAAGATCTTGTAATTTCTTTTACTGTACCTCTTGAAAGTTGTTTACCAACTATTGCTTTGTTGAAAGTGTGATTATTTTTTGTTTTGGTTTTTTTCCCTCTTGAGTTTCTGCTATCAACTGGGCAGACCTGTAATACTTTGTATTTTGCCTTTTGAGCTGCGTAACTTAATATTTGGATACTTGATAATTTGTTTTATTATGTAATTGATAAAATGGTGGTGTGTACTAATGTTAGTTCAACCATATATTTATACTGTCTTGGGAATGTGTGGTTATAGTTCTGTGGGAGAAATAATTTTGCCAGTGTTCACCAGCTTGTAAAGTCTAGTGCGAGAGCTTAAACATCTAAATAAATACTGAAATGCACTTAGTGCGTCTGCTGTAATATTTATAGAGGTTTTTAAGACTTAACTGTGTACTCAATCAGAAATCCTAAATATGGATTTAGGCGCTTAACTTTAGCTACCCATTTGTTTATCTTGGCCCAAGTGTTCTCTCTTCTGTAAGAAGATAAAAAAATGTATACTACACATTCATACAAAATAGCTGCTGCTGACATGCAATTAAAATATCAGAAGGGTAGCCATGTTAGTCTGGATCTGTAAAAAGCGACAGAGTCCTGTGGCACCTTACAGACTAAGAGACATGCATCTGATGAAGTGTATTCACCCACGAAAACTTATGCTCCAATACATCTGTTAGTCTATAAGGTGCCACAGGACTCTTTGGCAATTAAAATATTTGCCCTTAGGAAGCAATCAAGTTTGAAGTAGCTTCTTTAATGTTAAATTAGAGCTCATGTCGCAAAGATGACTGCAAATGTAAAGGAACACTACATGGCTCTGTATAAAAACACACCTTTTTCCAGTCTCAAGGGAACTAAGTATCAAAGAATTGTAAAGGAATAATATGAAACAATTCTACATTGACAAGGCTGACACTGTGCTCCAAATAGAATGTACCCCACAAATATTTCAGAACTGGAACCTGCTTAAATGTAGGTTTCCAAAATGAGTGTGGTGATATAGACAGCATCCTGATGAGACGCTAGAAGCTCTTACCAGTAATAAATTTTGGGCACCTGAGTTAGTCTCTGACGGTAGCCTTGGGTGTATGTCCCCACTTCTCCCTGTTGGCTTTAAAAAAGTGCATAATTTATTTTTGCGTGCATTACTTCTGCTGCACAATGAAAACACTGATCAAACTTGGTATGTATTCTGCATTTTAATAAAGGAAGAAAATCAGAACATTTAGATGTACATAAAATGGGTGTCTCAGCAATATCTTATCTATTTTTGCCATGCTACAGCGACCTCTGAAAGATTTCATTGAGGAAGGGGTTAGTCCCTATATAACCAGAGTAGTTAGTTAACACAGAATAAGTAAGAAAATTGAAAATTGAGTTCTAAAGAATACCACATATACTCGTTCATAAGCCGAATATTTTTGGTAAAAAAGCGACGCATCAAAGAGCGGGGGTCGGCTTATAAACGGGTCTACACTAAAATTTGATGATTTTTAAACTCTATGGAATCATTGAATTGAATAATACAGGGATCAGCAGCCTTTGCCACACGGCCTGCCAGGTGGGAAGCAGCCAGCACATCTCTCGGCCTGCACCGCTTCCCGCTGCTGCCATTGGTCTGGAGCGGCGAACCGCAGCTAGTGGGAGCTGAAATCAGCTGAAACTTCGGATGCAGCAGGTAAACTAGTCCCTGGTGGGCCGTGGGCCAAAGGTTGCCGATCCCTGATCTAATACATTGTGGTTTGTTTACTTGGAGCATCTGCAGGCACGGAACAGTGAACCATGGCCACAGGGAGCAGAGGGGCTCCATGCCTGCGAACGCTCCAAGTAAACAAAACATCATGACCCACCAATGGCTTACCCTGACGAGCCGGGAGCCAAAGTTTTCCAATCCCTGAAATATAGGGTCGGCTTATGAAAGGGGTCACAGTTTTTTGCTATTTTTACCTATCCATTTTCGGGGGGGGTCGGCTTATAAATGAAGGGGCTAATGAACGAGTATATATGGTAAGTGATTTTAACATGGCATTGTCAGGAAAGATGAGATCCTTTCAAGAACAAAGAAAGTATTACTGAGGTAGGAACCTGGTGGTCGTAGGGAAGGAGAGCCTGGGACTGGTTGGGAAAGAGGACTGGGAAGGCTGGAACTGGTTGGGCTATAAACTTTTAACCATCATTGCCTCATGATTACTGGTTAGTAAAGGGCCATTCCAGGACACAAGTGGATCAACAGGTCAGCTTGATAAGATCCACTTCAACAGACTGGGTCTCTTGTTAAATACCCATAAGTCAACGCTCACCCACATTCAGAGAATAGAGTTCATAGGGGTGGTGTTAGACTCAAGGCAAGCCAGAGCATTCCTACCTAGGTTACTATGGGGGAAAGGAACTGCGGTCAGACAAGGAGCTAAGCTGGGGCAGGGGGAAGACTGGGAAGCAGTAGGGATGAGCAGGGGATATGGAGACTGATCTGACTAGGAGCTGGGTTGTGAGGGGACAACAGAGACTGTCTGGGCAAAGAGACTAATGACAAGGGGCCCTGGAAGAGAGGTAATGGGGGGATGACTGGAGGTTGGAGTGGGAAGGGGAGAGACAGATCAAATGAGCATAAGGGAGCTGGGACTGGCTGTGCAAGGAGTCAATGTGGGTGGGGAACTGAGAGCGGGGGGAAAGTGGGTCTTGGAGGGAGAGCCCAGACTGGGAGACAAGGGCTGGTTGGGCAAGAATACTGGGACTGGTTTGAGAAGCTTGAGGAATGCACCCTGGGACTGGTTAGATGAGTACAGGAGCCAGTTGTGGGTAAGAGACAAGACTAGGAGAAGGATAGGTTGGAGGGGCCATGCTTGCAGGGATCAGGCAGAAATGATTTGTGACTGCTAGAGAACACCCCCTCCAGAACCTGAAATGGAACCCAAGCTTCCCGAGGGCTTATCTACACTGGCCCACTAAATCAGTACTGCTGCAATTGATGCAGCAGCATCTATTTAGTGGTTCTGGTAAAGCGCTCTCCTGGCAACATTAGTACTCACCTTTTGTCTCTTGGGGAGGTGAAGTCAGTGGGCGACGCTGTCCCGCTGACATAGCATGGAGTGGATACCTTGTTAGGTCGATGTAAGCTACGTTGCTCGGAGTGTGTGTGAGATTTTTTTCACGCCCCTGAGTGATGTAACTTACATTTACTTAAGCAGCAGTGTAGACCAGACCCGAGTTTCACCATTCCTCTGCTGTCAGGAACTATCTGTGAAACCCTTTGGCGAAGTATGGGTTTCATCCCCCTCTAATGCTGGTCCACACAGATGTGTAAGGCTACATTTTAGTCAGAGGTATTTTTAGTAAAAGTCACAGGCAGTAAACAAAAATTCATGGCCTATGACCTGTCACTGACTTTTATTAAAAATACCTGTGACTAAAACTTGGGGGTGGGGCGAGGCAGCCCAAGGCCCCTATGGATGCTGGGGAAGGGCAGTCTGGGTGCTGTGGGAGAGTGGATAGTGGTGCGTGTCCTGGGACCCCTGCTGGTGCTGGAAGGGACGTGGCGGCAGCAGCATGCAGCCTGGGCCCCCCACTGGTGCTGGGGTGGGGAGGCAGGGTCAGTAGGCTCCCTACCTGCCTCCGCACCTACCCCCAGCAGCAGAGTTTGAGTGTGGGAAGGGGCAGAGGGTTGGAGCATAGGACAGGGTGAGGTGGGATCTGGGCGGCACTTACCTGGCTGGGGGGCTCCCCGAAAGTGGCAACATCCCCCTTGTCCAGCTCCGTACAAGGTGGAGGTGTGGTCAGGCAGCTCTGCATGCTGCTTCCACCTGTAGGTACCACCCCCGAAGCAGTTCCTGGCCAATGGGAGCTGCAAAGCCAGCACTCTGGACGGAGGCAGCGTGCAGAGCTGCCTGGCCACACCTCTGCCTAGCTGTTGAGTGAGGGGAATGTCTCTGCTCCTGGGGAGCAGCCCAGAGCCCAACTCACCCCATCCCATGCCCCCATCCCATGCCCCAACCCCCTTCCCCCTCCCAAACTCTGCTGTTGGGGGTACAGTGGCCCGAGACTGCCCCTGAGCCAGGCGCACTGGCTGCTGCAGAAGTCACGGAGGTCATGGAAGTCACAGATTCCGTGACTTCCATGCAGGGCTGGCTCTAACTTTTTTACCACCCCAAGCCAAAAAAAAAAAAAAAGCGCCGCCCCACTGTAACACCCCCCCGAGTGCCGCGCAGCCCAAGCCCCCCGAGCGCCGCGCAGCTCAAGCCTCCCGCCCCGCGCTGCGCCGCCCAAGCACACCCCATCTCACTGCCCAGCCGAAACAAAAAACAAACAAAAAACCTCCAGGGCCGCCTGGCAGAACCAAAAAAAACCCCCAAACCCGAGCCCCGCCCCGCGCACGTGCTTGGTCGGCTGGTGCCTGGAGCCGGCCCTGCTTCCATGACCTCTGTGACAAACTCACAGCCTTGATGATGACAACCTACATTTACTCTGATAGCTCAATTGAACTGAGGTCTGGATGGTGGGTCTAAAGATTCCAATTCTGCTGGTGAACTAAGTGGATATCAATGTGATGCCACATGCTGCAATATCTGTTTAATCAGATATCTGTTTAATGCTATTGTTTTCCACTGGAT
Source organism: Mauremys mutica (assembly GCF_020497125.1). Lineage (NCBI taxonomy): Eukaryota > Metazoa > Chordata > Testudines > Geoemydidae > Mauremys > Mauremys mutica. The sequence continues at coordinate 51,366,318 of NC_059074.1, forward strand.
GCATCTAATGCATAGCATGGACTTGCTCTGGGGATGAAGAGTGGTTTATAGGATAGGAGGCTGTTGTCTCTGAAGAGAGAGGATGCTCTCCTGGTTAATGTGGTTGAATGCTGCCCTAGAGAATTGGATTCGCTGCCACAGAGTTCCTATGTGATTGCAGGAAAGTTGCTTTAACCAAACATTTCACAGGTGGTCACCAGCTGTTTGTTCCTCATTTTCTAGGTGCCCAAATTGAGACTCTGGGATTGGCTCTGCAGAAATACTTAGCAATCAGAGCTGCAACTGAAGTCAATGAGAGTGGTTCTTTGAACATAGAAAATGCTATAGAATGCTAAGCACTCTGAAAAATCAGGTCTCAGGTGTCTCAAATTGGATGTCAAAAATTAGTGGACACTTCTGACATAAATCTCTGTGCCTCAGTTCCCTTTCTGTAAAATGGGGATAATACAAACCTTCACTTAATAGGGGTATTGTGAAGATAAAATAATTAATGTTGTAAAGCAGCGGTTCTCAAAGCCGGTCCACCGCTTCTTCAGGAAAAGCCCCTGGCGGGCCGGGCCAGTTTGTTTACCTGCCACATCCGCAGGTTTGGCCGATCGCAGCTCCCGCTGGCCGTGGTTCGTGGGCTCTCTCGGCCCGTGCTGTTTTCCGCAGCCCACATTGGCCTGGAGCGGGGAACCGCGGCCAGTGGGAGACGTGATCGGCCAAACCTGTGGACACGGCAGGTAAACAAACCAGCCCGCCAGGGTCTTTCCCTGAACAAGCGGCGGACCAGCTTTGAGAACCACTGTTGTAAAGCACGGAGATACTGTATTGATGAACACAGTAGAAAAGCTGATGAGGAAATAATTTGCATTCAGAGGAGAATATTAATAGTGTATTGTAAATAAAGCATAGGAGCCAATTACTGAACAAGAAGAAAATAAAATATTGAATAGCTGCTTATTAAGGGAGCACTGTTCATCTGGTGCACTGAATGAGGTAGGGAGCCTGTGGAAAAAAATACTGTGTGATCATATAAATAAAGAAAACTCAAAAAGTGGGTGAATTAAGATTGCACAAGCATTTTCTAACTTTTGAGCACTTCACCATAGTATTGTTCTTTTAACACAGTTTTTGTGTGTGCAATATAAACATAGATTAGGTTGTTTTAAATAGTTATTGAGTGACATTATTAACCTTTTGATTAGCAAAAGGAAGCATTTTAGAAGAGTGAAACTGTTGGAGGTGTCATTTAATATTTAAACAAGCACTTTCTGTGACTGACTGTTACATTTCTTTTAAAACCTAAAATATTCAATCAGATGGTAAGCTGTTTGGGGTAGGGCCAGGTCTCCAAATGTATTTGTAAGTGTTTAGTGCAATGAAATATGGATCCCCACTGGAGTTACTATTGTAATAAAATAATAATTAGTAATTATCATTTGCAAATTTTAAATCAAGTATTGAAATGATTTTTATGGGTTATGTTGTGGACTGAAGCTGTTTTGAGGCATTGCTTTAAAAGATCAGGTAAAGAGAGTTTTTAAAGTTATGCTTTAAATTTTTGATATAATGATTTGATTTTGTTAATTTCAAATTTATGATACAGGCAGATTAATCAAGCAGAGTTATCTTTTCCTTTTCAGGGATGCATGCATAACTACCACTAATGCTGATCGTTATTCATGTGTGCTGAGGGGAGAATGTACTGACAACCATTAAATTTTGGATAGCTCAATAATAGCAACACATTACTTATCAGTGGGAAATATCTTCATGAGGCAATGATGGTTAAAAGGTTATAGCCTGACAAGAAAAGATAAGGACAGCGCCAACAGATCAAATAACCTGCTGTAATTTCTGATGTGAAGTAGAACAGTTTCAAAATGTATCTGAAGAAAACCAGATACCATGATGCTCAGATACCACAGTGACGAGTAAGATATATCCAGATAGTTAGTACAAGCCTTTCAATCCATCTTCATTGTGCACTATCCTGGTCATTGTAACAAAGCTAAACAACAACTGTATGAAAAAAAAAAGCTATAGAAAATCAATAAAGGGACAGAGGGAAATTTTCCATTATTATGTGACCTTCCTTTAACACAGCTGTAGAACCATTCAGGACATGGATGACATAGTTAAAAATACATGACTTCCCAAAAAGGAAGTCAGAAAGCATACAGAAATGAACAATGCAATTTCTCCATTTCTAATTCTGCTGAAATGACATTACTGTATTGCAATTTTAATAGACATGGGAAAGATTTTGGTTTTAATGTCTTAATAGTCATTTATGTCAAACTAAGCACCATCCATTCCCCTCACCATTCACAGCGTGTGGTGTGCAGGGGAACCAATTCATGGAAAAACCTGCAGTGGAAAAAAAGTATAGAAAAAACAGATAAGACCAGGATGGTTAAGGAACTGTACTAAACAACTGACTTCTAGCACACTGAGGGAAAAAATGCAGCTTATTATCTGCAGGGAAAGTCTGCAGAAAATGAATGCTGAGGTAGCATTAATTCCTACTACATTCTCTGTGATTCCCATCTTGAGAGGGAGGTGGGGGATAGTAACCACTGGGGATGTCTACACAGCAATAAAATCCTGGGCTCTGAGACTCACAGCCATGAGTCTATTGACTCGGGCTCTCAGGGCTCATGCAATGGGGCTAAAAATAGATATTCCTGCTTAGGCTGGAGCCGGGGCTCTGAACCCCAGCGAGGTGGGTGGGTCTTAGAGCCTGAGCAGGAATGTCTACAGTGGTATTTTAAGCCTTGTAAGCCTGAGCCCCTTGATCCAAGCTCTAAGATTAGCTACCAGGGGTCTTTTTTTGCTGTGTAGTCAAACCCCTATCAGCATAGCAACTGGTCCATCATGAGGATTGAAAGAGACATTGGGGAGAAGAGACGGAAATCCCCATCTGCAGCTGGCCAAGATTTACAAGCTGGATCCCTGTGGATCCTTAGCCCTCTATTGCCTTTTTAGTCCTGCTCACACTATATCCTTGCCATGGACTGAAAGGAAGTTCTTGGCACAAAAGTACCTTTGCAGAAGTGGGCCCTAATTCCTGCCCCCTTCCTCTACATTTCACTCCTAGCTATTCTAATTGGCATGGTTCGGGGGAAAATAGGTCTTGTCAACAAATTTGACAATTAACTGTAACTAGGGAAATGTCATTGAGCAGGTCTGTTTCCAGTGGGGTCCCACAAGGATCAGTTCTTCGCCCTATGCTATTTAACATTTGTATCAATGAGCTGGAAGAAAACATAAAATCACTAAAAGTTTGCAGATGATTGCATACGAATTTGGGGCGTGGTAAATAAAGAGGATGGGTCACAGATTCAGAGCAATCTAGATTGCTTGGTAAACTGGGCACAACCAAACAATATGCATTACAATATGGCTAAACGTAAATATATACACATCTAGGAACAAATCATGTAGGCCATATGTAACTGTGCCTTTGTGGGTCACAACTGCGAGTATCAAATTCAGGACAAACTGATCAGAAATAGGGACGATAACCACCAGTTTTGCGGTGTATTTCCCCCACAAGATATACCAAACCAGCAACAAAAGTAAACTTCTGTTTCACCACACTGGCTAACAAGAAGTCAGAGAAGCAGTTTTCTGAGGCATTCCAGTCCTTGCATCACCACCAAGGACACTGGATTTAAAGATGAGTGGTTCTTTAAAACCCATGTCAATATATAATTCAGATTTTACCCAAAAATCATGCTGATGCCAATCTTTTAGTACAGGGGTAGGCAACCTATGGCACATGAAAGTGGCACACGAGCTGATTTTCAGTGGCACTCACATTGCCCGGGTCCTGGCCACCGGTCCGGGGGTGCTCTGCATTCTAATTTAGTTTTAAATGAAGCTTCTTAAACATTTTAAAAACCTTATTTACTTTACATACAACAATAGTTTAGTTATATATTATAGACTTATAGAAAGAGACCTTCTAAAAACGTTAAAATGTATTACTGGCACCCGAAACCTTGAATTGCAGTGAATAAATGAAGACTCGGCACAGCACTTCTGAAAGGTTGCCGACACGTTTTAGTATCTAAAATATAAAGGTTTATTTATAAAAAGAAAGAAAGGTGAGAGCTAAAATTAGTTAAAGAAATACATACAATAAATGCAAAGTTTTTGGTTCAGGCTTGTAGCAGTGATGGAATAAACTGCTGGCTTAAGTCAAGTCTCTGGCTGCTTCCAAATCATTGCAAGGTCCTCAGTCCATTGGTTAGAATGCTCCAATTAGTATAAGTTCATAGTCCAGAGGTTTGAGCAAGAAAGAGCCTGGAGCAGGACAGAGGCAAAATGGAGGTGTTTCCTGGGCCTTTTATAGCTTCTGCCATGTGGAGGAAAACTCATTGTTTCAAACAGAGCCCTCAGCATAGCTAGTGGAAAATCACAGGTGACAAGATGGGGTTTGGAATCACACGGGCAAGTTACATGTTCTTGCATAATTTTGCTGTCATTGCAGGAAATCATTACCTATACCCCAGACAGAACTTTAACAGGACAGTCCATTCAGTGTAGATGGGTGTTTCCCATGGTCCATTGTCAGTTTAGTGTTCCTTGATGAGCCACTTAATTTGAATAGTCCCTCCAAGATGTGCAGGCTAAATACCTTGTGGGCTTTACCTCAGTAGCAAACATTTAAAATCCGGGTATAGAGCCAATACTCATAACTTCAAATACAAAAACGATACATGTATACAAATAGCATAATCATATTCAGCAAACCATAACCTTCCATAGACATCTTATTTGACAACCTTTGTACAAGATTTGTTGCAAATATATAACAATGGTTGCAACAATGCTCTATAGGGTCATATTTTAATCAGATAACATCATACCATACTTACAGAACAGTGAACTCTATCCTGGGAAACAGTGACTCTGAAAAGGATTTGGGGGTCACAGCAGATAATCAGCTGACTATGAATTCCCAATGTGACACCATGCCCAAAAGATCCTCGGAGGTATAAACGGGGGAGTCTCAAGTAGGATTAGAGAGGTTATTTTACCTCTATATTTGGCACTAGCATGACCGCTGCTGCAATACTGTGTTCAGTTCTGGTGCCCATAATTCAAGGATGTTGATAAATTGGAGAGGTCTCAGAGAAGGGCCACGAGAATGATTAAAGGGTTAAAATGTTTTATACTAAATGATAAGACTCTAAGAAGGCAATCTATTTAGCTTACCAAAGAAAAGGTTAATGGGTCACTTGATTATAGTCTATAAGTACGTACACAGGGAACAAATATTTAATAATGGACTCCTCAATCTATTAGAAAAAGGTATAACATGATACAATGATCGGAAGGTTGGAGCTAGACACATTCAGACTGGAAATAAGAAATGTTTAATGGTGAGAGTAATTAACTGTTAGAAGAATTTACCAAAGGTCATGGTGGATTCTCCATCAGTGACAATTTTTAAATCAAGATTGGATGTTGTTCTAAAAGATAACGCATTATTTTGGGTAAGTTCTATGGTCTGTGCTATGCAGGAGGTCAGACTAAATGATCACAATCATCCCTTCTGGCCTTGGAATCTCTGAATTTGATTTTTTTTGTATGAGATTTTAAGTCTATCTGACGATGGTAACTGACAACCTTTGCTAAGGTGTTGGAGTTAGTACTGCATGACATTATTACTAAAAAATTTAGCTTAACAGAAAATCAATACTGCACATATTAAGTGGATCAAAACTGACAGATCTTAGTCATTCTAAATGGAATGATCCACCAAAAGTGATGTTTCTAGTGAGGTTCTGCCAGGGTGTGTTTTTTTTTGACCCAGTGCTATTAAACATCTTTATCAATAATTGGAAAGAATACTGTTATGATGGAATTTGGATGAAACCTCGTTGAAGTTGGGGGGCATGACACCTGCCCTTCATTCAGGATAAATGTCAGAAGCAGTTGAGCTCCTTCTTGGAGTAAGATAGCTTAAACAATAGAAGCCACCACACAAACCACAGGCCACATGCAAGGCTGGTCAAAAACTGAGCTATGTCGGTGTAGCAGTTTTGATGAAGGGGTTTGTGTGTGTGAGCAGAAACAGCCAAGAAACAGAAAAGGCAGCGAGCCCAGTAGACTTCCCTCCTGAGTCATTTCTCTGGCCTGGACTACACTATGATTTTAGGTCGAATTTAGCAGCGTTACCTTGATTTAACCCTGCACCCGTCCACACGACGAAGCCCTTTTTTCGACTTAAAGGGCTCTTAAAATCGATTTCTTTACTCCACCCCCGATGAGGGGATTAGCACTGAAATCGGCCTTGCCGGGTCGAATTTGGGGTAGTGTGGACGCAATTTGACGGTATTGGCCTCCGGGAGCTATCCCAGAGTGCTCCATTGTGACCGCTCTGGACAGCGCTCTCAACTCAGATTCACTGGCCAGGTAGACAGGAAGAGTCCTGCGAACTTTTGAATTTCATTTCCTGTTTGGCCAGCGTGGCGATCTGATCAGCACAGGTGACCATGGAGTCCCAGAATCGCAAAAGAACTCCAGCAAGGACCGAACGGGAGATATGAGATCTGATCGCTGTATGGGGAGATGAATCCATGCTAGCTGAACTCCATTCCAGTAAACGAAATGCCAAAACATTTGAAAAAATCTCAAAGGGCATGAAGGACAGAGGCTATAACAGGGACTAGCAGCAGTGCCGCATGAAAATTAAGGAGCTCAGGCAAGCCTACCAAAAAAACAGAGAGGCAAATGTCCGCTCCAGGTCACAGCCCCAAACATGCCGCTTCTATGATGAGCTGCATGCCATTCTGGGGGGTGCAACCACAACTACACCAACCCTGTGCTTTGACTCCATCAATGGAGCAGAATGCAACACGGAAGTGGGTTTTGGGGATGAGGAAGATGATGAGGAGGAGGTTGAAGGTACCTCACAGCAAGGAAGCGGAGAAACCGGTTTCCCCAACAGCCAGGACCTGTTTCTCACTGTGGACCTGGAACCAGACCCCCAAACCCACCCAAGGTGAGCTCCCAGACCCTGAAGGCGGAGAAGGAACCTCTGGTGAGTGTACCTTTGTAAATATTATACATGGTTTAAAAGCAAGCATGTTTAATGATTAATTTGCCCTGGCATTCGCGGCCAGTACAGCTGCTGGAAAAGTCTGTTAACGTGTGTGGGGATGGAGTGGAAATCCTCCAGGGACATCTCCATAAAGCTCTCCTGGATGTACTCCCAAAGCCTTTGCAAAAGGTTTTTGGGAAGGGCAGCCTTATTCTGTCCTCCATGGTAGGACACTTTACCATGCTAGGCCAGTAGCATGTAGTCGGGAATCATTGCAGAACAAAGAATTGCAGTGTATAGTCCCGGTGTTTGCTGGCATTCAAACATCATCTGTTCTTTATGTGTTATCCTCAGGAGAGTGATATCATTCATGGTCACCTGGTTGAAATAGGATGGTTTTATTAAGCAGACATTCAGAAGTGCCCGTTCCTGCTGGGCTGTTTGCCTGTGACTGAACAGAAATGTTCCCCATTGTTAGCCACGCAGTGAGGAGGGGAGGGGAGGGAAGGGGAGGAGAGGGTGAAGCCATCATCCCAGAGAATTGGGTGTGTGTTGGGGGGTTAGTTGGGTTTGTGCTACACGTTAACCCGGAAACCGCAGCCCCTCCTTTTAAATGGCCAACCCATTTTAAATGGCCAACCCAACAGCTGCTTGGTATGGGAAACGAGGGCACTGCTATTTAAAACCATTCCCACATGTTATGAAGCTTAAAGAATGCCAAAAAACTGTGGCTTACCATGGCTGCCTGCAAGCCGAATTCTGTTGCCCGGCCCTGTGTGAGTGATCTCTGACACCAAACCGGCATACCCTCAAATAAGAGGCAAAATACGACCTTGTAACAAAAGCACATGTGCTATGTAATGTTAACAGCAAGGTTTACCGTGAGAGTGTACCCACTGTTCTATAAAATGTGTCTTTTTAACTACCACTCTCCCTTTTTTTCCCTCCACCAGCTGCATATGTTTCTCCTTCCCAGAGGCTAGCAAATATTAGAAGGCAAAAAAATGCACTCGGGATGAAATGTTCTCTGGGCTCATGCTGTCCTCTCACACTGACAGAGCACAGCATAATGAGTGGAGGGAGACAATGTCAGAATGCAGGAAAGCACAATATGAACGTGAGGAGAGGTGGCGGGCTGAAGATGATCGGTGGCGTCAGCTTGCTGACAGAAGGCAAGAGTCAATGCTCAGGCTGCTGGAGCATCAAACTCATATGCTCCAGCATATGGTTGAGCTGCAGGAAAGGCAGCAGGAGCACAGACTGCCGCTACAGGCCCTGTGTAGCCAACAGCTCTCCTCCCCAAATTCCATAGCCTCCTCTCCCAGATGCCCAAGAATGCGGTGGAGCAGCCTCCGGCCACCCAGCCACTCCACCCCAGAGGATTGCCCAAGCAACAGAAGGCTGGCATTCAAAAAGTTTTAAAGTGCAGTGTGGCCTTGTCCTTCTCTCCTCTCCCCACCCCTCCCGGGCTACCTTGGCAGTTATCCCTCTATTTGTGTGATGAATTAATAAAGAATGCATGAATGTGAAGGAACAATTACTTTATTGGCTCTGCAAGCGGTGATCGAAGGGGGAGAGGAGGGTGGTTAGCTTACAGGGAAGTAGAGTGAACCAAGGGTGGTGGTGGTGGAGAGGGTTCATCAAGGAGAAACAAACAGAACTTTCACACTATAGCCTGGCCAGTCATTAAACTGGTTTTCAAAGCTTCTCTGATGCGCAGCGCAGCACGCTCTCCTGTACTCTGCTAACTGCCCTGGTATCTGGCTGCACGTAATCAGCGGCCAGGCGATTTGCCTCAACCTCCCACCCCACCATAAACATCTTCCCCTTACTCTCACAGATATTGTGGAGTGCACAGCAAGCAGTAATAACAATGGGAATACTGGTTTCACTGAGGTCTATCTGAGTCAGTAAACTGCACCAGCGTGCTTTTAAATGTCCAAATGCACATTCTACCACCATTCTGCACTTGCTCAGCCTATAGTTGAACAGCTCCTGACTACTGTCCAGGCTGCCTGTGTATGGCTTCAAGAGCCATGGCATTAAGAGGTAGGCTGGGTCCCCAAGGAAAACTATAGGCATTTCAACACCCCCAATGGTTATTTTCTGGTCTGGGAAGAAAGTCCCCTTCTGCAGCTTTTGAAATAGACCAGAGTTCCTGAAGATGTAAGTGTCATGGCAGGATTATTCTTTGGCAGGTAATTTGAATGCCAGTTAGTTATTTATAAAAGCTTTTCAGATTCATCTTCAACTGTTTAAAATCTCTTGTATTAAATATGAATCTGTTTACCAAGTCACTGTGTAGTGCTTCTCTTTTTGACAGTGTCTGGCAGCTGAATAATACCTAAATTAATGCTTTAAAGAGGCCCTCAGTTTACCAAATCACTGTGTAGTGCTTCTCTTTTTGACAGTGTCTGGCAGCTGAATAATACCTAAATTAATGCTTTAAAGAGGCCCTCAGTTTGACTGCATAACGCTGTCTGGGTTCTAGTAAAACATGCATCCTTCTACACAAGAGAAACTTGCACAAGTGTAATTATCTGTGTCAGTCCCTGCTAGTCATGTGGCACTGTATAACCTGGCCCAGTACCACTCCATACATACACCAGTCTGCCCTGAGGAGATTCAATCGCTAAGTTCTACATACTTTCCTTCCAAGCCATCTGGCTCAGGTAGAGATCAGTCAGTTTCTTGCTCTGGGTCTATAGGGCACACAAACTGGCTCAGTCCTCTTGTTTTAGCCCTTCTGTAGGATGCTATTGCAGTAGGAAGAAATCTGTGTCACTGAGACCTCCTGTGCCTCCCAGCGGCTTGCATGCATGATGCAGAGCTCCACCTAGGCTGTTTTGGGTGGCTAGTTTAACCCCTTTGGAGCTAACATGGCAGGAAAGCAGAAGACATAGGCTTAGCAAGGGACTTTCTTAACCACAGTTACTTTACCGTTAAAACACTCAAACGTTCAAAGTTCTTTGCAAACAAAAGGCTGAAGCTAGACCCGCCCCGAGACGGACTTTGCACCTGTTGTGACTGATCAGGGTATCCAAGATGGGAAGGGTCGCCACAGTGCTCCTCGCAGGCGCGATCACCGACCCGGGCTGAGCTACCCTCTCCCCCAGTTCTCACGCAGGGTCTCAGCGCGGCGGGCTCCGGGCCTCCCCAGTAGTATCGTCCCCTCTTCCCTGCGGGACTCTGCGCGGAAAGCCCGCGGCTCCACGGGGAGGGCCCGGGGCTCAGTGCTTCAGCGCCAACGGCCCGCCAGTGCCCTCGGGGAGAATCAGCAGCGGCCGAGCCCCTTGCCCGGCCAGGGCAGCCCGGCCCCACTGCTCAGGCGGCGCCGGGAGGCGAGGCGGGGCGGGGCGCGCGGCGGGAGCTGGGCGCCGCTGACCCGCCCAGGGGGAGCCGGAAGGTAACGTGCCGCCGGGGCCGCAGCGAAGCGGGCGCCGAGACAGGTCAGCTCGGCGGCTCTACCCTCCCGCGGGGCCCGACGCGTCCCTTCGGCGCTCGGCGCTTGAGGCTGTTACGCATGCGCCTCGTACGCGCCTCTAGTAAACACAGCGGTCACGTGAGCTGGCCTGCGCGGCTCCGCTCGCCTCGCGCACGCGGCGGGGCGGGGGGCGCGTACACGGGCACGCGGCTGTCGGCAGCGAGCGCCAGGCCGAGCGGGAGGGACCACCTGAGGCAAGGGTCGGGCGGGGGGTGGGCCCCTGAGCGCACCCCCAACAGGGAGCGAGCCGCGCGCGCGCGCGCCGCCACCGCCTCCTACCGCGCGGCCGCCGCCGTCCTCCTCCCGGACCTGGGCCGCGGGGCAGCGCTGGGCGGCGGAGCAAGGGTGAGTTACCATCGCCGGGCCACAGGGGCGAAGGGCGGCCGCGTCGGGCCCCTCCGCCGTCGCCTTCCGGGCCGCCTGGGCCCGAAGCAGCGGCGCGGCCCTGTGCAGGGGCCTCTGCGTTGGCTGCCATGGGGCCTCCATCCGCTCCGGCGTGAGGCCTCCTCACCGCCACCACGCTGGCGCTGGCCGGGGGGAGCCCGGGGCCGCTGGGCACCGAGCTAGAGTCGCCTCCAGCCCTTTCTCGGGGGCGGCCCCGGGATGTGCTGCCCGCCCCGCACCAAGCTGGAGCCGGCCCTGGCTACCCCCCCGCCTCGGCCTTCTCCTGCCCTGTGGTTCTCCTACCTCCCCCGGGCCTTCTCCTGCCCTGTGGTTCTACCTTCCCCTCCCTCCCCCCGCCCGCCTCGGCCTTCTCCTGCCCCGTGTTTCTCCTACCTCCCCTCCCCCCCGGGGGGCCTTCTCCTGCCCTGTGGTTCTCCAATCTCTCCCCCCTCCGCCCCAGTCCTCCTTCTGCACTGGGACTGCTGCTCTTCCCCCCCACACCTCCCCTGGGGCCTTCTCCTGCCTTGTGGTCCTCGCCCCCTGTCCCAGGCCTGCTGCCTTCCCCCCTCCAGGCCTTCCCCTGCCCTGGGCCTGCTGCCTTTCTCCCTCCCCTGCCACTGACCTGTGCCTGCTACTCTGCCTCACATCCATCCTCTGAGGCCTACTACACACACTGCCCCTGGGGCCTGTTACTCACCTGGGACTCTGTCCTTCCCTCACTCCTTGCCCCCATGTCCTACACTCTTATCCCTATGCCCCTCCCCCTGATGCTGACCTGGGCCTACTATACACTCCTCCGTGCTACTGACTTGGGCCTGCTAGACCCAGTCCTACATCTATTGCTGTACTTCCCTCTCCCAATACACACACACTGCACCAGCACCCATTACCGTACGTCCCCAGTACACACCATGCTGCCAGTCTGGACCCTGCTAGATCCTTCCGCAGGACCAATTGCTGTACCTCCCACTCCTCCATACACACACCACCCATACTGATCTGAGCCCCTTCTCTAGCACCTGCCTCTACACCACTGCTGACCGAAACCCTGCTGCAGTTATCTCTTGCCCCATACATTCCTGTTCCCATCAATCCCAGATGAGTGATGATTGGACCTTCTGCAGCTCCTCTCACTCCCCACAGTGCCTGCTCAACCATCCTTTGCTATTCCCCCCCCCCCCCCCAAAAAAAAAAGACAACCTCCAGTGACTCAGACCCTGCTATTTGCCCCCTGACCTCCACTGATTTATTTCTCCCCACCATGCTCCTAAGCCTGGCATCAGAACAGACAAAAATCTCTGCATTAAGCATCTTTCTACAGTACTTCTTCTGGGGCTTACAAGTAAAAGAGAGAAGGGAAAATAACCCACCTTTCCTGCCCAGATGAACAGAGTTTGTCAAAATGTCATACACATTATGCATTATGGTAGCCATTCCCAAATTAGCATATATACCATGTGACCCTTCCTCACTGTCTGTATTCTGAAAGATGCCTCAGACCATGGAGTGAGGTATTTGGAAATGGAGTTGCTCTGTTTATGGGTAACTCTCATGAAGTGTTCTGCAGAATGAAAGCTGTAGAGGGTCAGCACATAATGCAATATTTATACAGAATAGAGTATTCAAAGTTTAATTCTTGTACCTGCTTTCATATATTTTATAAATAGATTATTTGATTTCTGGATGCTACAGTTTTTCTCCGTCTTTTCGTGGCTTTTAAAAATTAATACAAATTCACTGAAACTAATAAATATTTTTTGTGCAAGTGTAAGTATTACAATAGACTTTAAGGAGGGTAAATAAATGTGTAACTCCTCCCAATTAAAATAGTAGATTTGCACTTGAATTGGTTTAATAAATGTATTAAACATACTAATACAATTATATTATGTAGTTAAGCATTTTATATATAGGATCATTTTAAAATGTTGGGTTTTATATTACTTGGAATAATTATTAAACTGTCCAATAAATGGGTGAGGATGTTATGTTTTACATTTACCCGTAATAGTATTCCCACAGCCATGTATGCCATCTCTCAGCCATCCTTTTCTTGAGAAGCTGTAACTCTATTTTCTGTACAAATTACTTTAGATACATTCTAAATCTGGTTCAAAACCTGCTCTATTTCTTAGCAATCATTACCATTTAGATTTGGAAAAAAAACCTGGCTGACTTCACCTATATGAGCTGCGATATATTGCCCAGTCAATTAACCTTGCAACTGCTTGTCACCTCTAGAAGTTAACAGGTGTAACATATCAGTACATGTAGGATATTGGATGGATTTAACACAGCACAGTCACTCGCAGGACTGTAACTTGTTGAATTACTGTCTCAAAATAATCTTAATTGAGAACTTCTGTTTCAAGATCTTTAGTTATAGCCTAGATCTATTATATCCATTACATTCCCTTCATTTCCTAATCATTAATTTAAATTGGCATTGGCTTCAGCACATAGACTGAAACTGACTTAGACTGTAAATAAAGGGTAAACTGTGGAACAGTCCAGTTTGGTGCCATATGGAATTATTTTAGCCCTGCTTTTAGTTTAAATATGTGAAGAAATGGAAACTAATACAAATATTCAGTTTACAAACTATACTTAATCAAGGTGTGGCACACACCAGTAAGGAAAGGAATATGTGCAGGAGATACAAAACATGTATTAACATGCATTTGTGTATTTGGGAAAATTGATCTTATGCATATGGGAAAGTTTTGGAAATCAGTAAGGTCATAAAACATTGTGTTGCAATGCAAAGCAGTTTGGATATGAGCTTACATGGTGATCTGATCACAAAACTAATAAAAAAAAATAGATGAAATATAAAAGAGGCATTGGATAATACCCCTGTTTGTATTGCACTAGAGAAACATCATCATACAGGGGAACTTACGTAGGAGCTTTTGAAAATTCCAGTAGGCTGCATCTTCAGGTGCCTAAATATTTTTAAAAATCTGGCTCTAAGTGTAGTTCAGAGCAACTCTTTATCAGAATGGTGTTGATAAGTTTAAAGGAATTTCTGAACAAAATTATTATGGGGCTGGATGGATTGACCTATTAACACTAAAAGAAATATATAGTTTGACATGTTATGACTAATACTTAGCATTTACAGCATGTACAAATTTTAAATGCTTTATAACAAGTTTTTGACAATCTGGGTGTAAAAACCCAAGGAGAATAGCTATTTAGTATGGTTAAGGCATATAATGAGTAATATGATAAAAATTAATATAGAAAACTTGAAAATGGATGTAGTTGTACCTCTTCTTGCTGCAAAAAAAAGGGAAAGTCATATTTTGTTGAGTAGGGAATGGGTGGTAGCAGGGGCTAATCTGTTCAAGGTAGAACATTGCTGGTGGGATCTTGTAAGTGGTTGTGAAAGGTTTCACTTTTGTGAGTACAGTCTTTCTCCTTTCTTTCTTCCTCTCCAGCTCCTTGCCATTTTAAAAAACATTATATCTCCCTGCTGACTGAGACCTTTACCTAGTTCTGGTTTATTAACATAATTATCTTGGATCATGCGTACTGGATCTCTTTGTTAGAGAAATACCCTAAAATACTGCTTAGGTGCTTCCTTTGAAGTACTGAGGAAGCTAGTGCTAAGGGGTCTGCTGTCCATCAGTGATGAAAGGCTGGATGTTCAAGGTGGTCATATAAAGAATTCTACCCACTTTAATTAGTTTTAATTGACTTAATTATGGAGTCATAGAGTTTAAGGTCAGAAGGGACACACATCACCTAGTCTGATCTCCTGTATATCACAGGCCACCAACACCATCCAGCCCCACATACTAAACCCAGCACCCAACAACCAAAATTAAACCTAAGTATAGCGGCCCACAGAAGACTAGACTATTACGTGCCACAGGGAGAACAGGCAGGATTAAGGTGCACCAATGCCCAGGGTCCCTGCAATGACATGGCAATGAGTAAGTGAGAGATACCAGGTAATCCCGGCAAGTGACCTGCACAAGAAGGCAAAACCCCTCCAAGATCACATCCAATGTAACCTGGGGGGTTTTCGTGGGGGGAAATTCCTTCCTGACTCAACATGTGAACAGTTAGACCCTGAGCAGGTGAGCAAGAACCAGCCAGCGAGTACTTGATAAAGAATGCTTGGTGCCCACCTTAGAGCACTGGTCCACCCTATACAGTGCCCTAGCTCCAGCTGTGACCACCCCTGATGCTTCAGAGGAAGGAGACAAAACAAAATCAGAATAAAACGGGGGGGATAGATCCATGACCCCTGCAGGTGGACGGCTGAAGCATGAGCATTTTAGGAACATAAAACTGGAACACAGACTGGATAGCCCTCGGAGCTGCTGAGCACTGCCCCTTTCCGTTACAAGCAACTGTGTCATACAATGGCACTCATAAATTTGTCCAGTTCTTTCTTAAAACTAATTAAATTGTTTGCCCCCAAAATGTCTGTTGGGAAGCTGTTCCTGAACCTCTGACTTGTCAGGCTGTTGACATTTCAACAGCTCTATCATTAGCAGATGCTTCTGGTAGACTGATTTATAAAGAACTTCAAGGTAGGGGGAAGAAAGAGAAGAGCAGGTTAGGAGAGTCAGAAAACAATGTGATGAAGAGTAAAGTCCAGTAATACTGGATGCTAAAATAAGGCTAATTTCCCAAAGCTAAAAACAATTGAGTCAGATCAGCATGTAAGAATTTAATTAGAAAAAATGTGAATGGTCATTGGGAATAATTTAAGAACACCTCACTAGATGTCCAAAAGCCACAATTGAAGAAGAAGGTGCACGGGTTACAAAACTGATCTGGTTTAGAGGGAAAGTGAAGGCAGCTGTAAAATAATAATATATAACAAATAGAAGAAAGGAGAAGTTGATGGTAATGAATATAAATCAGGTGGTAGGAGTTGTAGAAAATTGATAAGTGAAGCAAAGGAACACCGAGAAGTCTATGGTCAGCAGAATTAAGGACAATAAGGAGTTTCCAAAATATATTAGGAACGCAAAGAATTCTAACAATGATATCGGTCCAGTACTAGATGGAAATGGTAAAATTATAATGATGCAGAAAAGGCAGAAGTGTTCAATAAATATTTCAGTTCTGTATTGGGGGGTGGGAGTGGAACAGAAGCTATAGTCTTATCATATGGTGATACTCTTTCCATTCCACTGGTATCTCTGGAGGATGCTAAACGGAAGTTAGCGATTTTAAAATCAGCAGGTCAAGATAATTTGCATCTAATAGTTTTTAAATATCTTGCTGAGGCACGTATTGGACCATTAATGTTGATTTTCAATAAGTCTTGGAGCATTGAGGAAGTTCGGGAGACTGGAAGAAAGCTAATGTGCCAGTTTTTAATGGGATGACCCAGGTACTTACAGGCCTGTCAGCCTGACACCAATCCCAGGCAAGATAATGGAGTGGCTGATACAGGACTTACATAGAGAATTAAAGGACGATAATGTAATTAATGGAAATCAACATGGTTTATTTGAAATAGAGCCTGTCAAACTACTTGATATCTTTTTATGTTGAGATTTCAAGTTTGGTTGATAAAAGCAGGGCTTTGGAGTGGAGCCCGGAGCTGTAGCGCGGAGCAGCTCCGGAGCAGTGTAGCTGCAGGTTTTTGCCTGGAGCTGGAGTGGAGCCACAGCACAGCTCCAAAGCCCTGGCTAAAAGTAATAATCTTGATGTAATTTACTTAGACTTCAGTAAGGTATTTTACTTGGTACTGCATGACATTTTGATTAAAAAACATGGAATAATATGAAATGAACATGACATGCATTAAAGGGCTGGCTAACTGATATGTATCTAACTGTAAATGGGGAATTGTCATGGAGTGGGTGTGTTTCCAGTGGGTTTCTGCAGGAAGTGGTTTTTGGCCCTATACTGTTTAATATCTTTATCAATAACCTGGAAGAAAACATAAAATAGTTACTGATAAAGTTTGCAGATGACACACAAAATGGGGATGTGGTAAATAATGAAGAGGACGGTCATTAATTCAGAGTGATCTGGATTGCTTGGTAATACGGGCACAAGCAAACAATATGTGTTTTAATATGGCTAAATATATACATATATAGGCAATACTTACAGGATGGGGAAGCATCTATCCTGGGAAGCAGTGACTGTGAAAAGGATTTTGGTGGTGTGTTGGACAGTCAGCCTAACATGAGCTCCTAGTGTGATGCTATGGCCCGAAGAGCTAATGTGATCCTGGGATGAATAAATGGGAATCTTGAGTAAGAAGAGAGGTCATTTTACCTCTGTATTTGGCACTGGTGTAACTGCTGCTGGAATACCGTGTCCAGTTCTGGTGCCCATAATTCAAGAAGGATGTTGATAAATTGGAGAGGGTTCAGTGAAGAGCCATGAGACCGATTAAAGGGTTAAAAACATGCCTTACACTGATGCAAGGAGCTCACTATATTTAGCTTACCAAAGAGAAGGTTAAGGGGTGACATGATTATAGTCTTTAAATACGTACACAGGGAACAAATATTTAATAATGGGCTCTTCAGTCTACCACAGAAAGGAATTAACGCAATCCAGTGGCTGTAAGTAGAAGCTAGACAAATTCAGACTGGCATACGTTCTTATTGGTGAGAACAGTTAACTGTTGGAACAATTTACCAAGGGTCATGATATGCTGTAGGAATTATTTTGGGAAAGTTCTGTGGTCTTTATTGTACAGGACTTCAGACTATATGATTACAGTTGTCCATTCTGGTCTTGGGATCTATAAATGAAGGTAAGGGACTGAGTGCTGGGCAAACTTCTCCCATAAAGTGCGCCCAATGTGCCTTAGATCTGACCTACAACTATACTAGTATTGATGGTAATCTTTTGAGTAGAGACTACTATTAGGCACATTTTTTGATGGCTTTGTGATTGGAATAAAATTGAACAGCTGGAAAGAGACCACATTCAGCCATGTTTCCATCTAGCTTTGTATTATTTTTTTTTTTAAAGGACACTGCCAAGATAAATGTTATAACTTTAAAACTGTTTTCCTGTAGTTTATGTAGGAATTCAGATGCTTAACATAAATTGGTGGTCATACCAAATATTTTTTTCTCTGTGATGTGTATTAGTTGCTCTTGATTATTGGACTTGAGGCAGAGTGGTCCAGTGGATAAGGCACATTGGCCTTGGAGTCATGAGACCTGAGTGCTGCTATTCATTCTGACACTAACATGCTTTGTGACCTCAAGCAAGTCACTTCGCATCTCTATACCTCTGTTCCCCATCAAACATTTTGTTTCTCGTCTGTTTAGATTGTAAACACTGTGGGGGCAGTCCAGTGCCTGGTACAATTAGGCTTTCTCTCAGTTTGGGCCTCGGAGCACTACTGTAATACAAATAATAGCTTCTAGCATTAAAATACAAACCCACAATAACTTGAATCAAAGGAGTGTCAACCCCATATTATCTTTTTGTTTGCTTTGATTATAAAAGGACAGGTGGTTTTAAAACTTACTTATTTCTACTGAGTGTCTCCTCTCTGAAATGAAATTCATTGGTGGATGTGATGTAACCAAGGTCTCCCAGGTTATCATCAATCTGTGGTGACTCTGGACATTTATAATCCTGGGGGTGGGGTGTGGGGGAAGGTAAGCTAAATTTAATACGATGAATACTCCTTTCACTTGGGTTATTTAAGGTACAGTATGCAGCATAAGATTAAAAAAGGATTTTTCTGTTTGAATGTAGTTAATTTCATACCAGCTACGATGGAGCCTTCTTTTGCCTCCCAGTCTGATATTTTATCATAGTAGGGCTATATACCATTTGATAACATTTTCTGGCCTTTATTGTGGAGTCTGCATATAGGGTCCAACTCGTTTCCCATGATTGTGTACAGACGTTTTTTAAAACTGTGGTCATTGACCAGTCTCAAAGCCAACAAAGCCCTTGTTGAAGAGGCTGCATTGCTTAGTGTATGAGACTTAGGCCCTGGTGCCGCAGATGACTACATATGGGCAAATGGATCTACCCCATTCAGTGGCTGGGCCTTAGTACAATCATATACTCTACACAAAATATGCACACTTGTTCCAGGGGACCTCATTAACACTATGCAGAAAAATATTTAAAAATAATGGAACTAATTATATCTTATCCTTAATACATTAGGAGTCCACAGCAGCAGAAGACTTAGTTGATTAGCTCAGCTAATACCATTGTCAACATTTAGCATTATAATTAGCAGTTACGTAAGGAACATTTTAAACCTCTGTAAATTTTGCTTTTTCCTTCAGTTTAGGTTCTGCCAGTTTCCATTATTCATAGCCTGAGTTAAATTTGTTATACTTTACATTTAAAAAAAGTGAACTTGATTCTCTGTCTTCATCTGAGACCACTTGACTTAAAAGTTTGATTGTATGAAACTTGGCTAATATAAATTTAGGAATATAAAATGAGTGTTGTGAACAAATATATGCAGAGCAGTAGAAGGTTTAAAAAATGTTTTAAGAAAGGTAAATTATAGTTAACATCAACTAAGAAAAATATGAAACCTGATTTACATAATAAGCTAACAGTAAGTGGAGGTAGACTCTTTAAAAAAACAAAAAACAAAAAAACTTGCACTTAAAGAAAAAGGCAACTAAATAATACATTAAAGTTAAATGTATCCAAATGTATGTATCCAGAATATGTAAACAGAAAGTATAATTAAAGACAGTCGTGTAATTTGAGGGGGACTGTTCTAATCTATAACGTTCCTTGCAGACAAATACACTTAAGAAGAGTTTGTGTGGACACCACCTTTCTCCTATATTATGCTTTTTTTAAGCTTGCTTGAAGGAGGAGAAATTCCTTTATCTTGGAAATCATAATCATTATGGACTATTTTTAATGTAATTCTGGATGGATGCTGTGCAGTATGAATCTCTGCCACACTGAATAATACCATAACATTATTTTAATCAAGCACTCTTTGGGATACAGAGACCTCAATTACGCTTATTTTGTGGCAGAAAAAAATGAATTTTACAAGCTGGAAATAGGGAAAATGGGAAAGGACAGGTTAAAGCAATGAGACAGAGAGAACCTAGACAGATTTTAAGTTAGCTGAAACTGTGGAAGATTGACAAGTTCCTACAATAAATATTTGTGATGTGGACCTGGAAATAATTTTTTTTCCCTAAAATTAACCTAGAAATTAAGATTAAAAATTAAAAACAAAAAAACAGTGATGTTCAAAGCAGCCATTAACCCCTAGGGGCAGAAAATTGCCTTGTTTAGAACAGAAGTTTAACTCCTAATTTTGCTAATGCATGGAATGTACTCTCATTGGAACGATGTTAAAAGTAAAACAAAATACTTCCTCAAAATTCATATTCCTTAGGTGCTGTTTGCAAGGTAACTTATCTGCAGTAGATGTTTCTATATAATATTTGTACAGTATGGACTATAGATTCTGAAGGACACTGGCAATGAGATATACAGGTATGACATTTGAATCCATATGCCATAGCAGCAGAAATATTTCATACAATGCTGTATAAATTATTGCAGAACAGTTCAAAACTTCTATTACTGGAACAAATGACAGTGGATCAGAGTTGAATCATACTTTCATGCCTGTTCTTTCCCCCCCCCCCCCCAGGGTCTATGACCTATAATCTTAATTGTTGATCTTGCTTTTGAGGACATAGGTTTTTGAATGTAAAGAACATTCTATCTGTATGTTTTTTGTTATAAACAGGGTCTGTGGCTGAAGAACTTGATGTAGAATTGCACTCCAAAATAGAAGCTTTTGTTTATAAAAATTAAGACTAGCCTGGTTTTTGTGACCAGTTAGTGTCGTTGGCTGTAAACATGGCTTGTGTCCACAAACATAATTGGTCCAGTTTGCCATCTTTTTTAACAATATGCCATTTAAAACTACTCCATGTACAGTATGTTAACAATGGTTCAACTGTATTAGCAGTTACCATGTTGTGAACAACCATGTCACTTGACTGGTGCCAACAGTCATGGGGAAACTTAGAAAACTTCCCTAGTATGGAAAAGGCATAGAGGATTTCAGTGTTGTAAGTGAATTCTAAACCCTTAACACTTTTGAGCACCTTGTGTCCGCACACACACAACTGTTTGTAATAATGCATGAGCAATTCCATGGCAGTTACACATTCAGGGCAAATTTCAAAACCATTGTGTCCTGTATCTGTTGTTAGGTATCTTTTCAGTACTAGTTTAAAAAGGACTGGTATTACAGGAGTAGCATATTCATTAGTCTTCCAAGTAGAGTTCCACAATGCTGTACTCCCAATTATTTTCTTACTTTGAGCTATTGGAGCTTTTTTAGTTTTATGCATATAAATTATTTTATAAGGTGCTGTGTGGATACAATCAAGGCTTTTTCTTGTTTTAAAAATTAAAAAAATACTTTAATAGCATGGCTGTGCTATGTGTAGTAAGATGAGGCCCTGAAACATATACTGGGCCTCTGATAAGAGTTTGAGGCCTGAGGCCTGAACTAAAGTAATGATCAAGATTTTGCTAACAGAAAGCAAAGTTAAGCTGTGAGCCAGAGGCAGACCCTGCTCACAGAAGCTGGTAAGGCAAGGGCTGATGCTGCAAAAAGAGACATACCTAAAAGGTACTGGACACCAGATATCAGAACATTCACATACTTGTACACTCCACACAGATAACAAGGAACAAGCTGACTCATCCCAATGAGAGGGCCAAAAGGGTAATATGATGGATAGAGTTGTTTTGTTCGAACCAACTGTACAAGGTGAGAGGTGGCACCTTACTACGTAGAGAGGTTGCACCTCAATACGTCAGGAGTGATGTGTAACTTGTTTGTACCTCTGTATAAGAATGCACCTCTGAGTGGATGTCTTTGTCCGGCCTAGGGGACAGTGGAAAGTCCCGCCACTGACTGAGCCGAGTCCATTGTCAGGGAGCACATAAGTACTAGCTAGCTGCACCTCAGCAGCACCTTGGACTTCGTTTGTCGGAGAGCTGGAGACTGTGTTTCTTTTCGACAATAAACCTGGCCGACGTGCCTTCGTACCTTACTAGAGTCTGTGGTCATTGGGGGTTCCCTCGGGATCTGCTGTGTCAGCTATCTGCGCAGAGCTGGGGCAGCACACAGAGGGAACACACGCACGCAGCCGATTGATATCAACATTGAACAGAGCAGAGCACCACACCGGTAGCATCTGACAACACTGTGTAAAATGATAAAATAGACTCTTTTCTAGATTGCAAAAGGCTAATTTAAACAGCTCAGATTTTAAAAACATTTTACAACACTGCATCTCCAGTTGTTTGCTACTTCCTCAAATGCCTGTTTTGAGGCTTCTACTGGGAATTGGAACAACAGTAGGGAATAATAAAAGTGGACGTGCTGCAGCATTGTTTAATGCTAGCCAGGATGCTTAGTGTAGACACACCACTTCGTTAACAAATTACTGTTGTGTAATTCTCTAAATAGACAAGACTTCTATATCAGGTTATAACACAGATTTTTTTTATTGTAGGGCTGGTATTGCCTAATCCTTTCTGGGTACCTGGTTTGGCTTGTCTTCCTTATTCCCAGCTCTCTGGTCAATAGTACATCCAGAGTGCATTGTCTTTGTGCTGCTTTGTGTGCATGTCCTCTGGGTTCTCCTTCCTCTGCTGAGGCACTATGACTGCACAGAAAAAAGCAAGGATTGTGGTAGGTATGGACTCAGAGTAGATTGACACAGTTATATTATAGGGAAAAAGCAGCTTTTTGGACACATTCCACATTGTATGTGTGTCAGATGAAAGTATTATGAATTGGTTACAAAATGTGTTTGAATTTGTAGTGACGTTGATCCGTAACTGAATATGGCTAAATACTGTAGTGTTGATCATTCTAACAGAAATGTGCAATGTGCTTAACTATTGCAGTAAGCAGGAGTAAGTACTGGGTTGAGGCAGCTGCTTACTGTCAAGGGTTGCTGGAATGGAGGGCTGGGAAAGAGCGAAGGCTCCACATCCACACAGTCTTGTTCCTCCACCTTCATTAAAAACAGTAATCTCTGATCCTGGTTATGAGGTGAGGAGAGAATGAGAGGATATGCATCTTCTTCCCTTTTCCAAAAGCTTCAACTACTTTCTGGCTGCCAAAACCTATAGTCTACCAAAACCTTATTATGTGCCAACATGCCGACTTTCCGCTACCCAGCTATTGTATATAGCAGGGGTCGGCAACCTTTCAGAAGTGGTGTGCTGAGTCTTCATTTATTCACTCTAATTTAAGGTTTCGTGTGCCGGTAATACATTTTAATGTTTTTTAGAAGGTCTCTCTTTACAAGTCTATATATTATATAACTAAACTAGTGTTGTATTGTAAAATAAACAAGGTTTTCAAAATGTTTAACAAGCTTCATTTAAAATTAAATTAAAATGTTGATCTTACGCCGCCGGCCCGCTCAGCCCGCTGCTGGTCTGGGGTTCTGTTCATCTAGGCTGGCAGTGGGCTGAGTGGGACCTGCGGCCTGGACCTCAGCTGGGAAGGGTCTGGCAGCCAGAACCCCAGACCAGCAGCGGGCTGTGCGGGGCTGGTAGCCGGGACCCCAGACTGGCCATGGGCTGAGCGGCTCAGCCCACTGCTGCTCAGGGGTTCCATCCGCCGGCTCCTGCCAGCCGGGATCCCAGCTGCCGGACCTGCTCAGCCCGCTGCCGGTCTGGGGTCCCGGCCCTGCCCACATACAATGGGTACCTACCTTCTCCCTGGTTCTGGCCCATTCTCTTCTCTCTCTCTGCACTGAGCTGAGGGTGGGAGTGGACCGAGCACAGGGCTGGGGGTGAAGGGTCTGGCCAGGAGCTAGAATGAGGGAGGGGGCTCAGGGTTGGGGTGTGGGGGCACTTACCTGGGCAGCTTCCATTTGGTGTGAGGGGTGCAGGTGGGAATGTGAGTGGGGGTGCAGTAGCTTCCGTTTGGTGCTCAGGGTGGGGATGGGGATGTGCAGGGTGCATGGGATGTGGTGGGCGGGGTCTGGAGATGTGGGGGGTGCAAGAGTCAGGGCAGAGGGCTAGGCACATGTGAGGGGGGTGCAGGTGTCAGGGTAGGGGGGCTGGGTATGTGTGGGGGTGCCAGAGTCAGGGCTGGGGTCATGCGGGGGGGTGAAGGAGTCAGCAGAGGGCTAGGTGGTACAGGGCTCAGGGCAGGAGTCTGGAGGGGTGTGGGAGTGCAGGGCTCAGGGCAGAGGGCTGGGGGTGTGTGTGGGGGGCTCAGGGCAGAGGGCTGGGTGACTGCCCCCCCCGAACCCCCAACCCCCCTCGCTCTTTGTCCCGACTACCCCTTCCTGGGACCCCACCCCCTATCTAAGCCTCCCTGCCCCTTGTCCTCTGACTGCCCCCCTAGGACCCTACCCCCTACCTGTCCCCTGACTGCCCCAACCCTTATCCACACCCCGCACCCAGACAGAACCCCCTGGACTCCCATGCCTATCTAACCGCTCCCTGCCCCCTGACAGGACCCCCAGAACTCTGGACCCATACAACGCCCCCCTGCTCCCTGCTTGCCCAACCCCTTTCCACACCCCTACCTCCTGACAGCCCCCCCCGAACTCCCAACCCCCCCAGCTCCTTGTCCCTTGACCATCTCCTCCAGAGACCTCCCCTCCCTAACTGCCTCCCCAGGACCCTCCTTGCTCCCTGTCCCCTGACTGCCCTGACCTCTATCCACCCTCTAACAGACCCCAGGGACTCCCATGCCCCATTCAACCCTCCCTGCTCCCTGACTGCCCCCTCCAGAAACCCCCGCCCCTAACCACACTCCTGGTATCCCACCCCCCCATCCAACCCACCCTGTCCCCTGACTGCCCCCCCCCTTATCCACCCCCCCCCCCAGACCCGGACTCCTTACCATGAGGTTCCCCGCTGATCCGGAGCCTTACCGCCACGCGCGCAGTGCTCTGAGGGGTGGGGCGGGGCTGCGCGAGGCGGTGGGGCTTTGGATGAGCGGGGAGCGTCTTTCCCTCCACCTGGAGCCAAATGCTGCCCCGCGGGAGTGCACAGCCCCAGCCCCCAGAGCGCTGTACGTGGCGGCATGGCTCATGGGGAAGGGGGGGAAGGCGGGGGAGGGGCCGGCAGCTTGTTGCGCTCGGCCCGGCGCTCCAGCCCTGGAGTGCGGACCCTGCAGCTTGCCGCGTCAGCAGGATTTTTATTGGCACACTGGGGTCCCGGCAGGCCCCAGCGTGCCATTAAAAATTGGCTCGCGTGCCATTGGTTGCCGACCCCTGGTATATAGCCTTCTCTGTATCCCTGTCTACTTGTACAATGCAGTTTCTGTCTTTGCTCCAAAAACATGGAGCATACTGACAATATGAGGACAATATAACGTTAAAATTATATTAACTGTTCATTTTTAATATTTAGTTAAATATTTACTCCACATTTTTATTAATTACTGAATCTGCAGCAGAATTTCCAATTTGTCATACAGAAGTATTACAAAAACTAGGCTAAGTCTTGTCACATAATATAGGTGTAGCTTGCTAGTAGGTGTAGCTTGCTAGTAGAGTACACTGGGGCTTGCTTGTACAACATAGCAACTTAGTTAATAACAAATAGTGAAATCAGTGACAAAATTCTCATTGACTTAAGTGGGGCCAGAATTTCATCCAAAGATCTTTTGTTTGTAGTGTACTGTTGAACATAATAGGTGAAATATTTAAGGTAAGCTTTTTTAATATATATATCTTAAAAATATAGCCAGGTGTATTCTTCCATGGTAGCTTTTTGCATGGACTAGAATGAAGTTCTTCTCCCTCCAGTTTTGGGCCCAATCTTGTTAGCTGCTGAGCTGCCTCTAGTCTGTTGTTTTCAGTGGGAATTGAGGATAATCAGATCTTTAGTTTTCAAGGTGAAGAGATGTTACTTCAAGACAGTTGGCACAGATTTGGTTGGTCTTGATTTTTTCCCCCTTATTTAATTGAGGTCCAGCTAGACTTTCTTAAAGAGAATCTTTCAGTTCACTGTATGTGTATATAAATGCCACTACTTCAGTGCTGATAGATGAGCCTGCAATAACAACCTAGTCTGTGTGTGCTGATGGTAGGAAAGAAAAAAAAATTTTTTTTTAGGTTTCCAAGGAGTCCATTCTAAGCAATACACAGAAATTTGTGACAATTCTAAAGTATCTTAAGCATTCTTTAGAAAACACAACCACCAGAACAGCTTGTTGGTTTCTTAGGTTATTTACAATTTGTAGCTTATTTTCTTATGGTATTTTTCTTATCTTTCTATAGGGCTGAAAGACACACAGGAGTCTTCATGGATATAGTTGATACATTTAACCATTTAATTCCTACTGAACACTTAGATGATGCCCTATTTCTAGGATCCAACCTGGAGAATGAAGTCTGTGAGGATTTTAGTACAAGTCAGAATCTCTTAGAGGATTCGCTGAAGAACATGCTCAGCGATAAGGATCCTATGCTAGGATCTGCAAGTGCCCAGTTCTGTTTGCCTGTTTTGGATAGGAATGATCCCAATTTCCAGATGCCTTGTTCAACAGGTAAATCTTACAATTTTTTAAGATTACAATTTAAAATACTTAGTGCCATCCCTTTTTGCTAATGTAGAAAATGGTGAGTTGGGGTTTTTCCCCTTCTATTTTATGACTTAGGCCCCAGGCATTAAACACAGGCTGTTCTTTATTTCATATGAAGGCATCTGTAATATTTATCTAGGAAGACTCTGTTTTGGTGATGGGGGGGGATGTCCAGTCTGGATCACGGTTTTCTTAGGCTTGTCTTCAATATGTGTTTTTTTCCCCGACCTAAGCAGTGTTAAGCTTTGCATAAGTACTACACCTAAAAGTAGCAAAAGTAGCCAGGTGCCTTCAGAATTGCAACAATGCAGAGTTAGCAGTAGGAGTGCTTGAATGATGCAAACTATTCCTGAGAGCTCTGAGATACTCTGATAATTCTAGGCTTTCTAGTACTCAGGTGATACCGGATCCCAAGGTTTTCTGTTTTGGCTGGTTTCAAACCAAACCATTGCCATCGCTAACAGTGTTCTTTGTAATAGTTGGGATATATTTGAATTAGAACCAGTTCATAGCAATTTTTAAAAGAGGAATACCATTGTTTAATGGTTATTGAAAAGTGTATTGCAACGTTTTTGAAAATTATTAAAAGCCACTAGGCCAGTTTTTAATCACATTTACATTGACAGAATATTTACATCTAGCCCACTATTCATGCATCCTTATGGTTAAAAGTTCAAAGATTTCGTGTTTGATTGGTACTACAAATAGAATCTTGAGATGGATAACATTACTGAAATTTCAGTAGTGCTTTGCAGTGTTTGAGCTATAGATATGATTTCATTATATCAGCATTTTCAGATGTTCAGGTACTTTAATCAGTTTTTTCCAACCCCCTTTCCTCCCCCCTAAAAAACATAAAACCATTTCCTCATCACAGTGAGGAAGCAAATTATGTTACTGCAGAACCTAGAATAGACTCATCTTAACTCAATTTTCTGTTTTATAGCTCCAGCTAACAGATCAAGGAAAGTAACAACAAGGGCATTTCTAGAAATGAACTGTAAAGCAAAAACTAAATATTTTGACCTTTACTGCGTCTTCATGACTAAAGACAGCCTCAGATAATATCTTCCCCCACACCCTTCTTCCTTCTCCACTTCCCCATAGTCCCTCAACCTACAACGCTACCCCCCCCCCCAAATCCTCACTGTTTTTCACATTAGACATGAAATCCTCACTATCCCCCCGTTTATCTCATGGACTTTGACAAAATTTGGATTATATAAATAGTGATGATGCACAAGTCTGTTATCGGAGTTACTGCTCCATTTCCTCCAGATATTGCTGGGGATGATGATTCTTATCCTAAGATATGTCAATATTGCACATCCTCTTGGGTACGCGTGTTCTGCATAGCCATGTGTATATAAGTGTATACACAGGGTATGCCTATCTTGTAAAGACGCAAGGAAACAGAAATGAAACCTAGTCGTAGAAAGATTAGAAATATGGCCAGACTTCATCAAAACATCAGTATGCAAAAAATTCATTTCAGGATGGAGGCTTCAGTTCTTCTAATCCAAGTAGTAGTCCCCTCTTCTCCCCCCTGCACAAAGATTTCTTATGCTCATGTTTCCATGTACTCCATAGCAAGCTGAACCTAAATTCTGCAGTAACATTCCTGGATTCTGTGGCACTGTAGTGGAAATTCTGTGACAGCTGTTGTTTTTTAATTTATAAGTGGAGTTTTTAATGAATGAAATATGAAAATGAATAATACAATAAGGACAGAAGATCTTATTTATATTAAAGTCCATTTATTTTGTACTTCTCAGTAGGTACAAAATATTTTTGTTTTAACAACTTGCATTGTAGAAATTGTCAGGACAAAGCTGGATGATTTGGCAGCTGCATGGAGAGGAGTTGGGGCTTTTGGCACAGTAGCTGGATGTTTTTGCTAAAATGATCAGAAGTGGTAATTAACATGGATATTTAAATTTCAAGCCTACCATGCCATTGAAAAAAATGACTCAATTCACCCTTTTGACAGCTATTGTTTCAGGCTGTCTGCAGACTTGAATTGCATTGGTTTATACTTGGTTCACATTTTCATGGTTTTCTTTCAAACCCTAAAGGCTAGAAACATACTTTAAAAAAAATAAATGAAAACTTAAATTTTGGGGTGCAGTTCTGTTATGCAGTGAGAATTCAATGGGATAATGGTATGCAGCCAGTCTTGTTTTTTCTTTATTGATCTCAAGGAAGGCGTATCATATTCTAAAGGTGATTTTGCACCAGCAGTTGCTATACTTTGCAGTTGGAACGACCATTATCATTTCCAAGCAATATTTTTCTGCTAGTCCCCACTCACTGAGCATTCATGTAGCTGATGGCAGATTTGGTAGTCTGTGTGAGAGACTATGAAGCTCTACTGTAACCTGAACTAGGTATTGGAGAAAGTAAAGTCATGCAAGTTGACAAGTTTCAATGTGCTCTTCACCATCAAGCTCCTGGGGAACACTTTGAGTGCATAGTGAACCATCAGAAGAGTTCCCTTATCACATCACAGAAACGCTTGCATCTGGGAGTTCTATTCAAAATTAACATGGTCTCGTAGTATTGCCTGAGGAGAAATAAAACAAAATTTAGGTCTTTTATTGAACAATT
Source organism: Mauremys mutica (assembly GCF_020497125.1). NCBI lineage: Eukaryota > Metazoa > Chordata > Testudines > Geoemydidae > Mauremys > Mauremys mutica. The sequence continues at coordinate 51,395,379 of NC_059074.1, forward strand.
CCTCACACCCCTTTAGGTATCGGCACACCAGTGTCTTCTGCTGCTCATTGTGATGGTGGTTTGTGTAGAACAATCTCTATACTCCACCTCTGCCTCCTTCAAAACTTCCTGATCAGGCACTGAAACTACCACATACAGGATATTGGATCATCCGTTGAGAATTCCTCTGAACTTTCAGAGGTCCATTAGAAATGAGCACCTCATCATCTCTTCAAGGGAAAATTTATAATAGATATTCCAGCAATATATAAATTTATTGAGAGATTCCAATCTGAACTCCCATCCCATAACTCAATCTCCTTTGTAGTCATTCACATGGAGAGTGGCCAACGCCACAATGACTTATCTCAACCATCAAGACAGGAAAAAACTGAAAGCGAAAACAGAGGCTAGAAAGATTTCTACATTTGGGTCTGCGCCATATTGCCACATACACCTGCTGTAAGACCAACAGTCTTGCTGATTGGCTCAGCTACTATAATCTGGATGAGGGAAAATGAGAGCTAACCAAGCAAGTTTTTGAGCAGATTTCATTGAGATGGTTCCTTCCATGTGTATGCCACTTCACAACTCAGTCCAAAAAAAAGATAATTAAAGTCTTCTCGCATTGACAACCATAGGCATGAAGAGGACACCCTATTATTCTTTTGTGTCTCCATTAATATTACCAACTTTTCTCTTCACATCCAGTGTAGCCCAAAACATCAGTGCAAACTTCAGTAATCCTGATCCAACTTTCCTAAGCCAGTGCCCGTGCACACATCAGTATGTCTACCATGGCTACTTCCAGTCTCTCTGGACCTCATTCACCAGAACTGCTAGACTCACCCACACATTAAGTGTCTAATGCTTACTTCATGGAACCTGAATGGTCATACTTCTTAAAACATAGTTACTCTTGAGCTGGTTGATTCCCTCCTGAAATTCAGAAAAACCTCCTCCCAAGCAAGTTTTTAGGAGCATGTAGAGGACCTGGTATTTATGGTACATGAGGAGGAAGACAAGAGAGAGTCTGCAAAAGATATTCCAGACTTCTTCTTAGATGGTATTTTCATAAGGGTCACTACTTAGAAAGTGAAAGTGTCTGTACTGAGTGCGGTACATCTGACCCCTTCCCATTCTATCCAGCTGATTCATCCTCCATTCTAAAAGGAGGATCACTTCAAGGCCTATTGAGTATAATGGAAACATAGTCTAGTATTGTGGGCACTTACTAAATCTTGTTTGGAACCACTGGATGAAATGTATTTATGGCTTCTGACTAAAGTTTGCCTTCTTTTGAGCAACACATTGGATAGATATTTTAGCACTATTTGGCTGTTTCCATTAAAAGCAACCTTACCTTCATTTTCCCCCCGTTATGGTGGTTCTGAGGCTAGTTTGGTTCTTTAGAGAAATTGGGTCCACCAGTTAACCAATCAGTTTTCGTTCCCTACATTTTCTCATGTCTTGGCGAAACAAAAATGCTTTACGTGTTTTCAAGGTAATAAAATTTGGGTTTGCCAAAAGTAAATGGAGGAAATGTCTGCTGTATTTATTTTGATTGGTATTACATCTGGGACATAGAGGATTTTGATGCTTTGCTGTACCCTTTCTATCTCTTGTTGACAGTTGACCTATTTTTCAACTTTGATTGAACCTCCTTTTGAAAGTTTAAGTGCTTACTCTTTTGGAGTACATCTTGGTGGGTGGAGAATCACAAAACATCAAGTTTTCAGGGCAGTTCCATTGATGTGTGTATCATTCATTCATGAAGCACTAAAAAAATGATATTCTTCATTTGATTTTGCCTTGGCATATAGTCTTTTGTTCTTCCTGTATTGCTCTCATTTGAAGGCCTTCTGTTTTAAGAATAAAATATATGGTAATAAATTCAGTTTCTTTGTACCATTTGGCTTAATATTTCTACTTCAGACTTTTTTACTTGAAATTATTGAAGGATGTTCTTTGTTTGCTACTTCCAAACTTGACAGAACAGCAGATTACCATGACTGACAATTGTGAAGTCAGTTTCCATATTGTAGAACTGCCTTTTCTAAATGGGAATTCAGTGCTCCATCAAGCCCCATGCTGGATTATTACTTGGGCTACTTCTGAATGTTTGGCTGTACAGTGATGGTAATTTGATCCTTCCCTTCAGATTTTCTGCTATGAGAGAGCAAGGAGATGGCAAATCTTTCATTTAATACTTTTTTGGGGTGAAGGAGAGGAACAAGTGTCCAACCCGATGTTTTAAGATCTAAATGGTTTTCTTTTTTAGTTTTTTTTTCTTTCTTAGTTTTGGCAGTATTGACTGGGGGACATTGTTAGCACTGTTCATTGAGTGTCTCTACAGGGATTGACACGCAGATCCTGTTTGATCTAAAACGATAATACTTTAAAACAGAGTGGAGGATAAATTAATATATGGAATTTGGATTGTTGGTATAAATTATATAAGTAGTGACTTAATTTGAAGATCTGTGGAAAACTGATTTCTTTCTCTATCAATTAAAGAATAATCTTAATTCAGTTTTTTGCATCTTGGTATCGCAGATCACTCTAAGAAATGGCACACTAGTATAGGAAGATCCGCTTTCATTTGCATAACTTCAAGTTAATGAAAGCTTTATTCACTTGAACATTAATTATTCCCTGCTTTACAAATCTTTCATCCAACTCTAAGGCTTGCACAGGCGCATGGTATAATAGTTGCTGCTTTCCCTATTAGATCCCTCCACCTTTTATGTTGATGGCCTATTGCATCAAATCACAATATACAACATGGTAAAAATATTAAAATGTGCAGCTGCTTGTGCAGCATTTATAGTATATGTTGAAGTCAAACTTGGAGCAACTTACGTATGTTTACTCCTGCTGTTACCATGAGTTAACAGAGGTGGAGGCAGCAGACAAGAACAGTATAAAGCAGCAATAATGGTGTTTTGTTCCTAATAATCAGCAACCCCCCCTCCCCCCCAAAAAAAAGCTGAGATAAGAAAATATCAAACCTGCTATGGAGAATCTGCAGCCCTAGGAAAACTGGCTTGGAACCACAGTTTGGAATTACCTTGTATCGTGTCAAAAGGCATAACCATCTTCATTTAGTCTAAGTAATTTTTTTAATATAATGGAGAAAAGAATTATTTTACTGAACATATAAACCAGTGAAGATGTGTACATTTTATAGTTCAGTTCAGAGTTTTGAATGTAATTTGGTTTTTCCCCCTCAGGATACTGTGGAAGTCTTGGTTTTTTAAATATTCCATTAATGACGGAATAGCAAATAGCTGTAATTTTTTACTTTTGTAGAAAATGATTTTTTAAAAAAGTTGTAAGTAAAAATAAATAGTTACATCTGTATGGTTCAAATAACCACTAATATGAGACATTAATACACTACTGTTGTAGTTTTAAAAATTCTTAAATCTCGGTAATCCAAAGTATTTTAAAACATTAAATTGATTGCCGGTATTACATCTTTCTGTATGTTTCATTCCAGGGGTAGGCAACCTATGGCATGCGTGCCAAAGGCGGCACACGAGCTGAATTTCAGCGGCACTCACACTGCCCGGGTCCTGGCCACCGGTCTGGGGGGCTCTGCATTTTAATTTAATTTTAAATGAAGCTTCTTAAACATTTTAAAAACCATATTTACTTCACATACAACAATAGTTTAGTTATATATTATAGACATAGAAAGAGACCTTCTAAAAACGTTAATATGTATTACTGGCACGCGACACCTTAAATTAGAGTGAATAAATGAAGATTCGGCACAGCACTTCTGAAAGGTTGCCGACCTCTTTTCTATTCTACATCTTACTCAGATTTTTTCCCCTTGTCTTTCCATCTTGTTCAAATTGCCCATCCCTGTATAACCCACTTGTCTTTCAGACAGAGAAAAAAACCTTGTTTTTTTGTTTGGAAAAAACAAGTGTCATATACTCTTCAGTGATTTTCACTTTCTTCCTCTTGCTTATTTTCTGTTGTTGATCTCTCCATCTTTAGTTCTTCTCTTGCCTTGCTTAGTATCAGTTTGTGTCTGTACTGTAGCCCTTTGTTTCTTCGTTTATTTCTGTTACTTGTTGCTATCTTTGCCCTTTTCTCAGGTCTCTGTCTTTCTGTCTTTCTCAATATGCATTTCTACTCTGTCACTTTTTTCTCATCACTTTCCCAGCAAGATTCTGTGTTGAATGCTCCTCGTTCAGTCTCAGACAGTTGAAATAGTTGCATTGCAGCTCAACTGGCTTGAAATTAACAAGGTTCTATGGTGCTGATTCCCCTATAAGATGGAAATTGCAGCACAGAGTCTGTTAGCATGTTTTAGTTCTTATGCTCCAATTGAGGGTCTCTAGTATCTCGCAGCAGCAGTTGCATATTTCCCCTTGCCTGTAGTAATAAGAAGGGCATTAACTCTGTGAACATGATACATCCTGAGCACAAATATCACCTGGGACATTAATGCAAGCTCTGAGAAGCACTCCAAAAGTATGTTTCAGAAGTCATCTGACTAAGCAGTTTTCATTCATCATCTCATCTTTGGGGAAGGAAATGTAATTCCACATGGAAGAGAGAGAATACTTTACATGTAAGATTAATCTGAAAGTAATTGGGTATATTACTATAAACCAAGTGCAGAATTATTTGTATAACATTCATTCAACTGAGCAGGATGTAACTACTATCAGTCTTGTGCATACATAAGTGTATAAAAAAGCTTGACTGAACAGAGTCAAAATATTGTTGGGTATGTGAATTTATATTTGAAAGCTGATACTGATTTGCACAAAGACATGTCTTCCTGCAGTCTTAGGCATGCAATGCCAAAAGATTGTCAAAATACAAATTGAATAAAAGCCAATAGAAGTAAATTACCGTTGGTTCTGAAAACTATTAACTCTAGCTTCCTTATTGATTATCCATTGTCCAGAATTAAGTTCAAATAGCAAATTCAAGTGTAAATCTTCTCAGGAGTCACATTTATTGTTTGTACTCTACCAGAGTCAATCGGTGTAATCAGGCTGTATAAAAATTGTCAAATATTTTGCTAAAATATTAATTTTTCTCCCTTCTCGGTAGAAAAATCAAGGGTGGGGGACCTTCTACTGTTAAAGCTTGTTTATTGACCATTGTTCGGTTAGCTGTATCAGTGTCTTGCAGTTTATGCCTTTTACTTTTTAAGTATCTTAAGAGAATACTCAACATTGAACAACTTGCACAGATTTAATTGTCTTTTTTTTCTTGCGAATATTGCAAAAACAGAGTTGAAAAAAGATAGTTGATACTTTCTGATGGGATAGTCTACAAATTTTAATGGTTATTTAAGTCCCTTTAACAGCTGCTTTCTCTGATTTTTCAAGACAAATATATTGTATGTCACAGTTTCAAATAACCATTTTTAACCATTTATCAGAATTTTGTAAAGATCCTATTTGTCATATAAATTAATTTGCCTTGAAATGCTTCTAGATAGCTTTCTACTGTTCAGGCAGTTGTATCAGTTGTCTGGAGTCTGTGCTGTATTTGTTATACCCTGCTACTTGTTCTGCAAAATCACTTGGGTACTTGGATTGATCTCACAGATTTCGCATCCCACAGGGACCAGGATTCATTAATCACACATAGGATCTTGGGATAGGAGAGGCTACCATTGCAGAACCATACTTAGAGAAAGTGAGGAGAGTGGCTGGTACAGTGGCTTGACTGCCTCTTAGGAAACCTATGTTCAGGAGCAACCTCTGGGATCCTTCTCAGGTTAGTGGAGGCTAGGAATGTGACAGACTATGTTCTCAGTCTCTGGCTGGAAGACTAGTGCATGCTGTGCTCAGTGCTCTTTCTAGTGGCATTAGCGACTCACAGATGCAGATACATGTGATTGGAATTTAAAAATTAAAAACTGTGTCCTAGAACAACAATGTGGCTTAAACTTTCTGCATTTTTGGATCAACTCTTTCTACTGTTCTCCTTTTCTTCACTTAGGTGGGAATGGACAGCAAGGGACAGCTGATCCTATAAGGCTTGGGTACCTTCCCATGTTGTTGTTTTTTTAATAAAATAAAATAAAATAAAAGTGAGTCCACTGCAGGTGGCATGACTCTTTGACAAGGACCTCCTCAGAAATGATAAGCTTTGGGTGATAGCTTTTTCTACACTGAAACTGCCTCATATGAGAACTTTCTATCTCATGTCCTCATTTTTCATTTTGATTGTTCTCAAATGCCCCCTCTTATTTTTTTATTTATTTATTTTTTTAATCTGGCCATCCCCCTTTTCTGGCCCCCACCCTTCCCAGCCTCTTATAACTAGATACTTTTAAGTTTTAGGCTCTTTTTTGTTTTTATTTTTTTCAGTTATTGGTCTTGATGATATTATGGATGAAGAAGGAGTTAAAGAAAGTGGTAACGATACCATTGATGAAGATGACGTAATTTTACCTAACAGGAATTTAAGGGACCAATTGGATGACACTTCAGTCAAGTCACCAAGAAAATCACCACGTTTAATGGCACAAGGTGATCATTCAAATAATGCAAAGATTTGCATCTCTGGGGACATTTGGGGGTTTTACAACTTTTTTTCTCTATTTTAAACTTTAGGTCAATGTTGTTAATCACTTGGTTATATGAAGGATAATATAAATATTTTGAAATTATTTTTCATCAGAACTATTTAACAGCATTAATGTTGTAAACATTTAATGATTTTGAAAAAATGGACCTATTGCTAAAGGTTCCAAATAACTCAGTTTTGGGGCATAATTTTAGTGAAGGGGAGGTGATGGTGCCATTAACCTGACTCACATAGAGAGGTTAGAAAGATGTGAATTATGACCCAGGTAAAGAGGTAAGATACTAATTAGTGGAGCCATTTTATATACTCAAACAGCATTGAAGTAAACCATTGACTTCAAAATCAGAGTTTTTAGGCAATCTGACCAATCTGGCTGTGTGTCTGTATAGTGCAGTATTCTATTCTATTAAAACTTAGAATTTTTGGAAGTATATTATTTCATGTAAGTATTATGTGTGGGAGGGTGATGGAGATAAGAAAATACATCAGAGTTGAAGCAGTATAGATTGAACTGCATTTTAAAACTACTTATGAGATTTGGAAATGCCTGATTTATAATATACACAAAGTAATTTTCACAATGTTCTTTAAATGAAAAAATTTGATTTGAAATTTAATACTTTCTGTAGGTCATTATTTTCAATGTTTCTCCTGTTTCCTTTTTTGGATTTTAAGTAAGGTTATCATCTTAATAATAGTTTGATCTTGTATAAAAGTCATTCATCCAAAGATGTCAACATGCTTTACAAATGATTAACTTCTAAAGTATAAGAGTTCACATCAAATACGAACTTCAATGGATGTCAGATTATTACTTTAAGAATCCCAAAATTATATGTAAGCTTAACTACTGTGTTTTTGTTTTAGTGACAAGGTGCCAAAACTTTATTTGTATGACACTTTCTTCATATAGAAGTTAAAAAGACAATTAAATACTCTTCCTATTTCAGTGATAGTGCGACCTTTTAGATTTAAGAAATTCTGGTTTCTCGCTTGCTATCCAGAACTTACATGGCCATTTACATTTGTCTAAACCAGGGGTCGGCAACCTGCGGCTCCCGGCTCGCCAGGGTAAGCACCCTGGCGAGCCGGCCCGGTTTGTTTATCTGCCGCGTCGGCAACTTCGGCCGATCGTGGCTCCCACTGGCCGCGGTTCGCGGTCCCAGGCCAATGCGGGAGGCAGGAAGCCGCGGCCAGAACATCCCTCGGCTCGCGCCGCTTCCTGCCTCCCGCATTGGCCTGGGACCGCGAACCGCGGCCAGTGGGAGCCGCGATCGGCCGAAGTTGCCGACGCGGCAGATAAACAAACTGGGCCAGCCCGCCAGGGTGCTTACCCTGGCGAGCCAGGAGCCGCAGGTTGCCGACCCCTTGTCTAAACAGTGACAACGTCAAATTGAAATACAAATCTTTTGTATTAGTTTTAAATTTTAATAATGTTTCTTGAAATCAGTAAACAATTAGTGATCTAACATTTTGTCAGTTAATCTTGTAAATTAAACATTTTGTAAGTTAAATTTTGTTGAGTCATAAATTATTTTCACTGTAGTCTAATCTTGTGTTTGCCAGGAAAAGAGTGAAATATACCTAAGAGATTCTTTTTTTTCTTTAATAGAACCAGTACGAAGTTTGCGGCAAAGTACTATAGCCAAGCGTTCAAACATTGCACCTCTTGCTAATACCAAGAAAGCAGCTGTAAAATCTGGATGTGCCCAAAAAGGAGGACCAAAACAGCAAGACAAGGGTCAAACTAAACAGGAAGAAATTAGTACACCAATGAAACTTGAACATCTTAAAGAAGTTAGGCGTAGTAGTAGACTATCTGTTCAGACAGAGGAAACAGAAGAAGCATCATCACCTTCTCCAAGTAGTTCGAAACAATCTGTTTGTCATGAAAAGATGGATGAAGTAAAATCTGAAACTTTCAAGCAAGGAAAATTGGATGAAACGTTCCATGAATTAAGAGGTGGTTCTCTTTCAACAGACACTTGTTCTTCTACTGAAGAAGCAGAAAGCAAAACAGAGACTGTTATGAAAACTGGGCTGGATTTTGTAACCTCTGCAAATAATGAAGCTAACAAAGTAAAAAATATCGATATATTTAAAAATAAAGTGGATGAAACTGTGGTTGGTGAAATAGGTTCTGATGCATCCTCAGAAGAAAAGACTGAATACAAAATCAAGGAAACAGAGGAGAACCCTAAAGAAAATGACCAAAGCAAGATAAGTGGAATGACTACCATTTCATCTGTTACAACAGTTTGCATGAATTCAAGTGACATCCAGGAGACCCCTTCGTTTCTGTCCAGATCTGTAGAGGAGAAGACAAAATGTAGATTAGATCCACCGACTACTGTGGAAGCATCTGGTAAAAATGTTATGTCATTAAAAGACTGTAAAACAGAGTCTTTAGATGACCCTAAAGAGGCCGATAAAAATGTTAATCCTTCTAGCAAACACTTGGACAGTACAGAATTTGATAAGACAGCCTTGAAAAGTACTATTTCTGCTGAAGCAGGAAGTAATATTTTAGAAAGCAGTATTGATCATGATTGTCCAAGCCAAAAGGTACAGCAGCAGGACAGCTATATTAAAATGGAGGGATATGAGGCAGCAAAGCTTCAGGATGATGATAGAATTTCAACAAAAAGTCCCAAAACTCTGAAGTCCAAACACATTAAATCTATGGTACAGATTAAACAAAATTTGACTGCAGGTGCAGGACGAAAATTACTCACAACTAAACAACAAATAAGCCATTCAAAAACAAGAGTTGGTGTTAGTGTTTCAAGTTTTCACAGTGCATCTTCAATAAGTCTGAAAAGGAGTGCAGATGAGCAAGAGAGGTGGCAGCATTTTCACAAAACAGTTAAAGTTAGGAAAAAACATACTGATAAAGATGTGAAAGCACAGAGCTTTGATATGGGGGTCACAGTGAAGAAACAGACCCATACGTTGGTGAAAAAAGTATCACGCATCCAAACACCTGTGCAAAAGACATCAGTTCAGAATGTGAGCGACAAGTCTCTTAGTCACCAGGGTTGTTCAAAAGAAATCCACCATCCTGTCTCAGCATCTGTACATCCACTGTCAGGTCATTTGCTACATCAAAATCAGAAACAAACACAGAAACATCAACTTGCAATTGCGCTTAAAACAAATAGTTATGTAAAAGAAGAAAGAGAGACAAAAGAACCCACAGGTTTAGAACATTTGAAGGAGGATGAAAAAGAAAAACTGAAATTGAAAAAGATCGAGAAGAATCTTCAGCCTCGCCAGAGAAGAAGCAGTAAAAGCCTTTCACTTGATGAACCTCCCTTGTTCATTCCAGATAACATTTCTACTGTAAAACGTGAAGGCTCAGAACATACCTCTCCAAATGAAAGCAAACATGTATGGGTTCCCACCAAGCAGTGCGGTTTTTGCAGAAAGCCGCATGGCAACAGGTGTGTGTGGTTTGGGATATACAGTGTTTTTGTTGGTTTCAAAAGATAAAAGTGCTCTTTTTATGTTCAGGTTTCTGCTGCTGTTCGTGTCTTAGTTCATCTTTGTCACATCAAACAAAAAAGCAGGCACAACCTTTCTAATGGAAATCTGTATCAGTCATACTATGAATTGCCTACCTGTGTACCGCCGCACCCTTTCACTCCAACTTTTAAAACAAGCTAAATAGCACAGTAAAGGCTGTCTTGGTCAAAACGAAATATTACTAGAAGAAGTCTATCTTTTTTTATTATATGAATGCTCTGCTTTAGCGGGATATGTAATTCTGCTAAACTGTTAGGTAGAATAGAGACATCTTAAAACTCACCGCCTTGGAAAACATCAAACTAAGGCTTAAGTGTTTCAGAGTGATTTGTAATAGTTATTTTGCCTGAAAACTGGTAAAAGTGAATGTTACACTCTAAGCTAAAAGGGTCACGATCAACTTAAAAATCAAACAATAATTTGAAAGTGTTTTTTTGTTATAGCTAACTGTTTACTATGCCTCAAAGATAAGGGAGAATATTTTTTCTCTTTTTAGTTTACTGTGTGTATTAGTCAATATTGTTTTTGTGAGTCTTTCATATATAACAGTGGGAGAAGAAAACATTTAAAAACATGACAAAGCTACAGGTTTTTTTATGGGACTTGCATGCAGGTGTGGTATTTGAAATTGTATTTAGCTCACTTAAAAATGGATAACATCTGATGCTAACGGTGTCCTCCTTTCACTGAATAAAATGTTCATTTTCAGCATGTTGTGGATGGAGTGAAACAAGGCATTATGTTCTAATGAGACAGAAGTATTAGTTCAATAACATGAGTCCTTTTGTCTCATTTTTTACATTATTACCATGATTATATTTATGAAGAATTGTTCTTATTTCTGACTTTAAAAGTAGTTTTGCCTATCTACCTTTTGAACTTGATGGAGCATGAAGTACTTTCCGTACCAATCAGATGAGTGTTGAATCAGCCCGTATCTTTTCACTTCATAGAAATTCCTATTATTCTACGAATACTGTAGAACTCCATTTTTCTGACTGAAACAAGGAATATATAATTTAGTTGATTAAAGTTTATATCATATTTGGGCATTTGAAGGACCATACTATATATAAATTCAGCATTTGCATCCAAGAAATGACCTTCATGTTCCAGAATTTCATGATTACTTGTCAGAACATTCATGAAGTAAATGTGTATTTTAATATTTACAGTGCAGCTAGAGTAATCTGCAAATTAGTAATTCATGTGAAGATGCAGCATATATAAGAATAAAATAATAGAAAACTAAATACTACTGTAAGGATTTTAAGATTATTGTGGAATACTTGATTGAAGGGATACTGTCATGCTTTAATGTATTTTTTTAACAATCCTTTTACTATTAATATTGCTGGCTTAACATATTTGTTGGGATAATCTGGACTCCTTTTTGCCATTTATGCTTTTTGTGTTTACTGTTTTTTCACTCAGATTGGACAATGAATGTAGATTTTACTCAGTTTCACTTTCGCTTTATTATCGGGTTCTTATTCACTAGCACATGGTGCAAGTGTTTGGATTGCAAATAAATTCAGTGGAATGTTTAAACTTAATCAAATTGCTTTAAATACATACATAAATAAATACATAAATTGAAATGTTCTGTAAACATTTTTAATGCAAAATACAAATTTTTGGCCTAAATTATTTTGACAGGGTCCCTTCAATTGATACTGAATTGAAACGTTTCTTTGTTTCTTGTCTTTTTCATGGATGTTTAAATTTTTTTCTTCCTATTCTGAATGTCTAGTTAGTAAGAGACCTTCAAAACATGTTTTAAAATTAAGCTGGTGAAGTTCAGTTGTGGCTAGAGAATCTGATCACTAATGGGCAGTGTGGGGGCTGCCAGTTAAGGTGGAATGAATTTGGTACATTTTTACTTTGATTCAGAGCTTTCAGTTTAAAATCAAAGTTACAAATGTTTAAAACTTAACTAGGAATTAGTCGCGGGGAATTGTAATGGGATAGGAAACATTTAATTTAGACAGTATGTTTATATACTGTGTGTTGGTACATTGTGTAGTGCAATGGGGAGCCATTTTTATTTGGAGGCCTTTAGGTGTTACATTGTACAAATAATATATTCTCTAGTTCAATCACCATCCAAGTTGGCAGGACACAGGAGTTGCTACCATCTGATAGCTGTTCAGTGTCATGAGTTTTGTGGTGTCAGTCCATTTCTTTTGGACAGATTCCTGTATCACTGAACTGTTACTATAGTTGGCACAAATTGAAACATTCAACAGTATTAGCAGAAAGGTCCAGGATCAAATGGGCTTTGAATTGAACCACTCTCTCATTCCCAAAGATGATATATACAGAACAGATTGATGCACTGTTGCCCATGCTTGGTGGTTTTTTTACACTCACACACTCTCTCTCTCTCTCTCAGTTGTTTTTACAAAGTGAAAAACCAAACCGTTAGAGCATTTATATTTTTGTTTTTTGAATTACTTTTTACTTCATTTTGGACTTGTATGTTTAATTTTAACATACATCCTTAAAGTTTTCATCTCAAAAACTAAGTTGAGCTTAGAATAGAAGAGGAAGCAAAACTCCTCTCTAATATCTTTCTAAGCAGGGACAGTGTGGTGTTACATTATTTGTGCTTGTTACTGCAGCAGTAATTAAACCTGCTTTTAAAAGGGACAGCAGCTTAAAAACTGTACCTCTCTGAAATGTTTTTACTGAATATTGTTAAAAGTATAACACACAAGTACTAAAACTGAGAAGGCTCCAAAAATTGTTTACTTTGCATTTAACGACATTTATTTATTCAGTTTCTCCATTTTCCCTGTATAAGCAGCTAGTTTAGCCAGTTTTCGCTCTTTTATGTGTAACTCATCGCATAGGGAAAGGGTGACATGAAAAAACACTTCAAGTTGGGAACTTATCTCACTTTTTTAAACTGACTAGATTTTAAGTTCATGGTGTTGCTTTTTACAATTCTCTAAACATTGTTAGATGTTGCTTGTCAATTCTATGTTGTAGATGGTATGAAAAACAAGAAATGGAACTGAAGTGGAGTCCCAAATTAAGAAAATGTGTGCCAAGAGCTTTCTAATTTAGGACTAGCAAGTTTGGTTTCATGTTAATGAAATACAACATGAATTAAGGTTGGAAAAAATTTTCACTTTAACATACTATGCAGACTCAAGTTGCCCCCCCCCCCTTACCAGAAATGCAAACCCAAGGTTGCAAAAATTAATTAAAGTAAAAAAATACCAAATGTTAGGTTTCTCCTTCAGTGTTAATTTGGGATTCTCTTGCAAGTACAAGGATCACATTTTGAGATATTGTAATAAGGGCTCTCACAATCATGCTAAGCTGGATATGTCTGTTAAAATACAGTAGATCCTCAGAGTTATGGATATCTCAGGAATGGAGGCTGTTTGGAACTCTGAAATGTTCGTAACTTTGAACAAAACGTTATGGTTCTTTCAAAAGTTTATAACTGAACATTGGCTTAATACAGCTTTGAAACTTTACTGTGCAGAAGAAAAATGCTGCTTTTAACCAACTTAAAAGAAACAAGCACAGAAACAGTTTCCTTACCTTGTCAAATCTTTTTTTAAACTTTCCCTTTATTTTTTAGTAGTTTTCATTTATTTCATGTATTTGCTTTTTTTTGTCTCTGCTGCTGCCTGATTGCATACTCCCGATTCCAAATTACGTGTGTGGTTGACTGGTCAGTTTGTAACTCGGTTGTTCTTAACTCTGAGGTTCTACTGTAATAGTAATAAACTAGTTAACATTGTTCATCTTCAGGGTCAGTACCATATTGAGATTATTGGACAGTTCACCTTTTAGGAACAGATGCTGTCATTCTGCTACCAAGTGCAAAGGTAAAATACATGTACTTTGCACAGGGGACCTAAAAGAGGTTGATTAGAATGTAGAGCAGGAGTCCTTTCCCTCAGTGTGGATAGGCTTTATAGACATGAAAACTGTAGCAGGATCAGTAATAGAAATTGGAGCCCATGCGTATCTTCTGCTGGGGGTTGTGCCTGTTGATTTTTTATTTATTATTTTTTTTAGAATCTCAGGGTTGGAAGGGACCTCAGGTTTCTATACATGGTGTCTCTTCCTCTTACCTCACCACCCTCAGTGGAACCAAGGTAGTAGCAGCATGCTTTGGAGCTGTGAAGTGTGGAGCGGGGCAGCTTTTGGCATTAGTACTATTGTTTCATTTTGTCTGCTGACTGTATTTTATTGATTCTATTCAAAGTGATATCTTTGCAGTGTAACGGCTAGTTTTTTTTATAAATAAAAGATGAAGTTCTTCAGGAACTGAAGTGCTGGTTATGGTGTACTGCCATGTAGTTTCCCATTTCCAACACATATTTCCTATTTGTTTTCTTGTCTCAATGTAAACTGTGAGGTTTGATTTTTTTTAATACATATCATAATATGTATATGGGGTATACCATGTGTCTGAGTTAGTTTTAATGAGAAACCATAACTTTTTGGATTTCCTAACTTGTTTGATTTTGCAACTTTAATCCTATATTAGTGCTAAGGTGTCTCCGCCCCCCACCCCAATGACATATCTTTATGCATGATTGCAGCATTTGTGTGAGGAATTCTTCCTTCCAGATTCTGTAAATGCCGTTGAAATGGACTAGTTTCTGGATTTTGATCAAGTTGAATATACTTTCATGGCACTAACAGAATAGGAAGAATAATAAAGGGACAGTAGTTCCAAGTTTACTTTTTTCTGAAGGTAGCTTGTATGTCTTGCAACTTATATAAGAAATAAAACGTTTTGTTTTTCTTCTTTATGTAGAGCCAGATAAATCCTGGAATCTGCACACAGAAGGAATCCTATATTCATCCCTGTGCTTGTAGAAAACATAAGACCCTAACACAGCATTCTCCCCCCATTATATTGTTTCCAGTGTCCCTGGCTTTTACATCCGTGCCTAAGATCTACAGGCTTTGGGGCTTGAACTCCCTGCCATTTTTACAGGCTGGCAAATCCTAACCATATATTATAAATCTGTGGAAAGCTTCACAAGGGAAACACTGCAAACTTTCCTCCATTCTGGCCCCCTTGATTTTTTTCCTTTAATGGATCAGGGCTCACCAAATGCCTAGTTAATAAATTAAATTACCTACTGTATGTTATTTTTACATAAGGAAAACCTTGATTGGAAGAACTGTTATCATCGTAATGAAATTGCAACATCAGTGCTAGATTTTTAAAATAATGTCTTTCAATTCTTTTAATTTTTTTCAAATGACTTTCACTTCCTTTGGTTTGAATGTTATATATTATATTTATTTACTTTTTTAATTCTCTATTAATGCACTTGGTATCTGAATTTGTAGTTTATGTTTGGGCAGATTGCTGTTCCCATGCAGAGCCCAGTGGAAGTAATTGGGGTTATGTGCAGCAATCTACCTGTGTGTAACAAATTGCAGGATTAGGGCTTTAGCTGGATTTTAAAATAAAATAAGTACAAATCTTAAGGTTGCACAGGAAGGCAATTTGAAAATGCAGACATTAAGGTTTAGCAAACATCCGATGAAGTGGATTTTAGCCCACGAAAGCTTATGCTCAAATAAATTTGTTAGTCTCTAAGGTGCCACAAGTACTCTTGTTCTTTTTGCTGATGCAGACTAACACAACTACCACTCTGAAACCTGTAACCTTATCTCTGACTTCTGGTGTGTAAATAGTCTATATACGTGGTCTCATAATATTCCGCTAATAGATTTTTTCAAAAACCGTAAGGAAAACTAGTTTTCTGTCTAGTTTACTTGTGAAGTTGGAAAAATATTTAGGCTTAAATTTTTCCTTGTGAAATTACAGTTTTCACTTAAAACAATTGCATCCATTACTGTGCGGAAATAATATTTAAACTATATTGATACTTTGAGGTTAGGGGATATGAGACGACATAATGCATACATACATAGTAAAGAAAGAGAACAGGGGTGGCCAAACTGCAGCTTGTGAGCTTCATGCTGCTCTTTTACAGTTAAAGTGTGGCTTGCAGAGCCCGTCTCATCCCCCCATTTTTTGCCTACTAGACTTGGGGGGGGAGCTCAGGGCTTCTGCCCTACGTCAGGGTGTTGGAGATAGGGGTTTCTGTGAGAGACAACTGGTGCCTGCTGAGAGTAGGGAGGGGGCACAATTTAAAGGATCAGCCTCCTCTCCTACCCCCAACATCTTGAGTCATCCTTACTCTGTGTTCTCTCCCTGCAGCTCCCAGGTATTAGCTCCCTGTGAAGAGGCAGCAGGAAACAGCTGGGTTCTGCAGAGAGGGGCCGCTGCTTTAGCTCCATGGGGAGAGGCAGCAGCAAAAGCAGCAGCTCTCCCTGCAGCTCCCAGCTGTTTGCTGCTGCCTCTCTCCATGACCACAGCTCCAAGCTTGCTGAGCACCAGCATCATGTGACCAAGCGGGACCAGCAATCCCTTGCAAATATTGGGGGAGGGGGACATGGGACCCCATGTGCCTCCCCCCACGTGTTGCCTCTGGTAGCGTGTGTGTGTGTCTGTGTCTCTCTCTCTCTCTCTAAGGGCTTCAGCCCCACGGGGCATGCTTGCCGGGGCTCAGGGCTGAAGTCCCGAGCCCCATTAGGTGCACTCCTCTCGAACTTCTAAAGATTGTCGTATGCAGCTTGTAGGGTCGGTAAGTTTGGCCACCCCTGAAATAGAATATTTATACACATAATGCAGCACCATAAGGGCTTTTCTCTGAGAGATCATTATGGCAGTGGATCAGAAATTAAGTTCTAAGTCCCTGTAGGCAAGGAAAGAGATGAAGACCCTGCACACACTTTTTAAAGTTAAGCATAGGTATAAGTTTTCAGAATTGGTGCCTAAATAGTTAAATGAATGAGTGTGGTGACCAGAACTTAAAACAAGCATGACACACAAGATATGATTTATATTTGTTAATTGAGCACAAGTATACAAATATTACTCATGTATAGCTATTACTGGAAAATTTGCTTAATATGATAGTATAATTTAAAAACAGCATTGTAATGCATAATCACCAGTTGGCAGAGTTCTATACTGTACACACTGAAGATTCTGATGCTGTAGTTTTTTGTATGGGCACATACATTATTTGTGCTAGTTTAGATCAGTAGGAAATAAAATTAAAGGGACACTATTAAAGTTGGTATTGGTAAGCCTACAAAATAAAGGAACATCAATTTGAAAATCAAATTTGTCTGAAATATTTTTTTTTTGCTTTTTTAGTTACATGTGACACCTAAGGCCCTGATCTTGCCATCGTAGTTCTGCTTGCAGGATTGGTGTCTGAAATTACTGAAAAATTAGAGAATATATTTTTGTTTTCAGTTTCATTACTTTTTGCATTTGACTTCACTTTGTTTAGTTAGGTTCATCGTTTTGTTGATGGTCCTGTCTCTCCCACTATGCTTTTTTGTTTTTTGCTCTTGACCCTGTCCTTCCTTCCTTGCTGAAAAGTTCCTTGTAACATTAGACATTCAGAAGGAAGATTTTCTTCTGTTTTTTCTTCCTAAAAAAAAAAAAAAAAGTCTAACTACTTAAAGGTTGTTCTATTGAAACTTGGTGTAAAAAATAATAAATTGACATTGCTCTTTTGCCTTGCTATGAGTGCGATCCAGAAGATCGGATGATACATTTTTAAAAGCCAAGTTGTTCCTGCTGTTACAAAATCAAAAACTCCGTAGCTAGACTTGCAATAAACAAACCAATGCAGGCAGATAGATGCTTTGATGACAAGATAACATGTACTAATTTATTTAGTGGAGGGTCTCCTTGAAAGTGAACTGTCTTTTCAGTTAGTCTGAATCAGAGCCCACTGAAGTCAGTAGTCTTTCCATTGGCTATAGTTGCTTGCTAGAGTGAAACATGCAGATCTCTGAATGTGTATGTATCAAGGTGATGGTTGACTAAGAGTGCAGTCATTTCCAGAAGGTGAATGAATCTTTATACTGAGACTATTTTAAAAATAGGACTGTTAAAAATATTTCTTGCATTATGTACACATGGAAAATAATAATGGTTATTAAGTTTGGAGTGCTTTTAAAATATTTTTAGATTAACTAATTACACTTTACTGCTGTTTTATTTTCCTTTTTTTCTTTCCAAGTAAGCCCCCTATTCTGCAAACATGCATGTGCTTAATTTTACACACCTGAGTAGTACCTTGACTTGTGTAAATTTTTGAGATTGGGGCCTTGTTCCCATTAATAGAGAGAATGCTGGAATGAAACACTGTTGCAAGACAGCAGTAGTCATATGTTGTCCGTGATCTCCTGTTGCTATATACTGCAAATACAAAATGCTAAGCAGATGACTTCCAGTAATAATAATGTACTTATTACATTGTTAACTGTATCAAATGATGCTGAACACTGACCATTATTGATCTTCATTTTGACTGATTTATAGAACCCTTTCTGTTGTGTGTGTGGTTTTATTAATGAGTACAGTTTCTAAAGCAAATGATTTATGAATAAACTGACTTCTGGCTGATGTATTTTTAAATTCTTACTCCTCAATAATTGTCAGCCATTCAGCAATCTGCTTTGGCTTGAACACATTCCATTTGTTATAACTAATGTTAGAAAAAATACAGCCTGGACATTTTTATCTTTGAAATGAATTGTTAAGCATGGGCTTTCCTTCCTCTAAATGAATGTGTATGCCAAGAGATTTGAAAAGATGTGCTAATCCTGAAGGAGATAATGGAAGGTTTTCATTACTCTCGATCTTTTCTTAGTATAATCCAATTCCTTTCTAATATTAGATACTTCAAGTGACCGTATCTCTTCATCTTGGTACATGGAGACAGGCAGGCATCCCTCTCTAAGAGGAATAAGATATAACTTTTTTTTCCCACTCAAAAGTTCTATTGAATTAAAGGAGATGCCTTCCGGGGACATTAATATTTCTATATACCATCAACTATTTTGTGGTGATTCTTATACATTACTGAACTTTTAAATTAAAATACAAGCAGTTCTGACCATTTGAGATGGGATGATTTAGTTGGTGTTGGCCCTGCTTTGAGCAGGGGGTTGGACTAGATGACTTGAGGTCTCTTCCAACCCTAATCTTCTGATTCATCTATGATTTACTCAATATGTTGGTGTGAATTAATATTTCAACACATATTTCTTTCTCTTTCAGCTTTACATCTTCCAGTCCAGCCTTACAACATGGGTAAAGTCCTCACACTTCAAACTATGAAGCAGTCTACGATCAGAATTTTTGGTGTTAATAGTCCAGGATATCAGAACATCTTCAATCACAAGTCTGTGACAGCTGTGCAAGAAGAAATCCTTCATCCTTCAAGCCAGGCCTCAACCCTCCTTGACTCCTTTATTAATCTTTATGCATTATCTAGCTTCTATGTTATCCAACCATAACTCCTATTATCTAAACTAATTTTGTTGGTGCTGAAAAACACCCATAATGTGGATAAAGATTAGAAAAAGATGGAAAATTAAATTATTCCCGTTCTAGTGCTCAAGTAGGAACCTTTATTCCCTTTCTCTCAACCCTTGTGACTGTGGGAAATAGCTAGGTCATCTGTGTGCCAGAGTTGAAATTTCTAGTGAATTTTTTTCCTGATTTGCAAATAAATAAATACATTGAAAAAATAATTTAAAATGAGTAGCAAATTTAAGACTTGTCTACACTAGGAAAATAAGGACCTGCAGTTTACCAGTGGTGCAGATTCACTGGTAGAAAGAGTGGAAGTTATAGTGTAGGTAGAACACAAATATATTTATTACAATCCATCTCCTCCGAGTAGGATTAAACAAAACAGTTGTAAATGTAAATTCCTGAGTTACAGCCTCCATAATTGCTATTAACAGTGGAGAGTTACGAGGTACCAGATTTCCTATTTTGGGCACAACCTTATAGCCTTAATTAGTTTATAGGACGCTTTTTTGTGCAATCTTAAATGCAATAAAAGTTGGGTCATCTCATCAAGTTCCCAAAAAAGCTAATTAAGGATACCTCTGTCACCAGACAGTCATTTCTTTTGATAGTTCGCTTCACTCCAGACAGTTCAGAGTGAGGTCATAACAGAAGTATACAACATTCATCCTGATTTGCGAATACTATAGGCTCTGTCTGAAGAGAGAGTCTTATTTTGTCTGCATTGATCTTTAACCAATAGAAAATATACCACTGACAGCATATGTTTCTCCAATAAACCACAAATATCTGGGGCTTTGAGCAACAGTCAGTTTCTCCTTTGAAAACTACCTAGGCCTTTAGATGTATTCCATGGCTTGAAATTATCCTAATTAGATATAAAAACAATGAGGAGTCCGGTGGCACCTTAAAGACTAACAGATTTATTTGGGCATAAGCTTTCGTGGTTAAAAAACCCACTTCTTCAGGTGCACCATCCATCTGAAGAAGTTGTTTTTTTACCCACGAAAGCTTAAGCCCAAATAAATGTTAGTCTTTAAGGTGCCACCGGACTCCTCGTTTTTGTGGATACAGACTAACATGACTACCCCTCTGATAGCAGTTTAGATATAGTTAGAGAAATTAAAGATTCACTTGAAACGTGAAACTTGCCTTATTTTCAGTATTGTTAAAGAATGCTTTAGGTTTTTCTAGTGTAGGTTTCAGACAGGCCAAATCAAAGTTACAGCCCTCGTTTTACAGAATAAGCTCTTTTAGGTTAACAAAGCTGCCAGTATTCAAGGCTCTGAAAAATAAGACATCATACTGAATGACCTAGCTCTTAGACCTGTCCACCACTCTACTTTTGAAAATAGGTAGCCTGTTAGAACCTCAGAGGATCAGGTCTTGAGTGCCTTAACTCCAGAGTTGAAGGTGCTCAATACCTTTTTATGTTTGGGACCTTGGTATTCCTCCTGGGAAAGGACTAGTGCTGACCACATATCAGTCCAAATACTATTCATATATCAGTCTATGGAGATCCTTTCTCCATGCTTGATCATCTTAATCTCTTTTCTTAATTTAGAAAGTAATTAAAATGTTTGGTTATTTTCTTAGTATCTCAAAAAACTTAATGGCCATTAGTTGCAGAAAAATTCTCAGATATAAAGCCTGTAGTTTCCTTGTTCCTTTAAAAAATCTGAAGTTGTCTGGTCTTGCATTTAACATGCCCGCATTTCCATATCGAATTAAAAGATGAGAGTTAAACGGTATCTAAATTTAATTCCACTTTAAGGGCTGCTGCTGGACATTACGTTCCTTGTTTCCTTCAAATTTTAACCAAAATGAATTAATAGTGCCGTGGTACACCAAAAATGGATATAAACATCTTTATTTAAACATGAGGAAAATTAAAAAATTGGGTGTTTGCTTTAAAAAGTCTTTTTTTCAACTACAGTGGAAACATTACATTGTTTTCTTATATGTTGCGGGGGGAGTTTTTGTATCCATTTTTGGTGTCCCAGATCTTGACCAATATTTTCTTATGTGAGGCAGATGTCTGTTGTCTAAGTGGAACATATTCCTGTGGATCATTGAATTGTAAAACAGAAATTCATATTTATGTATACTCCAATCAGGTGTGTGCCCTAGGATTGACAGTAAAGAACAATAATTTTCAGGATTTTAACTTCCCTTCAATATCTGTCTGACTCTGAGTATGCTCATGAATATTTTGGTTGTGGTTGGAATGAGGCTGTGAAAAGTGATTACCTCCAAACCTAACCAACTTTCTCCTGAATTCTTAATTTTGCCAGAATGTAGATCTGAAAATACTCATACCATACTCATAGAAAGCTTTCAGAAACGTGTAGCTTTATGATTGGAACTGAACACATCTATGAGAGCTACTTGCCAGCATGTTTTAGGCAAAATAAGTGCTCATGAACTAAGTATACACAAACAATAGTGAAAAGATTGCTTTTCTGATTCACAAACCAGATAACTGGATTGTTTGCAACAGGAAAACAGTCATGTCAAGTAAAGTTGGAATCTCAGAGAAATTAGCTAGTTGGAAGTGATTTATTTTCCCCCTAAAACTTCTGGACCTAATTCTCCTCTTAAACCAATTTCACGCCTGTATAACTCCATTGACTTTACTTCTGATTTATACTGGTATAAGAGTGATCAGAACCAAGACAACCATATTGACTAGCTTCCTACTCTAGGGTCTCAATTTTCTAGTATTAGACAAATAAGCTTTCAGGTTTTTTGGTCTTTTGAGGTTCCTGTAGTTTCTTAGACCAACTGCCAGTGTCTCAGAGCCATCTGGAATGTTTACCTTCAGTTTCCTAGTGAATGAGAACCAAAGAATTTCCAAAACTCTCAGCATAATTTATGATAGAAATATATTCTTGCAAAGTAGGTGAGTCATCAAATAGCTTCAGCATCGCAACTGTGAGAGGAAGGCAGGTAGGTGAATAGGAATCTGGCTGAGGGGGCCACTTAGGGATCTGGGGCAAAATCAGTACTCGGTCCTGCTAGTGAAAGCAGGGGTCTGGACTCGATGACCTTTCGGGGTTCCTTCCAGTTCTATGAGATAGATATATCTCCATATTTCTTTCTTCTTTCTTTCTGGTTTCTTGGGATCTTTTGACAAAAGGGAGTTAGTAGAACTCTTGGGTCTTTCTGGTTAGAGCAGATTAGGGTTCGCAAATCATTATATTTATCTTGCTTCTAAAGCACTTGCCATAAAACTATTCGAGCTGATGGTCAGCTTTGCACTGTGTTACTTTAAAATTAATGTTGTCTTCTATTTAATTAGTACAGATTCCCTGATCAAGGTGCTCAGCATTAAAGAACCTATCTGCACTTATAAGGGTATTCTTGTGACCAGTATAGATTTAATTCATTCAAAATTTAACCTCATTTTTGTTTTCTAGACTCTTAAAAACAAAATAGAAAAAAGCTCAGAAGGGAAAGATGGCTTCAGATATGAGAACTCTGAAATTTCACATCAGTTGAATAATGGTCCTTAGAGTTAGCCTGTCTCAATTTTAAGGCAAGGGGTTATTTAAAAAACAAAACAAACCACCACTAACAGGAATAGTACTTCATGTATTAAGTCTCTGTAGCTTAGGGAGAGATTGTTTTCTACGTTCTTCAAAAGTAATTTGACTAGAGCATTGCACCAGATGGGCAGAGAATGGAGGACTTCACAATATACCAAAATACTTGCAAAATCATAACCTTGTTAGATACCCATGGTCTTTGTAGACATTAGAAAATGGATGTTATTAACTTTAACTAAAGTTACCTCTGCACACAAAATACAAAAGCAGATATATGAGAAGACCAAATGAGATTATGTACATTTTTAGCAGTCTACATTTCAGGGGTTGAAAAGTTTTCTCAAATGTCCACTGACTTGGGTGAATAAATGTACAAAGTTTTGCAATGTAGTGGAAAAACATAGCATGTCCATGAAAATGATGGCCAAACCAGCCATGGTTTGAAGATGATGAGCCTGTGTTCCATAAAACTACAGAGGAATAAAGCAAAATGTAACAATTTGCTGACATCAGTCATACATAGTTTATTCTATCAGATTTTTAATGGCTTGAGGTTTAAGTAGTGGATTTAGCTGAGTTTTGTTCATTGTCAAAACTTTTGAACATTTTCTTTATGCTTTGGCAGCTTATGCTAGTTCAGTATTTGAGACGTTGCCTATTGCCAGGATGGATTCCTTGATGCCAGTGCAGAGAGTTAACTTTTTCTCGTCTGAGCATATTATCTTTTTAAGTCTTATGTTAATCAGTCTTGAGAGCCTTCTTTTACTTTCCTATGACTTTTTCTCTAAACTGTATTCCTAAGGAGGATATCTTTGTCTGTGTGGAGTTATGGGTGGGAATTCATGTTGAGGTTGTGATCTCCTGGACTATTATGCCACACTTTCTCAGTTTCGAAGATCTAACCATGTCATAAGGCTGGAGTAATGGATGTAAAGCTTAAAAAGAAAATAAGTTATCAGGTAAGAACAAATTGCTCTGTTTTGGTAAATTATTTAACAAGTAGGCTATAGTTAATATGAAATTCTACCTCCCTCTATGCATTGATTGATACTGTTTTGTTTTATTTTCAGGTTTATGGTAGGCTGTGGTAGGTGTGATGATTGGTTTCATGGTGACTGTGTTGGGTTGAGTCTTTCTCAAGCACAACGAATGGGAGAAGAAGATAAAGAATATGTGTGTGTGAAATGTTGTGCTGAAGAAGACAAAAAACCAGAATCTTGTGATCAAAATATACTGGACACTCAACTGAAACTTGAAGCGTATAGAGAAGATAGAACAATGGAATGTGAAAAACCTGGGATGTCAAAGCAAACTCCGACTGGTAATCCCAGTGTAACAAATGACAAAGCTAAGCAGACAGATGATACAATCAAGCACAAAGTCAAAATTTTTAGAAGGGTAAGGCTTGCTTAAGATGGTTAAAGTTCCTTTAAAAATATTCTTTACTATTTGAAATACTATAGTACTCATTCCTTTCAATTAAAATAATTCCCTCCAGGTTTATCACTCTTCATAAAACTTCAGTCTAGGCTAAAACTTGTCATCTAATGTTTTGCTATAGGCATACTGTTCCAAGTAGTTCCTTTAAATTGGTTTGGCTATTTTGAAGTGAGTACTATTGCTAAACTGCTGTTACCTTGTTTTTTTGTGTGTGCACATTGAAATATATGATTTTGCAAACCCTCCCCCATCTTAACCACTATCCTGTAATAACCATTATCTTGCACGGCAGCTTCTGGAGAGGAGGCAGCTTCCCTAAAGCAAGCTGGCTCCTTAACAGAGATGAAGGGGCAGTATAATCTTGCAAGAGGGAAAATTTCTGGAGATGTTCTCGCTCCCAAAGAGGTTCAGAGCTCTCCCAGTGAATACATGTCCAAAGTTTGGTGGTGAAGGGTGATATTTCTAAAAACTTTTTCAGTTCATAATAATAAAGATCTTTTTCTGTTCAATTGCCAACTCCATCTATCTCAGTACATTTATGTACCTGTGCACCAGGGCTTTAAACACTTGATCAGAATACTTCATGATCTTTCCTTACTACTTTTTGTTTTTTTGTGTCTTGTAAACCAACTTCCCAGTTAACTTTTTTCTGGAGGTAATTAGTCTAGTCAGCTCTCTCAATGCAGTCATTCTTATGTAGCTATCTAGAGCTCATGGATTTCACTGCCCTTTGATATAATACTCAATTAAAACTGATGGGGCTTTTTTTTTTTACCCAAAGATACTATTACCTTCTCATTCTGTGTCCTCTTTGTTAAATTAGATCAGATTCCTTATTAGGAATTTGTCTAATACTAGGTGACATTGTTTAACTGATCACCCCAGAGCTAGTCCCATACTACTTAGGAGGATCAGTGTTGGGTTTGTATGTCATGTTGTATTACTTTCGAGAATTGGGTTAGTGGTTCAGCAAGTATGTAGCCCAGTTTGCTATATTATACAATGCACAAATCTTTTAAATGTCAGTGTGACCGAGACATCAAATGAAAGCAACACTTTTGTTTGTTTGAGCAATTTAAGCTTTTTTCAGCGTTGTGGTTTAAATCATGAATTTAATAGCAGAAGGGAAAAAAGATTTAAACGACTAATTGTAATCTCCCCCTCGTTTCCAATTGTTTATTTTCTGTATCTCATTTTGACCAATCAATACTTAATATTTAAAGCAATGAAATGGCTTAGTTTAATTAGTTATTCAGATTCTTTATTTTTAGTATATGGTTAAAATTATGAATGCAATAGTTAACATTTAGTTAAAAAGAAAACAACCCTAATTTATATTCATTGTAATCTGTATATAAATTATATTAATTAGAATTCAGTTGAAGTCGATCACCAACACCAGCATGTAAGATTAACTAAGTGGAAATAAAACTACCTCAACTTTTAAGGCATGTTTCATGAATCCTTCTGTGATGCCCATTCTGAAAATGTACATTATATATTCCACAGATTACACTGATTTGGGTTGACAAGGGGAGTGAAGTGATATCTTTTATATTTCCTCACCCATCTTGTCTCTCATATTCTGGGACCAAAATGGCTGCAACAGTACAAATAGCAACTGATTTGGTTTGGTCAGTTTTAAAGATCAGAAAGAATCCTTAATTCTTTAAACAGAAGATTACAAATTCAAGTTTTTAACTAGTCTGAATTAAAATGTTTTTAAAATGCTTTTTTCAAGTATATTTTATTTTTATTCACCTTTTCTTTTTATAATATAGCTATTGAGAAAGTTTTATATGTTCTTTATATGCCCATCTTTATCTTATCATTTACAGTTTGGTGGATTTAAAAAACAAACTTTATTCAACAAAATAATAATAATAATAAACCTCTTTGAGCCCTTCTCTGGGACCTTAAATGGGAATTAGGCCTTTTAACATCCCCCTGCACTCATACTAACTGAATTGAAGTCAGTGGGAGTCTTTAAATTGAGATTTAGAGAATACTTTTGTTTTTCCTTTTGAGTAATATTTATTTCCTTTCTAACTAGATCTTGTTTGCTGTGCACATTTGCCAGGTTTATTGCATATGAGTTACTTCGTTGACAGGTGTAATCTATTTCCACATATGATATACTTTAAAATTTTTTAAACAGTTAACTGAGAAAATACAGCTGCTTTCAACAAGGAACTCTCTGGAATGCTACCTTGGTAATACAACGGTTAAACACTGCTTCGCGGTAAATTGTGACATCTTTTTCAATAGCTTTTTAAGGAGCATGTCTTTATATCATGTCAGTTTGAGATTTTTATTATACAACATTCTTATTTTTAAAATATACTTTGGGGAAGATTTGTAGCAGTTAGTTCATCTTCACATTTGTTACCATACTAATATGTTAAAGTATTTGTTTCAGGAATCAGGTGGTGTGAGGAATTTGTCAGAATGCAGAGATTCTGATAATAAAAAAGGGCAAGTTCCTATTCGGAAGATGGGACAAACAGTTACACTTCCTCGTCGATGCTCTGAAGAGAAAAGTGAAAAAATAAATAAAGATTCTCTTAGTGTTTCTTGCTCAAGTGAAAAGACCGCAAAATCAGGTAATAAGACTCCAAACAGCAACTATAGTCAGCAAGACATAAAAGTTCTTTGTATAGCAGCGCTGCTTACATTTTGGGGCATGGAACACTTGCTTGTGGTCTGCAGAGAGCAGGCTGCTCACGTGGTGCTGAATCTTTTGGTTTTTTGCTTCTTTTAAATGTTCTTTACCAGTTGAAAAAAGCATGAAAAACTTTCCTAATGTTTCTTTTCCATTTAAGCAGCTTCTATAATTGCTGCACAAGTATTATATGATTGTGAATGGAAGGAGAGGTGGTCTGTGCTATCAAGAATGGGAGAGGAAATGCTCACAGTCTACGAAGTTTGGTCTACATTGAAAAACATAAAGAATCGCTGCTCTAGAAAAATAGGAAATACTATGTGTATGAGTTTACATGTTATGGTTGTTGTAAGGTATAATATTTACTTTGAATTTCTTTATTCTGCATCGAAAATATCACGTGGGTCCCCCCAAATTTCATTGGAAAAGGGAGGAGGAGGAGAGTGTTCTTATTGGTGAGGTCCTTTAGCACATAAATGGTTAAACATTGACCTTTTTAGGTTGGCAGTTAGGCCCAGATTTTTAAAAGGTATTTTGGTGTTGCTGTGCTTAGCATTGCAATGCCTAAGCCTCATTTTCAGGAGGGATTTAGGCACTTAGAAGCTTAAATCACATTGGCAGTGATTTAGGCACTTGAGCACTTTTGAAAAATGAGACTTAGGCTCATAAATCAGTTGGTTTTGCAATGCTGAGCACAACAATGCCTAAATACCTTTATTAAACGAATCCTTTAACTGGCTATTAATTAAGGTTTTATTTTTTCTTCTAGATTATAGGGGCTCGTAGCATTGTTTGTTCTTAAGATTGCTTGACACTTTCCATTATAGGACCTGGTTTTCAGTTCCATATTTCTCCCAAACTTCATGCAGAAATTTTCCATGGTGCCTGCCTCAGTCTGAATTATTTTTAAGTTTCAGCAAAAATAGTTCAGTCATATTCAAGGCTTTGGAGCTGTGCTCCAGCTCCGCTTCAGCTCCAGGCAAAAACCTGCAGCTCCACTGCTCTGGAGCTGCTCCGCGCTCCAGCTCCGCTCCAAAGCCCTGGTCATATTTCGATAAAGGAGATTAGAGGTTAAAAAAAAAAAGTGTGTGTGTGTGAAATCTTTTGACTGTTTTGCTGAGAAGCTTTAGTGCCTTCATGCTTTGGAGCAGGGACTTGAAATTTGGCAGGCAAGTTGCTACTGTGTCATGGATGTGTCAGTTTTGGGGGAAGGGGGAGGAGTTTGTGATTTGCCCGGAGTCAGGTAGCAAGTCGGGGGAGCTGAGGACATAACCATGGAGTACTCCTAATGGTTAGATCGGGGGTTGTCTCCATAATGATCTAAAAAGGACATACTAAATCTCTTATGAATGTGACTCATTAATTAATGTATGTAAAATGTTTTGAAATCATATGAAAGTGTCACTAAAAAGAAAAGTATTGTAACTATTACAAAAACACATGCAACTAGTTCTTCAATTCTGAATTGTTGATCCCTTATCTGAAAAATGAAACCGAAAATAAATAGTTTTATTCTTTTTCTCCTCAGAAATTCTTACAGGGAAAAGAGTGCCAATTTAATTCACGGCTGCTGTTTGAAATTTCATATGCTTAGAAACATAAATAACCTACAAGTTGTATAATTAAAAGGATTACAACTGAAATTATTTTTTCCACCATGCTGGAGGTGGCAGTTTAATTGAAAAATGACATAATTTGTGACAGTAGGTTTAAAGACGCTTGGTATAAGAGCTTGTTTATAATCTTTCATGCTTCTGTCATACAGGTTTAACAGCTGGAAGAAATTTAGGGCTAATGGGCTTAGAAATGCCAATTTCAGTGGGAAAGTTTACTTTAGATTAAAATGAAATTTTATGCACAGATAAGTGCTTTCCACTATGTTAATTTTCAGTTTACTTCACTGAACAATTAAATGTGCATTTTTAGAGAGATTCATGAACATCTGAATTAAAAAGTCAAACTAATAAAATAAAATAAATAAAGTCAAACTAATAAAATCTGGCCTATTTTCTTTTTGGTTGGCTACATGTGGAAGAAAAAATCCGTAAACCAATGGGCTACAGAAGCCCGGGAATAATATTGTTTATCAAAAGTGACAGTAACTCAGAGCTGTTGTTCTAGAAGTCTTAGAAAATTTTCTTGGGATTCTGATCATTTACATGGTTTCTTAAATTAAATTTTAAGGACATTTTTCTTCAGTACACTTTTATAAAGTGTATATATGTGAAATGAATGAACATGTTTATTCTATATAAAAATTAATACAATTCATTTTTCTAGATAGTAAAGTTGATACTTTAAAATAAATATTGTTGCTCATTATTGCATACTACTCTTCTTTGGACCTAAGGCAAAGGCGTCTGATGTGGATTCACTGCTGTAAATTAATATACTTAATAACATCAGTTCTTTTTGGAGCATCTTTCAGAAATAGTGATAGGCATTTCAATAGTAACAATACAGAAATTGCATTATTAGAACAGTTGCATCCGACAAAGTGGGTATTCACCCTCGAAAGCTCATGCTCCAAAACGTCTGTTAGTCTATAAGGTGCCACAGGACTCTTTGCTGCTATTATTAGAACAGACCTGCAGTAGTTGATATAACAAATACCCAAAGCACAACAGGGAACTAACTGTATTTTCTGCTCTTGTTTACTGATGTCATTAAGTCTTTGAAGGGGTGAGATTTTTAAAAAAATCTTAACAAAGACCGTCTTCCTCCAGCCGTTTGTTGGGTGTTGGTGTTAAATAGAAGCCAACAGCTTCCCCCAGAGTTTTAAGACTGACTGAATAAAGATCTTTCCATTAATTTGCTGGTTATCCCTAATGTTCTAAGATAGATAAGATCTGAATTTCCTGTATTTTAAAAACAAGCAGAAACACCCCTTATCCCTCAATATTTATTTATTTTTTTTGGTAAAGAAACCTTTGAAGCTTTAGCCATACAGTTTAAAATACGGCCCACAGATCTATTGTCCACTCTTTTTAGGTCACCTTTATGTAGTTTTTTTTGTTGTAGTTTTAATCTGTTCAGGCCCTTGTTGAAAAAAACAACAACAACAAAACATTCAAGCTACTGTAAAATTATCTTTAAGATTTTAATTTTTAGCATATTTTGATTTAGGTGTTCACGAGAAACAAGAATTCAAGAAAAAGAAAACTGAGAAAGGGGGATCAACTGGTAATATACCTCCACCAGCTGTGCCAGCTTCTAAACCTTCTGCTGATCAGATAAGACAAAGTGTCAGACAATCTCTTAAAGAAATTCTGATGAAAAGGTATAGGTACATTACCAGATGAATTGTCTATTTTCATATATAGTTATTTATTTTTAAAAATCTATACTTTTTTTTTTTTTCCAGACTTACAGACTCCAGTTTGAAGATTCCTGAGGAAAGAGCAGCAAAAGTTGCCACAAGGATTGAAAAAGAACTGTTTTCTTTTTTTCGGGACACAGATTCTAAATATAAGAACAAATACAGAAGTTTGATGTTCAATCTAAAGGATCCCAAAAATAATGTATGTCTTCTTCATCTATAATTCTTTCAAAGAAAGAAATCCTTTAGCTGATTAACTGTTTCACATCCTGGTCGCCACCTTCTTTTCCTTTCTCTTATTCTACAGAAGTCATCTCCTTCCATCTTTCTCCATTTTCTTACCTCCTTTCCCTGTTCAGTTAAGACCTTTGAGTCTCCAATGTCCACATTTCCCCGTGACTGCGCATGCTGCTATACTCCTTCCATTGTCCAACCCTTGTAGTCTGTTTCTCTCCTTTCAGTCTGTTTCTCTGTCTTTCAGCCACTGCTTTTCGCATAATCCCATTTTACACATGTCCACTTTCAGTTCTATCCAGCAGCCTATCCTTCCATTTCACCTTTATTCCATTCATTTCAGAATTATCAATCGCCTAATCCACACCACTACTATAATAATATTTTCCTGTGAAGACATTCCATTAGGCTGCATCACCTCCCTTCCCTCCCACCCACCCACTACCGGCCATCATTCTTCTTGTCTTCAAGATCAGGATTTTTAACAAGAAAATTGTCCTGGTTCATGGAACTCTATCCGTTCCTCTGTTCTTGACGATTTTCTGTTTCACCATGCTTGTATCTCCTCCATAACTACGTGTCCCTGTCTTGGTATATAGATCACTATGTAAGTCCAATGCTGGTGACAAGATGCAACCTTGAGCTCACTGTTCAGTGGGTAATACACAAAGTTCTACAGATCCTACTTCTGGAGTACAAAGAACTAGTTTTTCTTATCTGCTTTACGCAGCTACCCAAGTGGATTGCACCCATTTAATTAAAGTGATTTAAATTGGTATAAAAACTGTGTGCAGACTAGCCTCTATAGTTCTTCCTCCAACCCTTTTTCTGCTGAGTACTGTATGGAATTTGCTACATTCTTTTTAAAGATCTGAAAAATATCTTTCATGAAATCACTGCTGCATTGGGTCTAAGCTAATTTTCCCTTTGAACATCATCATCTTATTATGTGTTTCCGTAACTGTAAATACGAAAGGTTTAAAGAAAAAAAGTTTAACCAATTTCTGGCTTTGCTGTGGGGAAAACAATTAATGGCCTACAGAATTGTTTCCCTCCACAAAACCCATTAATGCTTTTCACAATAATACCTCTTAAGGTATGAAATTGCAGGAATAATGGGTTATAGATAAGAATGTATAGTGTTGGCATTAAGTATAGAATATATTCCCAAAGGTTATTCTGCTACTCTAGTTTTAATTTGCTGCTTATTGATTTGTTGTTAGAAATCAACTTTTTTTTTGCATCACTAATTAATGTTTGTCCTTCTTCCAGATATTATTTAAGAGAGTACTGAAAGGAGAGGTTACCCCTGATCATCTCATAAGAATGAGCCCAGAAGAGCTGGCATCTAAAGAGCTAGCTGCTTGGCGACAAAGAGAAAACAGACACGTAAGATTTGTCAACTACAGCTGTAGAGTGAGATGTGTAATGATCTTTCAGTTTTATTTGGTTTTCAAGTTACCTGTACACTTTCAGAAATTCAAAATACTTATTGGAAAAAAATCCAGTTGGATAGGACTTGACTTGGCTAAGGAGAGGAAGGAAGGGTAGAGACCGTACTCCCATGTGCTAAGCCCAGAGAGGTGAATGTAGTACAGTGGAGTTGCATCATAGGCGCATTTAACTTACGTGATTTTAACTATATGCGCTCGGCAAAACAAAAAAAAAAGGAGAAAAATAGCAATAATACTGTACCTGTAATGCGGGCGATTCGACCTGCCATTCCACTCAGTGAGCGTTTGACTATACGCTATTTTCGCCTTACGCGCTGACTTCAGAACCTAACCCCCGTGTAAGATGCGACCCCTCTGTAACTATTACATTCAAAGGTATATAAAGCTTTTGATACGGTCTCCCACAGTATTCTTGCCGGCAAGTTAAAGAAGTATGGGCTGGATGAATGGACTATAAGGTGGATAGAAAGCTGGCTAGATTGTCGGGCTCAGCGGGTAGTGATCAATGGCTCGATGTCTAGTTGGCATCCAATATCAAGTGGAGTGCCCCAAGGGTTGGTCCTGGGGCCAGTTTTGTTTAATATCTTCATTAATGATCTGGAGGATGGTGTGGACTGCACCTTCAGCAAGTTTAAAGATGACACTAAACTGGGAGGAGTGGTAGATACGCTGGAGGGTAGGGATAGATACAGAGGGACTTAGACAAATTAGAGGATTGGGCCAAAAGAAATCTGATGAGGTTCAACAAGGACAAGTGCAGAGTCCTGCACTTAGGATAGATGAATCCCATGGACTGCTATAGACTAGGGACCGAATGGCTAGGCAGCAGTTCTGCAGAAAAGGGGGGAGTTACAGTGGACGAGAAGCTGGATATGAGTCGACAGTGTGCCCTTGTTGCCAAGAAGGCTACTGGCATTTTGGGCTGTATAAGTAGGGGCATTGCCATTAGATCGAGGGACGTGATCATTCCCCTCTATTCACTATTGGTGAGGCCTCATCTGGAGTACTGTGTCCAGTTTTTGGGCCCCACACTACAAGAAGGATGTGGAAAAATTGGAGAGAGTCCACTGGAGGGCAACAAAAATGATTAGGGGGCTGGAGCATATGACTTATGAGGAGATGCTGAGCGAACTGGGATTGTTTAGTCTGCAGAAGAGAAGAATGAGGGGGGATTTGATAGCTGCTTTCAACTACCTGAAATGGGGTTCCAGAGAGGATGGATCTAGACTGTTCTCAGTGGTACCAGATGACAGAACAAGGAGTAATGGTCTCAAGTTGCAGTGGAGGAGATTTAGGGTGACCAGATAGCAAGTGTGAAAAATTGGGATGGGAGTGGGTGGTAATAAGAGCCTATATAAGAAAAAGACCCAAAAATTGGGACTGTCCCTATAAAATACTAACTAGGGAGGTTTAGGTTGGATATTAGGAAAAAAAATTTCATTGGAGGGTGGTGAAGCACTGGAGTAGGCGAGATGGTGGAATCTCCTTCCTTAGAGGTTTTTCAGGTCAGGCAGGACAAAGCCCTGGCTGGGATGATTTAGTTGGTGATTGATCCTGCTTTGAGCAGGGGATTGGACTAGATGACCTCCTGAGGTCCCTTCCAACCCTGATATTCTATGATTCTATGATTTGAAAAGAAGAGTGAAGAGCTGGATTATGGGATCATTTCAGTCATTTTGTAGTGAGAAAGGTTTAAAGTAGGTGAACCAACTATTTGATGTTACTGATTGGTGGTCCAAGAAGTCCCACCTAATGAGAGATGCAGACAGTTGCTGCTTTGAAAGGGAACATGAGTTGGTGAGAAGGGTTCACTCAACTGTAGTGTCAGTGAAGTAAGGGGGTAGCTTCTGCATCCAAACCAAGAGTCGGATATTTTCCCCTTCCCGATACAGATGCTGCTTCTGCTCTCCTTCTGCTCTGTCTTAAGATTGATGTCTTCCTCCTTACTCTCATTTAGTAGCAAGATTCTGGGGTCACCCCAACACTTATACAGATTTCCTCAAGAGGGGAGACTCTCTTCATATCTGACAGCCCTAGCTTAGGCATCTGTTATTGATATCTGACACATCAGAGCAGTCCCTTGCACCAACAAAAAAGTAAGTAGAGGCTAAAAATCTGACTTGGCAGTTTTAAGAGAATAATCTACAGTGAAATAAACTCCCAATAGTTTGAAGAAATTAATAGTTTAGTTTGGGGATCTCAAAATAGACATCCACATTTAAGTCTCCTGCAGTGACGTTACTCTGGCCATAGGTTGAAAGGGGGAACGAGATTACAGATGGTCCTCTTTTATTGGGAAGACACCTATTAAATGCCACGCAGGCGCTCAGGGCTGTGGTGGGGAGAGATGCCCCTCCCTACTAACCAACAGACTAAACCCAGGAGTGCTTAGACCCATATTGGTCAGCTCCAACTTAATCAGGCAGGTATTAGCAATGAACCTTCTAAGAGTTCATCCTTTTATGTCCTTTAACAAACAAATGATGTCATATTCTATTGCTGACTTCGGTAAAATCAGATTTTGGCCAATTTGCGGTTAGTATTGATTCAACATGCACAATCTTATTAACTATCTTTAATAATTGGGGCATCTACTTCTATCTTATCAGTTATCTTTCAGGTCCAGTTTTTCCAAATAAGTCATTTTTTTCCCAAGGCCTTACTACGACTTCTAACAAACTTGAACTATAAAACGATTGGGTCTAAATTAACTGTTATCACTCAAAGAGATGTTGGACTCATTGTGGATAGTTCTCTGGAAATATCCACTCAATGTGCAGTGGCTGTCAATGTGCAGTGGCTGATCAGATCAGTCATGATTTTGTAGGCCTTTATCAGGAGAAAATAAATAAGGAAGTGTTGTTATTTATTCCTCATAACACAAGAAATAGAGGTCACAGGTTTAAAACAAAGGGAAGTATTTCTTCATACCATGCACAGTCAACCTGTGGAACTCTTTGCCAGAGGATGTTGTGAAGGCCAAGACTATAACAATGTTCAAAAAAAGAACTAGCCGAGTTCATGGAGGATAGGTCCATCTATCGCTATTAGCCAGGATAGACGGGAACGGTGTCCCTAGCCTCTGTTTGCCAGAAGCTGGGAATGGGCAGCAGGAGACAGATCACTTGATGATTACCTGTTCTGTTCATTCTTTCTCAAGCATCTGGCATTGGCCACTGTCGGAAGACAGGATACTGGGCTAGATGGACAATTAGTCTGACCCAAAATGGCCATTCTTATGTTCTTAAGTTCTTATAACCTACAGAACTATGTTTTTTTTTCTTTTTAATTTAATTTATCCCTTTATATCCTACAGCTAAGACTACGATTTAGTCACAGAGGTTGTGGAGCTCCCGGGGGGCAAGGGAACTCCCAGGCAGAGGTGGTGGCACCCCCAAGCTTGTGGACAGCAGTGGCACCCCCAAGCTCCCTGCCGCAGCAGGCCCCCGGAGCCGCAGGTGATGGGGGTACCCTGCAACACCCAGCCCCCACGGGCAGCAGGGACAGGGATCCCTGGAGCTGCAGGCGGCAGGTTTACCTTGCAGCCCCCAGCTGCTGCAGTGGGCTCCTAGCCCCTGCACAGTTGCCCCCCTTCAGACAGTGTAGGGATCTGCAGATCCCCATTTTGTCCAGGATATTTTTAGTAAAAGTCACGGACAGGTCACGGCTTCCGTGAATTTCTTTTTTGCCCATGACCCGCCCCAGATTTTTACTAAAAATATGCATGACAAAATCTTAGCCTTACCTACAGTTCCTGACAAATCTGAAGCAGTTGAAGTAACTTAGGGTATGTCTACACTACGAAATTAGGTCGATTTTATAGAAGTTGGTTTTTAGAAACTGATTTTATACAGTCGATTGCGTATGTCCACACTAAGTGCATTAAGTCGGCAGAGTGCATCCTCACTACTGTGGCTAGCGTCGACTTACAGAGCAGTGCACTGTGGGTAGCTATCCCACACTTCCCACAGTCTCCGCTGCCCATTGGAATTCTGGATTAAGCTTCCAATGCCTGATAGGGCAAAAACATTGTTGCGGGTGGTTTTGGGTACCTGTCGTCACACCCCCCTCCCCCTCCCATGAAAGCAACGGCAGACAATCGTTTCGTGCCTTTTTTCCTGGGTTACCCGTGCAGACTCCATACCACGGCAAGCATGGAACCCGCTCAGCTCACCGTCACCGTACGTCTCCTGGGTGCTGCTGGCGACGCAGTATCACATTGCTATACAGCAGCAGCTCCTTGCCTTTGCGGCAGATGGTGCAGTAGGACTGATAGCCGTCGTACATCTCCTGGGTGCTCCTGGCAGACCTCGGTGAGGTTGATCAGGGGCGCCTGGACAGACATGGCTATCCTCTTCTTAGAGCACCAAGTGGGAGCCAGAGACTACAGGTCATTCTCTTCTTTAAGTTTCGTCTCATGGAGTTTCAGTCCTGCCTGGAATATCATGTGAACTGGAGGCTTCTGCCTCAGGTTGCTCTCCCAGAGGCAGCAGTGTGCGGTCACACCTCCGCTTGCTCCCATGGCTCATGAAGCCTGGACAGTAGTAAAGAGCAGTTCAACTATAGGCTGAGCAAGTGCAGAATGGTGGTAGAATGTGCCTTTGGACGTTTAAAAGCTTGTGGTGCTGTTTGCTTACTAGGTCATACTTCAGAGCAACCAACATTCCCATTGTTATTGCTGCTTGCTATGTGTTCCATAATATCTGTGAGAGTAAGGGGGAGACATTTATGGCGGGGTGGGAGGTTGAGGCAAATTGCCTGGTGTCCGATTTTGAGCAGCCAGACAGCAGGGCAATTAGAAGAGCACAGCAAGGCGCGCAGCACATCCAGAGATGCTTTGAAAACCAGTTTCGTGGCTGGCCAGGCTTCAGTGTGACAGTTGTGTATGTTTCTCCTTGATGCAAACCCGCCCCCTTTGTTGATTTTAATTCCCTGTAAGCCAACCACCCTCCCCCCTTCGAAATAAAGTAACTATTGTTTTGAAACCATGCATTCTCTTTATTAATTAAAAAAAAAATTGGTAACGGACAAGGTAGCCTGGGTGGGGTGGGGGAGGAGGTAAGGAAAAGGCCACATTGCTTATTGTAGCCACACTAAAAATCAAACTGTTTGAATGACAGCCTTCTGTTGCTTTGGCCATCCACTGGAGTGGAGTGGCTGGGTGCCCAGAGCCTTCCCCCCACTCCCATCCGTGTTCTTGGGCGTCTGGGTGAGGAACATGGGGACAAGGATAGGCGGTTATACAGTGGATGCAGCAGGGGGCTGTGCTCTTGTTGGCTTTCCTGTAGCTCCAACAGATGCTTCATCGTGTCCGTTTGCTTCCCCAACAGACACTTCATCGTGTCCGTTTGCTCCCCCATTAGCCTCAACATCGCATCCTCCCTCTGCTATTCGTGCTCACTTAATTCTTTCCGGTCCTCTGCCACTGAATGCCTCCATGCATTAAGTTGTGCCCTATCAGTGCAGGAGGACTGCATAAAATAGGTCAGAAAATATGTCATCACAAGTGCGGTTTTTTTCACTTTCTAATCTGCGATAACCTCAGGGACGGAGATGGTAGGAGGAGCGTAGAAACATTCTATGCTCTGTGATTCTGGGGGACTGCCTGGTCACCCGTGCTGCTGAGTTTGCCACGCTGTCCAAAGAGGATATGAAATTCAAAAGTTCCCGGGGCTTTTCCTGTGTACCTGGCTAGTGCATCTGAGTTCAAAGTGCAGTCCAGAGCGTCACAATGGAGCACTCTGGGATAGCTCCCAGAGACCAGTACCGTCAATTTGCGTCTGCACTACCCCAAATTCGACTCAGCAAGGTTGATTTTAGTGCTGCTCCCCTCGCCGGGGAGTAGTACAGAAGTCGATTTTGAGCCAGTCGACAGAGCGGGGTTGGTTGACCTAATGGGGCTAAATTCGACGTAACCATGCAGTGTAAACCAGGGTTTAGACGGCTGACTTCAGTACTGCTACATTATTTCACACCAGCTGAAACTGTAGCTCCCCATAGTGTTTGTTGTAAAGTTGTAAGACAGTTTTGCATGTGTGTGAAGCCAGATAAACTTGGCCCTTATGAGTTGAATCACTAGTTTGTACTGTTGCTTGCGTTCTAGACACTTGTAATTGTGGTAACTCCTCCTGATTCTCTGGCTGGTTGGTCATGATGCCTATAGTCAGACTTTTTCAGGACAGGGTCCACAGCCGGCAGTGGATTTATCATGAATAGTCTGTGGAGAATGCTGAGAATTTAATCTTAATACAGAGGGCAAATGTGTTGTGTTGAAGAGGCAGTTTTGTGAGCACAGGATTTTTGTAACTGATGTATGCCACCTGAGTGTACCTGTAGTAAGCTTGACAGGGTACATAAGTTAAACAGTGTAAATTAACTTGTATTCTGTACTCTTAGGCTAGTAGCTGTTTCAGATATAATCAAACCTTGATCACCTGACATCTCAATTTTTCGAAATATCTCTTCTTCGCGGTAAACTGAAATCATACTCTGGTTCCTGTGTTTGATTGTGACTGTAAGCCCATCCTTTGCTGCAGAGTTGTGCACCAGAATCTAAGCTTGTGAAGAAAATGTTCCAGCTCAGAATTGGTGTAAGCCAATTAAATGCTGTTTGGCTGAGTTTGCAGTCACAATGAAACCTTGGAGAAGTGCGAGCAGCCCTTGTTCTGCACAATGGGATGCGTACTCTGAAACTCGATGATGATTTAAATTTCAAGGTTAAATATTTAAGTTTTTGTTGGTTGTATTGCAGTAGTGCTTTGGAGTCCCAGTCATGTTGCCAATTGTCAAAGGCACTATACAAACAAAAAAAAGTTCCCCGCCCCAAAAAATTAATATACTTCTTCCGGTGCCTTTCCAATAACTGTGGATACTGTACTGATTTAATTTTATGAGGCTGCCACAGAATTTCTGATCTGCTACGCCAGAGGCCATGCTGGAGAATTTACACCTAGCATGTTCTGCCATACACCAGAGAAACTAGGGGCTTTTTTGTTATAGTAGCAAATTACCTGTGCAAACAAGCTGCCGGGTGTTTTTTTTAATTAGGAGTGATGCTGCCTCTATAAGAGTTTGTGAAGAAATAAGTAGATATAGTGAGAAAATGGAAATTTTTATTATTTATTGTGGCAGCTTCTAGAGGCCTCATAGTGCTAGATACTGAGTTGTAAAGCCCTCATGTTGTAAAGCTTTTCAGTCTTGCCATTATAATTGTTAAATATTCTGTCTCATGTACTGGGCAACAGAATTATTTTAGAGCAAATATAATGATTCATTCTCTTTAAAAATAGAGCTTATTGAATTCTTTGACTCAGTAGAGGGGCAAGGCAAGTTATCCTATTCTTGAAATATGTTCCTGGTAGAGAAACAGTAGTTGTCTTTCATATGGAATGTGTTTCAGAACATGATAATTGTCTGCTTTTTGACTCTGTGATGGACCTGTTGCAAAATTCATGAAGTGATCCTTAACAGAATTGTTTGGCAGATAGATATTTGTTTTATAGATAGCACATGAAATCTGTTAACCAAATTGGGACTATGTGATTAAAAATGAAACAACAGAAAGATGCTACATCTCACAGTTTGTCCTCTAAGTGGTATTTATATAGATAAACACACACATATACTGTGGGGAAAGGGCTAGCAAAATTTTCTTTAGCTGTTGAAAACTTAAAGTAGCATGTCCTAAAATGTGTGGAGAAGGACTTGCTTGTAATTTATTTTGATACATGGATATATGATATATGATAAGCAGTCATTGGCATGGCAGGTGAAGATTTGACACACTATAGTGGGTATGTATTTCATAAAACTACTTGCCTTCATTAAAATTACCTGTGAACTTTAACTTTTTTGTCCTATTTCAGTATTTCAGATTCCAAGCATTCACTTCTAATGCCATATCACGTCTAATGTAGTGTAAATATATGTAATATTGCTGTTTTATAGACAATTGAAATGATTGAGAAAGAACAGAGGGAAGTCGAAAGGCGACCAATAACAAAAATTACTCACAAAGGAGAAATAGAAATTGAGAGTGATGCTCCAATAAAAGAACAAGAAGTAGCTATGGAAATTCAGGTGAATAAGTGGTACTTTATTTTAATTCTAAGAGAAGGTTGATTTTGTTTATTAAAAAAAAAGCAATAGAATTATTGTGCATAAATAATACAGATGATTTATATATAATTTTGTTTTAAAAGGATATTAAAATAAATAACTGAATTTAATTTTGTACTTTATATAGAGGGTTTTAGTAGTGGTTTTTTAAGTCCTAAATTTTAAGGGCTTTTTGTTGTGTTCTTTATCTTGTGATTCTCTGGCAACAGTCAGGTTTTAAATCATACCTTAATTTATTACTGTGGAGAAATCATGACATTTGATATCCTAAGTTTTCTTA
Organism: Mauremys mutica; assembly: GCF_020497125.1. Lineage (NCBI taxonomy): Eukaryota > Metazoa > Chordata > Testudines > Geoemydidae > Mauremys > Mauremys mutica. Next base: position 51,435,911 of record NC_059074.1, read on the forward strand.
AATCTTTTGAAATGTTTGTGGTGTGTGGTGTTTTTTAAAATAATAACAAACTGTAACCAAAGCAAAAGTCTCTCACTTGAGAAGATGAAAGTGTTGAAAGTTCCCAAGTGGTTGACTCTGAGGTAATTGAAATAACATTACAATTAAGAATTTCTGATATAGCATAAATGTTACTGTCTTCTATTAACTGAAATTGATTGCTTGACCTTTCACAGGAACCTACTATGATAAAGATGGTAGAGAAGACAGAAGAGATTGAAAAAGATAAAGAAGTAGATGAATCTTCATTTCCAGATACAACGAGTCAACACAAAAATCATCTCTTTGATCTTAACTGTAAGATCTGCATAGGTAATTATAGTAAAAGTGTATTAAAATTAATAACACTTACCACATAGGTAATACTTTCCAAACATATATCTTAAAAGTTTTTTTAAAAAAAAAAGGGGGGGGAGGGATAAACCTCATTATCCCCCCAATTTGCAGATAAGGAAGGAGCATCATCTTACTTCACTAGTAAACTTTAAAGAGACAGAGCTGTTAATTCTGCTTTGTGTCTGTGTTGCTCTTACGCTGTTCATGGAGCACTGGTGTTGGTGATTAAGACTTGGCTAGGTTTATTGTCAGCAAAGCACAATATTAGCACTCTGTCCAACGGTTCACAGGGACACTTAACACATATGTGCCCATGACAAGGTAACGTCACAGTCAATATAGTGTTGTCTGCTACACTGGTGCAAAGCTGTTCCTCCTCCTATGACTTTTCCTTTTATTCGTTGATATAAACAAGTTATGTTTTACATTCCATATGTTACTAGTGACCATCCTTGATGTTTCGTTCAAACTACAGGGTACAAATTCCTCATCTATTATCCTGTCATTCCCTCCTTATTTTATGAGGAATCTGTGTGCTCCTGTACCATCCTTGCAGGTCAGGAATGCGCTGGTTCACCTCCGGACTTTGGTTAGTCATGGTCCAGCAAGGCCTACAGACAGTATGGAAGTTGATAGCATGGCATAGTCAATAAAGAAGCTCCCATAGGAACTGTGCCTGTCTCGTTGCTGCTCTAGCTTTTCTTTAGCTCTTCCAGCTTTGATAGTGTTTGGTATCTTTTCCCTATTTTCAGATAAAGACCAATTCTTTATTAGTAGAAAATAATTTTTTAAATTTCCTTTCTCAAGGTCGAATGGCACCACCTACTGATGACCTTTCTGCAAAAAATGTGAAAGTGTCTGTAGGAGTTGCACGTAAACAGTCAGACAATGAAGCAGAAAACATAGCAGATGCACTTTCTGCAACGTCAAATATTTTAGCCTCAGAATTATTAGAAGATGATAAACAAGAATTGTCAAAGCCAGCATTCTCATCTATCCCAAGGTAACAATAAACTTCTTGATATCCGTATAAAAAAACTCTTATGATTGTTCTGTCAAGCTAAGATTAATGTAAGTAATATAAGTAAAAACATGAGATATGATGAGTTATAAATAGAGAATGCTGTGTGACTAGTGGGGCACACTCACCTCTCGCGAGCACTCCCCAGTCAAGTGTAAGTGTGTGTGTGTGTGTCTTCTTTTTCTCTCCGTGTGGTCCTCCTTGGGCTCAGGTCTTTAATTAGTCCTGTAGTCAGTGATCTCAGCCCTAGTATTGAGCCGTACTGCAGGGCTTCCCCTGGGAGGCAATGTCCTCACCCTATCTGGGCAGTTCAGGCCCCAGGTCTTTTGCTGGGCCACTAAAGAGTTCAGTTCCCCTTCTGAGGTGCCTCAAAATCCAGGCCACTTCCCCCAGTGACTAATGGGGGTGGAGGGGACCCTGTCCTGCACACTACTTTAGGTCCCAGCCCAGGGACCCTGTATATAGCAGCTGTCTGCCATGTCCTTTTAAGCTGCGCCACTGCTCTAATTCCCCGGGCCACTTCCCTGCGGCCCTGCACCTTCTTCACTATTACTTCAGGGCTTTGTCCTGATGGAGTCGCAGCAACCAGCCCAGAGCTCTTTCTCGCTCTCCCTGGCTTCTGCCAGCACTGTCCTGTCCGAGGTCTTGCAGCCCCTCAGCCAGCCACACACCATTCATGCCCATCCAGCTCCAGCAGGGAACTGAACTCACTCTGGCCCTGCAGCTCCTCTTATACTAGCCTGTTGGATCCTGATTGGCTGCTCCCTGCAGCCCCTTTCTGATTGTCTGTGTCCCACATAGCCACTCTAGGCAGCTTGGAGGACCCTGTCCACTGCCCTTTTCTGGGGTGGGGTGTGGCAGGGCCAGGAGGCCTCCAGCAGGTGGTCTCGGAGGGTCTGGTACACCACATCACAGTGATCAAACTGTCTAAATCAGGCCTGCACAACTCGTAAAGCGGCGAGGGCCACATTACTCCAAAGAAAACAGCTGAGGGCCGAAACCCCCTGGCCCCGCGGAAACACCCAGCACTGCCCAGCCCTGCAGAAACAAACCCTCCTTCCCCAGCGCCGCCCCACCAAAACCGCTGTGGGCCAAAAAGGAAGGTTGTGGGTGGGGAGGTGATACTTGATTTTAAATCAACCAGGGGCTCCCAGCTGAAGAGGTGGCTGGGAGCCCTCAGGGGCAAATTAAAGGGCCTGGGGCTCCGGCGGCTGGGGAAACCCGGAGCTTTGCGGGGCTGGGGCAGAGATTTAAAGGGCCCAGAGCTCCTGCCGCTGAGGGGAGCCCAAGCCCTTTAAATCCCAGCCCCAGCCCATCCGCTGGAGCTGCGGCCAGGATTTAAAGGGCTCTGGGCTCCCCGCAGAGGGCCTGCGGGCCGTATGTTGTGCAGGTCTGGTCTAAATGCTTCTTTAAGTAACTGGCTTTTTGTACCTCTTATAGTGTAAAGTGGCATTACTTTGACAGACCAACTGCAGTTTTAAAATATTTCAAAATAATAGGAAAAATGCAGTTTTCCAAAAGCGGTGTTTGTTTCTTTGAGAATTTTCAATGAAATCTCCCCTTCCAACCTTCAAAGAATCTAAACTTCAATTTCCCATATTCTTTTTCTTTCTTCATTAAATTGATCCACCATACATTTTCTGATGATGGATACAGAACATGCCTATAAATGACATGGCAAAGTGTAAAGATAAAGCTTTTTGCTAAAGATTGCATTGGTTTTGATATATAAAACTAAATATGGTTTTTATTTTTAATGTATAAAGCCAAATACGGGGATTCTAGCTGTCCTGGAGATGGTTCCTTCTCCTCCTCTCTTCCCCCCTCCCACCATGTCTGTCTGTCTCTCTCCTGACAGTAATGATCAGCTGGGGACGCTCTTGTTCAAAGTCCCTAATCTAGAGGATCTGGGGGTGCCCATTGACCTTAGGATTCATATAAACCTCTCCTAATCAAATAAAGCCTAAGTATGTTGATATTTTTGAATGCATTCATTCAGGGCCTAATTTTCAGAAATGCCGATTACCTGAAGCTTTAGTTGATGTTAAGGGGTTTTGAGGATGCTCAGCACCTTTGAAAATCAGGCCCTCAGGATTTTGTTTGATTGAGATTAGTTTGTGGGGTTTGAGATTCTGTTGTTTACAGATTTCTTCATCGTTAGCATTGTCTCTGATTAGTTTACTTTAACTTTATGTGGCTGTTTATAATTCATGCATTTGTGCATAGATGAGATTCTAATTTTTTTGTTAGGCGTGGGCTATCTCTGTAAAACATGATATACTCTTGTATAAATAACATTGCATAGGTTGCAGTGATTACAAACCTTAATTCCATCCTTACATTTTCTCATCAGAAAATAATGCGTTGTACAGTTCACCAGTGCAGGGATGCTTAGAAGACATGTATGTTGATGTTGCTAAGGTTGGAATTAAGATTGTGCGTTCTAGTGCAGTGGTGAGGAATGTGATGTGAATTGTTACTGTACATGTTGGGCATTTATATAATTTAATGGAGGTGGAGTTGGTCAGCAAAAGTGGTGAATGTGATGTGTAGGTAGGAGAATTACGAGAGGACAGAGTCGTCGAAGCCAAGAAAGGACAAGATGTCAAGGAAAAGAATAAGATCAGCTGCATCAAAAGCAGCTGAGCAGGTCAAGGAGAATGAGGATGGAGTGGAAGCCAAATTATAGAGGATCTGGGAATTAAATTGGAGGAGGAGAACTCCAGACAGTTATTGTAAACAGAACATTCAGTGAGCTTAGAGATAGAAGGGAGAGGGTGCAGTAGTTAGAGAGGCAAATGAGGTCAAGGGTGGGCTTTTTTTAAGATTGTAGAGACTGAAGCAGGTTAGTCTTAAGAGGGGAAGGAGCCAGAGGAGAGGGACAATTTAAGGAGAAGAGAAGGGATGAGAGAAGTGGTGAGGGAGATCAGGAGATGGGTTGGTCATTGGGGCAAGTGGAGTGGTTAGAGGAAGAGAGCAAGGAAACTTGCAGCTAAGGGGTTGATGGGTTATAAATGTGGAATTTGAAGTAGTTGAGATCAGTGTAGGAAATTGTGTGGAGAGAAGGAGAGCAAGCCAGGAGTTGATATCAGAGTGGAAGGCTGATGGGGAGGATTTGGGCCGATAGTAGGTGACGGCAACGTGGAGGAGGAGAGGAGTCAGTGCTCTTCAAAAGATGAGGCCATGAGAAGTGACAGGTTTGAAAAAACCTGTTAAGGTACACTTGTAGCTCTCTGCTAAATATCTTCTCAATCTGGAGAAATTGAGTAGCCTTAGAAGAGAGACTGGCGAAATAAGGTACCATATGTTACCTGACAACCCTTCGTGTAATTTTTAGGAACTGCGCTGGAAGCTCAGAAATCTAGCTGTCTACCCCTTTCCCTTATGATCTGGCTGTCTACCCCTTTCCCTTATGATCAACTACACAAGTTCCTCAACAAAATAACTGAAAATTCAATATTCCGCGACAGACTTAATATGACCCTTTTGGTCCCTTCTAGCTCTACGATTCGAAGGATGCTACAGATCTTACTTTCATATAGCTACTTTTAGTGAGATGGATTTCAAGTATTGTACTAATTTTCCTGATCACATATAATTATAAAGGGCACAGTCTAATCATTTTTTTTAACCCGTTTTCTTTAGATCAGAGACACCTGGTACTGTTGAAAGTGAAACTCTGTTCCTGGCTCGACTGAACTTCATCTGGAAAGGTTTTATCAATATGCCCTCTGTAGCAAAGTTTGTTATCAAGGCCTACCCAGTCTCTGGCTCTTTTGAGTATTTAACTGAGGTACTGTATGTTTGTTCAAACATTTATATTTACCATGAAGAATGAAAATTTAATTTAAACGATTTATTCATTTGCTGTCTCTTATTTGGGATCAGATAAAGCGATCAGAGTTGTACTGAGCTGAAAAGTGAAGTCTGATCATTATGCTAAATACTGTACTGGCAGGTTGACTTAGATAAGTATTTATTTAACAGTAAGTATATTTAAGCTTGCCTCAAAGGATCCCATGGTTTACCAAGATGTAAGCTTTTTTGGAGTGTTTCAGGACATTCCTCTCCTATTTTGTGTTTCTTGAAATACCTTTCCAAATACAGGAGTAGTTGTAAAGCCAATCAAAGCAAGTGAACCCAAATAATCAGAGGATTGAGGAATCAACTAGACATGTTAAGACACGTTTGCTAAGCATACATTTGCTTTTCCTTAAATTTTAAACTTACGTGAAGTCTATTAAAATGATTGCCATACCAATCTGAGCAACAACACTTCCAGGGCTGCTCTTGGGAAGATTAAACTATCCTTACCTTGCATTGGTGCCCTTTCTTCTTCTCTGTAATGTTCATCACTCTCTCTGCAGAGTGCAGGAGAGAGGCAAGACAAAACTGGCCATTGAAAGAACAGCCTCAGTGGTGTTAAATTTCTGGTTAGCGGTGAGGAAGTGCTAGGTCAGTTTTACATTAAACAACTTTTTTCTTTAAGCAAGCAAAAACCTTGTTATATGGAGGAAGAATGCTCACTGTGGTTCCTGCTGAGCATGCAGGCAATCACAATTTGTATAACACAAACTGCATCCTTTGTTCTAAGTCAGTCTGCAGTTATGGTCCGAATTCTTATACCATAATAATATAAATTGATGTTTTGTACCTTTTTATAGATTAAATTTTGTCATTTTTCATTGTTTGTTATATTCTCTTCAGAGTCTGAGATAGGGAAGATGATGATGGGGTTATAAAATGTTTATAACGGTAATCTTTGGGAATAAAAATATGATCAAAGGTATCACAATGCTCTGTATTTGTGCAAGCTGAATCAGATACAGTACCCTTTTCAGCTTTATAATCAGAGTTAGATTTTCTGTTAGCATGATTACATTTACTTAGTGCAGTGCAAAGCATGCAATACACTTTAGCATTATAGGAAGATATGTTATAAAACCCCTACACAGTTAACTCCTGTGTCTCAATTTCAGTTATTTTTTCATGTTCGTTTTCATTATCTGAGTCAGATGCCACCAGCAGAAGGTTGATTTTGTTTTTTGGTGGTTTAGATTCTGTAGTTTCCTCATCGGAGTGTTGCTCTTTTGAGACTTCTGAAAGCATGCTCCACATTTCGTCCCTCTCATATTTTGAAAGGCACTTCAGATTCTTAAACCTTGAGTCAAGTGCTGTAGCTATCTTTAGAAATCTCACATTGGTACTTTCTTTGCACTTTGTCAAATCTGCAGTGAAATTGTTCTTAGAATGAACACCACATTCTGGGTCATCATCTGAGACTGCTTATAACATGCAGTATATGGCAGAATGCGGGTAAAACAGCAGAGGACATACAATTCTCCCCCAAGAAGTTCAGTCACAAATTTAATTAATGCATTATTTTTTTAACGAGCATCATCAGCATGGAAGCATGTCCTTTAGAATAGTGGCCGAAGCATGAAGGGGCATACAGATATTTAGCATATCTGGCATGTAAATATTTTGCAATGCTGGCTACAAAAGTGCCATGCAAATGCCTGTTCTCACTTTTCTGGTGACATTGTAAATAAGAAGAGGGCAGCATTATCTCCTGTAAATGTGAGCAAACTTGTTTGTCTTAGCGATTGGCTGAACAAGTAGTAGTACTGAGTGGACTTGTAGGCTCTGAAGTTTTACATTGTTTTGTTTTTGAGTGCAGTTACGTAACAAAAAAAATCTACAGTTGTAAGTTGCACTTTCACAACAAAGAGATTGCACTACAGTACTTATATGAGGTGAATTGAAAAATACTATTTCTTTTGTTTATCATTTTTATGTGCAAATATGTATAATAAAAAATAATATACACTTTGATTTGAATTATAACACAGAATACAATATATATGAAAATGTAGTAAAACATCCAAAATATTTAATAAATTTAAATTGGTATTCTGTTGTTTAACAGTGCGATTAAAACTGTGATTAATTTTTTTGAGTTAATCACGTGAGTTAACTGCGATCAATAGACAGCCCTACTGAAAATCTTTTATTTATACCTATTGTTAATGATGTATAATTACAGGTGTAGAAGTGTGCAAGAGGTACTTCGGATTCCATTACACATTATTGGTTTTATATTGAAAAACCCAACTGCATGGTTTAATGCAAACTAGTTTGTTTCCCTGAAGTGGCATAACTTCTGCTGATAAACTAAATCATATGTAATATAAGCGTTTAGGAGCTAAGTTCCTCTATTATTTTTGAAATCTATTTCAGTATGTACAGTGGGTTCAAATTGTATATCTGCTTTTCTGACAGGACTTGCCAGATAGTATCCAAGTAGGTGGCAGGATATCACCTCACACTGTTTGGGAGTATGTAGAAAAAATAAGAGCTTCAGGGACCAAGGTAAGGAAGAAGCTTATACTTTAAATTAGAAGACCTTAAATGTCTGCTGCAGTGCCAATATTGTGTATATATAATGTTTTCAAACAGTTCTCTGTTGAAAATAGTATGACTTTATGTACACAGCAAAAACTGATACATAAGGCTGCTATCCTTTCATTGCTCAGATCCCTCTTGAAGACCCATTTCTACTGTGATGCTTAAATATAAATAATCCAATTTGAGGGTAGTTGATATTTTTGTTGGGACCTAGGGTTTGGAGTTGATAGCATATCTTATCCCTCCTTCCTACTGTTCATTTCTGGCTTGTCACTCCTCCGTTCCCCTCTCTCCAGTTTTCACCCAGCTGAAGTCAATACAGACATTAGTCAGGTGGTTCTGATTTGCCCTTGTGTGCGAGAAGAGACAAGGAGTTCCTCCCTCTTCTTCCCCTTTCCCATACCTGGTGTTATGGTTCTTGCCTTTCCACTGTAGCAATTAATGATATATCTTAAACACTAAAAATGGTGCAGAATACATATTCTCCTTCAAGTGATTGCTCATGTGTATTCCACAGTAGGTGTGCGTGCTCGCCATGTGCACCGGTGCTGGAAGTTTTCCCCTTAGCAGTACCCATAGTGAGGGAGCCCCTCTGCGACCCCTGGAGTGGCGCCTCTATATCACGCCATAAAGGGGGCTGCGCACTCTCCCGCACCCTCAGTTCCTTCTTGCTGCCAATGAAGATAGTTGGAACTTGTACTCCAGCTTTGCTGTAGTGTCTTCCTTAGTAGTACGATCTTCAGCTGTTACTAGTTTCTCCATTTAGTAGCCTGGCTTGGGGCATGCCCCGAGCCCCAAGCTTCAAGTCGTGCGACTCCTGTCGCAATTCCATGCCCAAAAGCAATCCACACTCCGAGTGTCTTCACTATCTGGGCGAGGCTCATATAAGTGAGTGTTGTAAAATCTGTAAGTCCTTCAATTCCCGGACTAAACATGAACGTGAGATCCAACTCTGGGCTCTGCTTATGGAGTTGGCTCTGGCCCCGGCACTGGCGTGCTGACCCGACCCGGCGCCGGGCACCGCGTCCTCGGTGCGGAGCGAAGCCCCATCCACCAGTCGGCACCGCTCCTCTGCCAAGAAACAAGGCAAGACCCAGCGGTGCCGAGACAAAGACAGGGGTGAGACTGGACCCGAGTTGGGCAGCCTGCGATCCTCCTCGGGACCCAAACCTCCCACTCACGCAGAGCAGAGTACTCCGGCCCCGTCAGCGTGTGCCTCCCCGACAGTGAGGATTCCATCGATGCCGGAGGCAGCTCAGGCAGCGCGCGACATCCTTGTCATGCCAGTACCGAGCGGGCCACCCGAGTTGGGGCCCTGGTCCTGAGGAAAGCCGCTGCCGGGCGCCCACGAGCCCTCACCGGCCAGGTCGGAGGTTGAGGTCCCTGCTTGATCCACGGGGCCTTCCTGTAGCCCGCGTCAGGTTTCCACTCCGTTGTCGGGGTTGCCTGGGAGTGAGTCGCTGGAGTCTTCCTCGGCCTCCAGGGGACGCAGGCACCAGGACAGAAAGCGTTGACGCTCCTCGTCCAGCCACAGTGATAGCAGGTCGTGACGCCATCGGCACCGCCGATCATACCATGGCGTGCGCTATGCTCGGAGTGCATCCCGACAGTCACCGGCACCGACGCGTTGTAGCCGCGGTAGCCAGCTGGAGTCCAGAGATAGTACTTCTGACGTTTACGTCTCGTCGTCGAGGTCTAAATCCCGGGGCCAGACCCGACATAGGTCTGCACGAGATGAGACTGCCACACCACCCTGCGGACTCTCGGCCTGTATGTCCCGCAAGCCAAGGACAAACCCAGGCTGCATCCCTCGGCTCCCCGCATAAGAGGCAGATATGAGCCCCCGCCTAAAAGGCCTAGGGACCAGAGGCGCAGGTCACAGCGCCAGTCCCATTTGGCCCCACTCCCCGGACTCTCGAAGGGCAAGAGGCAAGGGAAGAGGCGTTTTTAACTCTTTGCGGGGGGCCACCTGGCCTGTTGCCAGGGAAACCTCCCCAGTTAATAAAGTTTTTTGGCAACTGTTTATCGGCCTTCAGAGTGCATTGGTCCTGTATAACGTCGGACCAGTGGGTCCTCCGTACCATCTCCGAGGGATACAGGCTGCAGTTCGATGCAACCCCACCACATCATTCTCCGTCCCGGGGTGTCCCTGGGGACCCGGAACATACCCTCCTTTTAAATCAGAAGGTGATGCGCCTTCTCGCCCTAGGCACGGTGGAGAGGGTACCTCGGGAATTCCAGGGCAAAGGGTTTTACTCCCGGTATTTCCTGATCCCGAAGGCGGGCTCAGGCCCATCTTCGACCTGCGGAATCTCAACCAGTTTCTGGTTTGCTGCAAATTCCGTATGGTCTCCCTGACCTCTATTATTCCGTTCCTGGACCCGGGGGATTGGTTCGCATCCCTGGATCTCCAGGTTGCGTACTTCCATATCCATATTTTTGAGGGTCACAGGCGCTTCCTCCGCTTCCTGGTAGGGACAGACCATTACCAGTTTACGGTCCTTCTCTTTGGCTTTTCCACGGTCCCCAGGGTTTTTACCAAATGCATGGCAGTGGTGGCAGCCCACCTCAGGAGGAATGGGCTGCAGATCTTCCCCTACCTGGACGACTGGCTGCTCAAGGGCAAGTCTCGGTCCCAAGTGCAGGCGCAGATGGAATTCCTGCTAGATACCTACACGAGTCTAGGCCTAGTGGTGAACAAGGAAAAGTCCACGTTAGTCCTGGTTCAGCGCATACACTTCATAGGGGCGCTATTAGACTCCCTGGTAGTCATGGCCTCCCTCCCCCAGGACAGGTTCAAGACGCTCAAAGGTCTCATCACCTCGGTCACGGCCTTTCCGGTGATGACAACACGGGTGTGCCTTCAAATCCTAGGCCATATGGCAGCATGCACCTCCGTGGTGCGACATGCCAAGCTCAGGATGAGGCCCCTCCAACTCTGGCTGGCTTCCCAGTATTCCCAGGCCAGGGACGACCTGGACAAGATTGTCACATTGCCACCCAATGTAGTAGCCGACCTGCAATAGTGGTCCCTCCCGAGCAACATGCTTCAGGGTATCCCCTTCCGGGAACCCCCTCCCTCACTAGATCTGGTGTCATACACCTTGGACTTTGGGATGGGGAGCCCAAGTGGGGCGCTTCAAAACCCAGGGCAGATGGTTGCCCTCGGAATTGCATCTGCACATAAATGTCAGGGAGCTCAGAGCGGTACGCCTGGCGTGTGTAGCCTTCAGCCAGCACCTAGCGGGGGAGATGGTCAGAGTCCTCACGGACAATACGACCGTGATGTATTATATCAACAGACAAGGGGACACGTGTTCCATGGCCTTGTGGCCAGGAAGCCCAGCTCCTGTGGGAGTTCTGTATAGCCCGCAACATCCTTCTGAGGGCTTTTCACCTGCCCAGCAGGCGCAATACGCTCGCAGATCGCCTAAGCAGGTTCTTGTCCCAACAACATGAGTGGTCACTAAACAGGGAGGTGTCCAGGCAGCTCTTCCTAGAGTGGGGCACTCCCCAGGTAGATCTATTCGCCACCGTCCAGAATCGCCTATGCCCACGATTCTGCTCCAGGGCGAGAGAGGGCAAAGGGGCGATATCGGACGCGTTCCTAATCCCATGGTTGGGCCGCCTGTTCTACACCTTCCTGCCCTTCCCCCTGATAGGCAGGGTCCTACAGAAGGTAGAGGCAGACGGGGCTCAGATTATCCTCATAGCCCCAGATTGGGCCCGTCAACGTTGGAACAGGACTCTCCTGCAGCTTTTAGTGGACCGCCCCGTGCAGGCTGCCGCTCTGACCAGATCTCTTCTCCCATGTCTCCTCCACCCCAACCTGGCCACGCTCCACTTGACAGCGTGGCTGCTCCGTGGTTGAATGAGGAGGAGAGGAGGTGTTCTGAGGATGTTAGACAGGTCCTGCTCGAGAGCAGGAAACCGTCCTCACATCGAACCTACCTGGCCAAATGGTATCGGTTCTCCAGGTGGGCGAGGGAGAGGGGTTCTTCCTCCTCCTCCGCATCTCTCCAACTTATTCTTGATTACCTCCTGTCCCTTAGGACCCAAGGGCTGGCGCCCTCCTCAGTCAGGGTGCACCTGGCGGCCATTTCGGCTTTCCACCCCCCGGTGCAGGGCCACGCGGTGTTTTCACACCACATGGCCTCCCAATTCCTGAAAGGGCTGGATTGGGCATTCCCTTATGCTAGACGCCTGGTCCCGCTCTGGGACTTGAACCTAGTGCTGTCCCGCCTCACAGGGCCTCCATTTGAGCCCTTGGCCACATGTTCTTGGTCCCACTTATCATGTAAAGTAGCGTTCCTGGTAGCTATCACCTCAGCCCGCCGGGTCTCGGAGCTTAGGGCCCTGACCTCCGAACCCCCATATACTGTCTTCCATAGGGTTAAGGTCCAGCTCTGCCTGTACCCACCTTTCTGCCGAAGGTAGTCTCGGCTTTTCACATGGATCAGGACATCTTCCTCCCAGTCCTCTGTCCTAAGCCCCATGCCTCTAATGAGGAGCAACGCCTGCACATGCTAGATGTGCATAGTGCGCTGGCTTTTTACTTAGACCGAACCAGGCCATTCCTTAAATCCCCTTAGCTTTTCATTTCTTCTGCCGAGCGCATGAGGGGGCGACCGGTATCTACCCACCGGATCGCCCGCTGGATCACCTCGTGCATATGCACTTGTTACGACCTGGCAGGGGTTCCCCCACCTCCTATAGTCAAGGCTCATTCAACGAGAGCTCAGGCCTCATCTGCTGCCTACGTGGCTCACGTCCCTATTCAGGACATCTGCAGGGCTGCTACATGGTCCTCTGTCCATACCTTTTCATCGCACTATGCGATCATCTCCCAAACGCAGGGTGATGCCGGGTTTGGTAGGGTGGTGCTCTGCCCTGGTAACCCTTAAACTCCTACCTGCCTCCATCAGGTATTGCTTGGAGTCACCTACTTTGGAATACACATGAGCAATCACTCAAAGGACAGTTACCTGTTCCGTAACGCGTTCTTCGAGATGTGTTGTTCAGGTGTATTCCACATCCCGCCCTCCTTCCCCTCTGTCGGAGTTGTCTGGCATGAAGGAACTGAAGGTGGGGGGGAGCGCGCAGCCCCATTTATGGCATGATATAGAGGCGCGACTCCAGGGGTCGCAGCAGGGCCCCCCCACTACAGGAAAGGAAAAACTAAGGGAAAAACTTCCAGCACCGGTGCACGTGGTGAGCCCGCACACCTACTGTGGAATACACCTTAGCAACACATCTCGAAGAACGCCAGTTACGGAACAGGTAACTGTCCTTTCCTAAGGAGTGTTGGTAGAATAAAATACGAAATGTTCAAAATTTGGCATGCCTTCTGAAAAAGCTGGTATACAAGAATCAGCAGACAGAGAAAATATTTTATTTTTTTGTCATGTACAATCAGTAATTTTATTTTCTGGAAGCTTCTCATTCTGTTTTCTCTTAATGCTTCAGAGAGACTTTCCTCTGCTGTCTCCTACTCATCTGTCTCTCTATTTTGTCATCTCTTTTTCTAGTCAGTTGTTTCCTCTTTTCTGTGGATTGTATATTTACTTGAAGACCAAGCACTATTAAAATTTACTTTAAAAAACACAATTTGTAAACACTTCACACTACCTTTTTTAAACAGGAAATTTGTGTAGTTCGCTTCACCCCGGTAACTGAAGAGGATCAGATTTCCTATGCTTTGCTGTTTGCATACTTCAGCAGCAGGAAGCGTTATGGTGTAGCTGCCAATAACATGAAGCAAGTGAAGGATTTGTATCTTATCCCTTTAGGTGCCTCAGACAAAATTCCACATCATCTTGTACCTTTTGATGGACCTGGTAAGTACAATACAGAGCTTGGAAATTTACATATAGTGGCACCTCCCCCATGAATGAAATATGAAATGTACCTGGAAACTAAAGTTTAACTTAAGTTACAACAGTGTTTTTGAGAAAACTGAGTATTGCACATCTTATTTGAATAAAACATTACTGAATATCCTGGTGTTATGAGAATCTTCTGTAACAGATTGGAAACCAGTTTCCAACCCATAAAATTATTTGGATTAATGTGTTTAAATATTTAATCCATAAAAAGTCTTGTGATTAATGTTTAACCCACACTGCCATGGGGCAGGGGATAGAGGGAAAGGTGAGAGAAGGTCTGATATTTAGTACAGCTCAGTGAATAGAGTGATGCAAGTGACTTCTGGAAGAGGTTTATTCACATTCACTCTGATTTATTTTCATGGATGCTGTCATGTAGATAAACCCTAAATTGAGTCAAAAAAAACCTTTTTAGTTAAACCAGGGCTAGTTTCTTGTTTAGTCAAAGGCTTTAGGTGAGAGAAGTGCAACTTGAAGAAGTGAACCCATAATGTGTAGGCATTGTGAAGTCATGTCTCTGGTTCCTTGGTCCTGCTTGGGGCCAGCAGTAGTGTGAGTCTGGGGCAGCTTTTATAGATACTGAGGGCTCTGGATTGTGGGGAGGAAAACTCACCTATATGTGCACCTTTGGTGCCCAGGTCCACTGCAGTGGTGGTCTGTTAAGTCTTGTTGAAAGTCTCTGGGTAAGGATAAAATGGGTAAAAAAACAAGGGTGATGTCATGGTAGAACAAGAGGTGGATGAGGCTTTAAAAAAAAAAATCGTAACAAAATCATCCAAAGCACAGGACTTGGTGGTGATGCAGGACTTCAGCTACCCAGACATCTGTTGGAAAAATAACACAGCAGGGCACAGATTATCTAATAAATTCTTGGAATATATTGGAGACAGTTTTTTATTTCAGAAGGTGGAGAAAGCTCCTAGGTGACAGGCTGTTCTAGATTTGATTTTGGCAAATAGGGAGGAACTGGTTGACAATTTGAAAGTGGAAGGCAGCTTGGGTGAAAGTGATCATGAAATGATAGAATTCATGATTCTAAGGAATGGTAGGAGGAAAAACAGTGCAATAAAGACAATGGATTTCAAGAAGGCAGCCTTCAGCAAACTTAGATAGTTGGTAGGTAGGATCCCATGGGAAGGAGGTCTAAGAGGAAAAACAGTTCAAGAGAGTTGACAGTTGTTCAAAGAGACATTATTAAGGGCACAGGAGCAAACTATCTCATTGCGTACGAAAGATAGGATGTATGGCAAGAGACCACCGTGGCTTAACCAGGATATCTTCAGCGATCTGAAGCTCAGTAAGAGACCTAAAAAAAGTGGAAACTAGGCTAAATTATAATGGATGAATATAAACACACAACACAAGCATGTAGGGACAAAATTAGAGAGACCAAGGCACAAAATAACATTAAACTAGCTAGAGACATAAAAGGTAACAAGAAAACATTAGAAGCAAGAGGGAAACCAAGGACAGGGTAGGCCCATTACTCAATGTGGGGGGGGAAACAATAACAGAAAATGTGGAAATGGCAGAAGTGCTAAATGACTTTTTTGTTTGTTTTCACCAAAAAGGTTAGTAGCGATTGGACATCTAATATAGTGAACGCCAGTGAAAATAAGGTAGGATCTGAGGCTAAAATAGGGAAAGAACAAGTTAAAAATTACTTAGATAAGTGTCTTCAAGTTGGCAGGGCCCTATGAAATACATTTTAAAATACTCGAGGAACTGACTGAGGCGATACCTGAGCCATTAGTGATTATCTTCGAAAACTAATGGAAGACGGAATAGATTCCAGAGGACTGTAAAAGGGCAACTATAGTGCCAATCTATAAAGAGAGAAATAAGGACAACCTGGGAAATTACAGACTAGTCAGTTTAACTTCAATACCCGGAAAGGGAATGGAGCAAATAATTAACCATTTTTCAAACATCTAGAAGATAATAAGGTGATAGGTAACAATCAGCATAGATTTGTCAAGAACAAATTGTGTCATACCAACCTAGTAGCTTTCTTTGACAGGGTAACAAGCCTTGTGGATAGGGGGAAAGCAGTAGATGTGGTCTATCTTGACTTTAGTAAGGCTTTTGATACTGTCTCACATGCCCTCCTCATAAACAAACTAGGGAAATACAACCTAGATGGAACTACTACAAGGTGGGTGCGTAACTGGTTGGAAAAGTGTTCCTAGAGAATAATCATCAGTGATTCACAGTCCAGCTGGAAGGGCATATTGAGTGGGGTCCTGCAGGAATCAGTCCTGGGTTTGGTTCTGTTTAATAGCTTCATCAATTACTTAGATAACGGCAGAGGGAAGACGCTTATAAAGTTTGTGGATGGTACTCAGCTAGAAAAGGTTGCAAATGCTTTGGAGGATAGGATTCAATTTCAAACTGATCTGGACAAACTGGAGAAATGGTCTGAAGTAAATAGGATGAAATTTAGTAAGGACAAATGCAAAGTACTCCACTTAGGTGGGAACAATCAGTTGTACGCACACAAAATGGGAAATGACTGCCTAGGAAGGAGTACTGTAGAAAGTGATCTAGGGGTCATAGTGGATCACAAGCTAATTGAGAGTCAACAGTGTAATACTGTTGCAAAAAAAAGTAAACATAATTCTGGGAAGTATTAGCAGGAGTGTTGTAAGCATGATGTGATAAGTAATTCTTCTGCTCTACTCTGTGCTGATAAGGCGTCACCAGGAGTGTTATGTCCAGTCTGAGCACCACATTTTAGGAAAGATGTGTACACATTGGAGAAAGTCCAGAGGAAAGCAGCAAAAATGATTAAAGCTCTAGAAAACATGACCCATGAGGAAAGATTGGGGAAAAAATGGGTTTGTTTAGTCTGGAGAAGAGAAGACTGAGTGGGGACATAACAGTTTTCAAATACATGAAAGGTTTTTACCAGGAGGAGGGAGAAAAATTTTTTCTCTTTAACCTCTGAGGATAGGACAAGAAGCAATGGGTTTAAATTACAGCAAGGGAGGTTTAGGCTGGACATTAGGAAAAACTTCCTAACTATCAAGGTAGTTAAGCACTGGAATAAATTGCCTAGGGAATCACTGTCATTGGAACTTTTTAAGAGCAGGTTAGACAAACACCTGTCGGAGTTGTCTAGATAATACTTAGTCCTGTCATGAGTGCAGGGCACTGAACTAAAAGACCTCTCGAGGTCCATTCTAGTCCTACGATTCTATGATTCTCTGTTCCCATTTGGGGAAATGATTGTTGGGTGTAGAATGTTCAGTAGAACAGCTGGCACTCTTCCCTTTAACGTCTATTTGTTTCAGTTCTTTATTCTGGCAGTTAATATCGTGAATCCCTACACATACAAAAATCTGAATAAACTTAAATTGAATCATTATTATTTTAAGTGAAACTTATGAGAAATTATATGCTAAAAAATCACAGTTAGCACTTGTATACATGAATATTAGTTACAGATGACAAGCTGTATACTTAGATTTTGCATTCCAAGTCAGGCATTTGAAATTTTTACTTATTTACATAGTAGCAAGGCTTAGACAACCTAAAAATATATCCTTATATTCTTTATGGTAAGACTTTTTTGTGTAGAGCTGGTTTTTTTAGGCTGAACAACCTTGACATTGACCCTTCGAAAATTATGTATTTGTTATGCAATTTTTATATTCAGTTTTCTTCTTAATGAAAACACTGATGCTCCAACCACACCTGCTTTTGCTTGGCCATTTTGATTATGCTGGAGCCCTGGAAAGGGGAGTTTGTGCCACCAAAGGATTACCTCTACTTTGAGTTGGGGGAAAACTCAAGTAACTAGTTAAGGTGGCTTTTATATCCCCTTTCTGCTGTAGTGGGGCTGGGGATCTAGGCCAAGATATTTGAGTGTTGTTCATTTTTATTTTTAAAGGATTTCCCTGGGCTAAATTCATTTAAATATGAGGGCAAGAAATTGACAGTGTTTGTGTTTTGATTGTGAGATAGCCATTACCTATATTTAAGCCAGTCCTTCTGGATATCAAGATTACTTATGCTCATTTTAGGTATATTTAAAAATATCCCAAATTAAACCTTTTGCTATGTTTTAATATGATGCATTGTTCTGCAGAGTTGATGGTAAGCTTGCATTATCATTGCCCATATGGTTGACTCAGATCGCTAAAAGGAGACCTCCATTTTTAAGAGAACCTAAGTTATCCCAAACAAACTACCTGATGGGCAGAATTTGCCTCCTATGAGGCTGATGGGACCCAAAGAATACTATAGACATAAGATAGGTTATTCTTTTATTAAAATGATTCTCCATATAAATGTATTTCATTCATTAATTGCTTTTATGATTTTACACA
The DNA here is from genome assembly GCF_020497125.1 of Mauremys mutica. Taxonomy (NCBI): domain Eukaryota; kingdom Metazoa; phylum Chordata; order Testudines; family Geoemydidae; genus Mauremys; species Mauremys mutica. The sequence goes on from NC_059074.1 coordinate 51,453,931, forward strand.
GGGATTGAAATACATCGACCGAATCTGTTGCTGGGTTTGATAATTCGCCAAAAAATGAAGAGACAGATTAGTGCTAGCACTAGCCTTGTTGATGAAATCCCTGAAAATGCCCCGAGTAACTTGCCGCCAGAAAAAAAAAGCAAACCGAGCAAACCTGAAGTCTCTAGTACAGAAGTAGTAGTAGAAGAAGAGGAGGAAGAAAATGATTTTTTTAATTCCTTTACAACTGTGTTACATAAGCAGAGAAATAAGCCTCAACAATCTAATACAGAAGAAATGCCAGCAGTTATTGAACCTGTAGTAGAAAGCATCAAACATGAGCCACCAAAGCCACTGAGATTTCTTCCTGGAGTTCTCGTTGGATGGGAAAATCAGTCTTCTACTCTTGAACTAGCAAATAAACCACTGCCTGTAGATGATATTCTTCAAAGTCTTTTGGGTACTACAGGACAGATATATGAACACCATCAGTCAGTGGTGGACCAGTGTGCTAGTCAAGAAATACCTTTATTTGCTGAACAAACAAGCTTAGAAGAAGAAAAAATGAATGTTGCTGAAGAAACTGCTGATGAAGTTATAGAAACTAAGACTAAACTAGATGATTCACAAGAATCCACTGATGTTACAGTAACAATGGACACACCAGTTGCAGGGACCTCATGTTCTGCGGGAACTGTAGAAACTCTGATAAGTTTAAGTCTTAAGGGAAAACCACCAGATGTTTCTACAGAAGCATTTTTAGCAAACTTATCTGTTCAGTCACAGAGCAAGGAAACTGAGGAGTGTAAAGAAAATGATCCAAAGTGGCAGCTGTATGACACAGAGAATGTTTTGCAAGAAAGCAAAAGGACCACAAATTCTAGCTTCTCTTCTTCCTCATCAAATGCAGGTCAAGGAAGTGGTGATAACAATGTTAACATAGGTTCTGCTGAAAGTATGATTGCTAATACTTCCAAATCTCCACAGTTTATTAATCTTAAAAGGGACCCAAGACAAGCAGCTGGACGAAGCCAACAGATTAATGCTTCAGAAAATAAGGAGGGGGACGCTAACAGAAATGAAGAAAGACAAAATATACAATCAGACATCTCTGGAAGTGAGCAAATGGAGATGGAGAATAAACAGTCGGGAGAAAAGGGCTTAAATGTGTATCAAAGTGGTAGTCAGACATCTGAGATGCAGTGTACCTCTGCTCCAACTAAAACAGATAATGTATGTGCTTCACAAACGGAAGAGACAAAACACTTACAGGAAGATACACCGATGAAAAATATTGAAACAGTGCACTCATTTAGAAGAGGACCAGCAACAACCTCATCTCATTTTGAAAAAGAAAATTCTTCTCATTCTGAATTCACTTCCAAAGTTCCCAGCCCAGTTATGAGTGGAAACTTCTCACCAGTTAGACCTCAGCAGCACAATTTTCAGCATCTTAAATCTAATCTACCTGGATTTCAGTTTCAAACACTTTCACCTCCTAACTTCCCCCCCCAGAACAGCCCCATGTTTGGATTTCCTCCTCATCTACCACCTCCACTTCTTCCTCCTCCAGGTTTTGGTTTTGCTCAAAATCCTATGATGCCATGGCCACCTGTTGTTCATTTGTCAGGTCAGCCACCGCATTATGTTGGACCCATTGTTCAAGGGCCATCGCTGGCTCATAAACAGTCGAGATTTCCAGGGCCAGAAAACTTTTATCAGAGTAAAGACAATAAGAGACCAGAAAGACGTCATAGTGACCCTTGGGGCAGACAAGAACAACATTTAGAGAGAGGGTTCAGTAGGGGGAAAAGTGATCAGCATAGACAAAGGTTTTATAGTGAATCCCACCACCAAAAGAAAGACAGACATGAGAAAGAGTGGAACAGTGAAAAATACTGGGAACAGGATTCTGAAAGGAATAGACGGAAAGACAGAAACCAGGAAAAAGAGAGAGAGAAAAAAAGCAGAGAGGAAGGACATAGAGACAAAGAGAGGTTACGACTTTCACACAGTGATAGGGGATCTGATGGAAAATCCTCCAGGGAGAGTAGAAATCCAGAAAAAAAGATAGATAAACCTAAAAGTGAAGAACATTCTCATGAAAAGGATAAAGAGAGGGAGAAAAGTAGGGAGAGACATAGAGAACGAGAAAGTGAAAAGAACAGAGACAGACATCACAAAGACAGGGACCACAATGACAGAGCTAAAAGCAAAAGGTAAAAAGAGCAGGCAGTCTTTCAAAATCCTATTTAAATAATTGTTAGTTGTGTCCTAAAGTTTTGTAAAAATGCCTGCTAGGATTGTGCCATCTTTTTTTATTCATTGTTGGTGTTTTGCAAAAACAAGTCTGTGTTTTGGTACAAAGCTGTGTACCAATACTCATCTTCTTTTACATTATACCAACTATCCCTAGAAATAGGAGTTTAATATTTTTCAGAATTTTACATTGCTGTATATTCAAAATTTTAAAGATTTCTTTTATTAATATGCAATAAAGGCTTAGAAATTTCTTAGTTGATGAAGTTGGCTTTAGTCAAGTATGCATTATAGTTGCTGCCTTTGGTAATTTGTGCTCTCTTCTGTTTTAAGATGCTCCAGTAAATTTAAAAATGAATTTAAAATAATAGCCTTGTTTTTAAATTGCACTGTTTTTGAGGACTGTAGCAGAGTCTTAGTAACCCTTATACATTACAACACAAAATACAACATATGTTGAGTGGTGTGAAGTTTTTTTAATGATTCAGTAATACAATAAAAGAATTCAGCAGTATTTCCAGTAGTTATCAAGTATTTCTCAAGCATCTGAAGCAGTTTGTGACCAGAAATTAGAAGGCTGAGCTGTCCAAATGTTATTGCTTTAAACTGCACTTGTTTTAATAAGAACATTTTTTAAACTATATTCTTTAAACTATGATTTGTTACTAGTCAGTTAATTTTCCCATAATTTTTCATGCTTCAAAAACTTGAATACCTAAGCTTGTACATTATCTTGTGTTTTGCTATCCTTTTTACTGTAAAATGTAAATATTTTAAGGGATATTTTGATTCTAAAAATGATAAAACTTTCTCACATACTTTGTGTGTTTGATTTCATAGGTATGAAGCAGTAGACTAAACCAATATAACAAACAAGATGTAGAATGACTCTTGTAGCTTTGCTTTACACTTCATGACTAGTGATTTATTTTATTTTATTTTTTTTGACCATGTCAGGGCTTTTAATAAACAGAGCAGTTCAGATTTTATGGTGATTGGCATCCACTGATACTTTTTTTTAAAACCAAAATATTACTGTCTCTTATACTTTCTAAAAAAAAAAAATACAGTATATTGCTCATATTGTTGAATCTGCTTTTGAAAAACAAATACTCAACCATTACATTATTCTGTCCATCACACTGTTTTGCAGAATTTGGTCTAATTATTTTTACTTAAGAATATTGTGTATAAAGAAGTTTGAATACATTGCCTTACCTATGAACACAGCTTTTTGCACTTTGGTGTAGAATAAACCTCTTCTTTCCAATAACAGATATGTGATTAAAAGACAATAACTGTTAACTTTTTTAAATTGGTCATATATTTAAAAGTAGCTTATTTGCAGACATTGCACATAGCTTTAAGCCAAATTAAATAAGGTTAAAATTAAAAATGTTTTATACCAAATAAAGGTGGTGGTAGCTTTTATTGTATAATTATTCCTAGGCCAATAGTCTGAAGATTCACAAAATAATTTCTCAGCTAAATTAGGAACTGAAAGCCATAGTTAAAACCTTAATTTAAAAATCCTACGTGGCCTATGGTCTACAGGACTCAAACCATTCTGTTCAAAATTGGTTGAATAATTGAAGTGGTGGTTGGGCTGTTAATTCTATAGGTGGTAATGAATTGCAAGCGTTGTGGTGATGCTTAGAATTTCAGCAAATTGGGTTCTCTCGGCAAAGAAATCCAAGTTTAAATATCCTTTTCCTTTGGGGGTCTATATGCATAATACCATTCCTTTATATTCATTTTTGAAGTAGGTAATGTGCTTATTAGATTTATATTCTGATTTAAAGTGGTGACGTTGTTTATGGGATTATGATTTAAATAATTTCAATATCTGTACTAGCAGCAAAGAGTCTTGTGGCACCTTATAGACTAACAGATGTTAGGAAGCATGAGCTTTCGTGGGTGAATACCCACTTTGTCGGATATTCACCCACGAAAGCTCATACTCCCTAACATCTGTTAGTCTATAAGGTGCCACAAGACTCTTTGCTGCTTTTACAGATCCAGACTAACACGGCTACCCCAATATCTGTACTAGATGTCTGTTTGTATAGGCTTTCTTTTAATCTGCCTATTAGTAGTCTTCTTCCCAATCTGCTGGTACTAACAAGCCACCTCATATTCTGTTTGTATCATAAAAATAATTCAGTACCAGTGAAACTGAACTGCTACTCTTTAAAAAAAAAAAATTAGCATGCCTAATTATGTTAGGATTGTTTGCTTGAAAAGGTAATTTGTGGACATGATAGTTTGGCCCATGCTGCATCACATTGTCAAAAACTTGCTAAGTGGATATAGGGTAACAGTGGTGTCCAACGTGTAGCTCTCAATTGTGGCTTTCAAAGACACCTGTGTTAAGAACATTTTTAGTTGATGACGACTGGCAAATCTGTTCCCAGAGTCCTGCCCTTCAGTTACTAAACTGAAGTGTTTGAATACATCTCATCACTACAGAGCGGTAGTATAGGCTGCTGCCTCCCTAGTTTGCCTCCGATATTCTCCCCTGTAGCCATGGGAGTTCCTCGGGTGTGAGCTGGGGGTGTTGTGAGCAGCTGTTAACTGTTCCCCTGCTGCATCACATGGTGGGGCGAAGGGGAGAGAGTAACTGGTTACTCCATTGTCTGGCTAGCTGCTAGGCTGTGGGAGACTTGGGGAAGAGAGCAGGATAGATGGCTCCCTTCCCCTCCCACCAAGAGGTAGCCTGGGAAAGGGAGAAAAAAGGAATAGCTGAGAACCAATAACCTTCCTAATATACCTGTTACTCCTCCCTGCTTCTTGGCACCAGTTATCCTAGTAGGCTTCTTTAACTTGCTAAATGGCAACAGTCCATTGCAGGGTAGCTGGAAAGCAATATTCTTCAGCTACTCTTCTCTCTATTTCTGATATGTCTACTGGGAAGAGCGAGGCATAGGGCAACCTTACACTGGAGAAATCCCCAGCAAAGGACTTGTGAGCAGTTTCTGCTTCCTTTGCATTGTCTGAGCAGCATAAAGAAGTGGACCAAGCAAGTGTCTGTCCCACAGTATTGACTGTTGACCCTTAATATTTAAGAAATAGTTTGATGAATAGGGGAGACATTGCTGCTTTATATGTATCCTGAAATGGGCCTGGAATTTTGACATTTCACCGGGTACTTCAGATAGATTTAAATTATTTATATTGTCTCCTTAGAAGGGATCCAGCCTTTTACTTACATGATTCTTGCTGAGTAGCTGGTTTTGTATCTTGAAATAAATCCATGTAATTTCTGTTCTCTGCAGTTGAGTACACTGTGTATATATGTATGTGTGTATATATAGTTAATTCCTAATATGAGAAGAGAGCTTGATATTGAGCTGTAATAAAAGGGAAGAAGGTAGAAATCCACCACTTTTGTTTTGATGTAAACATTTTATTTATACAGTAAATTAATAGCAGTCGATTGAAATTAAAAATTTAAATAGCATTGGAGGCCATAGTATAACTGAGCACATTAAATATAACTCAAATATCTTTGTTTTATTTCTTGTTTATTAAAGTACTGATCATTAAAGTAATGATAACTAGGCATTTGAAAAATGAATTAAACTTGTTTACTTTGCATAAAAGGGTTTTATCTGCGGTTGAGGTTTTAAGCTGACACGAGGATTGAACTTCAGTGGGAGATCTGTGGCTATATCCCCTAGACATCTTGGAAAATCTCAACCTACGCTGAAGGAAAACTCCAGTGTTTTCCTATGAAACACTGTATGTACATGAAGTTATTCCACAAATGCTGACTTTTTCATGCTTTACGGGCAATTTGTAAGAGAAAGTAAGACTTGGATAAACTTTTTGGTATTAAAATAAATGGGAAAAGTACTGGATTCTGGATGATAGTAGTAGACAGATTTGTGTGTGTGTAAATAAAACTCAGGCAAATGTAGTTAATTTTCTGTATACTATTGCCAGTTGGTTTCCAGGAATTCCAGGTAAAACTAGGCAACCTGTACTCCATCACCCTCCCTGAGACTGGTTTCTAATGTCTGCCTTTCTATTTCTTTACTAATACAGTGTACTTAAGAATGCTAGGCTAAAGAAGCTGGAAAGGAGGCCATTAATTTAAACATTTCTCAGGGCATTTATTCTTGTAAACTGTCACTTTCAGAGTACAAAACTGTCTCAGGCAAAATAAATCTATAAAATCAAAGTTTCCTGTTTTCAAAACAGTATCTAGAAATGAGATTAGTTATCATAAGTAAATTTGATCATTTTTCATCTGTGCTATTCACCCAACTATATAAAAAGTTTGGTAGTTTATAGTAGCAAGCAAGTAGTTACAGCGTGTGCGTAATACTACTAAGCATGTTACTAAAAAGGAGTCTCATTCTAATATTACTAGCCAATAGACAGGGTGGAGTATAAACCTACTCATCTGTTCATGTGGGGTTTTTTAACCCTAATTTTTTTCAGTTAATCCCTATCTCCATCATAAACATTGTAGCCTTCTGCCTTAATTAATTGGATTGTTTTAGAATCTTGAAAGAGTACAACATCTTTAATTTTACCAACTAGCTGCCGACTAAAAAGCCCTGAAGTGACTGTGTTTACTTTTCTGCCCAGTTCAAACCCACCAAAATAGCAAATGCCTCCATAGTTTAGAGCAATGTATTTTCTTTGTGGATCAATATCTTCAAAGAGAACCAGATATTCATCAAGGTACACTTTAATAGAAGTCTGGTTTTGAGCTATGGTGACAAAATGCCATCTCTTGCAACAAAGGGAATGTTTACTGTGAATTAAAGGGACAGAGATTTTTTCTCCAAGATTAACCACAACTTTTAAGGTCCCATTAGTAAGACCAACTGCAAGGAAATCATTGTCTTCATTTTCAGCTTTTCCCATCCATAAAATTAAGCCTTCACTCTGACTGGTAGTAAAATTTAGAGATACACTGGTAAATCTGAGGTCTCTCTTTCCATAATGAGGATCCATGTATTTGATGTATGAATTACCTGCAAATTTTGCAGTAGAAAATGAGATTTCATTGTCACAGTATCTACCCGACCATCCTAGTGTACATGCACAACTGTATGAAAATAAAATGGGATCAGGAATACAAAGAGCCTGGTGCAGACAACCATTATGTGAACAGTAAACAAATTGTTCACACGTGTTCCCTGTCCAGGGTTGAGGACAAAAGCAAGAAAAGCCTGAGTTTTGAACTTGACATTTACCATTATTTTTGCACACTGTGTACCCGCAAACAGTTCCGTCACAGTCACCTACATTGGAACCATCTTTAGGGTCTGCCTCAGTGAGTTTTAGTTCTCTGTGGTTTATAATAATTTCTCGTATACACCCACTGAAACCTATGGGTTCATTCTCTATTGCCATTGAATTGACAAGATTTAAGGATGACACTCCTCCGACATAGAAATCTGTGTTTATGTCGAGGGCAGTCATTCCAGCACTGGCTTTCTGGGTAATGTTGATGCCATCCAGATCCAGGTAACCTTCATTACCTATTCTTCCTGCTTTAAGGAAATGCCATGTACTTCCATTTGTACATACGTTTTGAAGAGATTGTAAGATGACTATCTTGTCGCCAAGGCTGTAGCGTAGTTGTACAAATCCACTTACTAAGGATATACATAGAAAGTCACCTGTGGAAATAAATTAACTTGATGTCAAATAGATTTTACTTTGAGATGGTTTAGGTAGCAACTCATATAGTTAAGGTGTCCTGACACTTCATTTTAATACCCTCTTTTCAGTTGCTTGTAACTTTACAAGACTCAAACTATTCAAGCTGAAATTTTCCATGTTGGGTGTGTGCCTTAGTCAGCATTTAAAAAAAATACATGTATTTCAGCTATTTCTGAGAATGAGATTAGGGGAAAAAAAATTTTTTTCCCTGTGTTAAAGTTTTACAACTGCTTGAGAAGCTCTGTTGCCTCACTCTGGAGCAGGGATTTGAAATTTGGCAAGGTGGAAGGGGGGATTGGAAAAAGATTGCCCTCTTATCCACAATACATGTTGTGCAGTCCCTGAAAAACTGTCCAAGTTATAAGTCCCAGAAAAATTTGAATTTAAAAGTGCTCAGCAGAGGCTTGCTAGAATTTAGCAGCTTAAATTCCCTGAAGATTCTGTCTTCACTGACTGAACGTGCCTTAGCCCTTCCTGTCTGCAACCAGGTTGTGCATGTACTATCCCTGGCACACCTGAACATGCCTCATCCAAGGGGTTCAAGTCCCTTACAGTTGCTTCTCCCTGGGACTGCTGTGGCACCAGGCACAGGGACTGCGGAGGGAGACATGCTCCCCATGTTTCTGCCACATCCAGGCAGCATGGAGGAGGAGGAAAAGAAACAGCCTGAGTTGAAAGCAGAGGGGTGAAGAACAGGTGTGGAGGAGGGTGAAGAGATGGAGAACAGCAGTTGTGTTAGCAGCAGGAGCCAGGACTGGGAGGACAGGGGCAGAAGACAGGAGTGGGGCATAGTTGCTAAGGTAAGGAGCTGGAGATGGGGATGGGGGAATAGAAGTAGGGAGGGGAAAACATGGGCAGGAACTGAGGTGGGGGACAAGAGAAGAAACAGCAGCACTGCTTATTCTGTTTGTGGGATGAGGCAGGAAAATAGTATGTGGTCATGAAATTAAGGACTGTCATGCATGCACATAATGGACAAATTGAGGCCGGAAAGGTAACCTTAACACTTGCATTTCCTAACATTTGAGTGCTTGACTTTGCAACTTAATTTTCTTTTAATGTAGTTTTTCTTGTCTGTAATAGATATCAATGACAGTGCTATCAAACAGGCGCTTTCCCCCTCTGTAGCCTTTTATCAGTAAAACTGACATTAAAATGTAATTAAATTAAATATGGGTTTTTTTTATTGTGATTCATCATGCTTAAAAATGAAATCACCTACCAGTGGTGAGTTCATTAGGATTAAATTCAGGAATGACTAATTTCTCAGGGAAACTCAGTTTGACTCTTTGTTACTTTATTTTGAGTAGATCACATGCATCCCAGGAGAACTGTATTGACTTTTTAATGGAGTTACAATGGGATGAATTTGGTTTTATAAGTCTTCAGCAAATGAGGCAGAGTTTCACCATCTCAGTCATGGAACAGTTCATATAGCTGGGAGTGTGCAGGACATGTCATACAAGTTCAGTTTGAGAAAGAAGTGAATTACTTTACCTACCATGTGCAAGAATAGAATGATCTGTTTAAATCTAATGGTTCATTGTATGATTGATTGATACCGGTCTCACCAAATCTTTCCCATAAACATATGTCATTTTAAATCAAATGTGAGAATATGTCTTCATAGTTTGATATTTTTTATTTACTGGACCTGTTACCTTGCACAACTTGTACTATGCAAATACTTCAACCCAAAGATTAGAGGGTAAGTGGAATACACATTTTGAAAAGCCTTGCATGAAAATTGCACAATAATATAGGAAACAAAAGTACAAAACCAAGATGTGCATCCATTTTACATCTGCTGTTTCCACAGTAAGTCTTGCATAATATATTGCAGCTCAGCATGCATGACAATTCTGGCTGTCTGAGCTGCTCTCTCTGCAGTTCAGGGAGGCGGATCCATGTTTTGCGCTGTATAGTTTGGCCATGCCCCTTCTGCTCTGGCTTGCTGCCAGATTATCTGCCTCCACTGCAGCAAACAGTGGTGGTGTATTTTGCTACCACCTTTACTCCTTTCTGTTTTTCTGTCTAGTGTTTTGGGCAGTGGGGACTAGTATTCTTCCTCCTCTACTGATCAATTAACTCCTCGGGGATTTAACTGTCTCTGAGCCTCCACTGCAGTATCTCCCTGCCAGCTCCTCTGCCCCTTAAAGGCCTAGCAGAGTGATCAAGAAAGCACCAAGTGGTTTTCTATATATAAGGCAGCTTTCCTAGGCTCAGCAGATGGTGAGTTGTATCCAGCTGTCTGTCCATAACTCTTAAATCCCAGAACTACAAGTCGGACAGGAGGGTGTGGTACTTGACCTACTGAAGCAGCTGCCACACCAGCGGAGGAAATATGGACCAGGCACGCCGGTGCAGAGCTGGGCAAGGCTCCAGAAGCAAGGAGGACCCTGAGCATTTGAGCTGATGGATAAGTCCCAGGGGATCCCTTCAAAACTGAGCCCTCCTTCCCCCAAATTTTAAAGTGGGTCCTGAACGCACTGGGGAAAGAAACGGGGCTTCTAATCAACCTCCCTCCTTCCCAAGGTGACTAGGAGGGTGTTGATATTGAGTTCTCTCCTCCCAGGGGGAATGGGACCCAGTGTGGGAGGATTCAGAGACAGACCTCTCAAGAGGACTACAGGCCCTAACGAAGATAAGTCTTATAAGACTTCATGAAAGCTATGCTCCCAAAGCCTGCAAAAAGGGTTAAATAAAAAAAGCCTAAATATTGAAAGAAAAAGCAGAAAAACTCCAGGAGCTGAGTTCTCTTCCCTCCCATCCACTGAGGAGGGTGAGTTGTCTGGCTCTGAAACTTGAGAAGGTTTCTGAGAGTGAGTCTCAGTGTAAATTTCTCCCCTCAAAATCCTCTCATGAGGCTGCAGTTACCCCTTTATTCCTCATTTGATGAAGTGATTAGGGATGAATGGAACAAGTCTGACAAGGGCAAGCACATTAACAAGAGTGTCCTCAGGCTTTGTGACATTCAAGAACCAAAGGGCTCTGTTGCTGAGCTACCGAAGATGGATGCTGCTGTGGCATCTCTCACCAGGGTTTTGGTTATTCCCTCAGAAGGATACCCTGTGGGTAGAAATATGGAGACCACTCTCAAAAAAGGTCTTCAAAGCCTCTTCAGCCACTTTCCAAGCATCCCTGGCTGTGATCTGGATATGGGAATGATAGTGTTCCTTCAGATGAAAGGTTCTCTGGGTTCCCTTCCATCTTTTTCATTTTACTGAAGTTCATGGGGGGATATTAGAGCCATTTGCAATCTCAGAAGTCTCAACAAGTGGATGAAGAAAATGAAGTTTTGGAAGGAGACCCTGGCATCTAAGATGTCTTCTCTGTCATGGGGGTACTTCAGTAGATTTAGCAGATGCATATCTCCTTATCCCTATCAGACTGTGCCACCACAGACTTCTGAGGTTCACGTACAGCAGGAAACCTTATTAGTACCTAACATTCCCATTTGGCCTGCATCTGGCCCCCCAGGGTATTTACTAAAATGCTGGTGGTGATAATAGCCAGACTTGAGTAGCAGGGAGCTCACCTTCACTCCTTCCTGCACAACATCCCGATTGGAGCTCCATCACAGTCAGCACTGCATAGGGCCATGTCTTGAACATTGAATCTCCTTCAGATTCATGGTTTCATCATTAGCAGGGAAAAAAGTTCTCTGGTTCCATTCAGAAATTTATTTTCTTGCTCCTGAGCTGCCTCCAACTTCTGGTACTGCTGGTATCATGATTAGAGATTACTCCATGGACACAGTCACACATCAGAAATCTTCAGGCATTCACACTAAAGGTGTGGGACCACTTCTTGGAACACATGAAAGATCAAGTACTGGTTCCGACACAGATGCTCAACTCCTTACAAGGGCAGTCAGCCTATGAATATAACTGCAAAGTCATGCTCATCTGCCTTCCAGATCCTTTAGTCCTTGCAACTAACACCAGCTTGGAGGGCTAGAGAACTTGCTTGGAGACCCAAACAGCTCAGGACCTCTGGAGCGAGGATGAAAAGGCTCTCAGCCTAAGCTGCTGAGAGCAGTCAAGCCAGCTCTACAAAAGTGCCAGCCCATCCAAGGGGAAACCATGTCCTGGTTCAATATGCCAATATGACAGTGGTCACAAATTTAAACAACCAAGGGGCAATAAGGAGTCCGGCACTGTGTGTGGAAGCAATGGAGATAATGAAGTGGGCAGAACAGTTCCTCCTTTTTCCCAGAGCAATCCACATCATATGGAATCTGAATGAAAAGACAGGCTCAGCTAGTGCAGGGTCAACAACTCCAAGTGGTGCCCGACTCTGGAGATTTTCAGTTTCATCTTTTAGTCTCCCTTCAACCACTCTGTTCGCAAATCATACAAATGCGAAGAGGTCAAAATACTTCACAAGGGAGGCAGAGCACAGATCCATGGGGACAGATGCCTTATCACCCAGTTGGCCTCAAGGCCTACTTTACATGATTCCACTCTCTGTTACTTGGGAAAGGTGGTCCAGAAAATAAAAGAACAGGCAACAGTAATACTGATAACTTCCCATTGGCCAAGGAGACCTTGATTCTCAAACCTGATAGAGCTGACACTGTAGCCCCCACTCCACCATCCATGGAGACCAGACAGCCTCTCACAAAGTCCTCTTCTTCATCCAGACCTCAAACAATTTTAACTAACAGCCTGACTATTGAGAGGGAGGCACTAAAAGGTCTCAGTCTGTCCTTCATAATCATTAAGAGATTATTTTAATCTAGGAGAGTATCAACACTAAAAGGGTACTACTATGTGTGATCCAGATTCAACAAGTGGTACCAACAGCACAATGCAAATTCAGGAATGCCAACCATTCTGCACTTTCTCCAAAAAGGCATAGACAGAGGCCTTCAGCCCAGTACCGTTGCGCATCAGTTGTCTGCTCTTAGTAGTGTGCTATTCATAGGATCCTAAGGCTCCTTGGAAGACAATCCACAGGTAGCATTCCTTGGGGCTGTCTGATTAGCCAGACTGGCAGTCAGGCAACTCTTTCCAAAATGGAACCTACTGCTAGTTTTTAGGGCTCTGACAAGCCATCATTTTGAGCCTCTGACTTCAGTGTCAGACTTTTATTTATCCGTTGACTTGTTTCTTAACTGTCACATGTGAATGTCAGAGCTGTGACAGCCTTATCTATTCAGGAACCTTAATTAATTGATTAGCCTTGTTAGAGTTGGTATTGCAACACCCATTTTTTCATGTTCTCTGTGTATATATAGACCTTCCTACTGTATTTTCCACTGATCTCAGCACCCCACATGTGGGAGACAGGTGGGCTCTCCACCAGCTCAGAACATGATAGCACAGAGGGAAATATTAAGGGGGAAATGGAGAAAGGCTACTGGCTCAGCACTTGTGTGGATGGATCCAATATCCTGGAAATTAAAATGGGGATAATAGCAGAGCTGTGACCAGTGCAGCAGCTGTAAAAGGTCATGAAGAGCTTGCCCTGAAGCCTGAGGATCCCAGATTGATGAGGAAATTGTGCCTTCAGCTTTCTGTACTACAGCTGTATAAAGCCTGATTGCTTTGGCTTTATGTGGGATTTGTAAATGTCACCACACGCATAAGGGTTTGAACACCATAAATATATTTTGATTACAATTTGGGCAGGACTTGGGTACATCATATTTCAGGCTGGCAAGTACAGTAGTGATACTTAAACTTAGATAATTTAGTGTCTACTGTTAGATAACTATTTGTAATACTCATGGTACCCTGTAGTAACTAAAGAATACACATGTTACTATATCTATTGATGTGCGGGAAAAGTGCTTAAGTACTGGAGATTTTCTGGCCTGTATTTACTGGCCTTCAAAATTTTTAACTGTATTATGAAAAGTACAGGTAGAAGTTGATTTACTTGTTATACAATGTGAACACCTAACTGCTGCTACAATAACACAATCTTGAAAATTAGCTTTCCTAAATCTTTTAAAACTGCATAAGATCTAGCAAAAATTCAGCTGTGACTGACAAATTAATTTTTTTTTTTACTTTAAACAATAGTATAATAATGGTGTGGGTGGTAGCTGGGATTGTCACATTGAACTACTAGAAGCAAGCCTATTCAGAAAGTTTGCAGGTCACATATTTAGGTGAATATAAAAATTATATTTGACCTGCCACCAGTTTTCATTTGGCCATTTGTTCCTTTACTGGGGTTCAAGTATTTGGGGGATGGTGTGGAGACTGAAAGAAAGTGAAGCAAAGAGTGCATTCCAAGAGCTACCCTAGTTCATGGGTCTTAAGCCTGCTAGGACTACTTCTACGGGTGACTGCATTGCAAGCTGGGGTGTGATTCCCCGCACAAAGAGACATACTTGCATGAGCAAGGGGCCAGGCAAGCTGTCCCCAGGATGTGACTACGATCTCAATGGCCGTGTAGTTGAGGTGGCTAGCTTGTTCCTCATCTTGCACTTCCACAGCTGCATTCTGTTTTTAGCTTGTTAACTTGAGAGCAAGCACAAGTATGGCTATGCAAGGTGGGAATCACATCGCCCAACTCAAAGCGTACATACCCTAAGGCTGCAAAGGTAGGACTGTCTCCATATGCCCACTCAATCTTTGCTCTCTGCTGACTACTCTGGTTATTGTAACATACATTCAGAGAAAATCAGATTAGGATAACAAAACTTTATTTCATGCTATCATGGGGCAATGACATTTATCCCTCCTGCCTTAGACTGGATTCAAACCAGTGGCCTACAAGAGACAAACTGTAAACTGGTATTTTTAACTATTGAATGAAGAGCCCACCTACAGCAATGTTAATTTTTAGAGTAGACTGTTGTGAAAATATAAATCAATCAGGATGGGCAGTGGGCACTTATGGAAGGACTATTTATGGTTTCAGTGCACCCTAGACAAGCATAATAGTGTGTTCTGTGTGTATACAAAAGCACACAGAGTTAATGCTCAGTTTCTAAAAATCCTTAAAGTAAAGTAAGAATATCCCACAGCTTGATTGTGAATAGCCCCCCGCCACATGGAGCTCTTCCCTCAGAGGGATCTGTGCAGAGGCGAGAAGGCTGGACCAATGGTGCAGTAAGGAAGGATGATATCTTCCTATCAGCTTTGCAATCGTCCCCTAGCATGACAGTTCAGCTTCTCATGCTGTATTAAATATCTACTGCCAGGGCATGGTGGAATGGGGAGGGGCAATGGGAGCTAGCATCCCTACATTGGAAATATTGTGTGGGCTGATCTATATTTTTGCCCTCTTAGTTGTTCCACTATACATAGTGGGACCCAATGTTACCTATAAACTGTATGGAGAGACAGAAGCAAGAGCGTTATCCAGAGGGGCTGAAGTGGCTGTCACAGGGCTGGGATTTGGTCTACAGACCAAGTAGGAACTAGGGTGATTGTGGTAGGAATGGGACCAACTACCCCTGCAGCTGGTGAGAGAGAAACAAACCGCCAGGCCCCCACCTTCCAGTTTGGAGCTGTCACTTCCTACTCTCCTCCAACTTGGTCCCAGTAACAGCCTCTGCAGACCACCCACTCTGCTATTCCTTAGTTCCTCCATTAAAACTGAGCTTCCACCATCTCTGGCTGCAGCCCACCGTCTCCTGCAGTTCTGCATGTGAGCTGTCCCCTTCTCTCTGCTATTTCTGGAAGCAGTTCACCATT
Source organism: Mauremys mutica (assembly GCF_020497125.1). Taxonomy (NCBI): domain Eukaryota; kingdom Metazoa; phylum Chordata; order Testudines; family Geoemydidae; genus Mauremys; species Mauremys mutica. Next base: position 51,469,509 of record NC_059074.1, read on the forward strand.
GCAGCCTGGAGTCAGTACTTGACCATGCCCTCTCATGGAGCCTCCCAGAACATCTGGCTTTGCAGCACCAGTCAGTGGCAGTTTGCTTTGCTTCCAACTGCTTTCTTGCCAACTTTGATTTTTTAAAAGCCTTTCAGGCAGCAGCAAGTACTTCAAGCTCTACCCTCCTTTTCCCATAAGTTGGCAGCATGTTGGTTTCAATGACCTGGATCTGCTGCTGCAATGCCTCCCCTGGGGGACTCTTCTGTTCCTTCTCAGGTATAGCACAGCAGACCTGCAAATGCTAGGTAGAGCACTACTGTGATTTAGTCTATGAGGCAGCTTTAGCAGGCTCAGAAAAGGGTCATTTATCCGCTGGCTTGAGGCATGGGGTTCAAGGTCAGACCAGCATCTGAGGGCATCCCTTCTCTCATGTAGCCACCACACCTCCACTGCAGAAAGGTGTGAGCTGATAGCCTCATGGAGATGGTCTGGGGGGATGCTATTCAACCAAATCCTTAGGGGGTAAGTTCTGCAGCAACCCACATCTGCAAGAAAAAGCCTCGTAAATCCCCTTTGCTTCCCACCACACACAGTTTTTTAGCACCCTCGGGAAAGAAACAGGCTCCCAACTCCAAGATGAGTTAGGGATTCTTCTGAAAAGACACCCACACAAAATGTAGGCATTAGATTCAGAGGAGAAGGATGCAGAGAGAGAGAGATAGCCAAAGAGATTAAGGCTCTTGGTAGAAAGGCCAAAAGAGACCCTGCTCTGGCCACAGCCATATTGGAACTTTGTGAAAAAGGGGAAAAGAGGCCACAAAACTTGAAAACACACAAAGGGAAAGAAAATATTAAAAGGCTGAGCAATACTTGTCCATGTGCTCAGATTCTACCTTCTTTAGTGAGGGAGGACAGCTTTCTGATTTGGGCTCAGAATATGGCAAACAGGAAAAAAAAACAGGAAAGGATTCTCCCTACCCCACCCCATTTCCACCCAGCTCCCCTCAAAATTTGTTTCTGGGTTCAGGAAAATAGCATCCACTGTTTAGATCCAGCCTGACAATGAGGTTTTAGATGAGAAGGCAAAGGGCAAAGTCTCGTCAGCTAAATCTCAGCCTAAACCAGCAATACTCCTTCACTCTTCCTTTGAATCAGAGATTAAAGGAAATGCCTTAAGTAGCCATCCAATCAAATTTTAAAAGATGCAAGCACCAAATAAAAAAATAAATAAAAAAGCACCACCCTAAAATTACAGAGATACCAAAGGTAGATTCTGTGGTGGCATCACTAGCAAAGGATATGATAATTGCTTCAGGAAGGGATTTTTCCCCCCTTCACAAGGACACAACAGACAGGAAGGTGGAAGACTCAGGAGGGATTTTAAGTCATCTTCAGCAACTCTCAGTTGTCTGGGACAGTACCTCCTTTGCCAGAACCATGATGTCCTGGCTGGCTAACATAAAAGACCTAGACAACAGAGCCCATCTTGATTACAGGTCCATCCTTAAGAAAATATCCCTGGCAAAGATGGTTGTTGCAGAGACCTCAATGGACAAGACGATCTTCTCAGATAGGGCCATGGCAACCATCTGAACAGCCAGGTGCCACATTTGGCCTAGGGTGACCAGATGTCCCGATTTTATAGGGACAGTCCCGACATTTGGGGCATTTTTTAATATGGGATCCTATTACCCCCCATCTCAATTTTTCACATTTCCTGTGTGGTCACCCTAATTTGGCCAAATACCCCTGGACTGAAGACACCCACTCCAAACAAATCCTGAGCACTTCTAAATTCATGAGTTCTCTCTTTAGAGAAAAATATATAGACAACACATCCAAACTGAAGTATTCCCTTCCATCTCCACCCAGTGCCTCAAGAAAGGACTACAGGGACAACAGCAGATAGCAACATTTCTTTCATCCATCCTTGTTGCAGAAGTCCCAAAGGAAGGACGGCATATATGTCATAGGAAAACTCTAAGACTGTGGCAGCAACATCACAGGTGGCAGCAATGCCTCTAGGAGCTCAGTATGACAACAAAAACCTGTGTCTCCAGCCCAGTCTGAAGCTCAGAAGCAGACTAGTAACAACCCCTGTACGACTGTGCCAGTGAAGACAGCCTATGTGTCACTAGCACCTCTAAATTAGTTATGAAGTCAGAGATGATTTCTTTTCAAGAACAGTCCATTGTAGTGAGAGAGGAGAATAGAAAAGAGAAGCTTTTCAATTTTTCCCCATTAGACAAGGAATTTTCTAAAATTCCTTGTGCTTTGTGCAACCAATTCATTTATTAAATCTTATATAACTAGGTAAAAAGAACAGGCATTATATAAAGTGCTTTGTAAACTAATCTGCAAAAGAAAGCCCTTTCACATCTGTTGGCTGCTAAGAATACTTCTGAGTCTTTCATTAGTCTAATTCTGTCTGGAGTTGATGGGATTATATGAAGGCATATGTAAAGAGCTTGGAAGATTAGCTTTTTCGAAACCCTTCAAAACTTCAGAGCAATGAGAATGAGGGATATGAAAGTTGTAAAGCAATTAAATTACTCCATAGACAGCAACTTTTGTTAAGGGGAAGGGGAAGTATTTTTTGGGAAAAACATTTGAAATGAAATTTGTATGGCTCAGGATGATGGTTTTAAGAAATGTTCTCTCCTGAACAGACTAAACATTCTCACTAATAGCAATAGAAATAGAGCATATTCATGCTAACCAGTTGCAGCCTAATTTAAAATGGCTGTAGAATCTCTTAGTGCACTCACTTTTATCCTTCCAAAGGGGTGGTTACTTTCTGTCTGTATTAGCTACTATCACGGCCTTTGACTTTTTTGATTTCTTTTGAGCTAGATAAATTGTGGGTTTTTTTTTCTTTTTCTCTATTTTTCTGAGACATCTTTTGACACATGAAATTGTTTAGTTTGAATGGGAGGAAATTATTCATGTAGAATCCCAGACTGTTTTTTTAACTATAAACCTACAAAAGATACCTAGTAGAAAATAGGATTCTTAGCAAAAAATATATTCGTGTTACACATTGTACCATCAATTTTCTTTGAAAATGCATTTCTATATTGGGGTCATAATTTGAACAGGTGGTGCTGTTATTGTCTGATGCCCATATCAATCTCACCTGGCAGTAGCCCATTAAGACATCTGTGTAGGGAATGAGAAGGTGGTAATATTTGTGCATGTGGCTGAGCATGTTTATTGAAAATTCTAAAATCCTTTAGGCTTTGAACAAAGGAACCTAAAAATATGACAAACTATTTATTTATTTTCCAGTACATAAATCCCTATTTCTGCATAACTTAGTGTTTGACATCCAGTTGGGAAGTTTTTCACCAGTGCTTTAATGTTAATAATAGCTTATGCAGTGATATGAGAAGTTTCTGTCTAAAATCATGAAAGACACTAGAGGAATGTACTATAAAGTTAAAATATATAAATAAAGTAATTTTCCATATACAGTTAAAAGACTAGATTTGAAAATTTATATACAGGGCTTGGCAAATAAGATTTTATGCCATACTGTTTTAATAACGTGATTGTAACTTACCAAGGTTTTAAAATATTTTATATATAGTAAAACAGTTGTACTTGTCTACTTCTAATTGTATCATTCTGCCTGTCTAGCAAGTACAGGACTCAGATGGTTTTACTGAGGTAAATATTTTTCTAGCAACAGCAAACTTGTCAGCATTGATCCATCTTTAGGTATAATAAATACTTAAACTCTCCATGAACTTCACGAGCTCTCTGTATTCCATTTACTTTCTCTGAGCTTCATTTCAGCTAACTTCTGCATTTCCTTATTTTTGGTGTCTTAAAAATATGGGCCAAATCTTCAGTTGATGTAAATTGGCATAACTTCATTGTCGCCTATGGAGCTATGCAAGAGTACAGCAGCTGAGGGGCTGGATCCAATGTCTATATTTAAATCCTTCAATGTATATTTGTTGGTCCATCTCCATTAAGACAAAAAAAGTACATGCTTGCTTTGGATCCGCCCGAAACTTGTTACATTATGCCACTTTTTAAGAGCCTGGTTGAAAAGTTCAAAAGCCACTGGCACTCAAATGGACATTGAACACTAATATGAAGACTGAACATTTGTACTGTTTACATTTATGGTTTTTTTTCTTTTTAAAGAAAGGACCCTCCTGTATGATACAGACCCAGTGCTTGTGGACAGAGCCCTGAATGTCCTTACCTGATCGAGGGCTAAGGTGCTGGGCAGTATAAAAAAGGATACCGTCTGCAGAAAGAGGTTGAAATTGTAGTTGGATGTGAGTCTTGTGTCGGATATGAAAGGAAGCAAATGACATCCACGATGATTCATTACTTCTGAAAGATGCATCGCTTATGGATAAGGCTGGAAAATACAGGAAGGAAAAATATCTTTTATAAAAAGGTTGGGTTTTATTTAGTGGAGGGGAATCTGTCATGGTAGAACTGATTCTCTGTAGCCTTTTTACATTGTTCATAAGTGCAATATTTTCAGTTAGTCTCCTTCCACAAGACTAAACATAACCTGAGCACAGATTTGAAATCAATAGCAAGAGGATCCCATGCCATTTTATTTTTTTGGTACATTATTTTCAATAAGATGTCCAAGTCCATGGTCCTCATGGTGAAATTAATACATAATGGAAACTCTGTAGACTTCAGTGAAATTTAGGTATAATTTAAAAATCTTTTAAATGTTAAATATTAAGCTATTTTTTCCAGGAGTACAAATAAGCAATGCCTTCTTCCATATGCAGAAGCAAATTTTAATATAGGAATTTTTCTGACAATTAAAAAGTACTTTTGGATAATTACACTGAACCACTCTGTAGCTCAAATTATTCTACATTATACTGGCATGGAGGAGTCTCAGACAATACAACAGAAGATCTGATGTAGTCTTATGGACTGTACACAGGTCTGTTACTCTGATTTGTTATTGTCCTTAGTAGTCATCTTCCCTATGCCCACAATAAACATGGCTGGATCAACCGCTTTCACCCAGTTCTGTTTATGCTGCTCTAAACTGTTTCAGCTTTTCTTCCAGTGAAAAGATAGCCATTATTAAAAATTTGAGACATAATTAGGTTAATCATTGGACAAATCAGTATAATAACTTGAGGATCCCTGCTGTACAGATAGTAATAATGATATCTCACCTTGGTCTTTAGCTTCATACTTATTTTTTTGTATAGGTTGTAGTTATTAACTTTGAGGAAATGCCCTCAATTTATCAACTAAATAATTCACATCTTTGTAACGATACAGAAAAAATGTCAGGTTCTGATCCCAATTACACCAGAGTTACTTTGGATTTACATTGGTATAACTGTGATCAAAATCTGATCATCTCGGTTTAATACATACAAACATATTAAACAAATGAACATGCCCCACGGCACAGATACCATGGTGGTAGACCTAGTATACAAATCTAGATAGAGTATATAGTTAGGAATATTTTTATGTCACAAATATAAAGTTTCTGGACACTATACTAGAAAGATGACACCTCAATGATGAAGACATGCTCCCAAGAGTAGCAATTATTAGTTAATAATTAGCAGTAATAAAAGCTGCCAACCAGATTTAATATAATATATGCCTTTAAAATACACCATGAAAACAGAAACAACCAGGAGTCCGGTGGCACCTTAAAGACTAACAGATTTATTTGGGCATAAGCTTTCATGGGTAAAAAACCTCACTTCTTCAGATGCATGGAGTGAAAGTTACAGATGCAGGCATTATATAATGACACGTGAAGAGAAGGGAGTACCTCACACATGGAGAACCAGTGCTGACAGGGCCAATTCAATCAGGGTGGATGTAGTTCACTCCCAATAATAGATGGGGAGGTATCAGTTCCAGGAGAGGCAAAGCTGCTTCTGTAATGAGCCAGCCACTCCCAGTTCCTATTCAAGTTCAAATTAATGGTGTTAAATTTGCAAATGAATTTTAGTTCTGCTGTTTCTCTTTGAAGTCTGTTTCTGAAGGTTTTTTTGTTCAAGAATAGTGACTTTTAAATCTGTTATAGAATGTCCAGGGAGATTGAAGTTTTCACTTACTGGCTTTTGTATGTTACCATTCTTGATGCCCAATTTGTGTCCATTTATTCTTTTACGTAGGAACTGTTCGGTTTGGCCAATGTATATGGCAGAGGGGCATTGTTAGCACATGATGGCATATATAACGTAGACCTGCAGGTGAATGAACCTTTGATGGTGTGGCTGATGTGGTTGGGTCCTCTGATGGTGTCACCAGAGTAGATATGGGGACAGAGTAGGCAACGAGGTTTGCTACAGGGATTGGTTCCTGGGTTGGTGTTTCTGTGGTGTGGTGTGTAGTTGCTGGTGAGTATTTGCTTCAGGTTGGGGGTTGTCTGTAAGCGAGGACTGGCCTGCCTCCCAAGGTCTGTGAGAATGAGGGATTGTTTTCCAGGATACGTTGTAGATCATTGATAATGCACTGGGGAGGTTTTAGCTGGGGGCTGTACGTGATGGCCAGTGGTGTTCTGTTATTTTCTTTGTTGGGCCCGTCCTGTAGTAGGTGATTTCTGGGTACCCGTCTCGCTCTGTCAATCTGTTTTCTCTCTTTCCTACATGGGTATTGTAGTTTTAAGAATGCTTGATAAAGATCTTGTAGGTGTTTGTCTCTGTCTGAGGGATTGGCGCAACTTCGGATGTATCTTAGGGCTTGGCTGTAGACAATGGATCATGTGATGTGTCCTGGATGGAAGCTGGAGGCATGTAGGTAAGTGTAGTGGTCAGTAGGTTTCCAGTATAGGGTGGTGGTTATGTGACCATCACTTATTAGCACTGTAGTGTCCAGGAAGTGGATCTCTTGTGTGGCCTGGTCCAGGCTGAGGTTGATGGTGGGGTGGAAATTGTTGAAATCCAGGTGGAATTCTTCAAGGGCCTCCTTTCCGTGGGTTTATATGATGAAGATGTCATCAGTGTAGTGCAAGTAGAGGAGGGGCACTAGGAGACGAGAGCTGAGCTGAATGTTGGCATACTGTGGGGCCATGCAGGTACCCATAGCAGTGCCACTGACCTGAAGGTATAAGTTGTCCCCAAATCTGAAATGGTTGTGGGTGAGGAACTGAAATTCATTTGCAAATTTAACACCATTAATTTGGGCTTGAATAGGGACTGGGAGTGACTGGCTCATTATAGAAGTAGCTTTGCCTCTCCTGGAATTGACACCTCCTCATCTATTATTGGGAATGATCTACATCCACCCTGATTGAATTGGTCCTGTCAACACTGGTTCTCCACTTGTGAGGTACTCCCTTTTCTTCATGTGTCATTATATAATGGCTGCATCTGTAACTTTCACTCCATGCATCTAAGGAAGTGAGGTTTTTTTACCCACGAAAGCTTATGCCCAAATAAATCTGTTAGTCTTTAAGGTGCCACTGAACTCCTTGTTGTTTTTGCGGATACAGACTAACATGGCTACCCCCGATACATGAAAACAGAGTACAAAAGGTAGAATGAAAGGCTATTAAAAAAATCTCCCTGTTCTGGAGTTTCTAGTCCTTGGTTTTACAATATGTAATAAATAGTAGTTTCCATTATCAGTTTAGTAAACAATCATCATGCTGGTTTTTGTTTAACAGTCACTCTTGTTTTTAAATATATGTTCTTTGTTTTCCCCAGGGTTTCAGAACTATTCTTCTGTTAGAAAAAATATTCACAGCCTGAATTATATGGAGAAGATCTATGTTGTAAGAGTCAACCCTATGTTTAAATATGTTGCTTTTCAAATGGAGACATTGGGGAAAGAGTATACAGATCAACTGTGTCTGGCTGTCAGTGTGAGGGACCCAGTTTTGCTTTGAGTTTAGTTCAGTCCGTCCTCCCTAGGGTGTCAGCAAGGACTGTGGATGCAAACGGCTCAACTCCAGGGGGTGGAGAGTTTCACTGCTATTTAGTATCCTCTTTTGGACAATGGAACTGCATTGAGGGGCTCTGGAAGCTGGACACAGACAGACTATATTGAATAAAAATGGCTATGATACAGGGCCTTTGAGGAGAGAGTGTATAAGGATGGAAAAGTAGTGATTTCAAAGGACCACACAAAGAACACAGAAGATCCATGATTTTTTATTTTTCAAAAAAGGAGTAGAATATTTCATTTTACATATCTTATGCTGACACTTCTGAGATAAGCATTTATTTCTATTAGTGTAAAATAAATTCTTTCTAATACAGCTAATATCCAGTCTCAGAAAATAAGCCATTCATGTCATCACAATGCAATAGGCCTAACTAGCTGAAGTATTGGAGTGCTTCGGACCAACCTAAATGCTTGTACATTATCCTGTAAAATGAGCTACTGCATGCATGAAAATTATGTGATTTGACATATTAATGGAAATATGAACCCATATTGCTAAGATCACATGGCTTTAAGTATATTTGAGAACAGAGATGCTCAGGTTAGAGCTTGATGACATTTTTCAGACAACTCATTTGCAAACTGCCAGCACAGAAAAAAAAATCAGTTATTTGCATAGCTCTAGTTTAGAATAACATTCCAGCTTTATAATAACAGTATATTATAAAACTCTTAAGTCAAAAAATAAGACAATGTTGGTTCTTAAATTTATCTTAGGACAGGTATATGCAAAAGTATCATTATGTCAAATGCAGAACTGACTGACTGCTGTGTGCTTAGCAATGCACTTCGCCTATTTTTTTTCTGAGCTTTGAAAATAAGATGTTTGACTGGTGGGACTTAGTGGTAGCAGGATGATTTTTGTACTCAGCATACACATTTGAGAGATATTTTAAACCAAAACAGCTAAGAAAAATGGACTTCTGTGTCAGTCCTTTCAGAGGCCAAGTTTCGCAGGAATAGTGCTTTATCACAATATTGTTCTAATTAGGCCACCAAACATCTCATTATGCAGTTTAATTGCATTTAAAATAAGCACAATGGATATTTAAACAAACACTCCTGTTCCATACCAGACTATGTCTGTAGTTACCAGTAGATAGCTCAAAAAGTAGGTATCTAATGAAGCCAGCACATCTCTAAATGTTATAAAGAGAATTTAACTCTAAATCCCTCTAGACCAATTAGAGTTCCAGGAGCATGTTGTTGCTGCAACTACTATTGCTGAAGCACATTCTTCTTTCCCTTTAGTACTCATTATTATCTGTTAGGTTCCCTGTACTATGCCCTGTTGGCCAATCCTGCCGTGCTCAGAAGTCCTGTCCTGTCCATTGCTATCGTCATTGAGGTCTCTAGGCGATTCTTGCAGCCCAATTCCCAGCAGGTGTAAACAGGGGGTGCTTAAGCACATTCCCAGCACACTGCCTGTGCAGTTTCATTGCAATAGCTTCCTCTGACAGCTCTTTGCCTCAGACCTATTAGCAAGGCCTCTTTCACTAGAATCTTCTCCTGACTCTTGCAACCTTTGAAGCGAGAAGGGTTGGAAGTGATATAATCATAAAAAAGATGGTCACACTGTGGAATCTTGTGTGAAATAAGACAAATAATTGGTAATGAGTTAGGCCCCATGCTCAAAAGAAGTGAACTGGAAAAAGACAGTTACCTTTTTCCGTAACATGTCCTTCGAGATGCATTGCTTATGTCCATGCAAAGTAGGTGTGTGTGCTTGCCACATGCACCGGTGCCAGAAGTTTTTCCCCTCATCAGTATCTGTAGGGGACTGGCTCTGGTGCCCCCTGGAGTGGCGTGTATGCCGACTCCCCCCACCCTTAGGTCCTTGTTGCCAGAAATTCTGACAGTGGAGAAGGAGGGTGGGTTGTGGAATGGACATGAGCAACACATCTCGAAGAACACCAGTTATGGAAAAAGATAACGGTCTTTTCTTCTTAGAGTGCTTGCTGATGTCCATTCAACTTAGGTGACTCCCAAGCAGTACTACTTGGAGATGGGTAGGAGTTCACGGATGCGTAGATTGCAACACAGCTCTGCTGAACCCAGCATCACCTCTGGCCCCCCACTAAGTGATGGCATAGCCAGGGGCGGCTCTAGACATTTCACCGCCCCAAGCATGGCGTCATGCCGCGGGGGGGCGCTCTGCCGCTCGCCGGTCCCGCGGCTCCAGTGGACCTCCCGCAGGCGTCTGTCTGGTCTAGGGCCTTCTACTCTTGAGGATGACCTTCTGGACCCCTTCCAAACAGGCCCGTTCCTCAGGGTTCAGCCACGCAACGTCCACACCATGAGGTAGAGGGACGCGAGATTTGGGTGCAAGAGTCGACAGTGATCCTGTGACAGCAGGTTTGGTCAGTTTGGCAGGGGCCACGGAGGGACTGCTGCCAGGCTCGACAGTGTCCAGAACCAGTGCGGGCAAGGCCACACCAGGGCGATCATGATAACCTGCGCCTTCTCTCTCTTGATTTTTGCTAGGACCTCGCTGATAAGCGGAATCAGAGGGAACGTGTACATCAGGCTTTCTGCGCATGGCAGGAGGAAGGCATCGGAAAGGGAGCCCTGGCCCAGACCCCATCGGAGCAAAACCTGTGGCACCTCCTGTTCTGCCTGGTAGTGAACAAATCCACTTGGGGAGTTCCCCACTTTTGGAAGATCATGCTGGCTACCTCTGGGTGGAGCACCCACTCATGGTGAGAGGAGAAGTCCCTGCTTAGGTGATCTGCTAGCATGTTCTTGGCACCCGGAAGGTGACATTCTTCTAGATGGATTCTGTGGTTGATCCAGAAATTGCGGAGATGGAGTACCTCTTGGCAAAGGGCCGAGGATTGCTCTCCCCCTTGTCCGTTGATGTAGAACATTGAATCTATGTTGTCTGTCAAAACTCTGACCACTCTGCCTGACAGGTGAGGAAGGAAGACCACATATGAGGTCTTTGACATTTATGTGTAGTGTCATTTCCTCTGGGGAGCACATATCCTGGATCTGGAGGGTGCCAAGGTGTGCCCCCCCAGCCAAGGTCCGAGGCGTCTGAAACCAACTTGACTGAGTGAGGAGTGCTGATGAAGGGAACTCCTTTCAGGACTTTCCCGGGGTTGGTCCACCATCACAGTGAGATAAGTACCATCACGGGGATGGTAACAACCTTTTCCAGGTGATCCCTTGACTTAGAGTAGACCATCGCCAGCCATTGCTTCAAGGGTTGCATCTGGAGCCTGGCGTGGTGCACCACATATGTGCACATTGCCACATGACCTTGGAGGCACAGGCAAACCCTAGCGCTCGTCAGGGGAAACGTGGAGACTTCCACGATGAGGTCTGTCAATGCCATGAATCTCTCCAGCGGCAGGAACGCCTTGGAACAGGTCCAGTCAAGCATCGCTCTGATGAACTCAATCCTCCTTACCAGAACTAACGTGGATTTTTTGTTGTTTACGACCAGGCTGAGGCAACGGCAAGTGGCTATCATCCCTTTGGACCTGGGACCTGGAGCTGCCTCTGGTGAGCCAGTTGTTGAGGTACGGGTAGATCTGGACACCCTGATGTCTGAGGTAAGCAGCCACCACTGACATGCACTTTGTAAATACCGGTAGTGCTGTCGCTAGGCTAAATGGGAGGATCACAGACTGACAGTCACTGGGACCTACTGTAAACCAAAGGAAGCGTCTGTGTCCCTTGAAGATAGCGATGTGAAAGCATGCATCCTTCATATTGAGGGCAGCATACCAGTCTTCTGGATCCAGGGAGGGGATGATGGAGGCCAGGGACACCATGGGGAACTTCAGCTTTGTTAGGAAGCGGTTCAAGTCTCGCAGGTCTAGGATAGGTCGCACACCACCATTGGCCTTGGGATTAAAAAGTAACAGGAATAGATCCCCTTGTTCCTGTACTCTGGAGGAACAACCTCCACTGCACCTAGCTGCAGTAACCCCTCTACCTCCTGCATGAGGAGACTCTTGTGAGAAGGGTACCTGAAGAAGGACGGGGAGAGGAGGTGGGAAGGAGGGTAGAAAGTAACTGAAGGGTGTAACCCCATGCCACAGTACTGAGGACCCATCAGCCCGATGTTATAGATGCCCATGTAGGGAGGAAAGGAGAAAGGTGGTTGGCAAAAATAGGGGAGAAAGGATCCTGGGAACAGTCCGGTAGGTCACCCTCGGGCGTACCCTCAAAATGAGTACTTGCCTGCCAGCTTATTGCAGGCCAAGCTCGACTGAGAAGCCTGCGAAGGCTGATGGCTAGGACACCACTTGTAGCCTCTGGATTTCTTATGGGGAGGCTCCTGGCGAGGGTAGCTTCCCTGGCCCTGAGGCTGCTGAGGCTTGAACCACTTGTGGGGAGGGCTGGGAACATACAGTCTCAATGTTTTAAGAGTTGTGCAGGATCTTTGAGGCCATGGAGCTTATTGTCCATCTGTTCTGCAAACAGGGCTTGCCCATTGAAGGCAAGGTCTTGCATTGACTGCTGAGCCTCCATGGATGCACTGGAGAAGAGCAGCCAGGATGCCCAGCGCATAGTGATGGCTGAGGCCAGAGTTCAGGTGGCGGTGTCTGCCACATCTGACGCTGCCTGGAGCATCACTCAGGCCACATTCATGCCCTCCTCTATGATTGCCCTGAACTCCTTCCTAAAAGCCTCAAAATTAGCCATAGGTTGCCAATATGTTAAAGTCATAGCGTTCCAGGAGGGCCTGATGGTTGGCACCCTCAACTGGAGACTAGAGGATGAATAAACCTTACACCCAAACAAATCTAGTCTCTTGGAGTCCTTTATTCCTAGGGGTAGCCCCAGGCTGACCTTGTCGCTCCCTGTGATTAACCGCCTCTACCACTAGGGAGTTGGGAGCAGGGTGGGTGTACAGGTATTCGTTGCCTTTGGATGGCACAAAGTACTTGTGCTCAGCCCTCTTGGAGATGGGGGGAAGGGAGGAAGGAGTTTGCACAGGGCATTGGTGATCTTTCAGACCTCTTCATGAAGGGGCAAAGCCACCCTGGCCAGTGTAGCGGAGCAGAGGACATTGAAGAGAGAGTCTGAGGGCTCCTCTAACTCCTCCTCTAACCTGAAGACTCAGGTTGGCGGCGACCCTCTTCAGTAGTTGCTGGTGTGCCTTAGCGTCACCTGGAGGAACTGGGGGAGGGGGCCTCGTTATAGCCTCGTCTGGTGATGACAAGGAGGATGCTGGTTGTGGAGGACCCTACAGCACCATTGGTGACCCAGTGGCTTGCTCCTCTACTCCCTCTTGGACTTGCGGGGTCCTTGCGCCCAAGGCTTCGTGCACCAGAGGAGGGTGGGAGAGAGAGGCAGCTGGTCTCTGAGGCTCCAGACATCAAGTGGGAGGCCTGGATGAACCCCCACAGGTTCCATGCATACCACGGCGCTGGCCACTGTGCCTAAGGGCACGGGGCCGGTTTTGGTGCCGACAATGTAGCTGTAGCCGGAACTAGGGGCGAGAGATAGCTCAGTGGTTTGAGCATTGGCCTGCTAAACCCAGGGTTGTGAGCTCAATCCTTGATGGGGCCATTTAGGGATCTGGGGCAAAAATCTGTCTGGGGATTGGTCCTGCTTTGAGCAGTGGGTTGGACTAGATGACTTCCTGAGGTCCCTTCCAACCCTGATATTCTATGAACTATTCTATGAACTTGTCCCACCATCAGGGAACCTCGCTCTGAACCAGGGCTGGATCCTAAGCGGTTGCTCCCATGTGACCAGGGCCCTTTGCCCCAGCCCAGAGCCTCCTCCTGCATCCTTAACCCCTTATCCCTGGCCCTAACCCACAGCCCCCTCCTGCATACTGAATCCCTCAGCCCCACCCCCAGCCTGGAGCCCCCTTCTGCACCCCAACCCCTCATCTCCAGCCCCACCCCAGAGCCTGCACCCCCAGCTGGACCCCTCACCCCAGCCCGGAGCCCCCTCCTGCACTCTGAACCCCCTGCCCCAGCCCCGTGAAAGTGAGTGAGGGTGGGGGAGAGCGAGCCACCAAGAGAGGGGGAATGGAGTGAGTGGAGGGCGGGCCCTCCGGGAAGGGGTGATGCCACAGGGAAAGGATGGGGCTAGGGTGTTTGGTTTTGTGTGATAAGAAAGTTGGCAACCCTATCTTGCCCCACTTATGTAAGTGCCCTACTCATACATCATAACTCCACCTCCATAAGAGGTGTAGGGCTTATGTCAGTGTAGTTAGGGCGACAGTGTGTCTATGTAGACACTGCCTTACATCTGCTGCTGGCTCCATGCTGGAGCCATGAAATTGACAAGAAAGCTGGGCAGCTAGAGCCCGGCTGCCCCTGGCACCCCATTCTTAGCTGGGCTGAGGCCTGCCCTGCTCCCCGCTGCCTGCTTAGAGAGCCGAGAAGCCTGGGCAGCTGCCCCCTTCTTCTGGTGGGGTACGGAGAGGTGAGAAGTCCAGGCGGCTGCCCCTTGCTCCTGGTGGGCAATGGGGAGGTGAGAAGAGCTGGGAGCAGGGAGCTGAGAGCCCAGGAAGTGCACCACCGAGAGAAAGAGGATAGTGCGGACATGAGCCACCATAGTAGTTCCATAGTGCCTGTAAGGCGACCTAACATAGGTTGACTTAAATCTGTAGACATGTCCTAAGTCATTCCTTGGGCCAACTGACTGACTTCACAGTAACTGTGCTGTGAGGAAGAAATAAGTAAGGAACTCAGGATTTGGCCCTATGCTAATAAGACATGAGCTATTTCATAGCCAGGCCAGCAAAGTGATAAACCTTGTCTAGTTTCCAAATTTAAACACCTCCGTAAGATAAATCATTTAATAGATTTCAATCATAACTTAAGGTATATGGGTCAGCTGGGATAAATATGGTGCAGGACTATGTAAATTCTGGCTCAGGGTCATTGATCCTGATGGGAATCAGGTGGTGGGATACTACTACCACCATCCTTCTGAGTGCATGTTAGCTGGTCACAGCTTTAATTCTCCTTGATGAGATCATTGAGAGAAGTGCTAGATCAACATAACTACATTTCTGCCAGTGTAGCACCCATGGTCACCTTGGTATGAAGGAGGTTACAACTGTTTTGCCTTTCACCAGCCTCCTTTCCACCACCAAGGAGTTTATGTATGGTATTAAACCACAACATGAATTTAGCCCGACATCAGCAATTTATTCTAGTTGGCACTATAAATTATATAGAGGTGTGGGGTTTTTTTTTAAATAAATAGAGGTGTTTTTTTTTTAAATAAATGCATGTTTTTTCCACATGTCCCCTCTGTGAATACTAAATGTACTGGGCTAGTGATGATAAATCTGAAAGTTTAGATGCTTTTTCTTTGTAGACAAAACTTAAAAGTGTGTTTTATCCTTAGAGAGCACGATTGCCATAGCAACCATGCAGAGGTATTTTTTGGCATGTTACCACCAGGTTTCAAAAATCTCCAGTGAATCATAGAGCTTGATTGGACCAGTGTTGCATGAATTACTAAGAGAAACAATACTTACTATGTCTCAAAATAACAAGTAAATAAGTGCCCGCAGTTAAATTTTTTAAATGATTGAAATGCATCGGAACAGCAATACAGTACTGCATTCCTCCAAGTCCAAAATAGTCTGCAGATTCAGCTCTTAGGAACAACTGTGCCATCAGAGAAGCACCCTCTCCCCCTCCCCCATATATATATATATATATATATATATATATATATATATATATGGTACAGTACATGTCTTAAAAAAAGCATTTGTTAGACTAAAAATCATGGGCCATCTTCAAAGTAATCATGTTAGGGATTAATTTGGCCTAATATAATAATACACGTAAGAAGATTTGGCGTGTGTTTTTTAAAAGAATGCCTTTATTTTAATAAATCTAAGGATTTTAAAAGTCAAATATTAATTTCACCGGTTACTCTGTTCTTTCATTCGAGTCATTCAACTTGGACAATGAAAACGGACTAGCTAGTTGACCTTTGGTTCCTAGCCATTTTTATCTTCAGGTTCTCATGCATTAGCACAATTCTGTAATGTTTTGGTTGCAAACACTGTAGGAGAATGATGAGCTAGCTTAGAACTGCATGTGAGCTGACAAACATGGCCAGTCCACCTTTTGATTGTTGTCTATTTCATTTGTTTATCAGGGAATCCTTTTACTGGTTGGGGGAGTATTTGAGCATGTTAAGTCAGGTGTGCAGCAATGCAAGATACAGGTTGGTTGTCTTTTCCTCATGAGCAACGCAGACAATCAGTGTTTGTAGCTGTGGAGAGTTAAGGGACTGTTACATAGATAAACAGTCACTTGTTAGCTGAACTACTTTGATTCCCAAAATAGCATTATCCTTCCATTATGCTTCCTTGAAATCAAAGAAAATGATTTTAATTGATTTTGCAAAAGCACCTGATCAAGCCCTTTAAACACCTATTATGGTAAATAGTAATCTTCCCATGAGCCCAGTTACATTGTACAGTACATGAAAAAAATTAGTATGTGTATGTCTATATGTGGATCTGATCACCATTGCATCTGAGCGTACTGACTACAACATACAGTCCAGTAATTTCCCTGTAAGGGTAGCAAATTGCTGAACAAATCTGGATTAAAGTTTATATGTTTTGTGAATTTTTTTTTAAAAGCCATATACAACGGTTCTCCAATACTGCCATCTACAGTGTCTTTGACATATTACACCATTGGCACCAAAACAAAGTATCAGGCACTACAGCCAGGTAACCTGCTAATATGTTCTGAGCGTACAGCTCCCCCCACTTTTTTAAGAATCTCCTAAACTGTGTCTAAATTATAGACTATTTGGCTGGGTACCCAGAGGAATTCCAACAGATCAAGACAAATACTATAGTTCAGCACTCCTATAGCTTTGTCAGAGAAGCATCATTGTGTTTTCCCACTGTTTCCACTCCAAATTACTTTGGGCCAAGTAGCCTAAGTGGTTTAAACAGCACTACTCATATGAGGAAGATGAACCAAATGTGCTCCATGCTAACCGAGAAGAGGAAAGAGAAGAGGAATAAAAAGCGAAGAAGGAAAGGCTGTGTGTATATAGCGTAGTATTGTTTAGGCTCAGTGTTATAAAATGTGCACATTGGTTATGGAAGTTTTCTGTGTCTATATAGTTGCACTTCAGAGAGTCTTTCAGTGACAATGAAAGAAGGTAATGTTATGCCATTTATAAATAATGATGCATGATAGAGCCACACATTCTTCATACTGAAAGACATTTTTAGATTATTTCTTTTTGCAGAGAAAGAGGCATCTTTGGGCCTGATTCTCCCCCATTGTTCCTCACCTGAGGAGTCATATGTGAGACTGCTACTCACATAAGGAAGAGCTGACAAGACAGGATTTTTAGAGTTTGTCAGTCTAATTGCAAAGTGAATTATTTGGCAGAGAATAAACTGGAAGTGGGTGTTTCAAAAGTCTTAAGAATGGCCATTCTGGGTCAGAACAATGGTCCATCTAGCTCAGTATCCTCTCTTCTCACCGTGGCTGGTGCCCAGATGCTTCAGAGGGAATGAACAGAACAGGGTAATTTATCAGGTGATCCCTTCCCTGTTGTCCAGTCACAATGTCTAGCAGTTAGAGGTTTAGGGACACACAGGCATAGGATTGTGTTCCAGACCATCTTGGCTAATAGCCACTGATGAACCTATCCTCCATTAATTTATCTACCATAATTCTTTTATGAATCCAGTTGTAATTTTGGACTTCACAACATCCCCTGGCAACAAGTTCCAAAGGCTGGCAGTGTGTAGTGTGAAGAAGTACTTCCTTATGTTCCTTTAAGCCTGCTGACTATTAATTTAGGATGACCACTGGTTCTTGTGTTATATGAAGTGGGTAAATAACACTACCTTATTCACTTTCTCCATACCAGTCATGATTGTATAGACCTCTATCATATCCCACCTCCCGCCAACTTGTCTCTTTTTTCAGATGAACAATCCCACTCTTTTTAATCTTTCCTGCCACAGAAGCTGTTCCATACTCCTAATCATTGTTGTTGCCCTTCTCTGTACTTTTTCCAATTCTAATATTTATTTATTTTTTGAGAAGGGATGACCTGAACTGCTCACAGTATTCAAATTGTGGGCATACCATGCATTTATATAATGGCATTCTGAGCTTTTTTGTCTTACCATCTATCCTTTGCCTAATGGTTCCTAACATTCTGTTAGCTTTTTTGACTGCACAGCACATTGAGCAGATGTTTTCATAGAACTACCCACAATAATTCCAAGAGCTCTTTCTTGATTGGTAAGAGCAATTTAGACCCCATTATTTTGTATGGATAGTTGGGATTGTTTTCCTATGTGTATTTCTTTACATTTATCAGCATTGAATTTCATGTGCCATTTTCTTGCCCAGTCTCCAAGTTTTGTGAGATCCCTTTGTAACTCTTTGCAGTCTGCTTTGGATTTAACTATCTTAAGTAATTGTGCATCATCAGCAAACTTTCCCACCTCAGAGTTTACCCCTTTTACCAGATTGTTTTGAATATATTGAACAGCACTGGTACCAGTAGATATCATGGGGGGACCCCACTATTTACCTCTCTCCACTGTGAAAACTGAGCATTTATTCCTACCCTTTGTTTTCTTTCTTTTAACCAGTTACTGAGCCATGAGAGGACGTTTCCTCTTATCCCATGGCTGCTTAAGAGCCATTGGTGAGGGGCTTTCAGAAAAGTCCAGGTACATTATATCTACTGGTTCACTCTAGCCTATGTGTTTGTTGACCCCCTCCACGAATCTTGATATATTGACAGGTTTCAGAGTAGCAGCCGTGTTAGTCTGTATCCGCAAAAAAAACAACCAGGAGTACTTGTGGCACCTTAAAGACTAACAAATTTATTTTAGCATGAGCTTTCGTGAGCTAAAGCTCACTTCTTCGGATGCATAGAATGGAACACACAGACAGGAGATATTTATACATACAGAGAACATGAAAAGGTGGAAGTATGCATACCAACAGGCAGAGTCTAATCAATTGAGATGAGCTATCGTTAGCAGGAGGAAAAAAAACTTTTTGAAGTGATAATTAAGATGGCCCATAGAAGGTGTGAGGAGAACTTAACATAGGGAAATAGATTCAATTGGTGTAATGACCCAACCATTCCCAGTCTTTGTTTAGACCACAGTTAATAGTATCTAGTTTGCATATTAATTCAAGTTCAGCAGTCTCTCTTTGGAGTCTGTTTTTGAAGTTTTTTTGTTGCAAAATTGCCACCTTCAAGTCTGTCACTGAGTGGTTAGAAAGGTTGAAGTGTTCTCCCACTGGTTTTTGAATGTTATGATTCCTGATGTCAGATTTGTGTCCATTTATTCTTTTGCGTAGAGACTGTCCGGTTTGGCCAATGTACATGGCAGAGGGGCATTGCTGGCACATGATGGCATATATCACGTTGGTAGACGTGCAGGTGTACGAGCCCCTGATGGTCTGATGTGATTAGGTCCTGTGATGGTATCACTTGAATGGATATGTGGACAGAGCTGGCATCGGGCTTTATTGCAAGGATAGGTTCCTGGGTTAGTGTTTATGTTGTATGGTGTGCGGTTGCTGGTGAGTATTTGCTTCAGGTTGGGAGGCTGTCTATAAGCGAGGACTGGCCTGTCTCCCAAGATCTGTGAGAGTGAGGGATCATCTTTAAGGATAGGTTGTAAATCTTTGATGATGCGCTGGAGAGGTTTTAGTTGGGGGCTGTAGGTGATGGCTAGTGGTGTTCTGTTATTTTCTTTTTTAGGCCTGTCCTGTAGTAGGTGGCTTCTGGGTACTCTTCTGGCTCTGTCAATCTGTTTTTTCACTTCAGCAGGTGGGTATTGTAGGTTTAAGAATGCTTGATAGAGATCTTGTAGGTGTTTATCTCTGTCCGAGGGATTGGAGCAAATACGGTTGTATCTTAGAGCTTGGCTGTAGACAATGGATCGTGTGGTGTGTCCGGGATGGAAGCTGGAGGCATGTAAGTAAGTATAGCGGTCAGTGGGTTTCCGGTATAGGGTGGTATTTATGTGACCATCGTTTATTAGCACAGTAGTGTCTAGGAAATGGACCGCTTGTGTGGATTGGTCTAGGCTGAGGTTGATGGTGGGATGGAAATTGTTAAAATCTTGGTGGAATTCCTCGAGGGCTTCTTTTCCATGAGTCCAGATGATGAAGATGTCATCAATGTAGCGCAAGTAGAGTAGGGGCGTTAGGGAACGAGAGTTAAGGAAGTGTTGTTCTAAGTCAGCCATAAAGATGTTAGCATACTGAGGGGCCATGCGGGTACCCATAGCAGTGCCACTGACTTGAAGATATATATTGTCCCCAAATGTGAAATAGTTGTGGGTGAGGACAAAGTCACAAAGTTCAGCCACCAGGTTAGCCGTGATATTATCGGGGATACTGTTCCTGATGGCTTGTAGTCCATCTTCGTGTGGAATGTTAGTGTAGAGGGCTTCCACATCCATAGTAGCCAGAATGGTGTTTTCTGGAAGATCACTGATGGATTGTAGTTTCCTCAGGAAGTCAGTGGTGTCTCGAAGATAGCTGGGAGTGCTGGTAGCATAGGGCCTGAGGAGAGAGTCCACATAGCCAGACAATCCTGCTGTTAAAGTACCAATGCTTGAGATGATGGGGCGTCCAGGATTTCCAGGTTTATGGATCTTGGGTAGCAAATAGAATACACCTGGTCGGGGTTCCAGGCATGTGTCTGTATAGATCTGTTCCTGTGCTTTCTCAGGGAGTTTTTTGAGCACTACAAGCCATCAGGAACAGTTTTTTTTCCTCCTGCTAACGATAGCTCATCTCAATTGATTAGACTCTGCCTGTTGGTATGCATACTTCCACCTTTTCATGTTCTCTGTATGTATAAATATCTCCTGTCTGTGTGTTCCATTCTATGCATCCGAAGAAGTGAGCTTTAGCTCACGAAAGCTCATGCTAAAATAAATTTGTTAGTCTTTAAGGTGCCACAAGTACTCCTGTTTTTCTTGATATATTGGTGAGTCATGATTTCCCTTTACAAAAGCCGTGTTGACTCTTCCCCAGCACATTGTGTTCATCTATGTGTCTGATAATTCTGTTCTTCACTATAGTTTTAACCAGTTTTCCTGCTACTGAAATTAGGCTTATTGGCCTGTAATTCCCAGGACTGATTCTGGAGCCTTTTTAAAAAAAATCATCATCACATTTGCAATCCGGTACAGAGGCTGATTTAAGTGATAGGTTACATACCACATTTAGTAGTTCTGCAATTTCATATTTCCATTCCTGCAGAACTCTTGGGTGAATATCTTCTGGTTCTGGTGTCTTATTACTATTTCATTTATCAATATGTTCCAAAACCACCTTTCCTGACACCTCATATGTGACCCCTAAAACGAATTGCTTAGGTGTGGGAATCTCCCTCATCCTTTGCAGTGAAAACTGATGAAAATAATTCATTTAGCTTCTCCATAATGTCTTTATTGCGTGCTCCTTTAGCACCTCAATTGTTCACCAGCAGGTTTCCTTCTTTTGATGTACTTACAAAAACTAACAGCATTTTTTTTGTCTTTTGCTAGTTGCTTTTCAAATTCTTTTTTGCCCTGCCTAATTATACTTAAACTCTGGCAAATCAAGTCTAATTTTCCTCAATAGGATTTGCCTTTAATTTTTAAAGGATGCCTTTTTGTCCCTAACCACCTCTTTTACTGTTGTTTAGTTACGATGGAGGTTTATTGGTCCTCTTACAGGTTCTTTATTATTATTATTTGGGCTATACATATAACTTGAGCCTCTATTATGGTGTTTTTAAAAAGTTTCCATGCGGCTTGCAGGCATTTCACTTTTGTGACTTTTCCTTTTAATTTCCATTTAACTAGCTTCCTCATTTTTGTATAATTCCCTTTTTTGAAGGTAAATGCTAATATGGTGGGTTTCTTTGGTATCCCCTCCCCCAAGGATGTTAAATTTAATTACATTATGGTCATAATTACCAAGAAGTTCAGCTATATTCACCTCTTCGACCACATCCTGTGTGCCACTTAGGACTAAATCAAGAATTGCCTCTCCCTTTGCAGATTCCAGGACTAGCTGCTCCAAGAAGCAGTCATTAATGGTGTCTAGAAGTTTTATCTCTGCATTCTGTCCTGAGGTGACGTGTTCCCAATCAATATGAGCATAGTTGAAATGCCCCATTATTACTGGGTTTTCTGTTTTTGTAGCCTCTCCCTATCACCATCCTGGTCAGGTGGTCAGTGGTATATTCCAACTGCTATATTCTTATTATTCAAACATGGAATTTCTATCCATAGAGATTCTGTAGTATAGTTTGGTTCATTTAAAGATTTTTACCATTTGACTCTATGCTTGCTTTCACATGCAGACGCTCTCCGGGTTACGCAAGATCCGACTTATGCGAATCCACACTTATGGAAAAAGGGTGCTCAACATCACTGAGGACAATCTTAGTTTGTTCAAGCTTGTGAAAAGGAGGCTTGACTTATTTTTCCCTCTTTTAAAAATATGCTTTAATTTGCTTCTTTATGCATTCTTCTAAGGGCTTTGCTCAGTATTTACACACAGTACTTATTCAGGCAATGAAGTCAGTGAGAGTTTGCCTGAGTAAGATTTGACAGGATTTGATCTATCTGAATAATAAGAGCGTTTTCCATAGGTGATCCTGCTTTCCCTTGGTTTATACAACTTCCGATTTAGCTGATTTACTATTGTACAGTTATGTCCTTACAATCTCAAGTTTTATCATTCAGCTGTGCTGTGTCAAGTCCCAGTTCCATTTGGGAAATTGTTTCATTCTTGGTAGTATTGTTGACTCCTCTGTTGTACATGCGAATGTTCTGCAAAGCATTTTAAGAACAGTTGTGTGTTGATTTTTAACACATTTTGCTCAATTTCCTTATGCACACAATAAATGGGTAACAATAGACATTTGATTCATACTTTCCAGATCAAAACACGTATTAGTGCTTGTTAGATATGGTATCCGTCTTTAATGACTTCAGTCAGGCTCAGTTAAACTGTCTTTCACATTTGCAGTGCGAACTGTTCCCACAGATGGGATAAAGCGCCCCCTGTTGGATATGCGCCAGCCTGCTGTGAGGGCTCCAAACCCTGAATCCCACCTCATCTCATCTTACTGGGGCTATATAGAGCTTAGGCACTGGCTTTGGCCCTGTCGGCATGCACTCTAGGTACAGACCTCGTGTCTGATACCCCTCTTGGCAATGAGGACTCCCAAAATCCAATTGCTTAGGTCTTGAAACCAGTGCTGTCTCCCTCTAGCCTCTCCAGCAACTCTTCCATGTTCCCCAGAATCCCACCAAAGGATCACTGTTTACCTCTCATGGGGTACATGATAAAGAGAGTCAACAGATACACAGAATGACTTTGCACAGGATTCTAAAACACCATTACTCTTTACTTGGTATCATGACAAATACACTGATCCATACAAAATAATAAAAACAATGGTACACATTTCCCTCAGTCCCCTCACCACCCTGGAGAATTTTTTGGGCACAGGCTAAAGTCCTCTAAGGAGTCCCGGATATTTCCTCTCCCCTTTACCCTCCCGCACATGACCTCTCTTCATAACATCCAGTCTCGGGTCTTTTCCCCCTCTGTTACCTTTTGTCTTGTAACCACCAGCTTCCTTTGTCTTGAGATACACTGATCTGCCTCTGCAGGTGACCAAAGACCCCTACCTGATGACTTCATTGACAGATGGCCTCTCCTTTGGTAAACCAGTTCTCCTGGGCAAGGGTCTGTCTCAAGGTGTTTCTTTTTGAATGGAGGACCATCAACATTTAATGACCCTTTATTGTTAGCTCTGGGCCACTACTCCCTGGAGTTTCAGTCCAATGTGGAGATAGGAGGCTAACAGAGAAGGCCAACCATCCCCACGTTTATAATGGCGTTTGCCCCTTGATGAAGAAACAGAGTTCATAAACTCAAAATTCATAAACTGTACTCAGATAGTATCAGAGGGGTAGCCATGTTAGTCTGGTTCTGTAGAAGCAGCAAAGAATCCTGTGGCACCTTATAGACTAACAGACATTTTGCAGCATGAGCTTTCGTGGGTGAATACCCACTTCTTCGGATGCAAGTGGGTATTCTTGCATCCGAAGAAGTGGGCATTCACCCACGAAAGCTCATGCTGCAAAACGTCTGTTAGTCTATAAGGTGCCACAGGATTCTTTGCTGCTTGTACTCAGATAGATTGCCCAAATTAACAAAACTGTGTCGCCATAAGCATCATTCTTTATGATCCCATGGCTTGTCCTGTATGCTATTCTTGCTGACTTTGCCTGCCTTGGTCTCCTATGACTCACATCACTGCCCTGTGTTTACTGGTCCTTGTCCATTGGCAATGGCCTGCTTGTTTTTATTGTTGTTCTGCTATGCTGTTTTTTTTGTTCTGCCTCATATATTTCCCTCACTCCGTCTTTCTTTCCTTGGTGTTCATTAGTCTTCATCACTTTATCTCCCTTTGTTCTCTCTTTTTCCCTCATCCAACATACACCATCATTCCAGGGAAGATGTATTCAATCTCGGTAAACAGCTGTTTTTTAGCAGTTTGCCATCCATTAAAAGTGAAAACTATACTTTAAAAAATATGATAATTCACTACTCTGCCAGAGTAAGGTGAAATGCCGGTCAAAGGGTTTTGGCCAAGTATAGTAATTCCACTTCATACCAAAGCCAAAGAAAACCTTTCAGTACAACGGATGCCTTCCTGTGTGCTTTCCAGTTACAGGATTAGGATTTATTCAAAGAATAACAAACTATGAGGAGCACAGTTTCTCTTGGGTGTTTTCTATGGCTCGAACGTGAGTACCTGCAGTACTGTACATTGCAAAAAGAGCAAAACCTGTTTGAAGTCCTGGTACATAGGACTTATTATAAGATAAATTATCTGCTTTGTGTGAAGCATATTTCCTATATTGTCTGCTGTCCTGAATCCAGATGGCATCACAATTATAAACCCTCAATGAGAAGGAAATTCAAAGCTTAAGAGTTAATACGAAGACCCCTGAAAGGCTGCTTCAGCAGAGTCAGTGCTTAGAGCAGTGTTCTTACAGGGAATGAAGGATTTAGCAGTGACTTTTCAGAAAGTGGTTTGTGAGCAGAGTTTGAGCCTGCAAATTTGCACCTGAGTTGTGCAATTCAGTTTTGGACCCAAATCAGACTTCCAGATGGGGAGTATAACTCACATAGCAAGTGGTGTAGTCAATTCTGTGCCTACAGTTTGCTTTGTGGATTCAGCAAGGGAGGCCAGGCCTCAGCAAGTACTGTAAAGGACAAACAAAAACCCTTCAACGGAGTCCTAAAGAGGAGCCTAAGAAAAACAAGGCAGACAAGGCTGAAGACATTTTTTTTGAGGCAGAAAAGGGCAACAGACAGATTCAAAGTCTTTCAGTGAAAGGGAGGCAAGGTAGCATAGACATCTCCTCTGAGATTGGCAGCTAATAACTATTAGTGTTGTGATATATGAACGTGCTCCAAAAGGTTTGTCTGTTTTATCATTACTCTAATTCTGAGGCCTAATCCAATGCCCATTGAAGTCAACAGAAATGTTTCCATCAATGTCAATGGGAAACATAGAATCAGACCTCAGGTGTACAGAACTCCTGGGGCTCTGAATGGGAATAAAGCCAGGTAGACCATAATGCTGCTTTCACAGTGCCTAATGTGCACTCATTTTCTGACAAACTTACAAAGGGTGTGTGAATTTGCAGCTCCAATAATTTTAAGGAACTGGAAAAATGAGGGAATTGAAAATAAGTGTAAGCACAGTCAGCAATTACTGGGTTAGGACCAATGGTTTTAAGAGACTGTTTATTTTTTGTTAACACAAAGTTGGGATGCCACTTGGTTTCATTTATGAAATAAATACACTTTGTATTGACTTTGCACATCACAGTTTTCATCTAAGTGGCTAAGTGTTATCTCCACTTTACAGGTGGAGAAACCGAGTCACAGAGAGATGCTGTGACTCGTCCAAGGTCCCAGAGATTCCTGACTCCACGTCCAGTGCCCTAACCACTGGACCTTTTAAAGGTTGTTTAAAAGCAGGCTGGAGTCTGAGGCCTTTAGGAAGTGTGTCCCCTTTGTTTGGCCATTTACACTTACTGATTTTTATTTTTTATTTTATTTTTTTACAAAGAAACAAAAGCAAATAAAGGACAGTTTCTTCCCAAGATGAATTTTCTATAAAGGTTTATTAGGTGCATGAGAGTGCTTTGTGTTCATGTTATTTCACTTACCGTTTCATACATTCAGCTGCTTGGGAAGCACTGGAATGCCACGTTTCTGAGTACTTCACAGTCCAGGAAGGGAATAACCCCGCATGTATAGGAGTCAATTGGAGCTCTGCTATTGACTAGCATGGGTGCAGATCAGCCAGAGGGGTAGTGAAACCAGAAAATCCAATTTCTATTTGTATTACTCTCCTTCAATCATTTTATTTGCTCTCTACATGAACCAGGCAAATAAAAATCAATCTTTGGAGAAAAAACCCACAAATGGATAACATGGAAAATACCTTCTAGCTTTGTCATACCTTGTTCACAGAAGGTGCCAGTAGTTCCTAGAGGGCAGTGGCATGTGTATCCATCAGGCAGTGGCACACAGGTAGCACCTTTTCTACACAGATGTGGTGGGTTGTGCTCAGGATCGCAAACTGAAACTGTCTCTGTGCAAAATGCTCCTTTCCATCCAGTGGGGCAGTCACAGCTACAATACATAAAAGAGGGGAAACAATGCAACATTATTACCCGAACAAATCAATGTTTCAATAGCATTTGGAGTCAACATTTTCAGACTCTGATGCCTAACGTTAGGCAGCTAAATCAGAGGTTTTCAGTGATTGCTAAGTAGCCAAGTCTCTCATTGGATTGTATTTTTAGGCAGCTTAGTTTTAAACCATTAGCCCAAATTTACATCATATTTGTTTTAGTCTAACAGCCTGGGATCACTGTTTGTATTTAATGGGACATTTGATTTTTTTATTATTTGTACTGTGGTATTAGCATCCAGAAACGCCAGCCAGTCTTGCATCTTCTTTTTGCTAGGTATTATACAAAACACAGAAGAAGGCAAGGTCCCTAACCCAAAAAACTTACAAGCTAAATTAAGAAATGGCACAAAAAGTAAGTGTAACAAAGAATAAGGGGGAAAGGGAAGATAATGAAGTGGACCCAAGGGAAAAGTAGTAAGATCAGGCCCTGTGGCTGCTTCTCAGCTAGCCAATTAGTTGGCTGATTTCTTCTCAGAGGCAGAGCAGAAGTGGGATCTGGGGAAGGGTTTGAAGGAGGAGAGGGTAGGAGGTTTGCAGGGGAGTGAGGCCTGTGTCACAAGTTGTATATAGTGGCTAGTTGCAGTCATTAATGCCATCATCAAACTGAGGGAACCCGAGAAAAGGTAAGTGTCCGCTGGCCTTTCACACCTCTGTATTTAATTAGAGCCAGGGGAATCACTGAGATCAAACAAGAAAAACAAACCATCCTGCTGGTTGTCCATATTAAAGTCATTCTGAGTGTTGTAGAGCTTGTAAAATCCAAAAACACACTAGATACAGAGATTTAAAAATGGACCTTCTCCTTGAAAGCAGAATTCTTTTTAATAGTTTAAATGCATTAAATCAATTTGCATTTTATCATCCACTGGCAGTTTTATGACCTGTTATTATAGCCGTAGTGCTCTCAGGATATTAGAGAGACAAAATGGGTGAGGTAATATCTTTTACAGGTCCAAAATTCTGTTGGTGAAAGAGACAAACTTGTGAGCTACACAGACAGAGCTTAATTTGTGCCGGGGCTTGCCAGAGCTGAGCCCTGGCACCTCTAGGCTTGGCAGTTCATAGCCCCAGCACTTCTGGGCTCCCGGCCAGCAGCCTTCACTCTCTGAAGGCAGCACCTCTGCCAGCAGCAGCACAGAAGTAAGAGTAGCAATACCATACCACACCACCCTTACTTCTGCACTGCTGCCGGCAGCTGCACTGCCTTCAGAACTGAGTCTCCGGCCAGCAGCCACCCAGCTTGAGCCCTGACACCTCTTTCATTTCAAATTAAACATTGTACCCAGAGCTCTTCTTCTTCGTCCCACTTTGTCTCAGATTTATGACATGTCAGTGTTTCTCTAAATCAGGGGTGGGCCAACTTTTTGGTCCAAGGGCCACATCTGGGTATGGAAATTGTATGGCGAGCCATGAATGCTCATGAAATTGGGGGTTGAGGTGCGGGAGGGGGTGAGGGCTCCGGATGGGGTGAGGGCTTGTGAGGGGCCAGAAATGAGGAGTTCAGGGTGTGAGAGGGGGCTCTGGGCTGGGGCAGGGGGTTGGTGTATGGGAGGGGGTGAGGGCTCCGGCTGGGGTGAGGGCTTGGGAGGGGCCAGAAATGAGGAGTTCAGGGTGCGAGAGGGGGCTCTGGGCTGGGGCAGGGGGTTGGGGTGTGGGTCGGGGTGAGGGCTCCGGTTGGGGGTGTAGGAGGTTGGGATCGAGGGGTTCAGAGGGTGGGAGGAGTTCAGAGGGTGACCAATGGGAGCTGCGGGGATGGCGCTTGGGGTGGGGGCAGTGTGTGGATTTCCCTGTCTGCCCCTACACGTAGGAGCCAGAGGGGGGGACATGCTACTGTTTCTGGGAGCTGCTCCCTGGCAGGAACTTGAGAGCCAGATTAAAACACCTGAAGGGCCGGATGCATCCCCCGGGCAGTAGTTTGCCCACCTCTGCTCTAAATGGTTATTGGTTGCCTGTAAAAATCAAGGCCAAGAACAGAACATCGATTCTGACAGGTCCTTTTCTCAGGCTTTTGTTTTTGTCCCTCTTGGACATTAGTTCAGACTTGCTGAGCTACATTGTCTCCATCAATCAGCTCACAGCTTC
Source organism: Mauremys mutica (assembly GCF_020497125.1). Lineage (NCBI taxonomy): Eukaryota > Metazoa > Chordata > Testudines > Geoemydidae > Mauremys > Mauremys mutica. Next base: position 51,498,240 of record NC_059074.1, read on the forward strand.
TAGGCAAAGGGCATCCATGAATCTTTGAAACAGTGGCAAGAGCTATATCCTTATCTCAGGTATGATCTGTAACTATTTTTCATTTCCTAGACATTTCACAAACATGGCACAGTACTTCTATTATTGTTTCTTTAAACCTTCAGGGCAAAGGACAACAGGTAAGCAAACCACTGCCTGCAACCTCTTCACAGTGATAAACGGCTACCTAAAATTAAGGGGAAAAGAGGACAAGACCTCACAGTAACAAAAGCAGCTCAATCCATCAGAGTCGAGCATTAGGGTATTTTCTCTCTCACCCTTAACCATTATGCTTTGATGCATAGAAACCATTGAGGCGGGAAAGTAATTTAGCTTCCTAAGTGGCAGATAGAAATGTTGGTTTCCTGTGCTGTGATGGACTAAGGAGCTGGAAGCTGTGGCTGCACTTGCTGGGACTCATAGGAGAGATTTTTTTTCTCTTCTCCCTGCCTTCACAACATATGTCTTTTTGACACTCATATATCAGAACATTTTCTTGCAACCTAAAAGTGAAATACTAGATCTACTGATTTAAATGGGATTAAACCTACTTGCATGAGGGTTGAATTTGATCAGCTTCCTTCTTCCATACATGTCAAGTGTCATGAACACACATCACCCCGTATCAATGGTATTACAGATGTGCCTCAGCTTAGCAATTTGATTGTAGATTTGCACCCAGACTTTCCCAAAGTTCAGAGTTATGTGGATTTTGGATTCTGGTTCAGGCTCATACTAGAGAGAGGTACAACTCACAAAGTTTGGACTTGGAAGCAAATTCAAAATTGGCCACACTTTAGGGAGGCAAGTGGAGAAGTTTTTGGGATCAGCCTGTCTCTCCTGATTAGTAATGAGTAGACCTTCCAAGAGTCAGAATTCAGCTTCAATGCAGAGGAACAGATACAATTTCTGATGCTTAACTACATTATCTGAATCATTGCTGGCGTCCTGTCTCCCCGCACAACAGGTACCACCAACTTCTCTCACCATCTAGCTCCTCTCCATCCGGCAGACCTGGGGTTTCATCTACATCCTGTTCTTGTTTGTTTTGTTTTCTGGGGTGGAGAGGGAGAAATGCCGTGGCTTGCTATTTCATCACTGCCTGGATTTCTCAGGCCTTTCCTGTCTCATTTCTGTTTCTTTAAGAGTTAGGCAAATGGTTGTGGGCTAGTGGACTCCTCCACAATCCTGCTTCTTTAGGTTTTGTGAGGGACGGCAACTTCATGTGCCCATTTCCCACAACTCTATCATTGTGTGGTGGCATATTCTGGAGTGCAGGAAGTCTCCCTATTTGTAGGTTCTTCTCCATACAATCGAAACTTTGCAAATATGCTTCAGGGCACATTGGGTAATTTTGCAATATCCTGTTTTGCAGGGGGACTTCATTCTAAGGCCTGGTCTACACTAGTCTGTTATTTCAGAATTAGCCAAGTTAATTTGGAAAAAAAAATGATTCTGTCCACACGATCAAACTGGTTTTTTCAATTTAAAGGGCTCTTTAATCCAATTTCTGTACTCCACATTGGCAAGTGGAGTAGCACTTAAATCGAGATCGCAATCCCGGGTTAAAGGTATTGTGGACACAATTCGACGTTATTGGCCTCCGGGAGCTATCCCAGAATGCTCCCTTGTGACCGCTCTGGACAACACTCTCAACTTTGATGCATTAGCCAGGTGGGCAGGAAAAGCCCCGGGAACTTTTGAATTTAATTTCCTGTTTGGTCACCATGAGCACAGGTGACCATCAGCCCAGTCCACCATCACATGCGGACCATGCAGAGTCCACCATCACAAGAGATCACGCAGTCCCCGATTCGCAGACAAGCTCCAGCATGGTCCGAACAGGAGGTATTGGATCTCATCGCATGTTGGGGAGACGAGTCTGTTATGGCAGAACTACGTTCCAAAAAAGGGACTCAAATGCGTGTGCTAAAGGCTCCAGGGCCATGACGGAAAGAGGCTACTCCAGGGACACAGAGCAGTGTCGTACAAAAATCAAGGAGCTCAGGCAAGCATACTAAAAAGCCTGGGAGGTGAACGGCGCTCTGGGTCACAGCCCCATACATTCCACTTCTATCATGAGTTGCATGCAAATATGGGGGGTGACGCCACCACTACCCCACCACTGTCCGTGGACACCTGCAAGGTGGGAGTTGCATGGAGCGAGGACGAAGAGGAGGAGGAGGAGGACAGTGCTCAGGTGGCAAGTGAGGAATCTGTTTTCTCCCCTAGCCAGGAACTATTCTTAACATTGGAGCCAAGAGCCTGCCCCCACTCCCAAGGCGGGCTCCTGGACCATGACCCTGGAGAAGGTACTTCTGGTGAGTGAGAGCCTGATCAGAGCCATGCAGTGGGGGGTGATGGGGGGGGAGGGGAGGGGAGGGATGTTGTGTGAAGCGATCATCCCAGAGAGCCCGCAGGCCCTCCTTTTATATGGCACACCCACCAGGCATTGCTTGCCTGGGAAAGGGAGCCCAGCAGTTTGAAAGCATTGAAATGAATGTAGAAGAAGCAGAACCCCGCATGCCCCTAGGCTGCCTGCAAGCTGAATTCTGTTGCCCAGCCGTGTGTGATGGCTTACTCACACCAAAGTGTCCCCTTTGTTCTCTGAAATGTATCTTTTAAAATACTACCCTCCCTTTTTCTCCTCCCGCAGGTGCAAATGTTTCAACATGGCCCCTATCTACTCCATCCCAGAGGCTGGTCCAGATTAGAATGTGGAAAAAATGAACTCGGGACGACATGTTCGCTGAGCTCATACAGTCCTCCTGCACTGATAGGGCCCAGATGAATGCGTGGAGGCAAACAATTGCAGAGTCCTGTAAAGCATTACAGGAACATGAAGAGAGGAGGGACACGCGTGATGAGAGCAGGCAGGACGCTGTGGTCAAGCTCATGGGGGAGCAAACTGACATGCTCTACTGTATGGTGGATCTAATGCGGGAAAGGCAGCAAGACCACAGACTGCAGCTGCAGCCCCTGTATAACCACCCTCCCTCCTCCCCAAGTTCCATAGCCTCCTCACCCAGATGCCCAAGAACACGAGGTGGGAGGCTACGGGGACCCACACACTCATCCCCAGAGGGATCGGCCAAGCAACAGAAAGCTGCCATATGCAAACTTTTGATTTGGTTTCTGGATTTGTCCTTCCCTCCTCCTCCACCCCCCAACCCAATACCCCCCCCCTCCCCAGTCTGCCTTCTGATTTCTCTCAATGTGTTGTGCAACAAATAATAAAGAACAATTTTAAAACAATTTAGACTTTATTTCCTTTCATATATATATAGGGGGCTGGTAACTTCAAGAGAAACAAACACAACTGTCACACCATACCCTGGCCAGTCATGAAACTGGCTTTCAAAGCTTCTCTGATATGCAGCACGCCCTGCTGCGCTCTTCTAATTGCCCTGTTGTGCGAAATTGGCCATCAGGTGAGTTGCCTCAAACTCTCACCCCACCATAAACATCTCCCCCTTACTCTCACAGATATTGTGGAGCACACAACAAGCAGCAATTACAATTGGAATATAGGTTGTGCTGAGATCTAACCAAGTCAGTAAACTGCGCCAGCGCCCTTTCAAACATCCAAAAGCACATTCTACCACCATTCTGCATTTGCTCAGCCTATAGTTGAACTGCTCCTTACTACTGTCCAGGGTGCCTGTGTAAGGCTTCATGAGCCATGGCATTAAGGGGTAGGCTGGGTCCCCAAGGATAACTATAGGCATTTCAACATCCCCAACAGTAATTTTCTGGTCTGGGAAGTAAGTCCCTTCCTGCAACTGTTCAAACAGACCAGAGTTCCTGAAAATGCGAGCATCATGCACCTTTCCTGGCCATCCCACATTGATGTCAGTGAAACGTCCCTTGTGATCTACCAGTGCTTGCAGCACCATGGAAAAGTACTCCATGCGGCAGGGGCGGCTCCAGGCACCAGCACGCCAAGCGCGTGCCTGGAGCGGCAAGCCACAGGGAGTGCCCTGCCGGTCGTCATGAGGGCGGCAGGCAGGTTGCCTTCAGCGGCATGCCTGTGGAGGGTCCGCTGGTCCCGCGGCTTCGGCAGACCTCCCGCAGGCGTGCCGCCGAATCCACGGGACCGGGGACCTCCTGCAGGCAAGCCACCAAAGGCAGCCTGCCTGCCGTGCTTGGGGCGGCAAAATACCTAGAGCTGCCCCTGCCTTGTGGTTTATGTACTGGCCGCCCCGGTGTGCCAGGGCCAAGATAGGGATATGCGTTCCATCTATCGCCCCACCGCAGTTAGGGAATCCAAGCGTATTAAAGCCATCCACAATGGTCTGCACATTTCCCAGAGTCACTACCCTTGATAGCAGCTGATCAATGATTGTGTTGTCTACTTGCAGCACAGCAGCCCCTAGAGTAGATTTGTGCACTCCAATCTGATTCCCGACTGACTCGTAGCTGTCGGGCATTGCAAGCTTCCACAGTGCTATGGCCACTCACTTCTCACTGTAAGGGCTGCTCTCATTTTGATGTCTTTGCACTTCAGGGCAGGGGACAGCAGGTCACAAAGTTCCATGAAAGTGGCCCTACGCATACAAAAGTTTCGCAGCCACTGGGAATCATCCCAGACCTGCAACGCTATGTGGTCCCACCAGTCTGTGCTTGTTTCCCGGGCCCAGAATCGGCGTTCCATGGCATGAACCTGGCCCAATGCCACTATGATCTCCCAGTCGCCACATGCCGTGCTTCTAGGAACGTCTGTGTCCATATCCTCATCAGTATAGTAATTACACTGTCGTCGCTTCCTTGCCTGGTTTTGCAGATACTGCACATACTGCTGGATAATGCTTGAGATATTTACAATGGTCAAAAGTGCAGCGGAGATCTGAGCGGGCTCCAAGCTTGCTGTGCTATGATGCCTGCACGGGTAATCCTGGAAAAAGGGTGCAAAACGTAGGATAGCTGTTCAGTTCAAGATGGCCAATAAAAGGCGGTAAATGGTTGTCTTCTGTAGCTTTCACAGACTCAGCAAGCTCGCTAGAGCTGCAAGAGGGTGAGAGAAGAGTTTGTAGCGGAAGTGTGAGAAAAGTTTGTGGTGGAAGCTGTGCAGCTCAGTTCACGATGGTCGAAAAACGGCGGGGAATTGTTGTCTTCTGTAGCTTGCACACAAGCCCAGGACAGACAACATGGAAAAATTAGCTAGCGATGCAAGAACGGGAGAGCAGAGTTTGTGGCGGAAGCTGTGCTGCTCGGTTCATGGGAGCTGAAAAAAGGTGGGAAATGGTTAGATAAAAAAGTAGATAGAAAGACGAGAGGACGTGAGGTGGATTCATAGTACCAGGAGACAGGCGGTGCACCGTACTGCACCATCTGCTGGCAGTATGGCATCTGCTGTACCTTTCACGGAGGGAATAGCGAGTGACAGCACACACCCAGAAACACCCGACCCGCGAGAATGTTTTTGCCCCATCATGTACTGGGAGCTTAACCCACGATTCCAGTGGGCAGCAGGGACTGCGGGAACTGTGGGATAGCTTCCCACAGTACACTGCTCCGACATTTGATGCTAGCCTCGGTACTGTGGACGCACTCCGCCGAATTCATGCGCTTTAGTGGGGACACACAACACCGAATGTATAAAATCGCTTCCGAAAATTCGACTAGAATAAGTTTGAATTAATTTCGTACTATAGACGTACCCTAAGAGAGGTGCTGCACAAGGCAGATGTGGGGGAGCAGGCCCATTAGAAGGAGAAAGGAGATCTCAAACATACAACCCCAAAGATCACTTTGGACTGACGGATCCTGGAAGTCTCAGATACAGGTTAAAGTTTTGTAACATTTGCACTTTGGTTCATATTTCAGGGTGCCATATTTTTCTGAAACAGTTCACCCAGCCCTGCCACTTACATACCTGACAACACTCTTAACACACAGTCTTAATACCCTCATACAGTGATTTCAGAGGCTTAAGGGACCATACCAGGGACCAAATTCAGCCCTGAAGTAAGCAGCACAAATCCTGTTTGAGTCAAGGAGAGCTGGGCCTCTCTATGTCACTGCCAAATTGGGACTCATAACGAAAGTATAATGTATCTAATCTATTCAGTATCTTCCAAAATGTCTCTTTATTAATTTAATACCAACTCTGTATCTTACATCATATAAGCTTGTGCAATTGTGTTGCATTTCCTGGCACCTACATGGCAGTAAGCTACAAGGTGTAATATTGTCCCCTGTGCCTTATGGCTTTTTCTGAAGTTCTTAGAACAGCTCCTTCCATTAAACACATCTTCCTACATTAAACACAGAGCATCCTTGAAAATGTGTCTTGCTGGACGGGAATGTGAATCAAAGAAAACAAGTCATAGTTAATCACAGACGAACAAATACGCCAGGGATCTTTTCATATTTACTCAAACTCTAACAGGTGAAATGAGTCATTGTTTAAACCCTAAAAGTCATGAGATCAAAGCTTTACTCAGTAAGAATGATTCATATATTATTGTACATTAATTCAATTTGATTGCAAATTTCTTCTCTTTAGGATAAGAGGCTCTTAAATATTAATCATACATTTGTGAAAGGAATTTAGAAAGATGTCAAGAAGCATGTATAATTTATTAGAAAGCAGCGCTGTACATTACTGCTTGAATAGTAGGCATACATCATCTGTATTAGGCTAGGACATAACTATGCAATTTGCAGTAATTAGGGATGGAAGGATTTTATAAAACCCCAGAACCTCCTCTATGAACCTCCTGTATGCTTTTTGGAAGTTGGAAACAGTCTACGGATCAGTCAGACTTCACAGCATCACAGCAGCAAAAATTTTGGCCATATTGTGATAATTTTATGTTGAATAGTATTTTATATCATGAGTAATCACACTGAAATCAATGGGGCAATTCTGAGGTAAGGCACAACCTAAACTGAGTAAGCATATTACAATCTGACCCAGAGAAAGGTATCCTGGGAAATAAAAAGTTATAATCTGAAAAAAAGCCAAAGCTGAACTGACATAGTCAGCAACTCCCCTATTTTCAGAGAAAGACTGAAGAAAATTTCTCAACTTTTTCTCTACCAGATCTTTCCACATTTATTCCTATTCACTGTGCATCTTGATGATGTAGGTTCATCTTATTAATACAGACACACACACACACACACGCACACGTTTTGTAAATATATCGACAACAGTTATTGTTGATATATTTACAATATATAAATGTATATATAAAAATATCATAAATATATATCATATAAATATATTTTGTAAATATATCAAAAACAGTGTGCAGGAACCTAAGAGATTTTAAAAATCCAAACTCTGGATTTACAAATTTAAGGTTTAATTTCTTCAGACTGTGATCTCTGATGTGCCCGTGAATGTTTTGCTGCCCAGTGTGAAGCAGCTGGGATGAGAATCTGCACCTCCAAATCAGAGGTCATGGTCTTATCCCATAAGAAAGTGGACTGTTCTCTCCAGGTGAGAGGGGAGCAGCTGCCCTTAGTGGAATAGTTCAAATATCTAGGGGTCTTGTTCCCAAATGATGATAAGCAGGAGCTCAACCGGCAGACTGGTGTGGCGGTGGCAGTGATGCAGGCACTGTTCCAATCCATGGCAGTGAAGTGGGAGCTGAGTTCTCGAATGAAGCTCTTGATTTACAGGTTGATCTATGTCCCCATCCTCATCTATGGTCATGATCTTTGGGTAATGACCAAAAGGATGAGATGACGAGTACCAGCAGTGGAAATAAGGATCTTCTTCGAGTGCTTGCTCATATCAATTCCAATGCCGCATTCATGATCGTTGGAAGATTTTTACCCTAGCAACACTCGGTGAGTTGGCTGAGGCGCCCCCTGGAGTGGCAACCTTATAGCGCCAGATATATGTCCCTGCCGACCCAGTGCCCCCTCAGTTCCTTCTTGCCGCCCGTGACGGTCGTTGGAACTGTGGAGCGCAGCATAGCTGATCTCCACCTCTCTAGCTTTACTCGTTGTACTGTAGATAGTTGTTTAGTGTCATTGTTAATAGTTTTAGCAGTTATAGTTTAGCTAATAGTAAGTTTGTACATAGTGTAGATAGTACTTGGAGGGAACGGGGTTCATCCCCTTCCCTCCTCCCCGGTACCAGGGTCCATGCCAGGTCCCCGGGTTTCAAACCTTGCTTGGCCTGTCTCAAGCTGATGCCTATGGGAGACCCCCACGACCCTTGCTTGAAGTGCCTGGGGGAATCCCATCAACCAGATAAGTGTCACATTTGTAAGGCTTTCAAGCCTCAAACAAAAAGGGAGTGGGTCTTTAATTTAAAACACCTCCGAACAGAAGCAGCACTTAGCCCGGTGCGCAGACCAGATGCCGTCGGTTCGAAGTGCACCTCCTGCACCGGAATGACCCGGCACCAGCAAAGACTCTCGGTACCGGACGTCTCCGGCACCGGTACAGTCGCGACATCGTTTGCTGTCTCCGCGGCCCAAGAAGCAGCACAAACCACCTGCTGCTTCTGTTCAGTTGCAGACATCGCCTGTGGCCCCATTGGAGCAACAGCCTGGACCGGACCGTCGCACTAAGGCTCCAACTCTGGCACTGCCGACTTCGGCACCATCGATTCCGGTGCCGCAAGGGCCGTTGGGTCCGGTGCACATAAGCTCCCTGGTGCGCACGTGGTTGAGCTCAGCCTGCCATCCGCTCTGGAGACCTTCTCCACTGCTCGCGACCTGATCGCGCTGACAGAGCCTAGACCGCCTCAGCCCCCGGCACCGCCAGTGTGGACTGTCCAATCTACAGGCAAACCTGCCTTCATGTGACCCTCCTTGCAGAGTGAGACAGCTCGGCACCGATCTCGGTCCCGGTCCAGGTCGCGGTCCCAATCCCGCCGATGGTCCCAGACCCGGCACCGCTTGCTGTCCCGGCACCGATCTCCATCTCGGTGCCAGTCGTACTTGCGGCGCTGCTCCACCTCACGCAGGTCTTCCTCCTGGTATGATCGGTACCAATCCGGGTCCCGGCACTGGTCCCGGCACTGGTCGCCTCGCAGCCGATCCCGACACTGTAGATCCTCATCGATATCTAGATCAGCCTCCTGGCCCCGTTATGACCATCGGTCCCGATCCCGATTGCAGAACCGCCGAAGATCCCGGCACCGATCTCCAGCTCCCAGGCATGAACTGACAGAGCGGGACGGTGCAACGCCACATGGGCGTTCAGCCTCTTCTTGGCCTTCATGACCAAATTCATCATCGTCCCAGGTGGGAAGTGGCTACCATACCCAGGGACATGACGCTGAGGGTGCTAGCCAGGGACAATATGAAGGACAGGATCCTGATCAGGGACCCCCCACAATGGCCCTTCTGGACTCCTTGGGCATACCACCAAGCCCAAGGTATCCCCTCAGGTGCTTCTCAATCCGCTCATTTGGAGCATCGGATGCCTGAGGCCACTGTGAGCCGCCCTCCCCCGGTAGACTTGGAGGCGACTGTCCTACCACCAGATCAAGCCCATGCCACCACCATAGTGGACCTAGGGCAGCAGGACCCTCCCCAACCTGAACATCCCCAGGATCTGCTTGTCCCAGGGGTATCCTCTTCCTCCTCGCCTGATGAGGCAGTGGCAGGCACGTCCTCCTCTGGCCCACCACCTATAGATCTTCATGCACACCAGGATCGCCTGCATAGGGTGGCACAGAACATGAACCTGCAGGTGGAGGAGGTGGTGAAAGTGGAGGATCCGGTGGTGGACATTTTATCGGCTGATGCCCCCACATGTGTCGCCCTACCTTTCATTAGGACCATCCAGGCTAATGCCAATACGATTTGGCAGTCCCCTGTGTCTATTTGTCCCAGGGCCAGAGGGGTGGAGAGGAAATACATGGTGCCCTCCAAGGGCTATGAATATCTGTATGTTCACCCTCACCCTTGCTCCCTCATGGTGCAGTCAGTGAATGAGAGGGAGAGACATGGCCAGCAAGCGCCCGCCTCTAAGTCCAAGGACACTAGGCGCCTGGATTTATTCGGGTGCAAGATTTATTTTGCTGGTGGTCTACAGCTCAGGGTAGCTAACCAGCAGGCCCTCCTGAGCCATTATAACTATAACACCTGGATCTCGATGGGGAAGTTCAAAGAGTTGGTCCCCCAGGAGTCCAGACAGGAGTTTGCGGCCTTGCTCGAGGAGGGCAAGAAAGTGGCGAGGACATCCCTGCGCCACTTTAGATCTTTAGATGCGGCAGACTCGGCAGCTAGAACTCTAGCCTCAGGCATGGCTATGCGCCGCATTTCATGGCTACAAGCATCCTGTCTTCCACCGGAGCTGCAGCAGACCATTCAAGGCCTACTCTTTGATGGCCAAGTGCTGTTCTCTGATAAAACTGACCCCAGACTTCAGAGTTTGAAGGACAACCGGGCCATTATGCGCTCACTGGGCATGCAGCAAAGAATCCTGTGGCACCTTATAGACTAACAGACGTTTTGCAGCATGAGCTTTCGTGGGTGAATACCCACTTCTTCAGATGCAAGTCACTGGGCATGAATACCCCGGTGACGCAACACAGACCCCTCCGTCCCATGAGCGAACAACCCCCAAACAAAGAGCACAAACAAAAGACTTCCCTCCACCAAGATTTGAAAGTATCTTGTCCCCTTATTGGTCCTCTGGTGAGGTGTCAGCCAGGTTTACTGAGCTTCTTAACCCTTTACAGGTAAAAGAGACATTAACCCTTAACTATCTGTTTATGACAGCCCTACCCCTGGAATCAGATCAAAAAGGGCTCTTTCTAATGATCAAAATGCCAATCCCTCATTTTAAGAGTATCCCTGATGGGGCATAAAGTCCCTTGTCCTGGGAAAAGACACACTTTGTTCCCTATTTCAGCAAAAATCATGCAAGGCATCATAGACTATGATGCAAATATATGATTTTCTAGCATATACAACTTTGGCCTGCAAATAGAACACTGGCAGGTATTACTGCCCCTTACAAATAAAAACAAAACCATTGTATTTTTGGGTCTTTATTTACTTAAAACACAGGTGGCTGCCCTACTGCTGACTGGAATGTCAAGTTTAACTCACAAATCACAGAAAATGCTGCACATTTCTGCTGCTACTTAAATCTGAAGCACCATCCCCATAGCAACTGAATCTCTAGTTTAACTGCACTGTACATTCTTCCCATGTGGAGGTGTGAGCAAAGTGCAGAAATAGCTCAAACTAGCAACAACACAATCTCTGGAGGGAAATCATTTTCAGGAGGCTCAAAATATTTGAACACAAACCAAATATTTGAACACAAACCTCTTCAGAGGGCCACAGATGATTTTAAAAGAGAAAGAAGCACCCATAGAGCCTGTGTAAGCAGGTACTGTCAGATATTGTGCACTGACCAGGGCCAGCTCCAGGGTTTTTGCTGCCCCAAGCATCAAAAAAAAAAAAAAGATGTGATTGTGACCGGCGGCAGCTCCACCGTGCCGCTTTCTTCTTTGGCGACAGGTCCTTCCCTCCAAGAGGGACCGAGGGACCCGCCGCCAAATTGCCGCAGAAGAGCCCGACGTGCTGCCCCTTCCCCTTGGCTGTCCCAAGCACCTGCTTGCTGAGCTGGTGCCTGGAGCCGGCCCTGACACCGACAAAAATTACACAAGAGCTATAGAGCTGCCATGTTGTCAAGGTGCTGCACTTCTGGCCGAGGGCAATTCAGGGAGTGTAATTGTTTAGGAAATGATTGAAGTAACATTAAAAAGACACACATACGTGTACACACACATACACGTGAGAGACAGATATGATGGGCCTGTTGTGATAACTGGGTTTACAAATTTGCCCTAATTGTGAGCTCAACTGTGAGAAGTGAAAGTTCATTAAATGCCACAATTAACTATAACAACCACTGTTGATTGGCAAAGGTGCAAAAGAAAGACTCAGTACATTCAAACACACAAAAAGGCCTCTTGATAGAACCCAAGGCTTGCCCAAGATCACATTTGGTAAACAAGAAAAGGGTGGAGTCTGAAATCATTACACCAGAATTGGTGTGCTGGAAACGAGCCTAATTGGTGGCAAAAATAATGGGGGTGAGGGTTGAACTATTCTACCCTTTACTCCTTTTTTTGATCTTTAAAGAACATGACTTTGGGAAGAAAAATTGGCTACAGGAGTGAGCTTCACTATCATGGCTGCTGTCCCTCACACACCATCTTTTGGGCCCCTAGACTTTCTTCATCCCAATCCTGAAAGATGTCTTGAGCAGACTGGGCCAGAGAGAAGGTGCCAGATGCCATCACCATGTCCACCAGTGTTGGTTGGATCCCGAACACCACCGGTCTCACATCCCCACCCACAGAGTATGTCCTTTTCTTCTTTTTCCTCTCTCCTATCCCTCTCATAGACTCAAAGGCCAGAAGGAACCATCATAATCATCTAGTCTGACCTCCTGCTCTCTCATCTTCTATTTAATAAGAGTCTGGCGTGGCTGGCCAAGACTGTATATTTTGCTACACTGATGTAAGCCAGTGACCAGAAAGAGGCAGCTAAAAGAAATGGCCTAAACAACCTGAGGCTGGTGTGAGTTTGCCAGGTCTCAGAGTGGCTGTGCCTGTGTTTTTCCAGCAGTGAGACTGCAAATGAAAGTCAACACCAGAATCAGAAGCTACATTTATTTTCTTTTCTTTTCTTTTCTTTTCTTTTCGCCTTCCAAGAAATGGGATCGGACTGTAACAAAACCAGCAGCAACAACATCTCAAGCCCATCTCAACTAACTTCTCTTTTCCCCAAAAGGAGAGTAGTTACCACCCTTAATACCACGTAAGCGATGTCAAACAAGGGATGTTTGTTTCCCCCCCCCTTTAAAGATTCTCTCCTGCTAAAGAGAAAGGGAAGTTGTTAAGATTAAAACCTTTCTTAATACTTTGATTTGGACACAGGGGCAACATGAGGACAGACACATGCATGAAATTAAGTGGCAAGCCACAACTTTTATTAAATTTTAACACAGGGGAGGGGTGCTACCCACCCATCACCATACTCGCCTTTACCAGGCATTCAACTGGTTCCAGTGCAGGGGCTACAGAGCTCCTTGCCATATAACCCATAACAGGTGCCAGGGATTCTTACCGTATAACCCGTGACTAGCGGCAGGGTTACAGGGTTCCTTAAGATATAATCCATAATGTGGGGTAGGATATCCTCAGCCTATACCTCAGGACTCAACATTTTTTGAGCCATAGCACAGTCCCTCCCACAGGAGAGAGGATGTAGCAGAGTGGGGACCTCAGCCCACAAGAGCCACAAGGTCTCATCCTATCAAATGCACCCAAAGCCCAACACCAAAACTGCATGTTTTCTACCTCTGGATTTTAGTCTCTTAACCACACTAGAATAAACAACTCCACCCCAGTACCTCAGTTAGTACTAAGCATGTTTCTGCTCAACCCAGTTGTGGCTTGAAGGTGCTGTGAGGAAGGCAAAAAAACTCCATAGTCCTCTGCCAACTGGCCCAGAAAAAAAATCCTTCCTGATCCCTATAACAGGTGATTGGCTAGACCTGCAGCATCTCTCAGGCTGGGTTCCAATTCCTGGTTCGGGTTGGCTGCTGGAATGGAACCAAAAGAGGCTCCATATCATTCTTGCACTGGGTTAAATCCTGGGAGCTGGGGACTGCTGACCAATCAACACCCCTCTGCCTCAGCCAGCCAATGGGTGCCAGAGCCTCCCAGAGGTAGGAGCTCTTTATTATCCCTTGGCAAGTGTCTCCGTCCCCTACTGCTGGGACCGCCAGCTCTATCACATTTCCCCACCCATTGATGCGGGTGGATGGTATTTACATTTCAAATGCTTTAACTGGTTTTCCTGCTTTTTCTGTATCTTTAATAGAAGGATTTTTTAATAATGTGTTTGCCATGGTACTAAGCAGGCGAAGGTCTCTGTCTACCAAACCCCCAACCTTGTTTAAAACTGTTTTATGTCAGACAGTGACTGAGTGATGTTAACACCTTTGAATCTTTGGGCACATTTATTCCATCTGAATTAGTACAGCAGACTGGTGCTGTTTAGTAGGGACCACGATAAGTGAAAATCAATGTAACACTAGCCCAAGCCATAACTTAAGCTGGAGTTTAAAAAAATTGTGTTTTAAAAATATTAAAAGGTACATGAAATCCACATAGTATCAAACCATCCAATATAGCTACACCTCCCTTGGCTTTCTGTCCTCTCTCCAAATGTTTCCCCAACTGCTGCCTCCCTCCATTCACATGCACACATTTGACAGAGGCTCTGTGTTCCTCTGGAATGTTGGAGGGGCATGTGACTCAGAACAGAGCCACAAGAGCTGCTGAGCAGAGAGGCTGCAGGTGGGCAGCTTGGAGGAGGCTGCCCACTGTTCCGGGCTTCAGCCTACTTTTTTGGCCACTTGTGTCTTTCTGGCTGGCAACTGACCTCTTTTCACATATGCTTCTGTAAATGAAAATGAAGCTTTAATATGACTTTCTGAGGCTTTGCTCTTCAGAAAGAGCAAAGTGTAGATGGTGACAAGGATTTTGTGGCTCTGGAGGGATCAGGCAAGATCCTGCACTTGTGCCAGTAGGGATGTGACACTTAATATAGGAATGCAGTATGGCTGAGCGACTAGAACCAAATCACAAATAGACTGCTGCTCTGCAGGAGTTTTAGGGATAAAAGAGCAGCACAAAATCAGCACAGGCTTTGTCAGGTGTACAATCCTTTTCCCTCACACTACATTGTTATTTGATTTTCTGGAACTGTATGGCTATATTTTACATACACATTGAGCATACATAGAGTTTATTATGTAAAATGTATGTATCCCTTTTCCTGTGTCATGTTTTCTTAAGTGATTTAAATCAGTACATCTTTGTAGAAAATTATATTAAGTATCTAATAAATGAACAAAGTAAAAATTAATAATCTTCTCCCAGTAAATACCTTTAAAGCCAAGTTTCCTCATGGAACAAAATTTTTACAGTTGAGTTATAAACTATTGCAAAACCAAGGTTCATTTCTGCGGAAGTGCTGACCCAGAACTGCAATACTAAATTCTAAAAAGTGGCCTGTGTCCACACAAAACAGCTCACCCTAGGCATTTTATAACATTTAATCATACTGGTTGGTTGCAACATTTGGAACAAGAGGACTCTAGCTTCCATTCTACAGGAGTTTCTTCCCAGAGTGGATAGGAAACCATAAAACATTGTACAGATAGACTCCGTTAATCTATCGTAGGTGCTTAAATGGCCCCCATCAATATAGTATCTGAGTTCCTCACAATCGTTAATATTGTTATCCTCATAATATCCCTGTGAGGTGGGGAAGCACTATTATCCCCATTTTACAGGCTCAGAGAAACAAGTGTCTTGCCTAAGATCATGTAGGAAGTCTATAGTGCATCGGGAAATAGAACCTCCATCTCTAAGATGCCATCCTCCCTTACCTCTTTCAAATTTGTCTAAAATCTCACTTCTATCACCTTGCCTATGAGACCTGAGGTGAAAGAAAAGGAAAAAGTAAACCCCAATCCCATAATTAGTTGACAAAACCATCATGGCGTGCATGTATATTATTGATGGCACGACTGTTTCCCACATTCTCCATTCCATGTTTTTGTGCTGTTTACTACCTTCACCTCTTGTATCATTGTAACAGTTTGGGGACTATGTCTGTGTTCAAATATGAATTCCTCTTTATTATATAGAAATTATGATTGTAACCTTCCATGTGGATTAGAATGTCTATATAGAAACAGGCTATATTTGGAGAACTGAAACAGGGCCATCAAAGAATCATCAACACTGAATAACTCTACCCTGTACAGCCATAGCCATTGACTTTTAATGACTTTCTGTCAGCAATACCGTATGGGATTGCAGCCTTGAAAATTCCAGCAGAAGGAAAGTCACAGACTACTTTAAAAGTGACATGCTTGCTGAGCAAGAGGAGCCATTTAGTCACCAGAACCAGAAGACTCAGCCGGAGGAGTGAGGCAGAAAGAGGTGGCCCCCCCTTAAGAACTTGGACCAAACATAGAGACACAAAAAGGGGTGAGACCATATTAAGGGGGTTTGTGTTCAGGAGTTTGTTATTTTGCCTGGATCTGTAACTCTTGTAATATCTATGAGTAAAATGTGTGTTTAAGATGTTCCTTTGTGAAACTTATGTTCCTTAACGGCTATGAGTCCCCAAAGAGTTAAACTATAATCCAGAGTGCCCACAAAGGTGGACTCTGGGAGAACATACACTGGTCTCAGGGTTGAGGGCAGGTGGACTGTGGGGGGTCTCATATCCCAGGCAGGGGTGTCAGACAGGGAGTCTGTATCCTGGGAGTGTGCCCTAGAGGCCAAGAACTTTTGGACTCTGCTTAGATCCAGGTGGTGTGAAAGCATGGTGGAAGGTGCAATGGTTGGGTCTAGTTATAACAGCCTGTTGACCTTCTGGAAGGGGAACTCAGCCAGGGCTGTAACACGCGTATTAGGCTGAGAGTGCCTCCTCCTTGGGATAGCAACACGTCTTTACTTGTTTTTACATGTTTGGCTATGTCAACTATTAACTAACTGTAGCTGGAATTTTCAAAATCACCGAGGGTTAGCCTAACTCTGTTTCATTTAAAGTGAATGATAAAACTCCCATTAACATTAACCAGAGCAGAGTTAGACAATGCTGAGCACTTCTGAGAGTCCCATGCAACAAAAACAATATTATTACTTTAGTACTCTAGTATTAAAAATGCTGACATGCTCTGTGTACCCTAACCAGGTCCTAAGCCAACCAGTCCTCCAACATATATTTTTTTCTTCATAAGTAACATGGCTTTCCATTTTTATTTTCCAGGCACTAAATAAAGATGTTCACTCTATGAACATTCAAATACAGCACTTTCATGTTTTAGTATACTGATATAATACTCACTAAACAGTAGAGCCACTTTCCATGCACATTCCACCATTTCTGCATTTTATTAAACTGCATGGGGAATCTTCACATTGTCCTACACTGCGACCTGCATTGGGATGGCCTGCCGGAGTCCCTGGTGATTTAAATCGGTGATCCTTTCCAGTGCGAACTTCTATGTCAAAAATACATCCTGGAAGAAAAGAAAAGAAAAGAAAAGAAAAGAAAAGAAAAGAAAAGGGAATAAGCCTCAAAATACAAACAGGAAGTCAAAGCAAAAGAAGTAGGACTATGGTTGTGTTTGCTATGCAGGAGGTTTGGTGGCCCCAGCTATAGGGTATTCTGGATTGGGTTTCTCTCCATCTCCCCTGTTGAAGCTGTTCCACTATGTGTAACAATTTAATCGTCAGTACACCAGAGAGATTGACTTTATAGCCCAGTGACTGGTGCACTCACCGGAGATGTTGGAAAGTCATGTCCAAGTTCCTGCTCCAAATCAAGAGATTTGAAATGGGGTCTTGTGTGTCCCAGGTGAGTGTACCGGCTACTGGATATTCTGAGACATACTCCCGCCCTTGCCAGCTGGCTTTTGTGTGAGTTAGGTGTGCTCTGAGCATGGCTACCTGATTGGGCCTCATGGGTGGGAGAATGCCTAATCTGAGAATCCTCCCGGGGTTTAAGTATGAGGAAGGTCCCTGAGAAGCTTGTTAACTATGGAGTGGTGTCAGGACTTGAGCAGCTTTGTGCATGCCCACCAGCAGAAATGTAAAAATCTATAGGGTTGGGCATCAGCAGAGAAGTGATCTTGAGAAAGTCAGTGGTACTTTAATAAGAACACAAGAATGACCCTACTGGGTCAGACAAAAGGTCCATCTAGCCCAGTATCCTGTCTTCCAACAGTGGCCAGTGCCAGGTGCTTCAGAGGGAATGAACAGAACAGACAATCATTTACTAATCCATCCCAAGTCGTCCACTCCCAGCTTCTGGCAATCAGAACCTAGGGGCATTCAGAGCATGGGGTTGCATCCCTGACCAACTTGGCTAATCAGGGCCGCCCAGAGGATTCCGGGGGCCCGGGGTCTTCGGCGGCGGGGGGCCCTTCCGTTCCGGGACCTGCCGCCAAAGTGCCCCGAAGACCCGCGGCGGGAGCCCCCCGCCGCCGAATTACCGCCAAAGCGGGACCCACCGCCGAAGCGCAGCCCGGTCTTCGGCGGTAATTCGGTGGCGGGGGGGGGTCCCCGCCGCGGGCCTTCGGGGCACTTCGGCGGCGGGTCCCGGAACAGAAGGGGCCCCCCGCCGCCGAAGACCCCGGGCTGTGCTTCGGCAGCGGCGGCAGCGGCGGCGGGTCCCGCTTCCCCCCCGCCCCGGCCCCAGCCTCAGCCTCTTACCCGAGCGCGTCTCCGGCGGGGCCTGAGCTCCGTCCCGCTCAGAGCCGCGTGGTGAGGGGGCGGGGCTGTGAGCTCCACGCCGAGCGGAGGCAGCTGCCCCGCCCCCTCCCCACGCCGCTCTGAGCGGGGCGGGGCTCAGGCCCCGTTGGAGCTCCCAGCCCCGCCCCCTCACCACGCGGCTCGGATCGGGGCGGGGCTCAGGGGCTCGGCCGGAGACTCGGCGCTTGATGCGCCGAGGCTCCAGGAGAGGGGCGGAGGCGGGAGCCTCCGCTCTTCTCTTGGGGGCCCCTGCGGAGCCCGGGGCCCGGGGCAAATTGCCCCCTTTGCCCCCCCCTCTGGGCGGCCCTGTGGCTAATAGCCACTGATGGACCTATCCTCCATGAACTTATCTAGTTCTTTATAAATTTGACCTTCACAACATCCCCTGGCAGTGAATTCCAAAGGTTGACTGTGCGTTGTAGGAAGAAGTACTTCCTTTTATTTGTTTTAAACCTGTTGCCTATTAATTTCATTGGGTAAGCAGTGGTTCTTGTGTTATGTGAGGGAATAAAGAACACTTCCCTATTCACTTTCTCCACCCATTCACAACTTTATAGGCCTCTATCATATCACCCCTTAGTCATCTCTTTTCCAATAGGAAAAATCCCAGTCTTTTTAATCTCTCTTCCTACCGAAGCTGTTCCCTACCCCTAATAATTTTTGTTGCCCTTCTCTTTACCTTTCCCATTCTAATATATCTTTTTTGAGATGGGGGTGACCAGAACTGCATGCCATATTCAAAGTGAGGGCCTACTGTGGACTTATATAGTGGCATGATGAGCTTTTCTGTCTTATTTTCTATCTCTTTCCTAATGGTTACTAACACTCTCTTAGCGTTTTTGACTGCCACTGAACACTGAGTGACTGTTTTAGAGAACTATCCACAATGACCCCAAACTCTTTTTTGAGTGGTAACAGCTAATTTAGACCTCATAATTTTGTATGTATAGTTGGGACTATTTTTTTCCAATGTGCATTACTTTGCATTTATCAACACTCAGTTACATCTGTCATTTTGTTGCCCTGTCATCCAGTTTTGGCAGATCCCTTCCTAACTCTTCTGTCTGCTTTGAATTTAACTATCTTGAGTAATTTTGTTTTGTCTGTAACTTTTGCCACCTCACTGTTTACCCTTAGATCAATTATGAATCTGTTGAACAGCACAGGTTCCAGTATAGATCCTGGAAGACATGACTATTTACTTCTCTCCATTCTGAAAACTGACCGTTTATTCCTACGCTTTGTTTTAACCAGTTACTGTTCCATGAGAGGACCGTCCACTTGATGTTGGAAGTAGGCACCTAAGGAGACAGTTAAGTGCCTAAGTTACCTTTGTGGATCTAGCTCCAAGCAACTAAGGCCAAAATCCTCAAAGGTATTTAGGCACCTAACTACCATTGATTTCAGTGGGACTTGGGCACCTAACTACATTTGTGATCTGGGACCAAGTCATTTTCAAAAATGCGAATTAGCCATTTAGGCCTTGTGGAGATGATCAGAGAAACTCTTACGTAGGTTTAGAAATCTAGATCTGGGGCACTTTTGAAAATTTTACCCCTGAGCTACTCACAAACATTTACTGGTTTAAACTACAGGTCCAATTTTAAACTGCTCTGGTTAATCAGTGTAACTCTGGGCAGGGACACACACCTTTTTCAGCCTGGTTTGTAGCAGTTAAGCTTGAGAGATACTGAATATCCACAGTACTCATTGAAATGGGAATGGCAGATGTTCAGCACTGCAGGGGTTAGGCCCTACCTTAAATTTTGCATGATTTGTTGACATCATTGAGGAAGCAAATTTGCAACTGATAGACATGATGGATGTCAAGGGGTTTACCCAATGCCAGTATTCGTGCACTTTCAACAGTTACAGAGAACATACTAAATATTCCCACTGTCTGTCTCAGTCTGGGTATTTATCATCAACGTTGTATTTATCGTATGCACCCATGCAGGCCTCAGATCCTTGCTGGGAATAAAGTTGAATGCAATTTCTCTATGCTTAAAATGTATGGACATAATTCTGATCTGGTTGCATGTATTTACACATTCTTTACTAGGAGATTTGACTTTCAAATCCTTTTTACTATTTGTAGTCTTGGATTTCTCCCTTGGGCCAGATTATTTATGTACTAAGAATTGGTAGAGCACAGGGACCTTTTCATGCTCCAGTGACACAGGCAATTGCTGGCATTTAGTAGGTTAAACACAGGCTACTATAAGTTCTGCAGGTAGTTTTCTCCCTTATAGAGTTGCCAGATTCCCAGATATCTACAGAAGAGTGACATGAGCATATCATAGCAGGACCTATGTTATATTAAATACTAATGAATTACACATTGTGTAGAATTTTAACCCCTAGTTCTTCACATCCTTGAGTAGTTGGGCGACGAGGGGGCCTATATAAATAAGCATGCAGAATAGGGAGCATGTGTCACCTTAGACATCTTAAGAACCTTGTGCCAGACTGCAAAAGCTGTGTGGAGTGTGGTCATTTCTCAGGTTATAATTGCTGGAACTAGCGGTAATGGGGGTTCTGCTGCACCCCCTGCCTTGAAGTGGATTCCATTATATACAGGGCTTACAGTTTGGTTCAATGGCTCTCAGCACCCCCATTGTACAAATTGTTCCAGTACCCCATCTCAGATTCCAAATATTTAGTTAGCACAGACCTTTTAAAAACAATGAGGACTCCAGTGGCATCTTAAAGACTAACAGATTTATTTGGGCATAAGCTTTTGTGGGTAAAAAACCAAGCTTATGCCCAAATAAATCTGTTAGGCTTCAAGGTGCCACTGGACTCCTCATTATTTTTGTGGATACAGACTAACATGGCTACCCCTCTGATATTCAGCAAACCTTTCAGTTCATAGAATACATGCTTTTTCCTCATATATTTTCTCCCCTTATATATATTTATCTTCAGTGTTTTTCCCTACCTCTCTTTTGTGTTCTCCTCTTTCTTATACCATTGTCTCTCTTCCATTCACACACTATGCCAGTCTACTCTCTTCTCCAATTCCCAGCCACATCCAGACTTTTTCCTGCTCTATTGGCCCCATCTCATGTCTCTTTTTCCTCCAACTCTAAGTCTTCTGTCCTTTCCCACATGCTATAGTCCCCTCCTCATTCTGCTGGCCACTAGTCTGAGGAAGAAGGAAACCGGTGGGCAGGAGCTGAGAGCAGCACTAACCCATCTTCCCTGCACACTGCTGCAGCAGAGATGGAGGAAATGCAGCAAAATTTAGGTTTAATCCAGCATTTTCCTTCTCCCCTTCAGTAGGCAGGGCTGGTACTAGCTTATGGAGGAAGTAGTGTCAGCAGGACCACCGTTGGTGTTTTTCTGCCCAGGGCAAAAAATGTTTGGATGCCAGCACTTTCCCATACTTCCCCCCAAAGGATGCAAGCAAGAGAGAGAGAGAGAGAGAAGGCATCAAGCAAAACTGTTGCAAAAAACAACAGAAAATGAATGTTGGCACCTACAGTGGCTGCCATGGTCACATGCCCCTAAAGGAAAAGGCACTTTTTTTTTGAGGCAGACACCAGTGCTCTTCCACTCATCCCCTTTTTCCACACTCTCAAAATGAGCTCAGGGGTCTGGATCTCACTCACTCTCTGAAGGTGACTGGTGAGTGGAGCTCACGGTATGTCTACACTGCAGTTAAACACCTGCAGTTGGCCCATGCCAAGTGACTCGACCTTGTGGGGTTCCAGTTAAGGGGCTGTTTAATTGCAGTGTAGACGTTCAGGCTTTGGCTGAAGCCCAAGCTCTGAGACCCTACCACCTCTCAGGTTCCTTGAAATATGCGTTAACTATTCATGCTAAACAATCTGTTCCACCTTGTATTTAGCTGTCACACTCTGAGTATCTTTTTGAAGAAGAGCTCTGTGTGGCTCGAAGGCTTGTCTCTCTCACCAGCAGAAGTTGGTCCAATGAAAGGTATTACCGCACCCACCTTGTTTCTCTAATAGCCCGGAACTGACACAGCTACAAAAACACAGTATACAACTTCATGTGATGATCTGATGAACACACCCTTCATCACCTCCCTTTAGGACTTGGGTTTAGGTTTAATTGTCAGTTTATCGTCTTCTGCTAGACAATATGCTTTAAACTAACCTACAGAGAAGCCCTGATGACTCAGTTCCTTTCTTAACATTCCTTTCACCATGGATTGAGCTGTTAGAACCTGATAGTCCTGTCTCCAGGTAGACATCGTCAAACTCCTCTTAGAGCTCACACACCAGTGCAAAGTATCATTATCAGCTACTATTTGATACGCTACTTGATTGGATTCTTGGGGATGGTACCAGAAAAGACTGGTGCAAGAGTGGAGTTTTGGTGAAAATCATTAGTCACTCTGATCTTGCTTTTGCCACTATCATTTCAGTGGGCCTAGAAATTCACAGCTGGGCCTTGAGGATAGTGTGAGGAAACTGACTGAGGCTGGGTGATTGCTGCTGAGGTGATCCAGCTGGATTACCCACCTACCCACGCAAGTCCCAGTGATCCAAACAGCCAGACTGCATGCACGCACACAGCACCTCCAGCAAAGCTGGCCATTCTGATGACTAATCAAAGAACTGTGGCCAGAATGTTCAAACTTGGGTGCCTACAGCTAGACATATAAATAAATGACCTGATTTGAAAACACGTTGCGCATTCTCAACCCCCATTGAATCACTGGAATTGCAGATATTTAGCATTTCTGAAAATCAGACTTCTTTCATTTAAGTACCTAACTTTACACCCCAAAATAAAACCTTTTCCTTTAATTTTGGGATATTGCTACCTCTTTAGAGATTATAACAAAAATGTGTTTAGTAGAAAGTATTGTGTTTGAATATCGAGTATAATCCTTGCTTAGCTTTTTGTGGAAAGATGAACTAATGATTTGTTTAAAAATATGTATTTTTGAAAAAAGTGCCTTTCCCCTGTTTTCTTAGACAAGATTTTTTTTTCAGTTTGTTTATACTTCCACCTAACATCATTTTAGAATGTACGTTAAGTAATTTAACCATAACCTAGTTTGATGACTATTTGCAATACTTTTAATCCTGTTACTTTTTGTTCAACACACATTCAGTCAAGCCTAACTAATGTTTCTGCTGTTTGTCAGCAACAGATAAAGCATGTTCTGTTCCCTCAGATCCTGCTAGAATACCAATTAAACCTCTCCCGGAGCCGTGTGTAAACAGTAAACACTGAAGGAAAGCACAGCGAGTTCTGAAGATTTGATAAGGTCATTATGGAAAAGAAGGTGGCATTGGTAGTGACAGATGGTTTAACTGTATAGTTACCTGCATACAGTTTAGAAACAGCTTCCAGAACAAATGCAAATAAAGCAATTACTAAGTGTGCCAGGGAGTCTCTTGCTTGGCCTCATGAGTTCAACTTGTTTACATTTTCCCCTTTTTTAAAAAAATCTGTGAGTTCTGATGAGGGACTAACAGTAACATTTTGAGCCTGGAGCAGTGGAGGCAGGTGTCATGTAATCTCCCCGAGGGAGCTTTGCTAATAAATGCCCCCTCAGTTCTGACATGCATTCCCCTTGCTTTCCCAGTTTTGGGCCCCTTTTGAGCAGAGAACTGAACCGAATTGTGGGAGGTTAGCTGACAAGTTTGGACAGGACACTATAGGGATTAAAATGAAACCCCATAATCCACTTCCACTTGTGAGCTCAGTTCAATTTGATCCCAGAGGTCAGATGTTGAAATAAATCAGTTGAAATAATCTGATATCAGAAGCTGGCCCGTTTTTTTTCACATGGAAAAGGTAGTGTATAGCCTACTGGACACATATTCCCTTTTCTGTTCACTTATTTTATTTTTTTCTCCAGTCTCTTCTTCGTCTCTGAATTTTCACCCCCTACCTCTGACCTTGAGTTTAATATGTAAGACCAGCCTCTGCACAGGGTAGGAAGCTCAGAGAGCACAAGGAGCCTTTCTGCTCCCTTTTGCCTCACACAAGGGATCAAGAAAATTGCAATGACTGTGCTCCAAAGCAGACATGTTATACCCCGAAAGGGTACTCCCCAAGCTCGTTTCAGATTAGCGTGGCTGCAAAACATCCCAAACGTGGGTCTGGGCCTTAATTGTGCAACCTGCCCCCTTAATCCTTAGCTCACCTCTTAATTTGGTTTGTCACTTTCTGTCTTTTTTAAAAAAGATGCAGCTTTTGTTTGGTTGCTGTATTATGTTCTTCTTAGTCTACCTCATTTTGTGGCCTCTTTTGTCTGTTTCTTTAGTCCTTTCCCTTTACTACTTCCGGGGTCGGTTGCTTTTAATGAGCAAATAGCAAAGAAAAAGTCTTCAGAACATGATTTTGTGATATTCTTAGAATTAAAATAGATTTTTTTTCTCTTCTCCCCGTACACTTCTTATACAAATGTTCTGTCAGAAAACTTGTCACTTTTGTTTCAGCAACTGATGAGCTCAAACAGCCTTTATCCTAATTGGAACTAAACTGACTGAAAAATACATATATTTTCAGGCAGGGGTACCCAAAACTGCAATCAGCAAAGCTGCGAAATGTAGCCTGCATTGAGATATGCAGCTATGGCCTGCATGAAGATACGACCACATGTCCCACAGTGTTTTGTGCTGTGCAGTGCTGCTTAGTTTTTTGTTGGTAATGTAATATGTGTTTTAGCAAGACCAGTTGGATGGCCTCTACCCCGGCCTGTTCATCTCAGCAATCCAAACATCCAGCCTGCCCAGGCACCACCAGTACACAGGAAGCAAATGTCTCACTGGGAGCAGCCACTGGTAAAAAACTCACTTAAGTGCCACTTTGTTATTATTACTGAACACCATTGGAAAGTTTAGTGCTATACAAACATAGAGAAAAATATAATCCCCTGCCCCGAGGAACTTACAGTGTACACCAACCTATTTGAAGTGTAAGCTTCAGTCACTCTGCTGTGATTGATTGATTCATTGATTGATTCATTGATTGATTGGTGATCCCTTGATTAGATGAGGATCTCTACCATGGATTCACATATGGGTCCTGCGATGACTCAGGAGTCTGATCCTGGAATGGCAAATCTGCCCACAGTAAGTACAGACATTTTGTGGAAGGCCAACAGCCTGCTGGGACAAAGTTCTTTCTTTTTTCCTTCCTTCTCTCTCTCTTTTCAGCTTTGAGGGCAAGGTGCTTCTCCTCAAAGCGAGACACTGCCTGATGGAGGTTATGGCGCCACTGAGGTCGGTTGGTGGCTTGCTCCTCCCAGCTTGTGATGTCCACATCATTTTTTTTTAAATACGCTTTCACTGTGTCTTTGTAGCATTTCCTCTGACCACCACGGGATCTCTGACCATGGGTGAACTGAGAGTAGAGGACTTGTTTTGGGAGACAAGAGTTTGGCATCTGCACACAATGTCCAGCCCAGCGAAGTTGGTGCAATTTTGGTAAAATTGGCTTTAGCAAGGATGCTGGCGTTAGTTCGGCAATCTTCCCACTTGACACAAAGGATCTTCCGGAGCCATCATTGGCTCTCCAGACTCTTGAGATGCTATTGATAAGTCACCCAGGTTTCACATTCATAGAGGAGTGTAGGAACAACAACTCTCTTATAGACCTAGATCTTGGTGTCCTGTCATAGGTCATGGTCCATGAAAACGTATCGGAGCAATTTCCCAAAGGAAGCACTTGCACACTGGATCCTGTACTGGTCTATTTTTGTGTTTTGAGAAAGTTGGGTACCGAGGTAGCAAACGTGCTCGACTGTCTCCAAAATCTGACCCTCTATGGTGATTTGTGGTGGGTCATGTGCAAGGCCTGAAGCAGGTTGATAGAGCACTTTAGTCTTCTCAATATTGGGTGAGAGTCCTAGGCTTCGGTAAGCTTGTGCAAGAAAATCCAGTATGGACTGAAGGTCATTCTCAGTGTGCATGAAGATGACAGTCATCAGCATACTGAAGATCAGTAATGGATTCCCTGAAGACTTTAGACTTCAAGGGGAGACATCAAAGATTAAAAAGCTGCCTATCCATTCTGTATTGAATGTCAACTCCATTGGGGAGGTGATCTTTAACGAGGACCAAAATGACTGTTAAATAGATGGAGAACAAGGTCAGGGCAATACGCATGCTTGCTTAACCCCAGTTTTGATGACAAAAGGTTTCATCTCAAGCCCATTACAGAGAACCGTGGTAGTCATCTGATCATGGAAAAACCTTAGGATCTTAATAAATTTTAGAAGGCAGCCAAATCTGGCTAACACCTTCCACAGGGATTTGCGATTGACAGAGTCAAAGGCCTTTGTCAAATCGAAGAAGGCCATGTACTGGTCCTGATTTTGCTCCCAAGACTTCTTGTGGATTTAGTGGCCAATTAAGATCATATCAGTTATCCCACAGGATCAGGAACAGTCAACATGGGAAAGTCATGCCTGACCAACCCGATTGCATTCTATGATGAGATAACTGGCTCTGTGGATATGGGGAAAGCGGTGGGTGTGATATATCTTGACTTTAGCAAAGTTTTTGATATGGTCTCCCACAGTATTCTTGCCATCAAGTTAAAGAAGTATGGATTGGATGAATGGACTATAAGGTGGATAGAAAGCTGGCTAGATTGTCAGGCTCAATGGGTAGTGATCAACGGCTCAATGTCTAGTTGGCCTTTTCTCACCACTACTTATTTTTGATGTCACAGACTTTCCTTTGGGCTTCAGCCTTTAGTTGCTTGTATGACTCTTTTTTCTGCTGGTATGATATGTCATTTTGCCACATGCAATGAGCTTTTCTTTTCACTGAGCAGGCCCTGAATCTCAGCATCATTCCAATCTTCATGATGGCGGATGATATAGCGAATGGACTCAGCACATGCCAAGAGAATGGCAGTCTTTAATCCCGTCCAGAAATTTTCATTATCATCATCAGCTGTAGGCATAGTGGCAAACTTCTCTTGGAGACGCTGCTGAAGTTTCTCTTGAGTCACTATATCGTCAAGGCACTTGATTTTGAATTTCTTTTGTACTGCTCACTCCGCATGCGGAGAGGGTTAGAAAAGGTGCCCTAAACCTAGGCTGTCTCATATACTCTTGGCTGGATTACTGTGTCCAGTGGCATCACTCAGCCTACAGCTGAAGCTATAAAAAGACAGTGACTTTTGCTACATGGGATGTTCGCACCCTGATAGATAACAAAGATAATGTACGGCTGGAAAGAAGAACTGCTATCGTTGCCAGGTAACTTGTGAGATATAACATCGATGTCGCTGCCCTGAGTGAGACAAGGTGCCCAGATGAAGGTCAACTGAGAGAAGAAGGTGGAGGCTACACCTTTTCTGGAAAGGAAAATCTGTAGAGAACAGGTGCATTCATGGTGTCAGTTTTGTAATTAGGAATAAGTTTGTCAGTCAGCTTACAGAATTTCCTTTAGGAATCAATGAACGTCTTATGACTCTTAATCTTGAACTTAGCAAAAATCAGTCTGCTGCTGTCATCAGTGCATATGCCCCAATGCTTGATTCTATCGAGGATATCAAGGAAGAATTATATACATATCTTGACAGAGTCTTGACCAACATTCCCCAGGAGGACAAGGTCATTTTCCTCAGAGATTTTAACACTAGAGTCAGGTAGGAGTCAGATTTCTGGAATGGCACTATTGGAAAACAAGGAGTAAGGAAAGGCTAACTCCAATGGCATCCTCCTCCTGAGAAAATGCATAGAACATGGCCTGGACATCATGAACACCCTCTTTAGACAAAATGAGAAGCATAAGACCACTTGGAAACACCCTCGCTCCAGGCATTGGCACCTTCTTGACTATGTTATTGTTAGAGCTTGAGATCAGAAGGATGTCCACATCACAAGGGCCGTGCATGGAATCAATGACTGTTGGACAGACCATCGCCTTGTTAGATCAATCATGAATTTCCAGATCACTTCAAGGCATCACAAGCAGGCAAAAAAACCCCAAACCCTCTGCTGTAACTATAAATATCTAACTGCCCCATTGCTTAGGGCCAAATTACGCCTTTTATGATGTGGACATGTACTAGGAAGAAGAAGTGCTGCCAGAACAAGAGGTCACTTGGGGGAGATGTGATGCCTATCTGGCACAAAAGGAAGTCAGGGTAATGGCCCCATCCATGCCTTGAAAACTCTGTGGGTATTACTCTATTGGCAGCACTATCTTCCCTCTAGGCCCAAATTATATCTGCCTCAGTGCACTGGGAGAAGCGAAGGGTAACCCACAGTAAGGGTTTCCACCTTATTGCATCTATGAAGGGGCAAGCATAATTTAGCCCTTAGCTTGGCATCCCTTCTATGTATTGGTTTGTTTTATTTGCTCTAGATCACCTTTCACTTCCACAGACTGCGTCGTTTTTGACATTGTTGATTAAATTCCCTTGGTGGGATGAATGGTGAAAGGGGTTGTTATATAAGGGTCCTTTCAAGACCAAAATACTTGTGGTATATAATGCATGTAGGCTCCAGAGGGCTGCAAACCCTTATGCCTGCTGCACACAATTAAACTATTTTGATAAACAAAGCCAAAAAAAGAAAACATCCAACACTATGCCAGAGAGTTGCAGAATTGTTGTAGTAAGGATCTTCCCTCAAGGTTTTATTCTTGTTCGCTGTCTCCCTGGCATTGCAGCCACAAAGCCCATAACCTTAGTCTTAGAGTTTAAGTAAGAAATTCCCACATGTGTGTGGAAAATAACATGTGGGTGAAAATGATCATGAAATGGCAGATTTAATGATTCTAAGGAAAGGAAGGAATGAGAGGAGCTAAGAAGGAACACAAAAGAATAGGGACAAAATCAGGAAGGCTAAGGCACAAAATGTGCTGCACTAGCAAGAGCTACAAAAAGGGAATTAGAGGAGGCTCTTTAAATATACGAGGAGCAAGAGAAAGATGAAGGAAAGTGTAGGTCATCTACTTAGTGGAGAAGGAGAGCTAATAACTGATGCCATCAAGAAGGCTGAGGTGTTTAATGTCTATTTTGCTTCAGTCTTCACTAAAAAGGACCACTCTACACAATTAAAATTAACAAGATGGAAACAACACAAGCCAAAATAGAGAAAGAACAATTAAAAGAATGCATAGATGAGTTAGATGTATTCAAACTGGCAGGGCCTGATGAAATTCATCCTAGGATACTTAAGGAAATAGTTGAAGCAATCTTGGAACTGTTAGCAATTATCCTTGAGAAATCCTGGAGGATGGGTGAGGTCCCAGAGGAATGTGGGAGGGCAAACATAGTACCTTTCTTTAAAAAGGGGAACAAAGAGGACCCAGGGACTTACGGCCAAGTCAGCTTAACTTCAGTATCTGGAAAGATACTGGAAGAACAAGTTATTAAACAATGAATTTGTAAGCACCTAGAGGATAATAGGATTATAAGGAACAGCCACCATGGATTTGTCAAGAACAAATGATGTCAAACCAAACTTATTTCTTCTTTGACAGGGTTACTGGCCTAGTGGATAGGGAGGAAGCAGTAGATGTGATATATCTTGATTTTAGTAAGGCTTTTGACACCATCCCACATGACATTCTCATAAGCAAACTAGGGAAATGTAGTCTAGATGAAATTACTATAAAATGGGAGCACAAGTGCTGAGTGTACTCAAAGAGTAGTTATCAATGGTTTGCTGTCTGACTGTGAGGATGTATCTAGAGTGGTCCTGCAGCGATCAGTCCTGGGTCTGGTACTATTCAATATTTTCATTAATGACTTGGATAATGGAGTGGAAACTATAAGGAGGCCTGGAATTACTTCAAGTCAAAGTTGCAGAAACTATCAGAAGCCTGCATCCCAAGAAAGGGGAAAAAAAACATAGGCAGGAGTTGTAGACCAAGCTGGATAAGCAAGCATCTCAGAGAGGTGATTAAGAAAAAGCAGAAAGCCAACAAGGAGTGGAAGATGGGAGGGATTAGCAAGGAAAGCTACCTTATTGAGGTCAGGTCATGTAGGGATAAAGTGAGAAAGGCCAAAAGCCATGTAGAGTTGGACCTTGCAAAGGGAATTAAAACAAATAGTAAAATGTTCTATAGCCATATAAATAAGAAGAAAACAAAGAAAGAAGAAGTGGGACCGCTAAACACTGAGGATGGAATGGAGGTTAAGGATAATCTAGGCATGGCCCAATATCTAAACAAATACTTTGCCTCAGTCTTTAATGAGGCTAATGAGGAGCTTAGGGATAATAGTAGGATGACAAATGGGAATGAGGATATGGAGGTAGATATTACCACATCCGAGGCAGAAGCCAGACTCAAACAGCTTAATGAGACAAAATCAGAGGGCCCAGATAATCTTCATCCAAGAATATTAAAGGAACTGGCACATGAAATTGTAAGCCCATTAGCAAGAATTTTTAATGAATCAGTAAACTCAGGGCTTGTACCGTATGACTAGAGAATTGCTAACATAGTTCCTATTTTTAAGAAAGGGAAACAAAGTGATCCGAGTAACTATAGGCCTGTTAGTTTGACATCTGTAGTATGTAAGGTCTTGGAAAAATTTTTGAAGGAGAAAGTATTTAAGGACATTGAGGTCAATGGTAATTGGGACAAAATACAACATAGGTTTACACAAGGTAGATCATGCCAAACCAACCTGATCTCCTTCTTTGAGAAGGTAACAGATTTTTTAGATAAAGGAAACACAGTGGATCTAATTTACCTCGATTTCAGTAAGGCATCTGATATGGTTCCACATGGGGAATTATTAGTTACATTGGAAAAGATGGGAAAATTGGAAAATTGAAAGGTGGATAAGGAACTGGTTAAAGGGGAGACTACAACGGGTCATACTGAAAGGTGAACTGTCAGGTTGGAAGGAGGTTACTAGTGGAGTTCCTCAGGGATCAGTTTTGGGACCAATCTTATTTAATCTTTTTATTACTGACCTTGGCACAAAAAGTGGGAATGTGCTAATAAAGTTTGCAGATGACACAAAGTTGGGAGGCATTGCTAACACAGAGGAGGACCGGGAAATCATATGGAAGATCTGGATGACCTTATAAACTGGAGTAATAGTAATAGGATGAAATGTAATAGTGAAAAGTGCAAGGTCATGCATTTAGGGATTAATAACAAGAATTTTAGTTATAAACTGGGGACACATCTGTTGGAAGTAACAGAGGAGGAGAAGGACCTCGGAGTATTGGCTGATCACAGGATGACTATGAGCCGCCAATATGATATGGCCATTAAAAAAGTGAATGCGGTTTTAGGATGCATCAAGCAAGGTATTTCCAGTAAAGATAAGGAGGTGTTAGTACCGTTATACAAGGCACTGGTGAGACCTCATCTGGAATATTGTGTGCCATTCTGGTCTCCCATGTTTAAGAAGGATGAATTCAAACTGGACAGGTACAGAGAAGGGCTACTAGGATGATCCGGGGAATGGAAAACCTATCTTATGAAAGGAGACTGAAAGAGCTTGGCTTGTTTAGCCTAACCAAAAGAAGGTTGAGGGGGGATATGATTGCTCCTTATAAATATATCAGAGGGATAAATATTAGGGAGGGAGAGGAATTATTTAAACTTAGTACCAATGTGGACACAAGAATAAATGGATATAAACTGGACACTAGGAAGTTTAGACTTGAAATTAGACAATGGTTTTGTGATACAGCATGGCCAGGGGGCAGCAGGAGAGGGTTAGCAGGGAGCCTTATTCCCTGCAAGGGGAGGAAGGTTTGCTATAGATTAACTAGAGCACCTGAAGCCAATTAGAGCACCTGAAGCCAATTAGAGCACCAGCAGTCAGTCACATGATATAAACCCCTGCTTCAGTCAGACAGTGTGGGGGGTTGGAGCAGGAAGGTTTGGTTGGAGCAGAGAGTGGTTTGAAGGAGTTGAAGCAGAGAACAGTTTTGAAGAGAGACAAAAGGAAAGTTTGGAGGAGTGCTGTGGTGGGCTGGTGTGTCCTGCCCACATGCTCAGGGTTTAACTGATCGCCATATTTGGGGTCGGGAAGGAATTTTCCTCCAGGGCAGATTGGCAGAGGCCCTGGAAGTTTTTCGCCTTCCTCTGCAGCATGGGGCACAGGTCACTTGCTGGAGGATTCTCTGCAGCTTGAGGTCTTCAAACCACAATTTGAGGACTTCAATAACTCAGACATAGGTTAGGGGTTTGTTACAGGAGTGGGTGGGTGAGATTCTGTGGCCTGCATTGTGCAGGAGGTCAGACTAGATGATCATAATGGTCTCTTCTGACCTTAAAGTCTATGAGTCTGTGAGTCTATAAGATTTGTAGATGACACCAAGCTGGAAGGGATTGCAAGCACTATGGAGACCAGGGTTAGAATTCAAAACGACCTTGACAAATCGGAAAATTGGCCTGAAATCAACAAGATGAAATGCCTTTAAGAAAGTGCAAAGAGCATCACTTAGGAAGGAAAAATCAAATACACAACTATAAAATGGTGAATAACTGGCTAGGCAGTAGAACTGCTGAAAAAGATCTGAGGGGTTCTAGTAGATCATAAATTGAATCTGAGTCAAAAATATAATGCAGTTGCAAAAAAGGCTAATATAATTCTGGGCTGTATTAAGAGGAGTGTTATATGTAAAACATGGAAGGTAATTGCCTGGCTCCATTTGGCAGTGGTGTGGCCTCAGCAGGAGGACTATGTTCAGTTTTGAGCACCACATTTCAGGAAAGATGTGGACAAATTTGGAGGGACTCCAGAAGAGAGCAGCAAAAAAAGATAAAAGGTTCAGAAAACCTGACCTTTGAGTAAATGTTGAAAAACTAGCCATGTTTAGTCTTGTAAAAAGAAGATTTGGGGTGGAACACCTGATAGTCTTCAAATAGGTTAAGGGCTGTTAGAAATTGGACTATGATCAATTGTTCTCCATGTCCACTGAAGGTAGGACAAATAGTAATGGGCTTAATTTGCAACAAGGAAGATTTAAGTTAGAGATTTATTTTTATGCATACCTGAAATCACATTGTCAATGCTGACTTGATCACATGATAGACTCAGAAGTGTGGTGATAAATTTAAGAAGCAGTGAATATCTCTTCCCTTGTGAGCCATCTCTTTTCAAAGCAAAGAGATGGCCTCACCAAATATCGGATTTGCTTTATCTTGGTTTAGCCTCAGGGTAAATTGAAATCTACCCGATATCTGATTCATTCATCACAAATCTTTTGCTTTTCCTCATCTGAGGGACCCAAAGTGGGTAACTGTTCAAGCAGTCGGAGAACAATATTTTCATAATGGCTCCCTTTGTTTAAAGGATGAAGCAACCCCATAACTTGCAACAATTTGTCCTTCAGCAGCAGTTTCTTTAGTGGTTTATCTACTGCTGCAGAATAGAATTGCCCGACTCCCTGATAAAATCCTTTTAGTCCAGAAGAGTCCATGTGAGATTAGCTGAAATGAAGTGTTTGGCCTTGAAACCAATAGACAACTTACTATCTTCCCTATAGTGCTTTTCTGAAACTCAGGCTGATGATGTCTGCAGTGTTGTTCACTGACTCTGTCTTCACAAATCTATTCAGGAGAATTCTCAGGGAAAAAAATCAAAGAAATACAACCATGCTCTTCTCCCACAGATCGACCATGCTGGAAACTTCTAATTGAAATAAATCACCAAATGCTGCATTTGTCCAAGAAGAGTAAAAGCAGTTTCATATCCCTTTCCCTTAAATAAACAACACATTGTACTTTGCCCTGCTTTTCAATTTCAGAGCAGTTGCTGAAATAAGCCAGAAGCAATTCCCACCGACTACTGCACCATAACAACATATTGAAGACTGAGTTACCTAGTTTTACCTTGTTACATCAAGGACAGATCGTGTGCACCATTCTTGGTATTGATGATAATATTCTTTTTGCTTTACAATGAAGTAGCAGAGGATGTCTGTCAGCATGTCTTCCACGGGTTTGGGAATGGCTTTGACAGCAGCCTTTGCTGCTGAGTGCAGCACACATGACACACATGCAGTGGCTGACATTTCTTTTACTTTGGTTAACAGAGAATCACGTTGCCCAACCCTTGCACTTCCTGAATCAGAGAAAATTCAATTGCATTTGTCCAGAGAATGCTGAAGTCAATAAGAGCTGTATTCAGGAAATGAAAAAAGGGTTCGGGTATTTGCTGTGTAACAAACAGTCACTGAAAGAACATTATTTTTCAGAATTCTTGTAGCCTCATCAAATATCTAATCTTGATTTAGATCTCTTGTCCCTGATAGTCTCATTACTTTCAACCATCAAAACAGTGAAAGGTCTCAATATGGCATAATTCACTCCAGAAATTCTAAGTTTTAAACACAAGCATTGACAAGAAATATGATTTTTAATCCTTCCACGGCACAACTGTTTTGCAATTTCTGAATTGGGTACATCATCTTATGAAATAGTCAGCAAATTGGATAGGAATCCTGTTTTCCAATATTGCATGTCAAAACAACACCTCAGCACTTGTAACCTCGTCTCTCAAATGATTTTTGCTTTGCTGGGAAGATAAAGGTGCTGCACAAGTGACATGTTTTGCTGTATCCAGGTGTTTCTTTAAATGGTTGCTGCCAGGATCACCAAAAGATAACTTCATAGCAGGTCCCACAATAGGCATGTTCCTCAGAAGACTGGATTCTTTTGACTGGATACATCTCACTCCATTCTGAATTAAATTGACATTGGTGCAAATGGCACCTGCTATGGTCTGAAGGAGCCATATGCTTCCATGTTACAATCCCTTCCCACACAGATATTTACACTATATAGTCAAAATATGAAATATAAGTAACATTTAGCACTTTTATAGAACTTTTTATTTGTTAACTTAAAAGACTTAAATCAGTATCATGATCTCCTTTTTACAGATGGAGAAACTGAGTCACACAGGTTAAGCAACTTGTCCAAGGCAACACAAGAAGTCGTTTGGCAGATCTGGAACTATAATACAAGGTTCCTTGATTACTGAGCCAGTGTTCTTCCCCATTAAAAGAAATACAACCTCAGTGGTGGGCAGAACAGAAAAGTGTGAGAAACAGATAAAAAAAACCCAAGAAAGCTAGAAGAGTGAAAGTAAATACACAGGGAGCATGAATGGAATGACTGCTCAGACATTGGATGGATCTTTCCACCAGTCCAGGGACAGCTTGAAGCTGGGGGAGATGGGTATGACTTGGAAGGTAGGCTATCACCCAGTAGCAATGAGAAATGCAGAAGAAAGCTTTTCTTTTCTTTTCTTTTAAACTGAAAGAACTTCGTCCTTGTCTACATTACACAGTTTTGTCGGCAAAAGGCAGCTTTTGTCAACAAAACAGTGGAGGTGTACACACTACAATGCTCCTTCCACTGACAAAAGTCTCCTGCTTTGCCCACAAATAAAACCACCTCGATGAGAGGTGTAGAGCTTTTTGTGTCAAAGTTAGATCGACAAAGCATCAGTGTAGACATTGTGTTCATTATGTTGCCATACCTGGCCTCTAGAAGGTAGCCCACAATGCCCACTGTGATCACTCTGCTCAATGTTTTGAACTCCATTGCCCTGCATCCAGCTACACAGGCATGCACCCCTCCCAGTGTGGAGAGCTCACATGGCTATTGCCCAGCTGAGCATGGCAGCTCCTGGCCTGGTCTAGAGGGGAGGGGTGGATCTCCTTGCTCTGTGGGGAGAGGAGGCCGTGGGAGAACTCGGAGGCAATCTCGGAATCATGGGTGGCGGGTGAATGCACCGTTGGGGGAGACTAGCCCCATCCCATCCCCCTCTGTCTGAGGCCCCACCCCTCCCCTGTTGCCCCCTTCCCCAGCTGGAGCCCAGAGCATCCCCCCTCCCCCCGTGGCTGCTGGCCTCCCCACATGTCCCCAGCCCCAGCATGCCAAGTGGGCGGCGCGGCTGGAGGACTCCCAGCCCCAGCCCTGGAGCGTCAGGGGGAGGGTTTCGGTCTTCCCGCTGCGCCAGACATTGATTTCTGAACCTCAGGGCTCTCCCAGGAACCGCAGCAGCAAAAAGAGCAGAACGTGGGGCTGCCGTCTGGCATGACTGTACTGCCCCCATCCGCACCCCCAGCCCTTCAATGCAGTTACATCTTCTCTTTCCTGTTTGGGGTCTGTACAGACCCACTGGAGAACCAGGCTGGGGGCAGGGCTGGGGGCCACCTGGCGGCCTCACGTTCTGCTCCTTTCCCTGTTGCGGTTCCCAGGAGAGCCCTGTGGTTCTGAAAATGTGTCTTTCTGGTATGGCGTACCAGCAATAAATATCTTAATGGTATGGTGTACCTGACCGTACCTGCTTCCTTGCACCACTGGGAACAGGAGGGACATTGAAACACTGATGTGAAGGCTAGGACTATAACAATGTTTAAAAGGGGACTGGATAAATTCATGGTGGCTAAGTCCATAAATGGCTATTAGCTAGGATGGGTAAGAATGGTGTCCCTAGCCTCTCTTCATCAGAGGATGGAGATGGATGGCAGGAGAGAGATCACTTGATCATTGCCTGTTAGGTTCACTCCCTCTGGGGCACCTGGCATTGGCCACTGTCGGTAGACAGATACTGGGCGAGATGGACGTTTGGTCTGACCCGGTACGGCCATTCTTATGTTCTTATGTTCTTATGATGTACCTCATTCCAAGTTTCCCTGCTATCCTTGCTCTTACTATTTCAATCCCTGCAACAGAGAAGCATATGGGGGAGGGGAAGGATGTTGTTTATGAGCCTGAGGGATGGTTGGATTTCTGACCCTGGAATGTACATATGATCTTGAATTTAGGGTAATTTCTAAACTGGAAGAACAGGTTAGTGGCAGGGTAATAGGACAGTGAGGTTCTGAGAAGACAGGAAGGGATTGTGGGAAATCTTAAGAGGAGGAGTGTTTCTGAGCCTGACTTGGGATGGGTTTGTGTGAGTGGGTGATTAGGGATGTGAACTGGAGGGTAGAAATGGGGTGATCTGATGTGAGTGGCATCAAGGAACGAACTGCAGAAAATAGGTGAATTGATGGTGTTGGTGAAGGCAAGGAAGGGAGAGAGAAAATGTGTGGGTCTGACACAAATTTGGCAATGCCAAATTTTGCACTCATTTATACCATCAGTGTAAATCCAGAGTAAATCTGTTGATTTCAAAAGAATCACTCTGCATTGGAACTATTATAACAGCAACATTTGGCACAGTGAGGCAAACATAACCATCAAAGGAAAAGAAAGCACAGAAAATTGAGAGGACCAGAAAATCCAGGAAAAGAAAAGGACACAGTATAGAGAAAAGGAACAGCAAGACGTAAGGTTGGACCTCTGTTTAAACAGTTTTTGTTTGCATAGCTAGGCCTGGGAAAATAGAGTAGAAAATACAGTAAAGTGGCCCAAACTCGAAGAAAACAGTAAATTGGTTATATAGGAAAACAGGTGGGGGAGCTAATATTTAAGTTTTAGCAGTAATTATGAGCAGTCTATTTGATCACTTATATTATGAATTTATATTTTGACACCATATGTGTAAATGTAGAACATTAGCACTCAGAATATGGGTCAGAACCTTTTTTTAAAAATACATAGTAAGAAATACATATGAATAAATAAATACATTTGCAAAGCACAATTAATAATTGGTGAACTTCAAAAGATTCCTGCTCTATAGGAAAAAATACCATAGATTTTGCAAACTGATTATAGTTTCCAGCAGGCAGCTGTCCACATCGCCAAATCCATTACCCAGTTGGCACCACTCCTGCTAGTGAGAGCAGCCAGAGAAGCTAAAATCTGCATGGGAGAAGAGTCTAAACTACCTCTCATAATAAAAGGTAGTCCCTTCCTGATTACAGCTGAAGTACGAGGGCAGATGATAATGTGAGGAAGAAGGAATGGCATGGACTCTAGGAAAGGCTGTTTTCATGGTGTTTCCAGCCTGACCTGAAACAGCATGTACTGAAAATCTCATAATAAAACCTCTTCTTGTGAGACTTGTCAGTAGTTAGAATAGCTTGTCAGGGTGAGAATAGCTTTAGAGAAGCATCTTGGGCTCGTATCTACCTGACAATTGAACCTTCTCATTTTTTTGGGAACTTTGCTTACACTAATCAAAATAAAAACAAATAAATGACACATAATGCTTTCTGCTTCTATAGCGTTTTTCATCTAAGGATCTCAGAACACTTTACAAACATTAAAGGAACAACATTAACAAATTACATCCTCCCCTAGAGAAGAGCTCGATTTAAGCTCGAAAGCTTGTTTCACACATAGAAGTCCAATAAAAGATATTACTTCACCCACCTTGTCTCGCTAAACCCCCTAAGAGGCAGGGAAGAGTTATGCTCTCCATTTTTAGGAGGGGAGGAACTAACAAAGAAGTTAGATGATTTTCCCAAATCACTGATATCTGGAAATAGAATTTAACTCTCCTGTGTCTTAAAACCATGGAGATATCCTTCCTATATGTGTTCCCATTCAAATGTAACAGATAATCATGACAAACATAATCATGTATACTAGCAACAGTGGGAACATTTTACAAGCATCCTGCTTCTTATTAATCAAAATTATATATATATATATAAAAGAAATATAAACCCTAGCCTAAGCTATTAAAATGAAGAAACTATTTTTTTTTCCAAAAGAAGACAAGCTATTTTTACATACAATTGTTTTATAGGCATTAAAATATTATGATGCAAATAGTGTTAGGAGGTTTTCTTTAAAATGGTCCTTACCTTGAAAGCCATTCTCAAATTTGGATCCATTTGGTAAGAGTTCAGGAGTGTATTCAATGTAGCCGCCTACATAAAATTGACTGAAGACATTGAGCCCAACCAACCTTCCTGGGGATGTGATGGATTTATTCTTATGATCATCCACCTTTCAATGAAAACATTTACACTGCTTACAACAAAGGAAATGATTCCTAATGGGCATATTTCAGCAAGAGATTCCCCTTTGCTTCCCAATTATCTTAATAAAGAAACATATGAATAAAATAATTTTTAAAACTTTTCATTTCCTGTAGCTATTTAACAGTTTCTTTTGATGGCACATTTACAGGTATGGTAAAGATCATATTGTCCTTTAGGGAAAACTACATTCAGTTTGATAGCTGTCTCTCAAAAAAAGGTACAATACCTTACCTTCAGCCAGCCTGCTCGGAGAGATCTGCCAAGATGGATCACATGAATACTGAGTGTCAGATCAAGTGGCTGACTAATGAGAGTGGCCGTGCCAGAGCCCAGATTGTAGCTGTATACCACACTGCCATTACGCAGGCCTAGCACCAGGAAATCATCTCCACTGAGACCTGCAAAGACAAGAACAGCACGGCTATTTATGCAAGGATTTTCAGACTCCTGAAGGGGGAATTTGGAATCTCTGTGATTTCAGTTACCCTATGGCTATGAGCAGGGTTGTAATCAGTGTGCTGCAACACCAGAAATCCTTCACAACTAAAATCTTGCATAGGAAACTCAAAAATGGCAGATGAGCTTGGCTATGATGCTCATGAATGATGAAGTTTAAGTTACCCATATCTCATGACTGTATTATCATGACAATCATTATAATAAATAAGCATATTTGTTAAATACAGACAAATGCACAAAAAACATTTTTCTCCCAAATTAATTGAAAATATATTGCGAGAGGAAGATGTATCCAGAGAGATTTAACTTGTATTTTTTTTTTAAATATCATCTAATCAACTGTTAATGCTTTTTCCAGTAGTGTTTTGGAACCTTATAGTAGAAATGGCAAAGCTGCTTAAACCTCTTTAAAGCCTTTTAAAAGGAACCCTTTTCTGCTTAAGGGTGGTCTGGTAAAGCCTAC
The DNA here is from genome assembly GCF_020497125.1 of Mauremys mutica. Classification (NCBI taxonomy): domain Eukaryota; kingdom Metazoa; phylum Chordata; order Testudines; family Geoemydidae; genus Mauremys; species Mauremys mutica. The sequence goes on from NC_059074.1 coordinate 51,538,284, forward strand.
AAACCCTGCTAAATCTGGCAGATTTAACAGTCGTTGTTGTTGGTTCACTAAACCTGCAACAAAGAGTGAATTCCTGTTTCCTTAAACTCTAAATTGTATTTGAACAAGAAGTATGAAACTTAAAGGTCTGTCTGCAGGGAGGAACAGCCCCCTGATTTGATTCAGGTGCTACTGCAGGTCTCTTATGTGCACCTGCCCTTACAATGAAAACAAACTAAATGCTCTACCTCTGGCTCTGACCCATTGGTTATTCATTTTTAATATGAAGTGATAAATGTATATGCTTAATATATAACCCAAATAACACGGATAGGACTCAATAATGGCCCCAAATCCTCAGCCTAAGTAATTGGACAATGTACTAGAGAACTGTGAGGAGGCAGGAATGCAACCGTCAAGGATCATAGTAGAATACATGATCAACTTGTCTCTTTCCAACTTGTCCCCCCCCAATACATAAACTTACAGAAATAAACCCCTGGAGTATTCACAAAGTACAAAGGAAGGATGGTCTTGTGGTTAAGGTGCTGGATTGATTCTCAGGAGAAACTGATAGCAGAACTAAAAGTCAATGGTAGCTTAGGTACAAGAGATCATGACTTGATGACATTTATAATGTGCAAACAGAAGAGAGTCCAGACCAGTAATATATATAACTTGGTTCTTTAATAGAGGCAGTTTCACAAAGCAATTATGAGCCAAATCAGATGGAAGGAGAATTTTATTACAAAAAAGTGAATGATAATTGGGAATAATTTAAGAACACACTACTATTGCCCAAAATGTCACAATTCCACAATTGAGGGAAAAATACAACTTGGTTTAGAGGGGAAGTGGAGGCAACTGTAAAATATAAATTAAAAGGAAAGATGGTAGTAATGACAGAAAATCAGAAATTAAGAATTGTAAAAAACTGATAAGGAAAGCCAAGGGACACAAAGAGAAATGTAAGGCAAGCAGAGAAAAGGACAATAAGAAAGAACTTTTAAAATATATTAGGAACAAAAGAAATACTGACAATGGCATTGGTCCATTGCTAGATGGAAATGGTAGAATTATCAGTAATAATACAAAAAGAACAGGAGTACTTGTGGCACCTTAAAGACTAACAAATTTATTTTAGCATGAGCTTTCGTGAGCTGCAGCTCACTTCTTCGGATGCATAGAATGGAACACACAGACAGGAGATATTTATACATACAGAGAACATGAAAAGGTGGAAGTATGCATACCAACAGGAAGAGTCTAATCAATTGAGATGAGCTATCGTCAGGACCATAGCTCATCTCAATTGATTAGACTCTTCCTGTTGGTATGCATACTTCCACCTTTTCATGTTCTCTGTATGTATAAATATCTCCTGTCTGTGTGTTCCATTCTATGCATCCGAAGAAGTGAGCTGCAGCTCATGAAAGCTCATGCTAAAATAAATTTGTTAGTCTTTAAGGTGCCACAAGTACTCCTGTTCTTTTTGCGGATACAGACTAACACGGCTGCTACTCTGAAACCAGTAATAATACAGAAAGGCAGATGGGTTCAATAAATATTTTTGTTCTATACTTGTGGAAAAACAGATGATGCAATCTCATCATATGGTTATGGTAACACTCTTTCCATCCCACTTGTAGCTTTGGAGGATGTTAAACAAAGCCAATAAAGTTAGGCATTTTAAAATCAGCAGGTCGAGATAACTTTGCATCCAAGAGTTTTAAAGGAGCTGGCTGAGGAGCTTGCTGGACCATTAATGCTGATTTTCAATAAGTCTTGGACCAATGGGGATGTTCCAAAAGGCTGGAAGAAAGGTAATGTTGTGCCAATTTTTTAAAAGGGTAAATGGGATGACTCAGGTAAGTATAGGCCTGAAAGTCTGACATCAATCCAAGGCAAGATGATGGAGTGGCTGATAAAGGACTTACCGTAATTAATAATGAATGAAAAAAGGGTAAAATAATTAATGCCAATCAGTATGGGTTTATAGAAAATAGATCCTGTCAGTCTAACTTGATATCTTCTTTTTATGAGATTAAAAGTTTGGTCGATAAAGGTAATAGTAGTGATTTAATGTACCAAGACTCCTGTAAGGAGTTTGACTTGGTGACATTTTCATTAAAAAATGAGAATGGCATAAAATTAATATGGCACACATTAAATGGATTAAAAACTGGCTAACTGGTCTCAAAATGTAACTGTAAATGGGAAATTGTCATCCAGCAGGTCTGTTTGCAGTGGGTTCCCACAGCAATTGGTTCTTGGCCCATTTAACATCTTTATCAATGACCTGGAAGAAAACATAAAATCATCACTGATAGTTTTCAGATGACAAAAAAATTAGGGAAGTGGTAAATAATGAAGAGGGCAGGTCACTGATTCAGAGGGATCTACATTGCTTGGTAAACTGAGAGCAAACAAACAACATGTGTTTTAATATGTCTAAATATAAAGGTATACATGTGGGAACAAAGAATGTAGGAGATACTTATAGAATGGGGCACTCTAACCTGCGAAGCAGTGACTCTGAAAAATATGTGGGGGTTGTGCTGGATAATCAGCTGAATATGAGCTCCCAGTGAGATGCCATTGCTAGAAGAGCTAATGCAATCCTGGGATGCATAAACAGGGGAATCTTGAGTAGGAGTAGAAAGGTTATTTTACCTCTGTATTTGGCCTGGGTGCTACTGCTGCTGAAATACCAGTTCCAGTTCTGGTGCCCACAATTCAAAAACAGCCACGAGAATAATTAAGTAGACATGTTAGTCTGGATCTGTAAAAGCAGCAAAGAGTCCTGTGGCACCTTATAGACTAACAGATGTATTGGAGCATGAGCTTTCGTGGGTGAATACCCACTTCGTCGGATGCACATAGTGGAAATTTCCAGGGGCAGGTATAAATATGCAAGCAAGAATCAGGCTAGAGATAATGAGGTTAGTTCAATCATGGAGGATGAGGCCCTCTTCTAGCAGTTGAAGCACCTCGTTATCTCTTGCTTGCATATTTATATCTGCCTCTGGAAATTTCCACTACATGCATCTGATGACGTGAGTATTCACCCACGAAAGCTCATGCTCCAATACGTCTGTTAGTTTATAAGGTGCCACAGGACTCTTTGCTGAGAATAATTAAGGTTTCAGAGTAACAGCCGTGTTAGTCTGTATCCGCAAAAAGAACAGGAGTACTTGTGGCACCTTAGAGACTAACAAATTTATTTGAGCATAAGCTTTTGTGGGCTACAGCCCACTTCATCGGATGCATACAGTGGAAAATATAGTAGGAAGATATATATATCTACACAGAGAACATGGAACAATGGGTGTTACCATACACGCACTAACGAGAGTGATCAGTTAAGGTGAGCTATTACCAGCAGGAGAGAAAAAAACTTTTTGTAGTGGTAATGAAAATGGTCCATTTGCAGTAGTTGACAAGAAGGTGTGAGGAACAGTATGTGTGTGTGTGGGTGAAATAAACATAGGGAAATAGTTTTATTTTGTGTAATGGCCCATCCACTCCCAGTCTTTATTCAAGCCTAATTTAATGGTGTCCATTTTGCAAATTAATTCCAATTCAGCAGACTCTCGTTGGAGTCTGTTTTTGAAGTTTTTTGTTGTAATATTGCAACTTTTAGGTCTGTAACAAAGAGAAGATTAAGGGGTGACTTGATTACAGTCCCCACATGGGGAACAAATATTTAATAATGGGCTCCTCAGTCTAGCAGAGGAAGGTGTGACATCATCCAATGGCTGGAAGTTGAAGCTAGACAAATTCAGACTGGAAATAAGGAATAAATTTTTAATGATCAGAGTTATTAATCCTTGGAACAATTTGCCAAGGGATGTGGATGATTCTCCATCACTGACAATTTTAAAATCAAGATTGGATATTTTTTTCTAAAAGATCTGCTCTAGGAATTATTTTGGGGAAGGTCTATGGCCTGTGTTATACAGGAGGTCAGAGATTATCAGAATGGGGGGAACAGAAGGAAAGGAGAACTGTGGAAAATTATATTGCTCATGGGAGAATGTTATTTCATTGGGGTAGCAGATTATAATTTATTTTCATACTTTTTTATTCAAAACTTATTCAAACTGGTAGTAAAAAAGTTTAATGTTGGCAGTAACTTGAAACCAATTTAACCAGCCCGGGGACTGCGTACATCTCAAAAATAACTCAGAATGTGGTTTAATAATAGCATTTGTCACAATCTCTGATTATGTGATACACATGATTACTGCTTAATTGAACTTATTATGAAGAATCGGACACTATCTCATAATTGATATCACTGGTACAACTGTGAAATAAGATCCTAAGCTGGTGTAGGATAGTGCAGCCACACTGATGTCAACAAAGATGTGGCCCAAATTTTTTATTCTTTAAAGCTTTTAAAAGTTCTTTACAAATAAAAACCAGGATGAAACTGCAATGTATAAATGTCAGAGTAAAACTACAAAAGATCACATGAGTAACTTTATACAGACACAAGTGACATGTTCTTACTACATCTAGTAGCACAGTACTTAAAGGACAAATTAACATTGAGGTCAGATATTCACTCACACCACATTGCTCTAGTCAAACACTAATTTTTTTTGCAATAATTAATAATAAATGCCCTTTTAAGGCTCCTGGTCTTTTGAGCCACATGGTGTAATTACAGAAATCAGGGTGACTAACTGACAAGTGGCATTTAGAGCCTTCCCTTTCTTCAGCTGAAGTGCATGGGAAAACTCACATGAACTTCAGTGGAAGAGCACTGTGCTCATAAAACTGAAAACTGATGCTGTAAAAAATGGCAGGTTGACATTCAGCAGATTTGCTCCTCCTGTGTTTCCAGCCATAACTGCTTGTTTAATGTATTAAAAGGAAAAGATATAATAGTGTCATTAACCTTAGCCCTGAGAACTGTGGAGGGCAAAATGGTTTATTTTATGATTCACTATTTTTGACAGACTTGTTAATGATCATCTTTTTAACCTCATTGCCCTCATTTATATCTGGGCATCCCCACTGAAAGCAATAGGGTTCCAAAACTGTCACTGAGGGAAACATTTATTATCATTACTTACTGTAGCACTGTAGCTGAGGCCTGGCCTGACATGAGTAATTTACACATGGAGGGAGGCCTCATCTTTTGGAAGGCAGAATTAGGGAAGTAAATTAATCATCAGGTTGAAAACAGAATGTTTGTGCTAAATAGGACAAGTAAATATGTCAGTAGGCTAAGAAGACAGAATGTCTGAGCCAACTAAGATAAGAGGGAGAACACCCAGGGAACTATTTACTATGAACTAGATAACAAGAGACAAAATAAGTTAAGAATATAAAGATGAGGTAAGGAAGAAGTCGAACCATGAACAGTGTGTGGACTATGTATGCTGCACAGGGATTGGTTCCTGCAAAGTAACAAAGCCAATCAAAAAATGTGTGATGTAATATAGTAAATGCAATAAGGTATGTAATGGATGTAAAAGGAGAGGGTTTCTGGGAAACTCTGGAGCTGTGATGTACCCTGCATCCATCCCTCCTGCATTTGAATTGATCAACTGAGCACAGCACTGCTGTACGTGAAATAAAGATACCTAAGTAATGAAGGCCAGAGTCAAACTGAGTTCTTGGAAAGCCAAGTTGAAAGTGGTCTCAGAGGGAATCCCAACAAGCAACCACAATGCATTTGGCCCCAAATCCTCAAATGTATTTAGGCACCTAACTCCCATTGATATTAAAGGGAGTTAAGTATCACAGGGGTCACTGTGTTAGTCTGTATCCACAAAAATAACGAGGAGTCTGTTGGCACCTTAAAGACTAACAGATTTTTTTGGGCATAAGCTTTCATGGGTAACCCCCCACACTTCTTCAGATGCATGGAGTGAAAATTACAGATGCAGGCATAAACATATGAAGAGAAGGGAGTTACCTTCAAGTGGAGAACCAGTGCTGACAAGGTCAATTCAGTCAGGGTGGATGTGGTCCACTCCCAATAATTGATAAGGAGGTGTCAATACCAAGAGAAGGAAAATTGCTTTTGTAGTGAGCCAGCCACTCCCAGTCCCTATTCAAGCCCAAATTAATGGTGTTAAATTTGCAAATATATTGTAGCTCTGCAGTGTCTCTTTGAAGTCTGTTTTTGAATTTTTGTTGTTGAAAGATGGCTACTTTTAAATCTGTTATTGAATGTCCAGGGATATTGATGTGTTCTCCTACTGGCTTTTGTGTGTTACCATTCCTGATGTCTGATTTGTGTCCATTTATTCTTTTTCATAGAGAATGTACATGGCAGAGGGGCATTGCTGGCATATGATGGCATATATCACATTAGTAGGTGTGCAGGTGAATGAGCCCTTCATAATGTGGCTGATGTGATTAGGTCCTCTGATGATGTGGTGTGTAGTTGTTGGTGTGTATTTGTAGGGAGCCAATCCCTGCAACAAACCCCATTGCCTACTATGTCCCCATATCTACTCTAGCGATCCTTCAGGCTCTACTGGCTTGTATTTTTATGGTAGAGTTCTGTCTAGCTCTAGTTTTAGTCATCCTGACAAAGGAAATGATGGATATTTTTCTTTGTTATAAGAAAATGAGGCAGGGGACACAATTGCCGTTTGTGAAATGACACTATGCTATGGAATGGCGGATGGCATAGATAATGTTCATCATATGTCTGCATAGGCCAATCTGATTTTACTGGCTCTTGTAGCACTGCCTTTTTATCTTTATTTCCCCACCTCAAATGAAACTAAGGGCTTGGCTACACTTGCAGATGTGCAGCGCTGGGAGTTACAGCTGTGTTCGTACAGCTGTGTAGGGAAAGCCCTGGTGTGTGGCCACACTGACAGCTACCAGCGCTGCAGTGTGGCCACATTTGCAGCATTTGCAGTGCTGTTGGGAGTGGTGCATTATGGGCAGCTGTCCCAGCATTCAAGTGGCTGCAACGTGCTTTTCAAAAGAGGGGGGTGGGGTGGAGTGTGACAGGGAGCGTGGGGGAGACAGAGAGAGCGGATTTTTGGAGCCGACACTGTGTGTCAGCTCCCTGCCTTGCAAGTTCTAAGGACTGGAAGATACACAGCACCAACCTTCAATCATTTAAAAACTTTCGACCCCTTCCCCCACCCCTCTCTTATTCACTAAATACAAATAGCCTTCAGACCACATAAACAGCTGTTTCAAAATGGACCCCCCTCCCCCCGCTTCTCTCCTCATGCAAATTATCTCTCTCCTCAAGCAAACACTAGCTGTGCACATTCCAAAGGAATTCCCCTGCCTGCCAGCAAACAGGAGCTGTGTTTGTTTTTTAGATAAGCAGCTCCGGGAGCCCGGAGTTCACAACAAAACAAAGAGAGGCATCACAACAAAACAAAGAATGTTTCTGGTACTTAAAGCATTTTGGGAAGGTTCCGGAGGTCAGTTACAGCGTAGTAAGATTAATCACTGTTTACACTTGCTCCCCAGCGCTGCATCACCAGCGCTGCACTCGTTACACCTGAGGCAGATCAGGTGTACAGCCAGCGCTGCAGCCAGGGAGATGCAGCGCTGGATGTGCCTTGCAGGTGTGGACAGTTACTAAGTTGCAGCGCTGTAAACCCACCACCAGCGCTGCAACTCTCCAGTGTAGCCAAGCCCTAAAGCAACATGTATTTCCAGATAAGATTCCAGGAAACCAAGCCATTTTAATTCACTTTTACATCTGTTAGTTACTGAACAAATGTTTAGACAAACAATAAGGGTCTTACTTTACTCTTAATCCAGTTTTACACTGGTATAATGTCACTAACTGCTTTGCAGTTAATTCTCATTTACACTGATATAAGAAAAAGGAAATCAGGCCCAAATGTTTTCACATTTAATGTTTTTAGAGGTTGTAAATGTAATGACTAGTACATCAGATCAGAACATTGCTGGCTGCCAGACTGTTATTCAGTAGAGTCCATACTGGCATATGCATGCAAGATGGATTACCAGGAAGTTGAATTTTCTGGTGCTCTGTCTAAGTGTAACACTGCCAGACCCTGGTCATCAGTGGGCAGGATTGAACCTGGGGTCTCTGGAGCTTAGTGCATGAGCCTCTACTGCATGAGCTAAAAGCCAGCTGGCTGTTACCTAAGGCTCTAGGGCAGACTCATTTTATCTCTCTCTAAGTGGTCTTGATGCCACTAGATGGGACAGAGCACCACACCAGGAGGTGTGTGGGTTACATGAGCACTGGCCACATATTGGCCTTTTAGTATACTTGTTAATACAACTTCTCTGGCTGGAACAGTCATATTCTTTCATTCTCTGAACATTTCTTAGGCTTTCACTTTTAAACACACACTATGTTTTAGATTTTTTATATGTTAAGACTCTCATTACCTCATTTGAAAATTACTTTGAGTGCAAATGTTTGGCCTGAGTATATGCAAATAAATATGTTTGGCTTGAGTTGCAAATATCACATTTTGGCAAAACTCTAACTTCATTAGATGTACATGCCTTTATACCAAGAGCTTTGCCATTTTCTGAGACTAATTTCTTTCCCAATCAAATGAATAATGTAGTTTTCTCCTTCCGGGCTTTAGTCACTGCACCTAGCTAATACCGTTTATTCCCAGCGGCCCAATCCTACAAACACAGGTGTAACTCAAGGTAGTAGAATTAATCATAGTATGTAAGAGCTGGCAGAACTGGCCTTCACACTGTACTGTGTTGCAGATAGTTTGAGGATAATTTTGTTATTCCACTGCAGCTACATTTCTAGATTGCAGGTAAAGGAGGGAACATGAATTCAACCTGAGCTGATCTAAAATATTAAAGATTTTCTTGTGGTTTCAGTTAGCAAGAAGCACTGAAAAGTAGTAAGGAAAATTCATCATTTTGATTTAAAGACGATCTTTAAAGAAAGTTGTGCCCATTTACCTCACACAGCCATCTAAAAATGTACATGGCAAAAGGCATACACTATTTTAATTTTGATTTAATAAGACAATTACTATATGATAAATAAGAATCAACTAATCATTTAAAATATTTAAGGATTACTGGCAACATAAGATAAATATATCTGTGATACTGCAATCAATACATATGCTATCCATAATCTGCTATTTAACCCACAGATGCTTTATGAAAAAAGCTGAAGAGGGCCTGTTCTGTTTGATACAGATAGTTGAACAGGTCCCTTCCAAGCCTGTCATCTATGACCTGATAGATCTAATTAAGTTCAGTAACACAACATTGCCCCCTGTCCCCTAAGATTCATGGGAATTACAAAGATAGTAATGCTTTTGTGCAGCTGATGACTTTATAATGAAAATAGCATCTCTATGTACATATAACGCGACCCGATATAACACAAATTCGGATATAATGTGGTAAAGCCGCGCTCCGGGAGGGTGGGGCTGCGCTCTCCAGCAGATCAAAGCAAGTGTCATATAACGCGGTTTCACCTATAACGCGGTAAGATTTTTTGGCTCCTGAGGACAGCGTTATATCGGGGTAGAGGTGTATTTCATTTGGTTTTATTGCTATGCAAAATTAAAAGCACATAACCCAAGCTGCAGCTGCTTCTGAAGCATGTTTTAAAACAATCTATACAAAAAGTAACAAATACATCAGCCTATCGTAAGCCATATACACAAGAGATTACCAACAAAATGTTTAAAGCTTAACATTCTCTGTGCTCACCAAAAGCTCCTTTCCTCACCCCCTCCCCAGAAGCCTGGGATGATAAATGGGCTTTGTGGTCTGCCTTGAAGGTCAGCACATTTGATCTATTCTGGACCAAGGGTGGAGTGAATTCCAAAGGCAAAGGGTCCTCAGGGAGCACACCCTGCCCATAGTCCTCCCCCAGCCTCTCATCCAGGACTCCTGCACAAGCATCTCCACTGATTACAACTGTAGCAGAATCACACTGGGACTGGGAGAAAGGTGATCTCTCAAATAGGAAAGTTCCAAGCTCTGTACATTCTGTAAAAGCAAAGAACTGATACAAATACTGTAATTATCCACCAATGACACACTTTTTTGTTCCAGGACATATTGTACTTCACTGCTGGGAAACCTGAACACAAACAGTTATCTAGGACACTGTACTACAGACTGGATAAACATGGAAGACATCTGCTTTTTTCCCTGTTTCAAGAACCCCACCCCACCTCCATTCAGAATAATGTCCTGAAGAAATTATAAAACTAGTGGCTTGTTGTTAGCAAGAGGGTTTCAACACTGGCATCCAATGTTAAATTACATTTTATAATAGTAATGAAAGGCCATTAAAGGAAAAAAACCCACAAAAGGTCTGTGAAGGAGTATGAACGGTTATTAGGCTCAATGTGATATTAAATTAAATGAGGTGTTAGGACACTATGGATGCCTTTTCTGATAGAATTGCAAAATTACTGGAAGAAGGGGAAGGGAATGGGAATTTTAGAAAAACATAGATGGTGTCTGAAAAAACATCAGCACCAAGATTAATTCAAATTGGCCTGAGTATGAAAATTCATGTGAATTGAAAGCAGGCTCAAAGTCTGTACTCTAAGGATAATAATAAAAGTACTGAGAAGCAGGAGTCTGATCAGGAAATGCAGAGATCATAGTTAGATTCACTCTTTATTTAATTTATTTTTAATGAAGAAGGAAGAGTAAAATTAACTGGGTACATACAAGGGAATGTTAACCAGGAGTCATCAGATAAACTGAATATTTAGGAAATATTCTGACAGGAAGATCTTTTAGGCTGTGGAATTGTCTCCTCAAGAAAGATGGTGGAAGTTCTATTGCTTGGGATATTTAAAACCTTATTTGTCAAAACCATAGTATAGCTCCTCTAAGAAAGAAGTGAATTCCTCTCAGGAAGAGGTACTGGTTTTTGAGGATGAGTGGGGGCAGTTTGCTCAATCCCTCCACTGAGTCAATTTCAACAGAAGATACTTAAAGCCATATTAGACCACTATGCAGAGATCTAGATGGGCTTCCTTTATTTTCCAGTTTTGCATTTGCTCTGGTGCCCTCTGGTGCTGAAACATGAAAGTGCACCTATCTGTTTTAATTTTTTCCCTCCAACTGTGTTGATTATAACAAGTTTGCAAAATAATAAGGTCCCAGTTTTGCCATTTTTGTCAGTTGTATAGTTAACTTAGAATGTTAATATTCTGGTTAATAAAAAATGAAACCATGGAACTTCACTTTAGAAGTCTCTTTTTAGATCAAGGCAGCCAAATATGTCCGTGACAATAATGACTATTACCCATATTTGTGCATTTGGCTCGCATCATGTATCATATAGTGTACGTGGGCATTTTAAAAACTATGTAACTGAAACAGGACTTACTCTTCAACATGAAGGAACTGAGTAAATCCCTCTGTATAGGTATAATTTTAAAGGAATGTTGTCAAGATTAAATTCATATAAAATCCCCATTTTATTAATAGTATCTTAAATGATTAAATACTGAAAAGTTCTGAAATCTCATTTTCTTTTAATCATTTGTGCCATTTGTTTATTGTTTTCATTTCCCTCATCCTGAACAATGAAACGGAACAAGTCACTCTTAAACCAGGTCTACACTATGAGCACCTTGTTGATATGCTATACTGGTATAGTATATTGGAAAAGCACACCTTGTGTGGATGCAGTTTATATTGGGGCAAAACTGAGCTTTTTCCAGTATAATTGTGTCTACACTATGGGCTTTTGCTGGTACAGCTCTATGCCAGCAAGAGCTTATAGTGTAGACCTGAACTGAAATCAGTGGATTTAAATCTGAAGATATATTGCCAAGCAAAGACTACACATAAAAACCCAAAGCATAAAAGTTAGGCTGAGCTTCAATTTCAGAAATGAGTGCCTCAGCGTACAGGAGGAATAAACAATGTCTTTCCTTTAACTTATTAATTCTAAACTCATGTCTACAGTGGCTGTGTCTACATTAACGTTCTCTGGGGTTTTTCTTACCTTTTTACCACCACTGTGGCAGGTCCCCAGCTGGTAGTGAAATGGACCGAAGCACCATCTATTTTGTTGTCTAACCCTGTTCAGAATCTAGATGTCACAGTGGTAAAAATGGAAGGAATGCTCATGCCTTGCTACTCTAACATTTTCATCACTTTGCTCCTATTGGAGGAGCTGGATTACTGGTAGTAGAACTGTGGGAGAATTCCCAAATAAGGCTAGTGTAGACAAAGCCACAAAGCTCTGAAAGCATGGCTGTTGCTAACAGAATTCCAGCACTGTTTCTCTGAATAGCACTGATGTACATTTTTGTTTCTTATAATGGAATTACCAAATCACACTAGTATAGTTCTAACTGCAGTGTGGATAGGGCCTAACGTTTTATGTAGAGTAGATTTTAAAATGACACTACTTCAATGTATAATCCTCTGGTGGGTGCATATTACAAGGCTCCTGCTGCACCAATCCACAGAGGATATGACTTGTTGCAGCTACCCCCTTTCCAGCCAAGATTCTTTCACTTAAACTGTAGCAGTTCAAGTGTTTAATTCAATCCCAAACATGGCTATCACACATGAATCGATTTCTCAGTGAAGAAAACAGGAATTGAAGTAGCTTTTCAGGACTCATTCACCCAAAATAAATAGTAAACTGTCGTGAAATTTACTAGTTGAAGCAGGAATTGCTTTGCTAATGTTAATCACCACTAATGGCTTTAGGTTTTCTTTATGAAATAACTGTATCGTTTGTTTTTAGTGGATTGATGTTTGTTTACAAAAAAAAACTCATTAAAGAGATTATTTTCCTTCTAATAAAAATATATCAAAAACAAGAAAACATGATTTAAAATCTATTCATACTTCCCTCCTATTTGTTCCATAAGATTTGGAATTCTCCTTAATAAAAATAATAATATGAAAGCAACTTTTTTCCTTTTGTAGATTTATCTAGGAATATTCTGTAAGAGACAAGTAACTTACCCTGGCCTTTCTGTCCAGTGAAAAATATCAGATTATCTTGTACTGCTGAGCTGTGGTTTGCCAGTTGAAATTTCAGGCGGAATTCATAGTAGAAGCTGATATTTGGGATTGTAGAAAAGGCAAGGAATGAGGTGTAGCCAAAGACATCTGTGCCACTGAAACTGGGGTGGCTAATATTAATAGCTGCATAAAAACAAAGAAATTAAGTGTTACAGCAAATCTGGCAAAAGATTTTTTTAAAAGAATGTTGTAGAAATCGATTTTAGTACTTGAAAACTAATAAATACTAATAATCATTTATTCTGTTGTGCTGTACATCAGATTTACACACACACTCACCACCTTTCACCTGAATTCTTCTAACAACATTACCATTAAGACTTTATAAATGGGGCTATTTTACAACTGAATTATTAGCAATTGGTGCCATCTGCTGGTCCTGGGAAAGTACTACTTGTATCTAGGACCAAGCTGCACCGTTTACTATTTAATGCTGAGAGACAAAAGAAAGGCCACAAAGGAAATACTTCCGTTAAACAACACTCTCTCCTACACATATATGAATGAGACACACAGAAATGTATTAGAGGGCTATAAATTAATAAAAAAGAAGTAACATGAGGATAAGTTTGCAGTAGGGTGAACTGAATTCAAAAGGAAACAGTCCTCTCTCCCCGCCGCAGCCCGGGGCTGGTGGGGAGAAGTGTCTCACTCCGCCGCAGCCCCGGGGCTAGGGGGAAGAGGCATCTGGCCCCACCGCAGCTCCGGGGCTTGGGGGGAGAGACATCTCGCTCCGCCGCATTCCCAGGACTAGGGGAGTCCTCTCTTCCTGCCGCAGCTCCGGAGCTGGGAGAGACGCGTCTGGCCCTGTGTAGCTCTGGGGCTGGGGTGGAAAGGCATCTCTCCCCTCCACAGCCCTGGGGCTGGTGTAGTCCTCTTTCCCTGCCACAGCCCCAGAGCTGGGAGAGAGGCATCTTGCCCCACTTAGCCATGGGGCTGGGGATTCACCACAGCCCCACATGTCCCAAGCTCCCCCATCTCCACCCCCCCCACCTCACCCCACTGCCATCTTCCAGGCCCACCTGTGGCCACGCCCGTGAGTGCAGTGTGCATGCCTGCGCGGCTCTGCTAATTAAGTGTGTGGCCCTTGGTGGCCTCTTGCACGGCTGTGCAGGTGCATACCTTACAGGGAATGTAGATACAGAGGCAACAAATATACCAAAAATTCTATAATTTACAACAGTGAGTAAATCACTTGTCTTTGGGTATTGATTTTTTATGTTTTGAATTGACACACACTGAAACTATTTTGGTTTTTCATTTTGGTGAGAAAAACTGAAAAAAACAACAACCAGACTTGGTTTGACACAACCCTTCCTTTCCCCACCCACAAATCAATTATTTACTTATTTCTTCCCAAGAGTATGGCAAGGGAAACATGATTTTTAAAAAAACCCAATAACAACGCTGGATCATGCATGTGACTTTCTGCAGGTAAGAATTAGGACAAGATTGTGATTTCCTATATATGAAAGGGAGTTTCAGAATTTATTTATATTGCATTGCTCAGGGGATATGTATTAATAACCTTTCCCCCCATCCTTTCTTATTTAGCGCCAAACGTGAGAAATAAAGTCTGAACATTATTCATTTATTTGTGTATGACAGGCAAGATAGGTCTGCATGTTGAATAGACTGCCCGCACTGCACAAGGCAAATATATATGAGCGTCCAGATACTATACTGAGGGACAGTTTTGATATGTGTATTATACCGAGCTAGCCAAAGTCTTTTGACACAAGTGTGAAATATTCTAAATTGTTTTTGGTAAATGAAAAATTATTAAAATCAGCTCTGTATCATATATTGATAATACATAGAGTTAACTGTTTATTTTCTAGGATTTAATGTCATTGTGACATTAAATGCCATAATCACATTAATGACGGGTTCCCTTGGGGTGTCACTGAGCCGCCTGACCCACCAGCCTGGGCTCCCCCTCACACTGTGCTGCTGTGACAAGTTGCAAAGCCCTCCAAACTTGCTCTTTCACCAGCATTCACACGGGTAGGGACACACCCAGCTACAGCTTCACACAGATGCTGAGATCAGCTCTACATGGGAAGGCTCAGCTAATGAATTGCCCAGTTACTCAAGCGCACACTCCCCTTTGAAGGGCAAATCCAAAATTATACCATCTTGCACTGCACAGAGAACTGTACAGTTTAAGCTCATGAAATTCACCCCTTCCCTCAATGTGGAGGCAGATATGTAATAGCTTTCTGCCCCAAGTATGATTTCCACACACTGGTTTTAGACAAAACAAAAACAAGTTTATTAACTACAAAAGATAGATTTTAACTGATTATAAGTGATAGGAAACAGATCTAGCCTGGGACCATCACTTTCCACAGTTCAGTCTTTTTTCCTCAGCTGTTTCCAGGTGTGTTTTTGTAGGGGGTAGTGAGGTACCATTATGATGTCATATTCCCCTTTTATATTTTCTTCCCACTTGCTGGAAAGCTCTTTTGCTGTGACCTGGGTCAAACAGTTCACATTGTGTAGTGCTATGTCTGAGAGGTTTCTATTGTACACAGTTCCTGGGGTAATCCTTGTGCTTGTGTACATTTTCTCAATGAGCCATTAACATTGTTTGGCCTTTTTACTGTTGTACCTGGAAGGCTGCTTGTGGGTGTTTTCAACCTCACAACATGTTTCAGCCAAACTTCATAACTTCACATATGATGATATCACATACAATCCAATGAGATATTAATGTCTAGCAGATCAAGACTTTTAGAATTATACCTCACAAGGCAGACTTTGTACAAAACATATCCTAATTACATGACAGTTGTGAATATTGGGGCGCCAGGGTGTCACAGTCATCACTCAGCCTTTTCTAGTGTTGTTTGAAAATTTTATATTTGGGAGGTGCTCTGGGGAAAGAGGTTCGAGAGCGAGATTTAGAAGACCAAACTGAGGGTGGAACTTTTTAACAATGCTTAAACAAATAAAGGTCATAGATGGGTTAAACAGCTTCAACAAAAGTACAAAGCACCTCTAAATATAGATGGGGACATTCTGAGACTGCAGGTAAGTCACATATTTAGATATCTGCAGAACATTTGAACTTTATGAACACTGTCAAGTAGGTTTAAAACCATTCGTAGAGGCATCACTCTAGAATCTTAGTGACACTAGTTTGAGAAACACCTCAGAAATACCTTAGATAGAAGTGACATGTTTTGGAACAGAATTGTTCAAGGAAAGAAGACCATACTGAAGAATGTACTTCTGAGACTATCAACATATTACACATGAGAGTTACTGTAGGCAGGACAGCTGTTTTGAGGACACCTGAAAGAACTGATTGTTCCCACAATCTTTATTTTGTATTTGGGTTTGTCTACACTGGCACTTTGTTGGCAAAACTTTTGTCATTCAGGGGTATTAAAAAAACACACACTCCCAACGACAAAAGTTGTATTGATGAAAAGCGCCAGTGTGAACAGCACTTTGTTGGCAGGAGCACTCTCTTGTTGACAAAGCTGCTGCTGCTCATGGGGAGGTGGAAGTTTTTTGTTGTCAGGTGAGCTCTTGCCTGCTGACAAACAGCAGCTACGCTGCATGCCTTTTAGCAGCATGGCTGTAGTGGCACAGCTGTGTTGCTAAAAGCCTCATAGTGTAGCCATAGCCTTTGTGTGAGGGAGATAGGAAGAGACTATAGTCCCAACCCCATGGGCCTGGTGACACTGGTCCTCCTGCATGTCATAAGAGATGACTAAAAGGGGGCTGCCTGGAGAGGGATGGGCTACGTCAGGTTAGAAATTTGCCCAAGACACACCATATGATGAGCAAGTCAACCATGTCCATACCGGATTGGTCGCAGCCTGGGTTAATAATCACCGCACCATCCATCTCCCACCAGGGCGGACATGACAAGTATACTACTGGTGTAACCCTGACGAAGAGGATAAGTGGAAGGGATAACATCACCATAGCCACATGGAATGTAAGGACATTGAGAAAAATAGAGAGGTTGAAATAACTCATGTACAAAATGGAACAATATACCTGGCACCACCTAGGAATCTCTGAGGTTGGATGGAGAGTCACTAACGGAAGAAGGCCATGTACTCTATTACAGTGGAGAGGACAAACATGTCAACAGCGTAGGATTTCTTGTGCATAAAGATATCAAGAATTCAGTATTAGGATGCTGCCCAATATCCAGCAGGCTTATTTCCATTCATCTAAAAGTGGTACCTTTCAATATCACAGTGGTACAAGTCTATGCCCCTACAACAGACTATGACGATGAGCAAATTGAAGATTTTTACAATCAGCTCCAAGACATCATTAATAAGCTACGCAAGAAGGATAGCCTGATTGTACAGGGAGATTGGAATGCTAAAGATTGACTACATCATGGTACAAAACTGATTTTGTTCTGGGATCAACAGAGCTAAAACAAGGAGCTTCCCCAGTGCTGATATTGGAAGCGATCACAACCTTATGATGCTAAACTTTTGGCTGTGGCTAAGGAAAATCATCAGGCCAAAGTTCACCAGAATCAAGTTTGACTTAGAAAGACTTAGAGACCGAAGCATTGTAGTCATTCCAAGCAATGATCGGCCAAATATTTGCCCCGGTGCTTGCTCTAGAGGAAGACATAGAAACAATGAGCAACAATTTCAACACTGTAATGAATGAGGCAGCAATGGACATCCTTGAGAAACACCGTAAGAAGACAAAACCTTGGGTCACAAATGTGTGACATTAGAAGAGAACTCAAGAGAGACAAGAACAACACTGAGGAAGCTGATGAATACATAGAAATTGGCAGAAAGATCAAGAAAGCAATGAAGGTGGCCAAGGAGATAAGGATAGAAAAACAATGCTTTAAAGTTGAAGAGTGTATCAATAATTAAAATAGCAAATGAGCCTTCCAGATTGTAAAAGATCTGTCAAAGGAAAATGGACCAAAGCTAATGCAATTCAAGACAAAGAAGGGAACAGTCTTACAGAAGAAAGGGACATCATCAATAGATGGACAAACTACTGCTCTGATCTATACAATGATGAGACAAATGGAGATTCTAGTGTCCTAGACAGCCCAGATTCAGCAGAGGAGGATGATTTTCCAATACTACATGAAGAACTGGAGACAGCTGTGAAATCACTCAAGAACGTAAAGGCTACAGGTATTGACAAAATCCCAGCCAAACTGATGAAATTTGGAGGAGAAATAATAATAGCTGTACTTATCAATATCTGCAACAAGATCTGGCAGACTGGTGAGTGGCCCTCCATGTGGACACAGTCACTAATCATCACTCTGACAAAGAAAGGCAACCTGCAATTGTGTCAAAATTACCAGACCATAACCTTAATTAGCCATCCCAGCAAAGTGATGTTGAAAGTCCTATTGAACAGATTGAAGCCACAATTGGAGAATGTCATTGCTGAAGAACAGGCTGGCTTTTGTGCTGGAAAAAGTACCACAGAACAGATTTTCAATCTTCGTGTTCTATGTGAGAAGTACTTACAACATCAGCAGGACATCTACCACATCTTTGTTGACTTCAAGAAGGCGTTTGACAGAGTATGGCATGAGGCTCTCTGGGCAACCATAAAGAAGTACAACGTTGGTCGTAAGCTTATTCTTACCATTAAACAAACTATATGCCAAGGCCAGCAGTGCAGTTCTCATCAATGGAACAATAGGAGAGTCCTGTTGGACTCCAATACCCCTGTTGGAGTCTGGCGAGGCTGCCTTCTTTCACCCACATGGTTCAACATTTACTTGGAGCGCATTATGACGGATGCCATAGAAGATCACATATGCACAGTC
Organism: Mauremys mutica; assembly: GCF_020497125.1. NCBI lineage: Eukaryota > Metazoa > Chordata > Testudines > Geoemydidae > Mauremys > Mauremys mutica. The sequence goes on from NC_059074.1 coordinate 51,557,041, forward strand.
ATCACTGGGGGGAGAATAATCTCAAATCTTTTCTGATGACATTGACATCCTGGCAGGTAGTGAAGGCAACTTGCCAACTTTGTGAAATGATTGAATGAAACCTCCGCAAATATGGCATGGAAATCAGTGCAGAGAAAACCAAGCTGATGACAAACAAATGTGACAGGATCAGCTCACATATTACTGTCAGTGGACAAGAGCTGGAGACAGTGAAACAGTTCAAGTACTTGGGGGCAATCATCACTGATGAAGGATCAAAGACAGAAAATCTGGCAAGAACCATGCAAACAACAGCAACAGTGGCAAAGCTAAAGCCAATTTGGAGGAACAAGCAAATCTCCCTGGAATCCAAATTGAAACTGCTGCATGTACTGGTCATCTCCATTTTTCTGTATGCATGTGAGACATGGACCCTTATGGAAGAACTTGAACAGAAAATACAGGTAGTAGAGATGAAATACTTTCGTAAAATCCTGGGCATCTCCTACTTTGACCACATCACTAATGAAGAAGTCCCGCAACATCATCACCCAACGTGCTGGGTCATACAAAGACCTCCTGACGACTGTAAAGAAGCACAAGCTGAAGTGGTAAGGCCATGTAACAAGATCATCTGGCCTATCCAAGATCATTTTCTAAGGGACAGTACCAGGGAAGAGAAGAAGAGGTAGAGAGAAGAAGACATGTATTGACAACATAAAAGAGTGGATAAGAATGGACTTTATGGAGACTCAAACACCGATACACAATCATCAGGGGTGGAGACAATTGTTTGATTGCTCATCAATGATGGTGCCTCAGTGACCAAGGCAGTTATGGGAGTGATGAAGATGATAGTCCCAACCCAGGAATTCCTCTAGAAGTACTGGGTTAGATTCTGTTTTGACTTGTGCTGGTGTGAGCTCAGAATCAGGCCCAACAAGTATGCTTTACTTTGAAAATCTCCAGGGTTATTGGGATTGAGGAGCATTTTGAGGTGGGGAAAGCAAATACAATACATCAGTCCCTGTACAGCTGTCTTATGCATACGCCATTACGTGAATCTCTGATACTTGACAATTACTATATGGCAATACAAACAGATTTTCTTTCACATTAATATTTAAATAATTATCACACTGTTTTATTTATTTATCTATTACTTAATTTATTTTTATTATAGTTCTATTTAGTAAAGCACATCTCTCATATTTGGAGAATCAATGAGACTTGCACTTGTTAGCACTGATTTAGAGTCACAGCATTTAAGGCCAGAAGGGACCACTAACTCATTTAGTCGAGCCTGCTGCATAACATAGACACTAACACCATCCAATCAACCCAACAACCAGCATTAAACAAAAATATTACAGTGTCTAGAAGACTAAACTATTACATGCCACAAGCAGAACCAATATGCACCCATGCCTGATCCTCGGTAATGGCAAGGAATGAATTAAGTGAGATATACGCAGATGATCCCAGCAAGCAACCCATGCCCCTTAGGAAGGTGAAGCCCCCACGAGGTAGCCCTAATCTGATGTACACTCACTGTCTCCTGCTTCTGTCTCCACAACTTGCATCTATGCTATCTATCTATTCTATTTCTATCATTATTCTCACATGAACCTTTAGGTAAGGGAGTATTTTTATCCTGATTTAACAGAAGAGAAACTGAGACACAAACTAAGTAACTTGCGCAATGTCACACAGGAGGTCGGGGACAGATCAGGGAATTGAACCCAGCTCTTTGAAGTGCCAGGCTAATGCAATAACCATTGGACAAGCCTTCCTTCCTCTTTAAACCTTTGGCTTCTCCCTTTGTTTGGTTTGTCTGACCACAGCCCCTTTCAAAACAAGAGAGGTCACTTTTGACCAAGACCTCCTGTTAGCAATTAATGTCCATTCCTTGTTGTCCCAAATTTCTCACCTCTGCCCTTTAGGGCCTATTTTTCAAGTCCCAGGTCCAGTTCTTTGATGGCCATGTTTTTTTTCACAGTTCAGTATCATACCCCACGTCTTAACAGAGGCTTTATTCATTACTTTGGTTTGTCTTACCAAAAAGCCTCCCCTGTTCCCCCAAACAAAGTGTTGTTTCCCAGATCCATTCCCAAATCCATTCACAATATCTACTCTACTTTTACCCCGACCAGATAGACATCCACAAGAGGTGTTTGCTTCTAAACAATTTGTATTAGGCTAATTGTCTAGGGAGGGCAAAATGATCTTTTAGGGATGGTAATTAACTTCCTTTCAAAGGCTTACTTTTCTGGACAAACAGATAGATTCAGACCTGCTAGGTGACATCCATTCCACTTCTTTGTCTGCATTTGGACTGTAGCTTGTAGACTTTCATAATCCCATTTTAACACAGTACTACTCCACAGTCAACACTGCTGTGAACAGACAGCAGATCCTTATTCACACTCACCTCAAAATCAGAGGTTCTTTTATAAACTTACAGCAGCACAGCTGTCCCGATACAACTGTGTCACTGTAAGAGCGCTCGCATAGCCACATTATGCTAATGGGAGAAAGCTCTCCCATCGACATAATAAAACCAGCTCAACAAGTGGTGGTAGCTATGCTGGCAGGAGAGCGTCTTCTGCTGACAGACTGCTGTGCACATGAGCACTTATGCCGGTAAAAGTTGTCACTCATTTTGGAAGCATTTTTCATGCCCCTCTCAACCCTGATTGCCAACAATTTTTTGTCTTCTTTTGATTCAAACAGAGAATACTTTGGTTTACTTTTATGTATTTGGAACATTGCACTGACATTGTGACATTGTGACAAGAGAAGTAGCTTCTCCTTTTCTCCCTTTACCCTTTTATTCTCTCCCTTCTCACTGTAGAAGAATGGAGCTATTATATGGGACAAAATATTCTGAGTAGGAGCTTAGCTCTCTTTTCTTTGAAAATTCAGTCCTTAAAATGGTATTTATAAATTAGTTAAAAAGCTGACAGAACAGCACAGAGCACAACTGACCATATCTGGCTCCATGGTAGCTTTCCATTTCCTGGCTAGAGAACCATCTGCCAGATTTTTTGTTTGTTTGTTTGTTTGTTTTTATAAGTGGCGGGTGTACTCAGGAAGGCCAAAGCACACTTGGAGTTGCAGCTAGCAAGGGATGTGAAGGGTAACAAGAAGGGTTTCTACAAGTATGTTAGCAACAAGAAGAAGGTCAGGGAAAGTGTGGGACCCTTACTGAATGGGAGAGGCAACCTAGTGACAGATGATGTGGAAAAAGCTGAAGTACTCTATGCTTTTTTTGCCTCGGTCTTCACAGACAAGGTCAGCTCCCAGACTGCTGCATTGGGCCGCACAATATGGGGCGGAGGTGAGCAGCCGTCAGTGGTAAAAGAATAGGTTAAGGACTATTTAGAAAATCTGGACATGCACAAATCCATGGGGCCAGATGCAATGCATCTGAGGGTGCTGAGGGAGCTGGCTGATATGATTGCAGAGCCATTGGCCATAATCTTTGAAAACTCGTGGTGATTGGGGGACGTCCTGAATGATTGGAAAAAGGCAAATATAGTGCTCATCTTTAAAAAAAGGAAGGAGGAGAATCTGGGGAACTACAGACCAGCCAACCTCACCTGGAAAAATAATGGAGCAAGTCCACAAGGAATCCATTTTGAAGCACTTGGAGGAGAGAAAGGTGATCAGGAACAGTCAACATGGATTCACCAAGGGCAAGTCATGCCTGATCAACCTGATCACCTTCTATGATGAGATAACTGGCTCCGTGGATGTGGGGAAAGCGGTTGACGTGATATACCTTGACTTTAGCAAAGCTTTTGATACAGTCTCCCACAGATGGATTGGATGAATGGACTATAAGGAGGATAAAAAGCTGGCTAGATTATCAGGCTCAATGGGTAGTGATCAATAGCTCGATGTCTAGTTGGCAACTGGTATCAAGTGGGGTGCCCCAAGTTTCGGTCCTGGGGCTAGTTTTGTTCAACATCTTCATTAATGATCTGGATGATGGGATGGATTTCACCCTCAGCAAGTTTGTGGATGACACTAAGCTGGGGGGAGAGGTAGATACACTGGAGGGTTAGGATAGGGTCCAGAGTGACCTAGACAAATTGGAGGATTGGGCCAAAAGAAATCTGATGAGGTTCTACAAGGACAAGTGCAGAGTCCTGCACTTAGGGAGGAAGAATCCCATGCACTACTACAAGCTGGGGACCGACTGGGTATAAGCGGCCGTTCTGCAGAAAAGGACTTGGGGATTACAGTGGATGAGAAGCTGGATATGAGTCTTAGTGTGCCCTTGTTGTCAAGAAGGCTAATGGTATATTGGGCTGCTGTCATAAACAGATAGTTAAGGGTTAATGCCTCTTCTACCTGTAAAGGGTTAAGAAGTTCACCTAGCCTAGCTGACACCTGACCAGAGGAACCAATGGGAGAACAAGATGTTTCAAAAGGAAGGAGGAAAATTTCCTTTGTTTAGAGTCAGTTTCAGTTTCAGCCGGAATGAAAAAGATCAAGGAACCAGCCTTTTATCAGAGTAGTAAGTTTTAGAAAGGAATAAATAGGTTTATGTTTATTTTCTTTTGTAACTTGTCTTTGTGCAATTAGGGGAGTAATCAAATCTGGGTATTCTTGTGTGGACTAAGGTTTTTGCCCAAGGGCACATCCTGTGTTTTAAATCTGTTGTCTGTGAGATCAGTTTGTATGCTGTCTCCCAGAGGTTTTTTTCTTTTACCTTTCTTTTCTTTAATTAAAAGCCTTCTTTTTAAGAACCTGATTGATTTTTTCCCTGTTTTTTAGATCCAAGGGAATTTGATCTGGACTCACCAGGGATTGGTGGGGGGAAAAGGGAGGGGGAAGGAGTAATTCTTCCTTGTTTTAAGATCCAAGGGATTTGGATCAGTGTTCACCAGGACTTGGTGGAGGAGTCTCTCAAGGCTACCCAGGGAGGGGAAGGTTTTGGGGGGGAAGACAGAGTTTTCCAGATAACTCAGAAATCTGGATGGTGGCAGCGAGACCAGATCTAAGCTGGTAGTTAAGCTTAGAGGTGTTCATGCAGGTCCCCACATCTGTACCCTAAAGTTCAAAGTGGGGGTGAAACCTATGACAGCTGCATTAGTAGGAGCATTGCCAGCAGATCGAGGGAAGTGATTATTCCCCTCTATTCGGCATCTGGAGTATTATGTCCAGTTTTGGGCTCCCCACTACAGAAAGGATGTGGACAAACTGGAGAGAGTCCAGTGGAGGGCAATGAAAATTATTAGGGGGCTGCGGCACATGACTTATGAGGAGAGGCTGAGGGAACTGGGCTTATTTAGTCTGCAGAAAAGAAGAGTGAGAGGGGATCTGATAGCAACCTTCAACTACCTGAAGGGAGGTTCCAAAGAGGATGCAGGTAGGCTGTTCTCAGTGGTGACAGATGACAGAACAAGGAGCAATGGTCTCAAGCTGCATTGGGGGAGGTCTAGGTTGGATATTAGGAAAAACTATTTCAGTAGGAGGGTGGTGAAGCACTGGAATGGGCTACCTAGGGAGGTGGTGGAATCTCCATCCTTAGAAGTTTTTAAGGTCAGGCTTGACAAAGCCCTGGCTGCAATGATTTAGTTGGGGTTGTACTAGATAACCTCCTGAGGTCTCTTCCAACCCTAATCTTCTATGATTCTATGATTCTATCCATCATCATCTGTGTCAATGGCATAGAATTAAATCAAGTTCCTTGTCAGATATGTTTTGTACATTGCCCACAGACATACTTTGTTTCCCCTTATTCAAACACATTTTTCCTCAGACAAATTTTTAATTTGACTTTTTTATTTTTTGTGGGAAACTTTTGAAATGAAACAAAACAATATTTTTGTTGTTTTAATTCAAAATGAAGCAAACTGTTTCATTTCAGTTCAGTTTGTAAAACCCAAAACATTTCAGATCCCCCCCAAATGCAATAGAATGGAGGGTGTATAGGTTTTAGCTCCACTTTTTTTCTACTCTGTAACTTTTCAAAACTTCCTCAAGTTTTGAAATTTTTTGAAAATTGAAGGAAAAATTTAAATGTGAAAAGTATGAAAATTTTCATTTTGTTTCATTTGAAAATTTCTCATCATTTAAAAAAAACAATTGAACACAATATTTTCCCATTAGAATTTTCACTTTTGATAAAACATCATTTTTAGGGGAAATAATATTAACCAGATCTAATACATAATTTTAAGCACATGCATAAGTGCTTTACTGAACAGGGCAAGACTACTGAATTAGGGCCTCACTGCATATTTATACCAGTGTGACTCCAGACACTCTCAAGCATACTGCATTGTGTGGTACATTCCACACTGTATCCACTGTAAGCTCCCTATGCCACTATAAAGCACTAACTAAGGGAGGGAAGGAAGACGTTAATTGGGAGAGGGCAGTTGGGACAGTGAAAAATAAGCACCCTGGTTTAACTGACAGGATGATTATCTCTCCAAACCTGGACAAAGACCCCTGCAATCCATGCACCAAGGTCCCAAATGACCGAAGTGTGAAGCACCTGTGTTTTTTTGTACATCACACTGTAAGCAATAGATTTATTAGCTTTTAGTGCATATTATTATGAGATGCATATAGAATTAAGTTTTTTTCACTATGTAATTTATATAAATCAGTTTTGTAATTGGTAACACTCCTTCACATTAATCTATTACAGATTACAAAACAGATTTGATTCTTATAAACCATTATAATCTGTCATTTATAGCGTGATGCACAACAACATACAGGTGTTCCACTTTTAGGTAATTTCACATACCGGTATTACAATGACTTGTGTCTCACACTGCCAATTTTCTGGGTTGAGAGGTCTGAGTAATTCTATTGATGTCATTCCTAACATTTATTTGAGTTTCCTCAATATAACATTAGTTGTGTGTTCTCTTTTCTCTGTGTTGTTTTCAAAGATCTGCTTGGCTTTGAAAATGATACCACTTATATAGTGGTCTGGGTTCAGCAAATGAAGATTACAGTTAAAACTTTCAAAAGTGCCTAAGCAATTTAAGAGCCTAAGACTCATTTATGAGACTATCTATGCACTGTAATAGTAAGCCAACAGTTATGTATGGCAAGGCAAATACAAAACAAAATTTAATGATTTACTTTTGGAATTTTTAAAAGAATAGGCTTGGACCACAATCAGTGGAATAATCCTCTAAAATAATTCCACCCATCCATTCTTATGTTCTTTCCATCACCACAAGATTTAGACAAGATTTCAGTGGAGTTATACTTACCTACTTCAGTCTGAATTTGACTGATTGTCTCTATCATTGTCTTTTTCATATGTCTGTTACAGAATATTCATCACTCTCACACTACCCTGGACAAGTTCCTTTATGCTTTAATGGCATATTCCTTACTTACACTAGTATAAGAGAGCTCAGAATCTGGCCCTCTGTCTTTAATCCTAGCTCAATACATTGCTTAGGCCAGGTTCTCAACTCATACTCAGACACAAAATGGAAGCATTAATAAAAGGATTTTATAAGTAATGGAAAGGAGAAATAAGAAAGGAGGAAATTGCCTCTCTGTATCTTCCTTTGGAGACCCTCTCCCTACCTGAAAAACAATCTGTTCTTGGGCCTTTATGCTAACCTCTTCCTTAATGATATACCTGTTAAGATATACCCACTTGCATTGAGTTCTGTTTACATTTTATGGAGTGGGTAGGGCATTACGACTGGGCTGACAGCAAGTGACCTGGAAAAAATTCTCTAAATAGAAGGAACAGCAAATCTGATCATCATCCAAGCAGCTCTCTCAACACTGGCCCGAACCCTTACAATCATGCAGCTTTCTACCTAAGGAAATTCCCCTTGGGCATCTACTGTCAACAAGGTGCTACTTTTAGACTGTAGACCTGCACTACTCCGAAGGTGACATTGTGTAACAAACATAGCTAAATATGAGCAACCCGCTTGCAGATAGATTTTCATTCCACAAAGCTTTGTAATTTGGAGCTTGTATTCCCATTTCAGCATTTTAAAGTTGGTTGAATACATTGGGGGCAAATATATTTCACATGAAAAATGTACTGAGCCTTCGGAATGGCAAATATTACCAGAAAATTTAGTTTAAAATATGTATCATTGTGAGTAATATATGCATAGGTGACAGTCCACTGGGAGGGATGGCTCCTTTATTCCTGGGTTGTAACACATATAATAACATAATTAGGGATCCCATAATATAGCCTCACTTGCATATCTTTATATTGCAGAGAAGAAATATCAAACACTGAGGCTCGGTCTAAAACACTGTAATATGTACATTTGCTCACCTCTGCAAGGTTTATTCTTGTTTTTGGTTACATGAGAGTGCTGTCATTTCTGTTAGCTCTGACTCAGTGCTTCCTGGTATTCCTCCCCACCCTGCTCCTTACAATGGTATACACGTTGTGACTAACACTTTGGATCCAGTGTCATATTCTTGCCTAATATGCAATTTTGAAAAATACATGTAGGAACTAGACATGTATACTTCCATTCTGGGGCTTCAGTAACTAAACAGACCACTTTTGCCTCTTGCCTCTCCCTGGCAGCCAGGCAGGGAGCATGATAGAACCGCTTCTGCCTGGCAGAGAGCCTGGCAGGGAGGCGGCAGCAGCCTGCTCCCTGCTTGGGCTCGGCTGCCAGGGTCCGAGCACGCCAACAGGTGAAGGGGGGGCTCAGTCCCTCCTCTGTTTATGATACATAATAGTTTAGTCTTCTATGGGCTGTAACACTTTGGTCTAATTTCAGTGAGACGGCGCTGGCCGGTGTTGGTGGCCTGTGATATACAGGAGGTCAGATTAAATAATCTGGTGGTCCCTTCTGACCTTAACCTCTATTACTCTATGCAGGGGTGGCTCTAGCAATTTCGCCGCCCCAAGCAGGGCGGCACGCCGCGGGGGGCGCTCTGGCGGTCGCCGGTCCCGTGGCTCCGGTGGACCTCCCGCAGGCACGCCTGCGGAGGGTCCGCTGGTCCCGCGGCTCCGGTGGAGCATCCGCAGGCATGCCTACGGGAGGTCCACCGGAGCCGCGGGACCAGCGGACCCTCCGCGGGCATGCCTGCAGGAGGTCCACCGGAGCCGCGGGACCAGCGGATCCTCCGCAGGCGTGCCTGCGGGAGGTCCACCAGAGCCGCCTGCCGCCCTCCCGGCGACCGGCAGAGCACCCCCCGCGGCATGCTGCTCCAAGCACGTGCTTGGCGTGCTGGGGCCTGGAGCCGGCCCTGACTCTATGCTGAGGCCTTTGACAATTTAAAACCATTAAAAAAATCCATGGTCTTGCTTTCATGTAATCTCTAGTTATCTGGCCAAATATATATTTGAGTAATTGTATTCTGTTTATGTAAGATTCTTTCTATTTTTAAACTGAATAAAGTATTCTTTATTTTCTGTTCCAAACTACGGTGTAGTGTTGATGTGAACTGTTAAATGGTTGTTGTTTTCTATCCTAGAGGAAGCTGCACTTTTGTTTAAGACAGCGACTACTTGTAATTCACAAAACTGTTAACGTAGCTTACAATTCTGCTGTTAATTCGAAGGGTGAAACTGCCATTAAATTCTTAGAAGTTGACCTAACCTAGTGGAGGGTAAAATAGACCAAGTTGGTCATTCTAATTCTAACATTACCTAGTACAGGGGGAACACTTGTTGGGCTCTACTACCTAGAATCCTTAGCAGGCAGCTGTTGGGTTTGTGACTTTTAAGAGACTACAAAATAAAGCAGGGTGAATTGCTACAACAGAACTCAGGATTTCTGTCTTTTCTTACCACCATCCCACTCCCACAAGTACACAATATCACAGCTGCCAAATTTTGTGACACTCAGTGTGTGACATTTTATGCAAATTATTTCTTGAAATATTTAATATTATAATTTGAATTCCCTGCAGGAGCTCTATAGTTGCTGCAGGTTTATCATAGAATCATAGAATCATAGAATCTCAGGGTTGGAAGGGACCTCAGGAGGTCATCTAGTCCAACCCCCTGCTCAAAGCAGGACCAAACCCAACTAAATCATCCCAGCCAGGGCTTTGTCAAGCCTGACCTTAAAAACCTCTAAGGAAGGAGATTCCACTACCTCCCTAGGTAACCCATTCCATTTCTTCACCACCCTACTAGTGAAAAAGTTTTTCCTAATATCCAGCCTAAACCTCCCCCTCTGCAACTTGAGACCATTACTCCTTGTTCTGTCATCTTCTACCACTGAGAACAGTCTAGATCCATCCTCTTTGGAACCCCCTTTTAGGTAGTTGAAAGCAGCTATCAAATCCCCCCTCATTCTTCTCTTCTGCAGACTAAACAATCCCAGTTCCCTCAGCCTCTCCTCATAAGTCATGTGCTCCAGCCCCCTAATCATTTTTGTTTAGAACTCTGCACCTATGATGTAAACAAACTATGTATTTATTTATCTTGTGAGATGCATTTACTGTTTAATGATCATTTTTACTGGATTAGATAAAGAGTCTTATCTTGCTGTCAATGTAACCTGCAACTCTAATTGATATCATAGAATTTTGACATGGCTAAGAGTTACAGTATTGGGCCCTCTGTGACTCAGTCCAGGCTCAGTTCACTTCTATCCCTGAATTATTTTTTTTTAATCACTTGGATTGATAATAGCAGCCATAAAACCCTACAATTTAAATGATCAATTGAAGGCTTGTGTATTCCTTAAATATGATTGTAGCAGGCTACGCAGGCTATGATTAAGGTGACTTCTCTCAGCTGGCCCTTTTAAATTGCCCAGTTCCCCTCATTCTAGCACCAATGTCTTTCAAAAACAAACAGAATGCAAAACAAAGCCTTCTTAACAAAAGTATTTTCCTCCCAGGCATCTCTGCTGGGGTGCAGTCTTCCTGCCTTCCTCCCCTACTTGGAGACCAGATCACACCACCAGTCATTTCTCCCCTGGGATGGGAGAGATCAGCAGGCAAGCAGTCTTTTCACTGCTAGTGTCTCTCCCTCTGAGGGAAGAGGCACATTATATGCTGCCCTCATTTCAGGAATTTATCATGACTGGTTTTGCTGAGAAATAGGGGAGCCTTATCCCACCCTATACTACTGGGCTCCTTGTACTGGTCCTTTAAAGAAATTGTAGGCTGGGTTTTCCTTTCTCCCAGCACCTGCTGCTGCCAGTTTCTATGCCCTTGTCTGTTCCTCCAGAATTCCTGGAATAAAGGTAGCCTGGCCTCCCAAAGTTCCCTCTCTGGCCTTAAAGGGGCAGTATATCCCCTTACAATAATGTCTGAGATCCACTGCAATATGCTAAACAGTTTTTCCTTGTAGACAACAGATAATGCTTATTTAATGCCTAATTCCTAAGTACAAATAGCATCTGTATGGTCAGTGAATCACAGGAGCAGATATTGATATAAACTTGTATGATTTAAAAAGGCAAAGATAAAGAGTAGAAATATTGTCATCTTTATATGAATCAAGTCAACCTACTTAAGTAACATTACTAATTCCCATCTATCCTCCTACTCCTGTCCGTTGACTCATGTCAAAACACTTGCTAAATTTTATATCATCCTTACCATCATTGCAGAGGATTCCAGTTTTTCCATAAGGACAGAGGCAAACAGCATCTTGGCTGGATTTTGGAAAACAAGTAGCACCGTTCCCACATGGATTCTCATCACAAGTTGTGAACTGACAAAGTTTTCCAGTGTAGAGTCCAGGGCACTCACAGAACCAGTTTTCTGTATCACTGATAGATTTAAATAAAAAAACCTATAAATATCAAAATATTCTTAAAAGAAAAAGTGTTTTCTTCACTTTCATAAAAATCCAAATAATTTCAGCTTTATTATTGAAACGCTTTTTCCTCTGCTCTTAGCTCATGTTTCAAATATAAGCATTTTTTGAGCTTATGTAACTTACACTGGAAATGGATAACTGCTTTATAGGTTACTTGACTTAAAAGGCTCTACTTTCAACAACCCAAGCTATATTTTTAATTTATTTCTCCTTTCATTTCACAGTATGTGACTTTTTTCAGAGCTTCTTATTAAGTATTTGTGGTCCTGCCTTTGGAGATAAAGCTTAAAATAACTGTTAAAGAAAAAACTGCTGTTCCCTAATGTCTTAAAAGGAGACAGAAAGAGAGAGAGAGAGAGAAATGTAAATGCACACAGAACATCTGGATATATATTTTAAAAGTATTTGAAATAGCACTTGACAATACAGCAGGACCTGAAAGAAGATATACATTTACATTGAACCAGAATATTGAAAAGTAACATGTCTTCCTGTATACTTCCTATGTTGTCATTTATGGAGACATTACATGAATTTAGAAGGATAAGAGAAAAATTAAGATCTAACCAATCTTATTTTCTTTTGAATGGGGTGAGGAAACAAATATTAGGCAGTTGAGTTAGGTCATTCATATACATTATTTTTAGGGCACATATATACCAGGGTAGGGGTTGTGGTATAAACACCTAACTAGATAGAGACTTGCATATGGATAAGATGCTATATTAATGACTGAAATGCATGCCGTGCATTTCAGGTTATTGTATATTATTAGGATCACTGTCATTAAAAGCTCCTGATTTTTGTTCTTGATTTATGATAGAAATTAGGTTGACAACAAGACAGATTGGTTTGTATGGTTGCTACAGATTCTCAATGTACTGAACTTGCAAACACATCTGTTCTGCACTTGATAAGGTCATACATGCCTACGGGTCTGATTGCAGAAGACGTGATGTGAGCCATGTCAAACCACAGCCATTATGTTTTTCCTGATAACAACATAATCCTTAGAAAGTTTAATGATAAAAAGTCAAAGGAATGTGTCTTTACAAAATATGTTCACTGCTTACAAAATGCAGAAAGTCAGATTAGAGGAAATAATCTAGAGCTGAGAGAACTCCAGCATTTATTAACTGAAGACAATAAAAAACTCTGCTGACAGTCTTTGTTTCTAACAGTTCATTAGTGTATTTCAAAACTGACCACCCATAGTTCCAGGAGAGGGAGAATCTCAGCTGGAAAGTCTACCAGAATGAATCCTCCTGAATAATGCCTCCAGACACCTTTAAAAAAGAAAATTGCTATCAGCTGCAGTAATAAATTTCTGTGTATAGTCTATTCTATTTATAGAGCTGCTGCAGAGACGGAGAGGAATGTAAATGAGATACTGAATTGCTTTGGTCTGTGCAGCACTGAGGAGCCTGCTTTCAACAGTTTTAATATGTTATTATGGAGTTCGGCTAATTAAAAAAGCAATAATCCTACTGTGAAATCTTCCTGGAAACTTTCAATTGAGCTTCAAGATCTTCTTCTCTCTAATTAATTATCAGATATACTTGTGAGTGGGAGAGTAAGGAGCAACATTGGTGCGGACAATATACAATGAGCTTAATCTTTTCCTCTTTAAAAAAACAAAGCCTTTACATTGGTGATACGTGTCATGTTCTAATTGTACATTAACATTGTACAGTTCTGTGTACAGTTATTTGTTGCATTCTGTGAAAGTTTGAAAATTACAATTTTGAGAAAAACAATTACTAGCATTCAGCACATATATCAAGAGGAGCAAATACAGAACACAATTTTGTACATATTAACCTGCCAGAGCACCATCCCCAAAAATGAAGCTAAGAAAATGATTTTTTTAAAAATCCCCAGAAATATAATGAATGGAAGGTATAGAGCATATAATATAGGAACATATAATAACTAACCACAGAGGGGAAAAGTCACAACTAATTAATAAGCATTACTCAGTCAGAATACTGAAATGCAAAGTCACAGATGACTTCTTTTTGTCCTTTCCTACAGCAATCTGTGCCTGTGTCTCATAAAAAAGGGTCAAGGACTTCCATGTTCCAGTGACAACAGAGATGAATTTAATGGAAGAAATATATAAATACTCCAAAGACATGGGGCCTCTCTCTTTTCTTCCAGGTAGGGTTCTGTACTGCTTTGCAAGCTGCTGTAATTCAGATCTGTGCAAAATGGGTTCAAAGTACTATCAAATCAGAATAGTAACCTTTTCCACCCATACTGTACAAGTACAAATGACTACAGGGTACAAATCATTGGATATTCATGTCCAAGAACTGAAGGGAGTGAGCAACCAGAAGTCCGATGTAGAGGACAAGAAAATGCCTCAGCATCTTTATGAGGATGTAAACGTAAAGACAAATTTAAAGTGTCTTGATGAAATATCTTTGTCCAATTGATGACACCTCAATAGAAATTCAAACTCTGTATAGCCCCTCACATAAAGAGGGCCCTGATCCCTGACTGAGGACTCTAGGAGCTACATAAATACAAATAATAGATACCACCACCACCACATGAGTAAAGCGGAGTCATGGGGGGGAGAGGATGAAAATCCTGTTAACTGGGGTGGAAGAGGGAGGCATCATAATATTCTGCCTCCAGTCTTGTAGTATGTGAGGAAACAGGGCTTGGTGAGAGGGGCTGCCCTCCATGAGTCTGTACTTCCCAGCCTCACAGAGTATTAACTGGTAAATTATGCTGACCATTTCCTCACTTTACTCTGGAATGCCTCTAACACTGGAATCTATCAGTACTTGGATAGGAAAAAAATCCAGAATACTTAGATGGTGCAGGAAGTGGTATTGATGGTGCAGTAGATGGAACTCTTCCCCCTGAATAAGTAGCAAACCAATTCCCCAGTACAATGCTAGAGGAGCAGTGTGGTATTGAGGTGACACCTTTAAGATGAGGTAAAGCTCAGGATGTGACCACTTGTAGTAATTAAATATCTCATTGCCCTTTTTCTTAGACTAGGAAGGATGGATTATGACCAATTCCTAACACAGGTACAGTTGTTATCCGCTGCATATTCCATTGAATAAGTTATGTCACCAGATTTGCCCATTACTTTGGGGTACACTCATTTATTAGGTTTAATCTTCTGGGGGGGGGCGTATTCTGTACTTCTATCAATGTACTTGCTTGTGTCACTTGTGTTCTAATATGGAGCTCTACTTCTCCCTTCTGCAAGTTCCCTCCCAATGGAGCTAACCTGCAGGACCTAGGTTCCCTAGAGCTGGGTTCTTCCAGCACCAGAATCAGACAAACACACACACATGCGCACGCGCACACACACATATATTGGCAGAGCGCATCTAAGAGGACCGGGTTATAGGCACTCCCAAGCTGACCCCTTATATGTCCCTGGAGTCAGTAGGCTGGGTCGAGCAGCATTTCCAAACTGTCAGCCTCATAGGCCATTGGAATCAGCAGACTGAGTCGAACAGCACCTCCAAGCTGTCACCCTCATATGCCAGGGACACCGCACCGGAATAAAGTACGCCTGAGCAGGCTGGGTCAAGCAGCACTTTCAGTCTGCCACCCTCATATGTCACAGATTCAGCATGTCTCTATCCCCACTTTCATGTTACAATTGTTCTGGTAGTAACCCACTTGATGAGCAAACCCCACAGGATTTTTGGGTGCTGCAGGGATCTTTACCTTAGGTACAAGGAGCATTGCTGCAGAGCGAATGGGGAAGCCAAAAAACACCCACCAGGGGGAGGGAGAGAGAAGGAGAAGCAACAAGCTTAACCATGAAAGTTATTTATTGCCAGGTAATAACCATACAAGGGGAGCCAAACAAACAAAACAGTTATAATATTAAATCTAACTTAAATTTGATTACAAAAGTCAGGTTTAGAAAACTAACTGATCACACAAGTCAGGGTCAGAAGGCTGTACCGAGAGAGAGAGAGAGAGAGAGAGAGAGAGAGAGAGAGAGAGAGATCTGGGTTCTCACCACTCCATTAAGCTTGACTCAGTTGGGGTTCCCAGGTGGTGGTGGTAGCTGAGGGTCCAGAATGCTGGACACAGGCAGAGCCCCCAGCACAATCAGGAGAAGATGAAGTCCCAATGGAACTGATGCAGATTTTGGATCCAGGCATACACTTACTTGAGCATGGGTAGGAGTTTTTGTAGGGAAACAACAGTGGTTCAAGGGAGAACACTAGATTTGGTTATGGGTAAACTGATGGCTCAAGGGAGTAAACCAAAGTTGTTTTGTTCAGGCTAGACAATAGGAGCGGATCATTCCTTCCCTGGAGGGAGCTCAGAATGTATTTAGGCAGCTTCTGTATTTTGGATACCAATAAAGGATTTATTACTAGAATTGGTCTGATAACTACTGAGCTGTGTGTATGCAGGCGTGGGTTCATTAACATCTGGAGCAGAGATCCCCCATCATGCAGTGCTCTCCTACTTTTCTGGTCCCAAGTTCAGTGCAGTTCTTGCCTTGGAATCTCTGTTCTCCATTCTGTATGCTAATGGAGATGCCTCCCTGTCCCATCTTGGATGCAAATGAGGCTAGGGGAGTTTCCTTAATCCTGTTATTCTTGTCTGGAGGGGTTTAGGTGTGTCTCCCACTGCCTTTTCATTGCTTTTTGTAAGTCTTTCTTCTGATCGGCTGTAGTTCAAGCAGAGGCTGGGGGTGGGGGGAAGGTCTTTCGTGTGTCAGACAGGCTGGGTACTGCACCTTGGTTCCCCAAGAACACAGAGCTGACAGGTAACAGTTATGCCTCTTTCCTTCCTGTCACAATTGTTGTGGTGTTGTTGTGCAGTGTTACACAGATACTATTTCCACACTACCTAACGATTTATCCTTGGTAGCTGAAGTGATTTGTTTCTTCATCCCTTACTACTGTTCAGACAACATCCCTCCTATCCCACATGACTTTTGAATCTCTTTCTGGTTTCTCATTGTCTATTGTAAACCTCTCAGTGTCTTGGTTTCTCCATCTATGTGGATATTACTCCCTACCAAACTTTCAAATTGCTTTTTGAACCTTGATGAAAGGCACTGTATAAAATTGTATTATTTGCAAATCAGGCAGTCCTGATATCTGATAATCAGTCCTGGCTTTCCTCTTCATGTATGTGAGAAGGTACGCTAGTAAGCTGGCTAGTATGTGACCATGATTAAAAGGTGGAGCATTAAACATACCTTAGCTAAGATAAAATTAAGGTACATGAAAAATTTAGAGTCTGCAATGTGCTAGTGGGTTCAAAATTGCGCCACCCAAGTGCTTCTAGTACCATCCCCACATTGCAGCTCATTGTGCATGTCAAACTCTGTTAACTGAGGCATGAAGAATGTGGAAGTTTGAGGGAAGAAATTTCCTGCAAAAATGTTCTGAGAATAAATTGTAGATTTACATCACTCACAGACTGCCGAAAGTTCTTCTTCTAAATATAAAAGGTTTAAAGTAGCTTCAGTCTTTAGCTATTTAAACTTTTAATTTGTAATTACTTTTTTTACACTTGGAAAGCTTAAATCTCTTCCTGGAAAGGGCTGACTTGATGTAAAGATGGATTGAGTTCTTCCTTTGAAAACCTCACTCAATAGCCAGCCGTCATTGAAATGCACTATTGCTGGAAGCAATCTTATCTTATCAATGTCTTTAGAGATGTCAAAGGATAGTTTATAAAAAAGACATGTCTCCCTAGTTCACAGCAGGGGTTTTTCCAGTATATAACGTACCTGCCAATCTTACCTTGCACTATACAATTCCAAAAAAATCAAGTCAGGCTTCCTGCTGCTTTAATGCTTTCAACCATCTTTTCCTCAACAACGGTATCAGTTCTAGAGCTGAATGCTTTTGTTGGATTTACTGTTTTGAGCCTTTTTTTCCTATCAGGATTTATTATTTTGAGAGCTCCAGTGATTTAGTTTAAATTTCATTTCCTTTCACTGAAGCAGTTTCTAAATTGCTTCTCTCCAGATACGCACAGCTGACTGGCTCTCTTAAGCCAACGCCATGACAGCTATAAGCTAAACTGTTTTTGAAAACTGAACTCCTGAAAACACTTTCAAAACTGGTTTAATCCATTCACACTACTACACCGTGAACACGGTCTCTACTCTAAACTCTGTTTGGATCAGGCACGTGTCCATAGTTCTGTTATTTGTTTCTAGGATAGATTAAAAGCTGCAATCTGCCAACTGTGCAACCCACTTTTAAACCACATTAACTAGGTTCTTTAACTCAGTTTAGACATGCTAGTGTGGAAAGCCTTGAATCACAATGGGGGAAGCTATCCAAGTCTCTCTTCCAATTTACAAGAAAGAACCAGAGTACCTTGCAAGAGAAATGCTTACTTTTTAAAAGCTTTTGACAAGGTCCTATACCAAAGGCTCTTAAGCAGAGTGGGCAGTCATGGAATAAGAGGGAAAGTCCTCTCATGGATCAGTAACCGATTAAAAGATAGGAAACAAATGGTAAGAATAAATGGTCAGTTTTCACAGTGGAGAGAGGTAAATAGTATGGTCCCCCAAGGGTCTGTACAGGGACCTGTGCTGTTCAAGGGAGAAGGGGTAAACAGTGAGGTGGCAATGTTTGCAGATGATATTAAATTACTCAAGATAGGCCTAAAGCAGATAGTGAAGAATTACAAAGGGATCTCACAAAACTGGGTGACTGGGCAAGAAAATAGCAGATGAAATTCAATGTAGATAAATGCAAAGTAATGCACATTGGAAAATTCAATCTATACATACAAAATGACAGGGTCTAAATTAGGTGTTACCATTCAAGAAAGAGATCATGGTTCTCTGAAAACAGCTGCTCAGTGTACAGCAGCAGTCAAAAAAACGAACAGAACATTAGGCAGCATTAGTAAACGGATAGATAATAAGACAGAAAATACCATAGTGCCATAGTGCCAGTACATCAATCCATTGTACACCCATACCTTGAATGCTCCATGCAGTTCTGGTCACTCCATGTCAAAAAAGATATTAGAATTGGAAAAAGTACAGAGAAGAGCAACAAAAATGATTAAGGGTATGTAATAGCTTCCACATGAGGAGAGATTAAAAAGAATGGGACTGTTCAGCTAGTAGAAGAGACAACTGAAGGGAGATATGATAGAGGTCTATAAAATCATGAATAGTGTGGAGAAAATGAATAGGGAAGTGTTATTTACTCTTTGACATAACACATGAACCAGGGATCACCCAAGGAAAATAACAGGAAGCAGGTTTAAAACAAACATAAGGAAGTACTTCTGCACACAATGCACAGTTAATCTGTGGAATTCATTGCTGTGAAGGCCAAAAGTATAACTGGGTTCAAAAGAAAATTAAATTAGTTCATTGAGGATAGGTCCATCAATGGCTATTAGTCAAGATGGTTAGGGACGCAACCCCCATACGCTTGGTGTCCCTAAATGTCTTATTGCTAGAAGGTGGGACTAGATGACAGGAGATAGATCAATCAACAAAGTGTCTTGTTCTGTTCATTCCCTCTGAGGCATCTGGCGCCGGTCACTGACAGAAGACCGGCTACATGGACCACTGGTCTGATCCAGTATGGCCATTCTTATGTTCTTATCTTGAAACAAAAACTAATTTAGGGCCTAATTCAGGAACACACTTAAGCACATGCCTAAATCCATCTTATTGACACAGAAGAAGTCAAAAAATCAAGTTAAGCACATTCAATACAGAAGTGCTGATTTGCTTTACAGACCCTACAAAACACAACATGAAACAGCAAAATCTGAAAGAATTTTGCTGAAGAAAATTACTTCCCAGAATTTCAATCCTTCAGCTCCCTGGCAATACTGTATTCATGGTTGTCATTTCAGAATTGCAATTTCCATCCCTCTGGATTACTTTTTAATGCAATTGATGATAAAGCTAATCACACTGCAAACACGGGCACCATACTTCTCCTTTTGATAACTATCAGCATTAAGGGAAGGATTAGCAGGGAACAGCAGCTCTGGTTCTACTGCTCTTCTATGGGAGGTGAGCATCTGGAGTCCATACTTTGCCACAGTAGACACACTCATATGAATGAGGTAGTCAGCTCTGCCACTCCATTGCAAAAACTAAATATGTGTGTGTAATATCCCTTTCCTTTACCCTGTGTCTGTCTTGTCTATTTAGATTGTAAATTCTTTTGGGGGGCAGTACTGTCTACTGCTCTGTTTGTAAAGTGTCTAACACAACATACAGCCATTTGAACACAAAAGATGCTGTGGGAATGCTACGTACTAGCATTTTTAATGATACTACAGGAAATCAGAAGTAAGCAACTATTGTGCTTTTTTTTAAAGTATTTAATCTTTATTGATAACACGGGTTTGTCAGTCTTGTAGACTGATCTTTTACTTTGATTGCTGCCTCAGTTCTGCATTTCACACATTCCCGAATGATGGTTGTTTTAGGTTTAGTGACCTAAAAAGTGTGAAATCAAATGCTATAAAACTGAGTGTTGACATTTTTCAAATATGCGAGAAGTGCATCCATGAGAGTTGTAGAGAATTAGCATAGTTGAAAGACATACTAGGCTGAACTGACTGAGAATGTAACAGGGAAAAATGCTGCTTTATGTTCTCACCTTTATAACTAGTACAAAAGATTGTTTGCTTTCCATTTTCCCAAACAGAATAGACTTAAAATATCTGATGTGATTACACTCCATTAAATCAGACATTAGGGAGATCAGTTAAATCAGGTAAAATGGTCTGACTCATTTACTTGTAGCAAAGTATAAATGGCTGCCCTAGAAAAGCAGGTGTACTGAAGAATAATCTCTTATTTTAGGGGGAGACAAGTGATTAGATGACTAACAGTAGCAAGCAGCTGACTCAAGTTTCCAGGGTTTTTAAGAGAAAGAAGTAATTTTTCTTCCCAATGAGATAAAAATGCTGATTAATTTCTTTAAGTATGGTACAATATATAACGGTGCAATATCAAGAAGATTAGACTGGCTCTATACATAATGACATCATATCAACTGCAACGGGATTGAAAATAAAGAAACAGGCCTGGTAGTTGTGTGATTAAAATGAAAAGGCCTTGAATAAATGCTTGGGATATTATCTTTTTTAATACAATGGTTTGTTTTCAATGACACAGGTATGCAGAGTAGTTCTGTAGAGACACAAAGTAGATAGATATATTAGGAGTAGGGAAAAAATGTCTAGCATACTCTAGGCTTTTAATTTGTAACAAGAATGTGTCTGCTGTGATGTAAACCTGCTGGTTGTAGCTAAACTTTTCTGTTTTCTGAAGATTTTTTTTCATTTCTGCCTTCCAGTACTTTGTTATGTACCAATTTGAAGTTTAACCACATAAAACAGGTGGATGGGTAATGAGTGACAATGATCTGATACTACTCCATTGAATTAATTCTCGTGTTGGCATATTGTAAAGAACTGGCTGGTAGTGTGTATGCATACCGCTCTCCACTTCTGGATGGAATTACAGCTGCTCATCTGTGTCTCATGGGCTCTATACTGCTAACAGAACAGAGGTTCTCCTAATGTGCTAGTAGGGGCCTGTGCTTTCAGAGAAAAAAAATCTAGGTTCTAGCCATGCTTTCACCATAAAGTTCTAAGTAGCCACAAAATGTGCAGCACAGCAAGTGCCAAATATTGCTCCCAATAAGTACTGCTCCTGGAGAAGGAACTTCTTGTAGTGACTCCATTCAAAGTGCCTTCAAGTACCATTGTGAAGGTAGGTTAGAAAGGGTAGTTAAATATCCAAACTATTTGTAGACAGGCAATGGTTTGATAATATATGGAGGTTCTTGAACTTCTCCCAAACTCACTGGTCCACCACTAATTAGGATGATGGGCCAGATCCTCAGTTGAAGCAAGTTAGTATATCTGTATCAAAATTAATGGAGCTATGCCAATATGCACCAGCTACAGATCTAGACCAATATGAATAATCAGATGATAATTATGAACTGAAAAAAATATGCGCTGCAACTACCCTCAAAAGGCAGTAAGACTACTGAATAAGCAGCTTACATTTTAACTGTTGAGAGGCAAAGTTGTGAGTAATTATTGCTCAACAAACAGTAGTCATAGGCAGGTTTGAAAAGGTTCCACAAGTATCAGGATGGTAAAAATGACTTTTGTTGAAAGACAAATACATTATGGTGGAACTGTTGTGACACCAAAGTTAAAGTTGAATTCTGTGACTAAAGTATGGGGAGTTCATTCTCAGTTTTATATAAAAAACACTGTAACTACTCCAAATTTTCTGAGGTGCTTCAAGAAAATTGATTAATAATTAGTTTCTGAGTTCTAATCAACAAAAAATTGGACCCAGATAAAGTTTTCACTCTGAGTCTCATGATTTTGGGGAGGTCTCTATAACTGTAGAAAATAAGCAATGTGTACATAATGAGGGTTGCTTGGCTCTCTAGGATTATGTAATTATGTGTTTTAAATTAACCAGAATGATAGTGTCATATGTCATAACTGAATTTTATATGACATTGCTAACCAATGGAGAACATTTGCTACATTTCCTATTTCCATCCTCTGTTTTGGCATGCAAAGTCTTTTTAAATGGTTTAGGAGAGGACTATAAAACTAACTTTTGACACACTCTCAATAATGTTTCCAAACATCCTCAGCTGCGTCCTGGGTGTTAATGTGGTGCATGGAGAATGGATTAGGCTAATGAAGGAGAATTTGTATTTTGTTTGTGAACTGTTCAGCCAGTTCAAGAGCAAAGTTCAACAATTTCACAGAGATCCTGGTCTGATACAAATAAACAGCAGCTGTGTTAAATATCCTGGTTGTTATAAAACTGTTAGCTGGTTCAGAATCTCCAGCATAATAGCTGCTGACTTGCTGAAGATTAGAATTTTGGTAGAACTGTCCAGCCTGCTCCTGAAACCAGCTGGTTTCATGAAGATCACAATCTTTAACACAATAGCAATTGCTTTAATGAAGAACAGGACCTCCATGAAACCATTCAGCCATGCCAGAAGTTCCTGAGTCATCTAGTTTCTGTTTTTTTTTAAAGAGTCAATGCTTTGCTGAAGATTCTATCTGAAAAACCTGGGAAAATAATACACAAATACACTGTGTTTTGTGACAGGTAGGGTTGCTCTGCACATAAAAAACCACCCCCAATCCTGTGTGTGTGTGAGTTGTCACAGAACTGTGCAGCAGAGACAGTAGAGGGGACAATCTGGTCTATTTGTGGTGGAGGTGAGAAGATGGAATTTAGGAAGGGGGAGATTGGAAGGCTGGCATGCATACTGAGACAGAGTGATGTGTTCTCTGTAGTGTATTGTGATAGTGCTAGGAATGAGGTGTGTTTCTGGGTCGAGTAGAGGGTATGTATTGTTGGTAGCCATAACTTAAAATGTAAGTACATTAAAAGTTTGAATGATATCCTGGCTCTGTTGAGGTCAATGGCAAAACTCCCGTTGACTTCAAAGAGGCTTGTATTTCACTAATTACATACAGTGCAACCTTAAGTGTGACACACAACATAGTGTTTTATATATTACTATAATCTGTATAAGCAACCATGCCTTCCATAAAGCTTTCAAAACAACAAAGATAGAAAAATGTGGTTGTTGACTAGTGTTTATTACCAAAGTTGCTACCAGAAGTATGGAGAATATGCTTTGATAAATTCATCATTATAATTAATTAGTTTTACTGATTACATGCTGAACAGGCACCTTCATCCTTTAAAACTGAAATTTTCTGCTCTTGCAATTTGCCCTGTCTGCTTACAATGCCTTTTCTTTTTAATCTGCCAAAAGGTCAGTCGCTGAATTGTTTTAAATGTTTAAATGTAGCATTACACATAATCTTTTCATTTGTCACACAGTAATGAAATTCAAGTCATGAAGATCTTTTTGAGGGAAGTGGATGCTTGGCACTGGCTTTTGCTTGTTTCTTTGTTGATTCAATTGACCATAAAAAAAAATCTTGGCCTGGATTTTACCTGCAGTATGATGGTAAAGAAAAAATATGGAGTCCATTTTAATATTTTCTGTTGCTGTTGGAAGGAGGCTGACTCTATCTTCCTGGATTTTGAAATTATTAAAAACTTCTGTGGTAATAGGTCCTGCAACTATGTAGGCTCCCTTTAACAACAGTACACATAATGAGCCAAATTCTTCCCTGAGCTATATACAGGCCACCACACTGACAGTGTTTACAATTTTTGAAATGATGGCAGCTAGACTGAAGGGATCAGAGCTTTTGTCATCTACTGCTGCTCTTCATTCCTTTTCCTCTGGGCAATTAATGTACAGGGCACTATCATCTCCTACACTTACAGGAAAGCTAGGTCT
The DNA here is from genome assembly GCF_020497125.1 of Mauremys mutica. Lineage (NCBI taxonomy): Eukaryota > Metazoa > Chordata > Testudines > Geoemydidae > Mauremys > Mauremys mutica. The sequence continues at coordinate 51,581,110 of NC_059074.1, forward strand.
ACAATTTTGAATACACAGAGTTTCCTTGCTATTACTTCACTGAGGGATAGGTCCCAGCAGATTCCTGGGAGTCTTCAGAGGGCCCCATGTCTCTGTTTGGGCTCCCAGGTCTCCTCCCATGCACCTTCCATCATAAAACTCCTGCAGAAGTCATGCTACCTGGGGTTCCCTCTGCTGCTTGCTTCCCTGAACTCCTCCTCATGAGTGTTCCTCCTTGAGGAAGTGAATAAGACTACTCAATAAGCAGTTTACATACCAATATAAGCAACAACATGCCAACAACTGGGTTTATATTTAGTCTTGAGTTGACACTGCAGTATGAGGAGAAGGGATGATTTCATTTTTATAGTGTATCTACACTAAGCTTTTCTGCAAAAGGATTTCATAGCATTGCTACAATTGTTAAACTCCACTGGTGGTAGCAATGATGGGATTACCTGTGTAGAAAGGTCACGAGGCAGCTGCTGATGTTTTAAGCAGGGTTCCATCTTACACTGCTCAGAGTAGCCCTCCGCAATCCATTTAAAATACTGGCAGACACCGGTGCTTAATTACATTGCTAGCACTGGTGGAACTGAACCAACGGTAATAGCCACAGTGAAAATATTTTTGTAAAATTGCCTAATGCAGACAAGTTCTTGCAGATGTCAGTTTTTGAAGGATTGTTTAAACAAAGGTCACTTGTGGCTGTCTAGATAGAAGTTAAAGATTCTAAGACACTTTTCAAAAAGAATGGTTGGTTTGATAAACTTATTATTTATCAATCAGTATTTTAAAGAAAGGTCTATAATATATGTAGCTGCTACTGAAAAATTTTATCCATACAATCTCTATGCTACTATTATCCAATTCATTTCTGCCTAAACCACTTTGGTATGTCAAGAATGTAAAGATTCCTGTATAGAACAAGTTGTGCATAATTACTTTACTCTACAACTCCAAGTATATGTCATTTTGTGTAAATTTGCCTGCTGTGGAACAAACCCTCATGACCCACTGTCAAACAATTTTTCTGACTGAACTCAACCAGCTGGTTTCCATGCTTTCAGATAAAGAGATTGCAGGTCTGGGTGTAGCACTAGGCCTTCGTTCTGTGAGACGATGTACAGAAGAATTGGGAAAGGGTAAGGTGGATAGATCAACAGGTGTATCAGGCTGGAGAACCAAAACTGATGAGCTCCTGAAGGAGCTATCAATATTACTTGAGCCTTGCTTTGATGTATCTTCTTGAGGACATTAGCAATTAACAGGATGGAGGGAAAAGCATTTAGCAGCCCTCAATTCCACAAAATTAGAAATGTATCTGCAAGAGAGCCCAGACTCCTGGGGATCAGAATATGAGACACTTCTTAATCGCATTATTGGCTAAAAGATCTACTAAGGAAACTCCTCAACCCTGGAATATTTCATCTAAATCTAAATCCTTTATTTCCTTATTGATGGTGTCCTTCCTATTCAGATGATCCGCTGAACTGTTTTGGGTCCCAGATAGATAAAAGGTTACTATCTTGAGTCAATGAAAATTGCACCATCCCCACAACGAACTCCTTCCTGACATAAGGGAGAAGATCTTGCATTGCCTTATCTGTATAATACATCACTATCATGTTATCTGACCGCAGTATCAAACTTGCAGCTTCTGGCCCAATGATGAACGAGTACTACGTGCAGAGGAAGAAACATTTCTCTTAGTTTGGAAACAAAGCCTCTTCCTATAAGCATCAGGAGCCCTTGGACAATATTCTAAGAAAGGGGTTTAAGAGAAAGCAGAAAGCTTAGAAGGAATGGAAGATGAGAGGGATCAGCAAGGAAAGCTACCTTTTGGAGATCAGAAAGTGTAAGGATAAAGTGAGAACTGCCAAAAGCCAAGCAGAATCGGACCTTGCATAGGCAATTAAAACCAATAGTAAAAGAGTCTAGAGCCATATAAATAAGATGAAAACAAGGAAAGAAGTGTGACCTCTAAGTACTGAGGATAGGGAGGAGATTAAAAATTATCTAGGCATGGTCCAACACCTAAACAAATACTTTGGGTACGTCTACACTATGGGATTATTCCAAATTTACATAAACTGGTTTAGCAAAACAGATTGTATAAAATCGAGTGTGCGCGGCCACACTAAACACATTAAATCGGTGGTGTGCGTCCACGGTCTGAGGCTAGCGTCGATTTCTGGAGCATTGCACTGTGGGTAGCTATTTCGTAGGTATCCCATAGTTCCTGCAGCCTCCCCCGCCCCTTGGAATTTCCGGGTTGAGATCCCAGTGCCTGATGGGGCAAAAATCATTGTCGCGGGTGGTTCTGGGTAAATGTCGTCAGTCACTACTTCCGCTGGGAAAGCAATGGCAGACAAGCATTTCGTGCCTTTTTTCCCTGGATTGCCCTGGCAGATGCCATAGCATGGCAATCATGGAGCCTGTTTTGCCTTTTGTGACTGTCACCGTATGTGTACTAGATGCTGCTCACAGAGGCGATTCAGCAGCGCTACACAGCAGCATGCTTTTGCTTTTGCATGATAGCAGAGATGGTTACCAGCCATATTGCACCATCTACATACCACAAATTGGTAATAAGATGATCGTGGCTACCAGTCCTTTTGCACTGCACCATTTGCTGCTGTCATAAGTGCCCCTGGCTGAGATCAGCCAGGGGCGCAAAAGCCAAAATTGGGAATGACTCCCTGAGTCAATCCCTCCTTTTTGGTATCTAGAAATAGAATCAGTCCTGCCTAGAATATGGGCAAGTGTACTAGAGAACCACTGTATCATAGAACCAGAGAGCACAGCTGCTCTGTGTCAGATCCTGCATAAATTATGAGCTGTATGCTATTCACAGGGGGTGCTCCTGCAACAACCCCACCTGTTCATTCTGTTCTTCCCCCAGCCTTCCTGGGCTACCATAGCATTGTCCCCCCACTTGTGTGATGACACAGTGACTTGTTAGTGAGAAATGAGTGGAAGGCAGCCTCCAGCTGCTATGATAGTCCAGACAGGACATTAAGCAGTGTGTAGGAGAGGAGCCCAGCATCCCACTGCTAGTCCAGGGGCAACTGAATCTTTTCTTTACACATGAAAGGTGGGGGCTGATGGAGCTCAGCCCCCTGTTGCTATGATGAAGACGGTTACCAGCCATATTCCACCATCTACCAGGAAAAATTAGGGGCAGGCACCCTTGATCGACCTAACTGATGCTAGTCGGCATGGTTACCAGTCCTTTTGCACTGCCCCATGTGCCAATAGGCTGATGATGATGATGGATATCAGTCTTATTGCACCATCAGCCACCCATGGCAGGGGGGGAGCAAGGATGTTGGTGTTGAGTGCTGCAGCATCGTGTCTATCTGCAGCATTCAGCAAAGATAGGGTGACATGTAAAAGAGTCAAGAGAGGATTGTTTTCCCTTTCACTTCTGGGGGTGGGGGTGGGGGTTCGTAAATTGCCGAGCTATGCCCTGACCCACCGCGGACACTGTGTTTGACCCTAGAAGCATTTGGAGCTCAGCCAAGAATGCAAATACTTTTTGGAGACTGCAAGAACTGTGGGATAGCTTGAGTCCTCCAGGCCATGAGCATCCATTTGATTCTTTGGCTTTCCGTTACGCTTGTCATGCAGCAGTGAGCTGAGTCCCTGCTATGGCGTCTGTCTGGAGATTTTTTAAAAATGATTTTGAATTTCGTCTTCTGTAACGGAGCGCTGATAGAACAGATTTGCCTGCCCTTACAGCAATCACATCCGCATGGTCCATGCTGGAGTGCTTTCTTTATTTTGATTTTTAACTGCCTCGCCACACGTGCTGATCGGAGCTCCACGCTGGGCAATCAGGAAATATTCAAAAGTTTGTGGGGCTTTTCCTGTCTACCTGGCCACTGCATCCGAGTTCAGATTGCTGTCCAGAGCGGTCAGTGGTGCACTGTGGGATACCACCCGGAGGCCAATACCGTCGATCTGCGGCCATACTAACCCTAATCCGATATGGTAATACCGATACTAGTGCTACTCCTCTCATTAGGGAGGAGTACAGAAACCAGTTTAAAGAGCCCTTTATATCGATTTAAAGGGCCTCTTAGTGTGGATGGGTGTGGCGTTAAATCGGTTTTACGCTCCTTAAACCGGTTTAAACATGTAGTTTAGACCAGGCCTTTGTCTCAATTTTTAATGAGACTAATGAAGAGCTTAGAAGTAATGGCAGGGTGGCTAATGACAGTGAAATTATGAAATAATCACATCGAGGTGGAAGTCAAACTCAAACAGCTTAATGAAACTAAATCGGGGGGCCAGATAATGTCCATCAAAGAATATTAAAGGACATGAAATTGCAAGCCCAATAGTAAGGATTTTTTCATGAATCTGAAAACTCGGGGGTCATACCGTATGACTAGAGAATTGCTAATATAGCTCCTATTTTTAAGAAAGGGAAAAAACGCGATCCAGGAAACTTCAGGCCTGTAGTTTGACCTCAATTGCATGCAAAGTCTTTGAACAAATTTTGAAAGAGAAAGTAGTTAAGGACATAGAGGTGAATGGTAATTGGGATAAAATACAACATGGTTTTACAAAAGGTAGATTGTGCCAGACCAGCCTGATCTCCTTTTTTGGGAAGATAACTGATTTTTTTAGACAAAGAAAATGCAGTAGATCTAATTTACCTGGGTTCCAGTACGGCATTTGATACAGTTCCACATGGGAAATTATTAGTTAACCCGGAGAAGATGGGGATAAATATGAGAATTGAAAGATGGATAAGAAACTGGTTAAAGGGGAGACTATAATGGCTCATACTGAAAGGTAAACTGTCATGCTGGAGGGAGGTTATTAGTGGAGTTCCTCAGGGATCGATCTTGGGTTCAATCTTACTTAAAGTTTTTATTACTGATCTTGGCACAAAAAGTGAGTGTGTGCTAATAAAATTTGTCGATGACACAAAGTTGGGAGGTAAAGCCAATAAGGAGGAGGACTGGAATATCATACAAGAAGATCTGGATGACCTTGTAAATTGGAGTAATAGAAATGGGATGAAATGTAATAGTTCAAAGTGCAAAGTCATGCATTTAGGAACTAATAACAAGAATTTTTGCTATAAGCTGGAGACTTATCAATTGAAAACGATAGAGGAGGAGAAAGACCTGGGTGTATTGGTTGAGCACAGGAGGATTATGAGCTATAAATGTGACGTGGCAGTGAAAAGGCTAGTTCAGTCCTAGGATGCATCAGGTGAGGTATTTCCAGTAAAGACAGGGAAGTGTTATTATCATTATACAAGGCACTGGTGAGACTGCATCTGGAATACTTTGTGCAATTTTAGTCTCCCATGTTTAAGAAAGATTATTTCAAACTGGAACAGGTGCAGAGAAGGGCTACTAAGATGATCAGAGGAATAGAAAATCTACCTTATAAGAGGAACGGAAAACCTATTTTATAAGAGAAGCCAAAAGAAGGCTGAGGGGAGATATGATTGCTCTCTATAAATACATCAGAGGGAAAAATACCAGGGAGGGAGAGGAGTTATTTAAGTTAAGCACCAGTGTGGACACAAGAACAAATGGATATAAACTGGCCATCAACAAGTTTGGAATTGAAATTAGGCAAAGGTTTATAACCATCACAGGAGTGAAGTTCTGGAACAGCCTTCCAAGGGAAGCAATGATGGGGGAAAAAACCTAAGTGGCTTCAAAACTGCGCTTGATAAGTTTATGGAAGGGATAGTATGATGAGACTGCCTATGATGGCACGTGAGCCATCAGCAACTGCCAGTAGCAAAAATACCCAATGGCTGGAGACAGGACACTAGATAGGGAGTGCTCTGATTTACTAAAGAGAATTCTTTTACAGGAATCTGACTGGTTGTGTAACCCATACACCTCCTGGGTGTGGTCCTCTGTCCCATCTAGTGGCACTGAGACCACTTAGAGAGAGATTATGGAGTCTGCTCTATAGCCTTAGCTAACAACCATATGACTATTAGTTCATGCAGTAGCAGCTCATGCATTTAACTCCAGAGATCCCGGGTTTGATCCTGACGACTGTGGTCTGTTGGTGTTACAGTTGGTCTTGCCTACATGCTAAGGATCTAACTGATCACCATATTTGAGGTTGGGAAGAAATTTTTCCCGGGACAGATTAGCAGAGGCTCTGAGGGATTTTCACCTTCCTTTACATCATGGGGCATGGTCACTTGCTAGTTTAAACTAGTGTAAATGGTGAATTCTTTGTAACTTGAGGTCTTTAAACCATGATTTGAGCACTTCAGTAACTCAGCCAGAGGTTAGGGGTCTATTTCAGGAGTGTGTGGGTGAGGTTCTGTGGCCTGAAATGTGCAGGAGGTCAAATTAGATGATCATGATAGTCCCTTATGATGTTAAAGTTTATGAGCAACTACCTGGTCAGATGGTTGTACTGGTTTCAATGGTTCCTTACCAGCTACTTGATCTGGATGAAGATGGACCTGGAACCTGCAGAGGTTCCATTCTAACCAGTAAGGCATATGTCATGAGGGTGAAAAGTGAGGTGCCTGAGACCTCTCAGAAGTATGCTATCTATGACAAAAGGGACTCCTTCTCATGCCCCTTTCAGGAATCAGGCTGTGAGAATGAGAAGAAAATCCACAAGAAGGGCTGCCATCATCACAAGATGATGAGAACACAGAAGAGCAAAAACTTCTTCCTGGGTGGTGCATATCTCATAGGTATTACAACAGAGCTAAGAAATCCAGATTCTATCATCTGAGAAACAGGCATTTTTTGATTTCTAAGAGCAAGGACTCCAGTTCCAGAGTATTCACGATATCATCAGCTGTCTGCATAGCAAAAAGAATCAGTACTGACACAGATGGTACAGAGCGTAAATGGTACTGAAGTGGTCGACTCAGAAGCATGGGTCTTTTTACATGGTACTGAAGAATCAGTGGCTGATGGACCAAAACTGTCAGTACCGAAGTATCAGTGCTGATCACAGAACTAAAGAGTGGTCTTTCACAGCCTCTGATGAGACCCAGCGCCAATTGACTTAGAAGAGATGATTGAGAAATATCAGGATGGTGAAACTTAGTTCTATTCTTGGGCAGTACTGGAGATGGTGATTGGTGCTAGATTGCATCAGAAGATCTCTCCTACTCCCTACCCTGGGCAACAACAGTCTCTGATTGACCCAAGGAAGACAGAAGGGAAGCTCAGCATGTTTCTGAGAATTATGAGGTCTCTCTGCAAGTAGGCAGATTTAAAGCCCAGAGACTGAAACTCAGCCATGACTTACACTTCTATACCAGGGGGACAGTCAGAAAAAAATGTTTTTCTTTTGTTTGATTGGTTTGAGGGTTTTTTTTTTTGCTGGTGCACACAACTAAAAGTTATAATAACTACTAGAAAAACAGCAACACTAACTAACAAGAAAAAATATCAAAACTCTGTCTAAGATACCTCGGGAAAGCAGGTAGACATTGTGTAGCTCAGTCTCACTGCGATGGAGGGTGAGAAGGAAATCAGTGGAGGTTGGGGCTGTACCACCCTTTATGCCTTCTGGATGGCCCCCACCCAGCCCAGGGCACACAGTGTGAATGAGCAGCCTCAAATGGACACTGCTGACTAAAAGCTCATGCACATGGGGTGCACACACCACAATGGGAACTGTGTGGACAGATGACTGAAAAAGAATAATACTTGTACAGCAGGGGAGTTATATAACTAAATTCATAAATGATTTTGAAAACTCTGAACTTCTTGACTTGACTTTGTTGTGTGTGTATAAAATGGAAAAAAATCACAAAAAAAGTTGTTCCTATTCTACAGGGGTTTGAAATACAGACGCTCCCCAAGTTACGTAAACTGACATACACAAATCCGAGTTTACGGAAAAAGTTCCGTAAGCTAGAAATAGAGGTGGGGAGGGGGGGTTGGCGTAATGGTCGGAGATACGTTTCTGACTTACGCAAAATTCGAGTTATGCAAGGCATTCCAGAATGGAATGCTTGCGTAAGTCGGGGAGCCATCTGTAGGACAATTTTTTTTGCAAAATTTCAAAAATTTTCATTTTTTCCCCTTTTTTCCCCCCTTTCTCCTTTCTGTCACTGAGTGCAATAAAATGAAGGATATCCAGTATTCTTTTTCATGTTCTTTTGACATTGTAGCTTTTCACAACTTCTCCAAAAGTGAAAGTTACAGAGTAGCAGTTACAGTTTCATTTTTCCTTTTGCTATTCTGTAATTTTTTTAACATTAAGGAAGTTTTGAAAAAGTAAAAAGTGGCAAAAGGACAAAAGAAAACATGAAAACATCTAGACATAATTCATTGCACTGCAAAACAAATAAAGGAAAAGGGAAAAAATGAGAGAAAAGGGAAAATTTCAAAAGTTTTCATTTAGAAAAATATTTACAAAACAACTAAATTTTCATTTTTTAATAAAAGCCATTTTTGTTCAAAAAATGTTTTGAACAAAAATGTTGACCAGCTCTAAAAATAACTACTATTCATATTATGACACTGCTCACACTGTACAAATATTTCAATCTGACAAAGATGGTCCACTGGGCGCGACAGACATGAGTACAGGAACTCATTTAAATTCTCTACTCCTTGTAAGCTGCACTTTTTGAAAGCCTTGAGAATAAGTGGACGTTTTTGCCCTGATCTGGTGCTGGTTGAAGGCCAGCTAGACAACTTGTTTAAATGAGAAGAAACTAAAATTTGTTCTTAATTTAGACATGACTGCTAACAGAGTCCATTCCAGATCCGGAGGGCCCAGTCAGTAAGGCTAGCCCAGATACACCTCCTGCATCAGGGACTAAGCAGGTGAGCACAGAGTTACTATGGCAGCTCTATGGTACCCAGGGATTCCCCCTATACAAGAGAAGTTTCCTATCATCAGAGTATTAGAGTGTGGGATCTACTGGATTCTCCATAGTGCACTGTTGCTGGAGTAGACCTGAGAATTAGGCCCACTATGTTTATTCAAAGTGGCCCCTCTAACAAAGTAAAAAAGGAACTGTAAAAGATCATAGCCTTCTTAGCTTATAGATCTGTTACTGCACAAAACTGATTTGAGCATGCCAGTAAGAATTAACAGACCCAAGAAGAGCTCTGTGTAACTTGAAAAAGCTTGTCTCTTTCACCAACAAAAGCTGGTCTAATAAAAGATATTACCTCATCCACTTTTCTCTATAGGAGGACTCATAAAAGAACTTTAACCATTTCATTTTTAAGATATGTATTAGGAAACCTATTTGATTATTTGCTCTCAGGTGGAAGCCCCCATCTCTCTCTAAAATCACCTGCTGTCTTTTATCCCAATTTTGTACTAAGGGGCATCTGTGCTGGAGAATGGTTTCAAGATGGCATATAACACAGAGATGCATGTATCAAATTAAGGATATTAAAAAATTAAATCTTGCACATTCAGGCAAAGTTCAAAAGAGACTCCATATTCCTTAATATATTTATTCATTTAAAAGGAAGCAGAGCAAAAAAGAAAAAAGATTCATTCCACTTACCTAAATCTTGTAGCACTTTCTTAAAATTGGTGTTTTCCTTGTTATGCTGCATCCTGTTTCCATTAAATAATTGGTTTACAAAACAGTTACTATATATTTACTAACAGGGCTCCTCATTGTTTTTGCTGATACAGACTAACACTGCTACCACTCTGAAACCTATATATTTACTGAGACTCTCTAAAGTCAAATAATAGTAAGGATATTTCTCGGTGTGTTTCCATTCAAGGCAGGTTATCTCAATTCATATCAAACAAATCATGCACAGTCACCATAAGAGGGACACAAAAACATTCTGATTGCATGGGGACAACCTGCCATTATTAGCATTATACAGGAAGATACTATAATGAAAAATTAAGGTTGGAAATGGCAATAAGAAAACCTGTAGTAAAACAGCATCTGCATGAATTTACGTACCAGTCTATCATGTCAGTCCTTCCAGAAATCAGCTAATGAAGCTGATAAAGCAGATGAAGTAGATAAAAATCTAAACTAGACTTCCTGCTGTCTAGTCTCTAAGTGTCAGTAGCAACATATTCAGTGTTATAAATGTCCTGGAGGTACAAATGTCTCTGCTTTCAAGACTGATATCTCTTATTCCTCAGGAAAAAACATCTGCGATTATACTCATTAAAAATCCATTATAAAATAGGAAAGCTGGTAAAAACAAACAAACAAGCCACCAAACACCAAACACAGGGCAACATTCAATCCTTGTTCTGAATACAAACTTCCATTTATACAAGACTCATTGCTGTTCAGTTTGTGAAGGGCCTTAGGTTCATTCACAAGGAAGGAAAGGAAAGATGGCTAAGATTCTAGCCTGGGAGTTGGGTGACCCAGGTTCAAACTCCTTCCTGTATGACCTTGGGCAAGTCACTTAAGCTATGTCTCTTCATTGCAGAACTAACATAGCTTTAATGAGAGTAGCCACACTACAAAATAGCACAATCACCCTGTGTAGCTGTTATCAGTTGATGAGTTGTGATAACTTGTGCCTGTTTCCTATACTCGACTTAAAAGCACTATCACATTTGAGTTAAGCACAGATGGGACTTGAATTAACACTGCACTGAACACAGGACAAGCACACAGTGTCTTTGTGCCTCAGTTACCCATCTCCAAAATGGGGAATCTAGTACTTCTCTACTTCAAAGGTGTGTAGTGAAGATAAATATATTAAATACAGTGAGGTGCTCAAATACTATGGGAATAGGGGTCATATAACTTCCTCAGACAGATAGACTCATGTAGAGTCAGATTCTGTTGCCATTACTCATGTTGAGTCTGCTCATGGATTAAGATACCCTCCCAAAATGAGTAAAGGAGGGAGCATAGGTGCTGACTCCGTGGGTGCTCTGGGGCTGGAGCACCCACAGGAAAAAATGGTGGGTGCTGAGCACCCACTGGCACTCCCCTATCAGCTCTCCCCAACCTCTCAGCACTTCCCACCCACTGGCAGGCCCCAAAAACCAGTGCCTCCCCCTCTCTCCCTGTGCCTCCTGCTTGCCACAAACAGCTGTTTCACGGCATGCAGGACGCTGGGGAGGAGGGAGGGGAATGAGGACATGGTGAGCTTGGGGGAGGGGGTGGAATGGATGGGAAGAGGCAGGATGGGGGTGGGGCAGGAAGAGGCAGGGTGTGGGTGGGGCCTTTGGGGAAGGGGTGGAGTGTGGGCGGGGGCAGAGCTGGTGGTCGAGCACCCCCCGGCACTTTGAAAAGTTGGCGCCCGTGGGAGGGAGAACCAGTCCCTAATATTCCCATTTCGTGTTTAGCAATATTACTCCTTGTTCTCAGTTTCACAGGTGTTGATCTTTTCGCTAAAGGCAAACATTCTTTTTCTTCTTTGCACTGGTTTTCAGCTGGAGAGAAAAGTTGGAAACTGTAGTATGCAATATGCCCCATTTTGTCCTACATTAAGGAAACATTTTGAATTTTTAAGTTACCTGAATCTGAAGTCAACACCACCAGCTTAGCCTTGAGAAAGCAACAAGAACAACAACATTACAACATGAAGCAATGTGCACTTTTGTATTTAGTTGTCCTAAAGGATGATGTGTCTGGAAATAGGAATCCATATTAGTGTCTGTTAGGAAAGGAGGAAGGGGAAACTGATTAAGTCCTTATAGAATTTAAAAAAGCTATAATTTTTTTTACTTGTATCTAATTTTTTTTTAAAGATAATACTCTGAGACTTTTAACTCTAGGTCACTGCTGAAGTCCAACCTATATCAGAAAATGTTATTAGGTATCTATCCAGTGGCTTTTGTGAAATGAGTTCAGTATTTAGAAGTGGGGTATTCACATCACAAAAATCACTAGCACAATTAGCATTGGACATCTTTGTTGGCAGTCTTATTAGAGAAGCCCAAGAATGAATGAGCAGGTATATCTGATGTGGCAGGAACAGGGAAGGTTCCATTGTTGGTACCCTTCTTAAGTGCTAAACAGCTACTTAAAAAGAAAGCCAGCCAGTAGTAAGTCATGTATTTGAATACTGAATACAAATAAGAGTGAAAATACCGTAAACAGAATCATAGACAGCTAGCAAATAAGTTTAGACATTGCGGAAGTGGAAGATATATTTCAACTCACTAGCTCATACTTATTTTAGTATAATCTTGACTTTTGAACTCTAACGATTGGATTCTGCATGAAATCTGGCCAACTTCTATCCTTCTGGGACTTGACCCTAATAAACGGCAAAGCATTGGGGAATTGGTGAAATCTTCTCCCAAGAAGACTGAGAAGTGACTGCAGAACAAATCTATCATTCATCCATCTGGATTCTTCATTGGTGCCCATCACATCAATGTTCATGATTTTAATTATTATTAATAAAACATTTATATTATGGTAGTACACAAAGTCTCCCATGAGGATTCTGGGCCCATTGTTCTGGATGCTATATAAACATAGAGACAAACCCTGCACAATATTTACAATCTCATAGCTGAGTCCCATGGTGGCTGATCTGTTCCTGCAGGTGCAGGAAAAGATCACGGTATAAATAGCCTGAGGGCTGCAGTATTCCTGACAGTTGCTGTATTCCCTCTTCTGTAGGACAGAATGGTTGGTGGACCTACCACTACTCTGCTGCCCCACTTGTAAAACATGCCAGTTTACCAAGGGTGCAAACCCCATCTACATGCTCCCCCCAAATCCTGTCCCAGTTGAACAATGAAACATCACTTGTTTTGTGTTCAGCATCCTCCATGGCCACCAGAGCCCCAGGGCAAGATATGTACAACCATTCTGTATGATTTACCAAGTTATTTAATTAGGCCAACAGGCTTCCAGAGTTAAACATTTAAATAATTTCTATATTTTCACTGTAAATACAGTCTACACATGAGCCATCTTAGGAGGCTAAAGCATGTAACAAATGTTGTGTGTGTGCAGTTTTTATCAAAGTGCAGCCGGCTACTTAAAGCTTTGCTATCGGTGGTAGCATGCTGAGGTTCCAGGCAGCACAGTCAAATGGCTTCATCAATCAGGTCTCAGAATTGCTTCATGACAATTTGTAATGTTTATGATTCTGGCAACTATCTGTAATGTAAACGCTGTAGCCATAAGGATAAAATAATGCTCTTACACTAATACTATAAATCAAAGCTACTATATAGAGTTTACCATACATATTGCGGTGCAGTTCATTTAGAGTTATCTTAATGTACTCCACTGCAATAAGGAACTGTGCATTTACAGTAATATATTGCAATTTTATACAGTTGCATAAAAGCTTTACTGAAATCATACTGTACAATATTTCTTTGTGGTTTTTAAAATAGCATTGACATAATGTAACCTAGAAAACATGGGCTATTTAATAATCCACAGGGTCTTAAAATTTTAACACTACTATACTGTAAATTGCCCAATCTGTTTTTCTTTTTATTATATTATCTTAGCTGTTCTTTTTAATATTGTAATATTTTCTCCTCCCTCACACCAGACACAGTGAAGTATCATTTTTCTGCATATTTCTGTTGTATTTTCTTCCTACCTAATTCGTAATAAGGTGCAGTTAAGGAAGAAAGGTCCTGTGTGGCTAGGTTCACAGGAACAAACCCATGCTCTTTTAAAGGACTAGGAATTTTTGAAATTCAGTGTCCTGTTTTCTCAGTATGGAGAGCTCATCTGGCAACTGCCCAGCTGAGCATAGCTACATGCTCCAAATACCCCCTGCATGGACTGCACAGAAGGTGGTAGCTCTCCTGGGTCTGTGGGGAGAAGAGGCTGTGCTGGCACTGCTCTGATATAGCAGGTGAAATGTGGACATCTACGAGCAGATCGCTTGGGGCATGGGGGAGAAGGGCTACAAGAGGGACCTGCAGCAGTGCTGTGTGAAAGCCAAGCAGCTCTGACAGGCTTCCCAGAAGGCAAGGGAGGCAAGCAGGCGCTCTGGTGTGGCGTCGCAGACATGCAGTTTTTACAAGGAGCTGCATGCTATCCTCTGTGGGGACCCCACCCCCACGGTACCCGTGGATACATTGGACAAGTCGCAGTCACGGGCCACTGCAGTCAACCCTGAGGATGAGGTGTTGGATGAGGAAGCGGCAGCTGAGAATGGGGAACAGGTGACCAGAGGATCCATTGTTGCTGCAAGCCAGGAACTTTTGTGACCCCGGAGCAGTCCAGCCAGTCACAACACTCCAGCATATGCGAGCGTAATGCCAGGGAAGAAACCTCTGGTACTGATATTGCGGGGACACATTTTCTCATTTACTACTTTTTATTTGTGTTACAAGAAGTAGTAAAATAACTAGTGGCGATAGAGTGGCTATCCCCTTCTCATTGCCCAGCACAGCCAGGCAGAGAGGGCCCTGCAAAACAGGTTGTTTATGCACACCCAGATAGCCCGCTAATCCCTGATAGAGATCTCAAGGCCTTTCCTGAAGGTACTCTGCAATCAGTTGCTGAAAGTATCTGGGGAGGGCTGCCTTATTTCTTGCACTGTGGTAGGTCACTTTCCCATGCCACTCAGCAATTAAATCGGTAGGCATCTTTGCAGCATAAAGGCAGCATACAGGCTAGCAGCATACAGACCCGGTCTGCAGCCGGATGCTTGCAACAGCTGATCCCTTTCTGCCTCCGTTACCCTCAGGAGTGAGATATCAACTAAAGACACTGCTGCCTGTGGGAAACGGTGCCAGTATTCAGTTCAGTTGCCCAAACTGCCAACACTGGTGCCTGTGTGCCCCCTCTCCCCGCTTGTGCCAGCTCACACCCCCCAACACACACACATATAGGCGATACTCACCATGGCTGGGACAGCCAAGGTGGTCAATGAATACCTGGACAAAGTGAAAATGTACCACTTTAAACTTGTGTGGATTAAGGGGAGTAATTTCAATGTAGCAGGTTTTCCATACATCTTGACTATGCACTCACTCAATAGTACCTCTGTGCATTGTATGTTTTGCAGCTGCAAATGTGGCCTTCACCTCTCCCTCCACACCCATGGAGAGACTGAGCCAGATAAGGAGGAGAAGGAAAAGAATGTGGAATGACCTGTTTGTAGAGATCATGCAAGCCTCTGGAGTAGCGGACACTGATCAGAGGGTGTGGAGGATCACTGTCTTGGACAAAATGAAGAGGGAAATTGAGTACAGGAGAGAAGCCTGGGAGATGGAGCGTGATGCACAGCAGGAGATGATAGCGTGTATGAAGGAGCAAACAGACATTCTAAGGAGTTTGATTGACCTTCAGGTGCAACACATTCGAGCTCCCCTCAAAAACTGCATTCCAGCACCACTCTACTTCCTCCCCCTCCCGCACATTCCATATGGCATCAGGGGCCGGTGCCCTATCCCTACCACTCCACCTGGGGGAGAGTACAGACAATCACAGCTGCACATACACTGATCTGTGACAGACGAGGTCGGTGCTTTCCCCTTCCCATGTTCAGTCCCCTGTATGTGTAAAGTTTATTTCTCTGGTACATAAATTTATTTATATATGTTTGCAAGATAGGGATAGGCTTTCCATCTATTGCCCTACCACAGTTTGGGAACCCCATTGTAGCAAAACCATTCAGTATCTCCTGCACATTGCCCAGAATCACAGTCCTTCTTAGCAGAAGGCAATTAATGGCCCTACATATTTGGGTCATAGCAATCACCACAGTGGATTTCCCAACTCCAAATTGAACCCCAATTGATCAGTAGAAGTCTGGCGTTGCGAGCTGCCACGGAACAACTGCCTCTTGGTTCTCCACTGTCCGGGCAGTTTTCATTTTAGTGTTGCACTGGAGGACTGGGGCAAGTTCCACACATAGTTACAGGAAACTGGCGTTGCACAGCCAAAAGTTCTGCAGCCACTGCTTATCATCCCAAACCCACATACCGATGCAATCCCACCAGTCAATGCTTCTTTCTCAGGATCAAAACCGGTGCTCCACTGTGTTCAGCTGCTCTGAGACTGCCAACAGCAGTCAGGAATTGTTTCTTTTCATGACTTCCAGCAAAGCTACTTGAAAGGAACTGTCATATTCTGTGCAGCTCTAGAAAAAACTGCAGGATCAGGTGCATTGCATTCATAATGCTCACCACAATAGTGCAGCGTTATGTGGGTTCTATGCTTCTCTAGAGATGGAGGACATGTGGCTTTGATAGGCTTTTGAAAATAGGCATGAAATACTATGGGATGTAGATAAAATTAGGGGAGGGGAAAAATTGCATCATAGGACATTCATGCCACATTTCCAGTCATCCCAGCAATGTTTTGCTCCTAGGAGGCATTGTGAACCCTTGCCAAAGACACCCTGCACTATACCTATCTCATAGAACTGGAAGGGACCCTGAAGGGTCATTGAGTCCAGCCCCCTGCCTTCACTAGCAGGACCAAGTACTGATTTTGCCCCAGATCCCTAAGTGGCCCCCTCAAGGATTGAACTCACAATCCTGGGATTAGTAGGCCAACACTCAAACCACTGAGCTATCCCTCCCCTCAAATACAAATTATGAGGACATCATTTTGAATTTATTTTTTAAAAATCTGCATCAGTTTCAGCCCTTGCTAGGGATTTGAACTGATTGAGATTGACTAACACATAGGCATGGATGATCCTCAGTTGGCGTAAATTGGTGTAGTGCCACTGGCTTCATACTGGCTTCACTAGATGGTGATGAGTAGCACAGTGGGATAGCTACCCACAGTTCACTGTCTCTGCATTGATGCAAGCATGGCTAGTGAGGATGTGCTCTGCTGACAGAAGGAGGATAATGTGGACATGCACAACTGTCTTAATTACTGTGGTGACTATATGTCAACTCAGTTTAAGTTAATTTAATTTTGCAGTGTATGCATACCCTTAGTCTAGATATTCTGTTTTTCTGTCAGCTTGAAGATACTGCAGAAACTAGTGGCTTACCATATATCCTTGCCCTTCCAATTCCTTAGAGGAGATAGGTTTCAGAGTAGCAGCCATGTTAGTCTGTATCCGCAAAAAGAACAGGAGTACTTATGGCACCTTAGAGACTAACAAATTTATTTATCAGGCTTGAATAAAGACCGGGAGTGGATGGGCCATTACACAAAGTAAAACTATTTCACCATGCTTATTTTTCTCCCCCCACTACAGTTCCTCACATCTTCTTGTCAATTGCTGGAAACGGGCCATTTTCATTACCACTACAAACAGTTCTTTTTCTCTCCTGCTGATAATAGCTCACCTTAACTGATCACTCTCCTTATAGTGTGTATGGTAACACCCATTGTTTCATGTTCTCTGCATATATGTAGATATAGATATCTATATCTATATCTATATCTATATATATCTTCCTACTGTATTTTCCACTGCATGCATCCGATGAAGTGGGCTGTAGCCCTCGAAAGCTTATGCTCAGATAAATTTGTTAGTCTCTAAGGTGCCACAAATACTCCTGTTCTTTTTTTAGACTATATAGTCATGCCTACAAGTGTACTCTGCATTTCTGTCACAAGGGCATCCTAAAACAATCCTGTTGCCTATCCCTCACATAGAAAACAATATTCAAAACAATTCTCTACATGTTATTTTTTACGCTCTATAAAGGATTTGCTCCTTGTCTAAATTATCCACAAACATTTTGTGATTGTGGTTATATCCAGTAACTTATAGAATACTAGAAAAAGTATTAAACTTATACAGAAACATTCTTTGAGGAGTCAAACATTAGTGAATGTTATTAATGGAATTTATTAGACTGTTACTGAAACAGAACAATCCAATTTATAGCAACAATTGTGATTGAATACACACCCCTCTCCATCACTGTCATTATCACAGTCTCTAAAAATTAAGAATATCTTGCCAGTTTTTAAATGCAGCATCTCTCACTCAGGTGCTACCCTCTCAGTCCCCCAGATAAAATCAGAACCATGGACAGCATAGGTTTAGATGGTGGTGTGGTCCAAGCACAGTAATTTTGGAATACATGATTTTGTTCATCTCAGTGTAGCATGCATCTATTAAGAAAGTACAAGAAATCCAATGAGTAAACAGTCTGACAATGGCAGTCTGACAATCCAATGGCAGTCTGACAATCTCATTAAAGTGCAGATGGATTTGAGATACTGCATTTGAGTATAGATAATTATAAC
This sequence comes from Mauremys mutica, assembly GCF_020497125.1. Taxonomy (NCBI): domain Eukaryota; kingdom Metazoa; phylum Chordata; order Testudines; family Geoemydidae; genus Mauremys; species Mauremys mutica. Next base: position 51,599,180 of record NC_059074.1, read on the forward strand.
ACTGTTCATTTATAAAAAAAATGTTTCCTATATAGGTAAAAGAGATGAACATTAGAGCAGCCCAACTGGACAGTGAAGGATGTTATATTTACAGCAACTCCAATTCTAGAGAACACTTAGTTTCCTGGCAGTCAGTTAGTATAATTTTGGCAGAATTTACAGACTTACTCTTCCTTACAAGCCAAAAGACAAATGAGGTATATTTGCCTATATTTGCCAGAGTTTGAAATAGTGGCATCCGCCTCACTGCAGCTTTAATTTACACACATTCTGCCTTTCTATTATTTCATTTTAAAGAAATTAAAATATTTGACATTTTAGAGGAAATGTCTTAGAAGGAAAGATTAAAAGAGTGCCAGCAATTCTCTATACACTGGTTAAATGACTACTAAGTTTTCAGGGGAGTTAACTGGATCCAGGGAAGGAAGATAATTTATTTAGGGTTGGAAGTAGTAGGGTCAAACTAAATTGGACAAAGCCCAGGAGAATATACCATAGCTACAGGGGAGGTGCGTTACACAGGGAACAGTCCTGCACTGTCAGGGCAAATGCATTTTATTTTTCTCTGTTTCTCATATGATAAATAATACAAATGCGAAGCTCATCACTTTCATGAATCCAGCCCATTTTTCAAATCTGCCAAATTCGCCTTTCATAGTGCTTGCTATATATAATAAAATGCACTAGGTGGCAGCAAAAAGTAAGCTAACAAAACCATGACATCAGGGTATATAGATGGGGACTTACTCAGGCAGATCCCCAGGACCTCAGCAGGGAGGGGAAGTTTTGTGGAATTAAATATTACTTCTCCTTTACTTAGGTATTTTCTTTTTTTAATAGTAGTTCAATGTAGTACATTTTTGGCAGCCCTTCGCCAAGCTGAAATTTCCACAATAGTCTTTGGTTGGAACTGAGTCATCGGCGGTTATCTTAATTACTGCACACTAACTGGATCAGTGGGGATAAGTGCAGTAACGCCTCATGGAGCTAACATGCACGTCAATAAAATTACTGCAGCTATAAGAAATACAGAAAACTCAAATAAAGAAAAATCTGTTCAATTTATGCAGACAATACACAATACGATTGTTTCCCAAACTACTGTATTGCTGCTACTGATCTCCTCAACATATTTTAGTTCCCATACTTAGGATGTTAAAAGAATGGGAACATTAATTTCAAGTCCAGTAAAAAGGATTTTCAATAACTGTCAAATGGGGGTCATACCATATTTCTGGAGAATACCAAATGTAGCACCTGTATTTAAGAAAGGGGGGAAAAAGTGATCTAGACAACCACAAATCCATTAGCTTGACCTCAGTAGTATGCAAGGCTTTAGAACACATTTTGAAGGCAAAATAATTAAAGGAATGGAGGTAAATGGACAATGGGATAAGATGCAACATGGTTTACTAAAGGTAGATGATGCCATACTAACCTGATATCTTTCTTTGATAAAAATAAGAGATTTCTTAGACAAGGGAAATGTGGTATATCTAATCTGGACTTCAGTAAAGCTTTTGATGTGGTTTCACATGGGAAATTATTAGTTAACCAGGTGAAGACTGGATTAGTGCAGGAATTGGAAGGTGAGTAAAACATTAGTTAAAGGAGAGAGGACAATGTGTTGTTCTGAGAGGAGAACTATGGGGATAGTGGGACATTACTAATGGAGTTCCTCAACCATTGGTCTTAGAACCAATCTTCTTTAATATTTTCCCTATTGACCTTAGCACAAAAAGTCAGAGAGAGCTAATGAAATTTGCCGATGACAAAGTTGTCAATACAGAAGATGACTGGAATATTTTACAGGAAGAACTGGATGACTTTGAGGACTGGAGTAAGAGAAATGGGATGAAATTTAATAGTACAAGGTGCAAGAGATTAAAAAAAAGAATTTCTGCTATAAACTAGGGTTTTGTCAGTTGAAATGACAGAGGAAGAGAATTACCTTTGTGCAGCAGTCAATCACAGGAGGACTATGAGCCACTGATATGTTGCAGTAGTGAAAAGGGCAAATATGATCGGAAGATGTATCAGGTGAGGTATTTCCAATAGATACACAGAAGTGTTAATGCCATTGTACAAGGCACTGGTAAACCTCATTTGGAATATTGTATAAAATTCTGGTCATTCATGTTCAATAAAATAAATTCAAACTGGAACAGTGCAGAGAAGAGCTCCTAGGATGATAAGAGGAATGGAGATCCTATCTTTTCAGAGGAGACTAAAAGATCTTGGCTTGTTTAGCCTAGCAAAATGAAGGTTGAGAGGGGATTTGTATATAAATAAAACACTGAGGGTAAACATCAGGGAGGAAGAAGATCTATTTAAGTTAATGGACAATGTTGGGATAAGAACATTAGAAGAAGATTTCTAACCAATCAAAGAAGTAAGGTTCTGGAACAGCCTTTCAACAGCCATAGGTTTCTGCAAAAAGTTTTAGTTTTAATAAAACAGCATTTTCTGATTTAAAAATTTGTCAAAAAATTCCCTATCAGCTCTAAAGTAACAAAACGTTACTTCCAGTTCTAAAAAGTAAACTTTAGTTACTCCTCACTTTCTTATCCCTTAGCCAGTGCCATAGCCAGCTTACAGTGCTTATCATTGTTCATTGTTTAGATTGCTCATTCTAAGTGCTGCCTTTCTACACACCCTGCCCCAGATTCATTTTCAGAGTAGGAGAGGAGGGATGAGGAAAAGCCTAAAAAGGATATTCCTTAAAGATCACAAGGGTCTCTGATTTAGTCTCAACTACTTCAACATGCATTAACCAGCCTGGTCAGGTAATTGTAATCTCCATCATGCGCAGCATAAATCAGGAGTATCTCCCATGAAATCAATGGACATGCACAAGTGTAGAATGAGATTTGGTGAGATCAGAAACATGCCCCAAAACCCAGATATCAAAGGCTAATGACCAATTCAAGGCTGGTCCCACAGATCTTACATTCTTAAAATTCTCATTGAGTTGTATGGGGGTTTTGTGCAAGTAAGAATATCAGGATTAGATCTAAATGTTCTCTCCTAGTTAGCATGAGCTAGGAATATGCATTAGATTGTACATCTTGGTGATTATTATGTTAAAAGACAACAACATTGGAGAAAGAAGTGTTTCATCCCAAGTTTGTCAGTAATTTCATTTTAAAAAGTGTTGTTACTTATTAAGGGCCAAACTCTGCCATTGGACAAGTATCTGAAATTTCCAGTTAAATCAATGGAAGCTATGTTTCCACATCCAAAGGCAGAGTTTGGCTAATAATGTTTTATTATTTGATTGTAGTTAGATGCATTTTGTTGTCAAAATAATTCTGCAGTTGGTATTGTAGTTGGTTTAAAAAAAAAGTTCTCCAAAACAGCTGTCAGAGCACTTATACAATATAAAATTTGGCACAGAACTGAATAATCCCTTGATTTTTCTTGTCCTAATTTTAAGCATAAATGGAACTAATGGATTAAAGACAGTTGAACTGACCTTATTAACTAGAATAAGAGGAAAAGCCAGCAGAGAGAAAGCTGTAAGACATTTCTATAGCTTTCTACTAGACTCTGATACGTGACTGAAGTACATTAGTCTTGCAAGTGTCAGTTGATGTCACATATATCCAAATGAACAATTTGTGCTGAATAGAAAATCAGAATGTTAGACAGCTGAAGGAATTGTGGCAATGCAGTAATGAACCATAAGAACAAGAGTTTCATTTTACCCAAATTTCCCAAATGTTGTAAAATTACTCAAGGGGACAGAGATTTCTTATTACCTCTTAAACTCCAGTAAAACTCCTCAGATGGAATCCAGCTATTTAAACTCAGACTAATAAAATAAATTACAATGGATTTTAAAGTTTCTTCTGAAATTCAATCTGGTTTCTTTACCACACATCCCCCATAGAACCTGCCTCCCTTCTTTTTTAAGATTAATATTTATTTTGACACAATCTAGAACCACAGAATCATGGTAATGTGGACCTTAAAGGGACCTGGAGAGATCATCTAGTCCAGCCTGCTGTGCTGATGTAAATCCAAGCACACCTAGATTTACTCTGACATGTGTATGCCTAACTTGTTCTTAAAAATCTCCAATGACAGGGATTCCACAACCTCCCTTGCAAGTCTATTCCAGTGCTTAACTAGCCTTATAGATAGAAAATTTTTCCTAATATCTAACCTAAATCTCCCTTGCTGCAGATTAAACCGATTACATCTTTTCCTACTTTCAGTGGACATAGAGAACAGCTGATCATCATCTTCCCTATAGCAGTCCTTAATGTATTTCAAGACTGTTATCAGGTTCCCCCTCAGTCTTCTTCTCTCAAGACTATATGTTGCCAGTTTTTTAATCTTTTCTCACAGGTCAGTTTTTATCTTTTTTGTTGCTTTCCTCTGGACTCTTTCAAATTTGTCCACATCTTTCTTAGAGTATGGTGCCCGAAACTGGACTCCAGCCAGAGGCATGCACAAGGTGGGGGACCAAACAAGGGCACCCTGCTCCAAATAATCATCAGGGGCACAGAACTCATCTGACCCCAGTGCTGTGGCGGGAGAGGGAGGAAACCTAGGTCCTCCTGGCCCTGGGCCTTCGCAGGGTCACAGAATGTGTCCCTCCAAAAGGACTCTAATTAAATTCCTGCACAAGCCCCTGACTCCAGCTGAAGCCTCATCAGTGCTAAGCAGAGTGGGAAAAGTACCTCCCATGTCTTTCATACAACACTCCTGCTAATACACCACAGAATATTAGCCTTTTTTTGCAGCTGCACCATATTGTTGATCCATTTCTGTAGTAATATTGCCATGTCAGTTATTCCTCATTTTGTAGTCATTTGATTTTTCCTTCCTCCATGAAGTACTTTTCACTTGTCTTTATTTAATTTCATCTTGTTGATTTCAGACCAATTCTCTAATTTGTTAAAGTGATTTTGAATTCTAATCCTGTCCTCCAAAGTGCTTGCAATCTCTCCCAGTTTGGTGTCATCCATAAATTTTATAAGCATACTCTCCAATCCATAATCCAAGTCACTAATGAAAACATTGAATAGTACTCAACACAGGACAGACCCCTGCAGGATTCCACTAGAAACATTCCCCCAGTTTGACAGTGAACCATTGATTTGGGCATCTTAACTATATATTTTCATAATGTAACATGTTTGGATTTATTTTAAGTTCAACTGGGATTTTCAGGGTTTGTGATGCTTGCTTTTGAGATAATTACATCATCTATTAAATTGCCAATAAGCTGTCAATTTTAATTCCATTTTAAAAGTTGTTCCCCAGGAACTTCCTTATTTTGTTAAAAATAAAAATGTCACCCATGGACAACTAATCAAGAATCCCAAAGAGCTGGCTACTATATGGTACTTCCAATCATCTCAAGATATGTAATATAAAGCTTAATTTTTAGGCCGAGATTTACCAATGTGCTCTGACTGGTGTACACCACACTATAGCAGCACAAAGCAGCCAGAAGTGGATTCAGCAGTTTCCACAAGTTTATGACATGCACATTCCTCTGTACATGTGTTCGCAGATGCATGCACACACAACATTTCCCCCTTACTCCATCACCTTATATTCCCTTGCATGTGCATACCCCAGTGTACTCCTCTGTCTCCCAAATTCCTCTTCACAGCACTCCCCTGCCCTTTCCATAGAGTAGATCTAGTAGTTTTGGAAAAAAAAGTTTTTTAATAATAATGGTCTTTTTTTCACTTTTTGAAACCAAAATATTATTTATTATTTTTTTAATTCATACCTGAAAGTTTCTTCTTCAACAGGGGCTGACAAATAATATATTTCTATGGAGAATTCCATAAACAATGATCAGCTTTCAAAATGTCTGTCATCTCTTTTTGGGAATACTATAATGGGAGTGAATCTACGCTGCCCTCAGGAAAGATGGTGGTTCCCTGTGCTGTCTGGATCCACTGTCTTCCCTGAGGGCAGGTTGGCCTCAGTTCCATTGAGAGCAACAGGAGGTGGCAGCTGCTTTGAAAGAGGGAAGTTCTTTGTGGAATTTTCTAAAGAAGAGTATTATTCTGAGCCTCTGCTGAAAAATAAACTTGTGATTATGAAGATCAGCAAAAAAAATTATGATTAATTCTAAAAAAAGATTCAAATGTAGACAGTCAGGGCTCAAGATTTCAGTAAATTTTAATTATATTGGAAAGTTGAAGAGGGTGTTATTTTGCCATTAAGATAATTTAAGACAAAATATGTCCTGATAGAGGGTGCCAAATTTCTTAAGGGACCTATTTAAAAACAATTTAATAAATTAATAATATATTTATTTGTAAGTTCTCAGAAAATTCATTCTGTACTGAGAGTAAATGCTGTAATTTGAGGAGGATATGCTGTATTCTTCATATGTAACAATGTGGTTGAATCCCTGTTTTAAATGCAAAATTCAGCTCTACCTTAACTATGCAACTACAAAAGACACTTTCATAAATTAATAGACCAACATGAAAACTATACCCAAGTGATGCAGCCACCTCTGAAGAGAAAGTCAACAGCTGCTTAGTAGAGATTGAACAACTGAGGGCAGGAAATGACAAATAATTTGTCCCTTCCTGTGAAATGACAAAGGTATATTACAGACAAGCAGATTTGTAATGGCCAGAATTGGAATTAGGTCAGGAGGCTGGTCATGCAGATAGTTCTTCTTGTAAAAAGCACCACAAATTGTAAATGATCCAAAAGTTGATCAGGACCTTGGTTTAATGCCTCATCTGAAAGAGAGAATCTCAGAGCACCTTAACATATACTGGGGTATTGGATCAGAACTGACTCAGCACCTGGGTTTCCCTTGGAGATTTCCCATCCAAGCTTTGACCTGGCTTGACTCAGCTTAGCTTGCAAGTTCTGACAGTTTTACTACACAATATAATAGGGCTACAAAGAGTATCTTCCCTCATTTTGTTCCTTGACCTTTTCCTGTGAAAGGCAATTATTTATTTCTTCCCCTACTTCCCCATTTGGGTCAGGTGTACATTCTGGAAATCTTTCCTGACACAGTAATTTCAAACCTTGGGGTATACTTGGATTAACCCATTTATCCATGCTGTTTTCAGGTACTGTGCCAAGTCATCTTCTAGGGTTTTGATGCTTCCTCAGAATTCTAATTATATAAATCTGCATGCCAAATTTATTTGGTAAATATATAACATGAACGGAGAGGCAGCCATTAGGAACAGTTGCATAATAATCTCATAAAGGTCCTTATGGTAGAGCTGAAATTGTTCAGAAAGGCATTAGTAGTATGTATGTTTCATACAAATCCATGAAAGAACATTTATGATTGTAACAGAGAGAGACCAATTCATGATGAGCTAAAGTGGACGCATGGCTTGGTCTTATTATGTGTATTGATAGGTCAGAGGACCAGTGTCATACTGTTGGATACATCAGAGATAATGTGTACTAATATATTATTTAAAGGATTTTAATGAAAACTGAAGCAGATGAAGTGAACTATTTCTAATCTGATTTTCACTGCATCAGGCTAAGCCTGACTCTGTGATAATAAAGCCCATGAAATCAAAAGAAAAATAAATAAGCAGCGATCAGCAGGCTGTAAAAGAACTGCAGTCTGCAGGGCCTAAAGTCAAGCACTAACTTTCTGTAACATTTGATGATTGCCAACATGCCACAATACTCTTAGAGAGCTATTATGTCCTCAGGAGAAATCAGCCATTGATAAAAATTGACATTTCTTTCCCCCGTGGAATAGCAGGAATCACACCTTTAGTTAGAACTGTCATACAGTGTATACATTTTCAGTTCTTTTTTTCTTTAACTGTAATTCCTCCCCAGATAGTGCCACACAACTAGTGTTACTCATCACGAATAAACAAATAGATCACAGGTTAAAGAACTATCAGTCATATTGTTGTAATTAAGGCTGTGTTATTGTTTCCAGTTCCTACTACTAATGAAGAGGTTGCTGAATATTATGAGGTTTGGTTTAAAAAGCATAAAAATGTTTGGACATTTATCTGAACCAAACCATCTAAGATTCCTTTCCTGTCTCTCCTTAATAGCCCCCTTCTTCAGGCTACAGGAAGTTGTGGTCTACTCTGCCTCCATCTTATCCCCCTTCAAAAAACCCCTAAAAGGCTTCAAGGCACCTTCAATCTTATTACCCTTCATCCACACTTGAAAAACATGATGCCTGTGGCCTATTGCTCTTCCTCCAATCCTGTACCCCCGAAAGATTCACAGTGCTCCACAGTCCTTCTAGTTGCTTCCCAAACATCTTCCCCTTCACATGTTTTTAGTGTAGTATCCTATGGCTATCACTCTAGCCCCACAACTGAAACCTACTTTATAAGGAAAATCACTAAGTTTTTTATTCCATCAATGAATAAGCCAAGCTCCAGGTGACACTTACCTCAGGCGGCTCCTGGGAAGCGGCTGGTATGTCTCTGCAGCCCTAGGTGGAAGGGCGGCCAGGAGGGCTCCACACACTGTCCTTGCATTCAAGCACTGCCCCTGCTGCTCCCATTGGCTGCAATTCCCAACCAATGGGAGCTGCAGAGCCAGCACTGGGGGTGGGGGCAGCACACAGAGCCTCCCTGGCTGCCCCTGCACCTAGGGCTGCAGGGACATACCAGCTGCTGCCAGGAGCCATGCGGAGCCAGGGCAGTCAGGGAGCCTGCCTTAGCCCTGCCATGCTACCAACTGGACTTTTAATGGTCTGGTCAGCGGTGCTGACCGTAGCTGTCAGGGTCCCTTTTCAACTGGGTGTCCTAATCGAAAACCGGACACCTGGTAACTCTAACTCAACAATGTGAGTCAAAACTAGAAGTTAAGTCTGGCATTCCAATTTACTACTTTTTGTTGTTGTTTGTGTAATAAGCTTAACTTTTACCTTTGCTTAGATATTTACACACATTTCCTATGTTTGATGATTTATACACATACAGAAGTTAAACATCTGTAGATACATTTCCATAATAAATGAGGCAACTCTTTAGCCTCATTCCTGATGCACTTATAACTTCTAATAATATTTAATGACATTTAACATCACTTTTTCCATGTACTTAGGTGCAGACTTTTTAACAAACAGTTAAGATTTCAGGTTCAGAGTCTGATTAACTGTAATGATGCAATACGTTTGTGTGCATGTCCCATGGACACTAAATCAGACAAAAGAAAAATTATGCTTTGCTATGCATATGTACGCATCCCCCTTTATTAACATTTATTCAATTATTATAGTCAAACTTTGATTATACAAAAAAACTAATAAGATCCACCAGCAATAACTGAAATGAAAATTACTTTGGGTATCCAACCATCCCCCCATTTATCCAAGAGAATGAAATTTATGCTTAGATACTATAATGAGGAGCATCCTAGAAATACACTGAATAAATAGATAAGACTCCTCCAAATTATATAAAGTTTGCTTATTTTCCAGGGAAGTCACATATAATGTTTTAGAGGTGGATTTTTAAAACACGAAATATTCTTATGCAGGAGCAAGTAGGCAAAACCACTGCATGACTTTGAAATTTAAACACTGTGTAAACTCCATGCATGGAGGAACTGTGCTCAGGAGAGTTTTATCATTTACAACTCTCACTAATTTATCACAAGTCCTATTAAAAAAAAACAAACACTTTTACATGATCTCCCTCTTCCAGCCTTCCATCCTGCAAAATTTCACTTATTCAAAATAGCCTCCATCTCCCACTACTATAAATGGGTCTGAAGCCTAGAGGATGGCCACCATTTCCCTACAATCGCAACATGTGGAAGTGAGGCTGCCTCTGGTAAGATGGTTGCTTCCTCCCATTGTTTTCTATGAGAGGTAAACAAGCTAATTTCAGGGACAATGGCTGTTCATCTATGGTATGGACAGGACACTACCTATAAGGACACAAAGGAAAGTGAGGAGAAGAAGAGGGGCAGGAGGAGACTGAGGGTGGTTCAGGAGAACAGGAAATGACCGAGGGGGCGCAGGGTATGTGGGATGACATAAGGGAGTTAGGAACTTATGGGGTAGGAAAAGACTAAGGAAGATGGCTATGGGGAATGCAGGAGGAAGACTGAGGGGCGTATGTGGGTGCAGGCAAGAGATGGAGGGGAGACAGGAGTTTAGGAGGGTAGCTATGGGCTCAGGATATTGTGGGGTGTTGAGCTTGAGCAGGATTTGAGCTGCAAGCGGGGAGAGGACAGGAGTTCAGGGGAATTGTAGGACAGGTAGGGATGTGGGATATTTTGGGGTTTGTGAGGGTGGGCCAGGGGAATGTGAGGATATTTTGGGGTTTGACAAATGGTTTTTGAATGCTTGGGGTTGACAGTACTTCATGTCAGGTGCTAGCTCCTTGTAGTCAGGTCTAATGGTTTGAGTGCAGATCTAACTTAGACATGGGGTCAGGAGTAGGCCAAGGGCAGTGCTGGAACCAAGGGCAGTGCTGGGGACAAACCAGGGGCAGAACCAAGATCAGAGTCCCTAGACAAGCCAATTCAGTATCAGAGATGGAGTCCAGGTGCAGGTCAAAGGTCAAAGGTCAAAGCCAAGTGGTCAGAGTTCAAGGGGTCTGGAGCAGGGCAGTAACAGGGCTGGAGCAAAATCACAGCAGGGCAAGGGCAAGAGCAAGGCTGGAGCAGATTGGACTAGGGCTCAGGCTAGGGCAGGAACTGGGTCAAGTACAGGCTGGGAGTCTAGAGTCTGTTACACTGAGGTGCGGCAGGAGGGTTCCTGTCCGGGTAGTGCTATTGCACAGACTAACTTGCAACTCTGGCAAGGTTAGGGAAATACCTGAGCCTGGGAGTCATCTGACCCAGAATCTGCTCAGGGATAGGCTTCTGCTGCATGCCGGAGGGCTGAGTCACTGCAGACTCTGTTGGAGGCGTAAGTCAGTGCACTTATTAAGAGTCTTGGGATGGGCAGGTGCAAGCCAGCCTACATCTAAAGGACTGTCCTCCAAGCCTAAGGGGAGGAGATACTGGATTCAGGTATCAAGTAAATAAGGGGAAGGCAAAAAAAATGAAAAAAAAATGGGATGGGAGTGAGGGTCACAGAGCCAAACGCAGAGATTCAGAGCAGGACACCGAGCAGAGAACCCTGGACAGTGCCCACTGCTCCTTGAAGGCATCCAGGGAGCCAGTGGATGCAGCCTAGAGGAAGTCTTCCCAGAGACGTGACTTCAGAGAGGAGTGGAAATAGGCCTCATAGTCACAGAGCACCTCCCCAACCAGCTTCCTCCCCCTGCTATGGTGGATGGCCACCTTGGCCAGTGTCAGGAGGAGGTTGATGAGGAGGTCTTGCGACTTCGTGTGGCCAAGTATGGGGTGTGCGTCTACCTGGAGGAATGGGGAAAAGTGCAGCCAGAACTTGAGGAGAAGGTTCTGGTGGAGCCAGAAAAGCGGCTGCATGGCGTACTCAATGTAAATGTGCTACAGGGTATCCATCTCGCTGCAAAAGTGGCAGGTGTCAGGGGAGACACCAGATACATGCCCATGCTCATGGCTCCATTAAGGAGCTGCCAACTAATATCCATGGTGGGCCATGAGACCAAGGTAGAATACAGACTGGCCCACCAGAACTAATCACCCTGCCGCTTGGTGTCCGGGTGGGACACAAGGGTGAGGAAGTGAAGGGTGTGGAGACCGAGCATGTTCAGCTGTTCCCTACTCACGGATAGGAAACTGACTGGCTGCAGGTAATGCAGCCATCTCAGGTGGTGCAGAGATGGAGGCTTGTGGGGCAGAGGCCCGATGGCGAGGTCTTCTGATTGCCAACAGTATTGGCAACACTGCTCAGCAAGCCAGAGAGGTTCTTTATGGATAATACTTTATTAATTATTAATGATCATTATTATTATTAAGTGTTCACTGATAGAAGAATAACACTTGTTATTCGGTTATTGTCACATGACATCTGGCACTCTCATAATTTTCAGAATGAAAAAAGATATATCACAATTAAGTGTGAGATAGGAAAAAAAGAAGTATTTATCCTCTCTGCTATTTCCCCCATTCTCAATCTATTAATTGTATTTTTTACCCGGAATATGCAGGCCCATCCATTTTTTTTAACTCTCAGCTCCGAGTACTAGTCATTGGTAGGGCCCTACCGATTTCAAGGCCATGAAAAATGTGTCATGGACCATGAAATCAGCCCTTCCCCATGAAATCTGATCTCTCCATGCTACTAGGAGCCTGACGCTTCTAGCTGCTACTCTGGCTGGGCTGGGGAGGGACAGGAGTTGTCCTTCCCTTGCACAACCACTCTTGGTGGGGAGATCAGACCCACCTGCAGAGGCAATATCACTGCACTTCTGTGCTGCAGCAGTCCAGGATCTGGGCTTCCGGACTTCTTGCCACAGTTCACAGTGCGAAGCTTAGGGCTTCCTCCCCCAGGGGCTCCTATCAGGGCTCAGGACTTCTGCCCCCACACCACTTCAGCCAGGATTTGAGGCAGCCCAGGCTGGGGGCTTCCACCCCTCCCGGAGCTCCAGATGGGTCTCGGGGCAGCCTGGACTCGGAGCCTTTCCCTAAGGTTGCAGCTGGGGCTCGGGGAAGCCTGGGCTAAGGGCGGCCCAGGCTCAAAGCTTCAGCCCCATGGCTGCAGCAGGGGCTTGGGGTGCCCAGGTTCAGGGTTTCCGCCCCTTGGGACTTCAGGTCCTCCAGCTGCCACAAGGCTCAGAGCACCCAGGCACGGATCTTCTTTGCCCGTGGTTCCTGCCAGGGCTCAGGATGACCTGGTCGAGGCTTTCATCCCTGGGCTTCTTCCTGGGCTGGGGCACCATTTTTCTCAGAGCCCACAAATTGGCCAGGGGCTTCTGCTTTAATCTACCACTGGCCTGGTGTAGCAGCTAGGCGCCCTGGGCACCCACCCACCTCCACCTCTAGAAACCTCCTCTAGGCCAGCCCTGACAGCAGCACAAAAGTGTGGGTGGCAATCTTGTGACACCGCCCCCACACACAACAACTTTGCAACCCCACCCCAATCCCATTTTGGGTCAGGACCCCCACGGTTACAACACTGTGAAATTTTAGATGTAAATATCTGAAATTGTGAAATTGACCAATTTTAGAACCCCCTGGCTGTGAGGTTGACCTGAATGGACTGTGACTTTGGTAGGGCCCTAGTCATTGGGTGTGGGAGGCGAGGGGCATGGTGGCAAAATGTGATAGGGCAGGTGGAGGATGTTTCCTGAGATGCATGTGTGCTCAATTACCCTGGATGAAATATCTGCTAGCCAGCATGCTAGCCAGCATGAAGGACTGAATGAAAACCACCAGGGGGGAAATCATCCCAATGCTGAACCATTTATGTCTTCAGAATAGGTCTGTTTTGTGTGTGTGTTGTGTCTCCCTGCATGGGCTGGTTCACACAGAGAACATCATGCTTTCCTTCACACCAGTCACTTCTACTGTGGAAATCGAAGAGGTCTTGTTGTGGCTCTGACTGTTGACTCATACCCTGCTGATGACCCAGGTGGTGGTGAAAAACATGTACAAATATCTGTTACAGTTAGTGTAGAGACCCTGGAGTAATTGCTGGAATTATTTTATATTCCAAAACATTGTATTTAGGGCTTGTCTACAAACAGACATTCCACCAGTTTAACTTTTATATAGATTTAGTTAAATCTGTGTAGGTGTGTGTGTGGACACTCCTGCATCAGTTTAAACACTGGTTATATCGTTTTTTCTTGCACCTGTAAATTTCCTGTTTCTGCATAGTTAATGGGAGCAAAGTGGGGGAGATTTGTGACAGCAAGTGGGAAACCTTTCTTCTATAAGCTTGACAATTAGTACATATGGGGCTCTGGATGTCTTGGGGGCAAACAAAGAACTACAAATCCTTTCCTCTCCATGTGACCAGTCTGAATCCTACTTAGCTCATCAGGGATTAAAAGTTGTTAGTGTCATGTCTCCCTCTGGTGTTATCTGGACCGGTGATCTGCTAGGTCATTCCAATCCTTGACTCTGGGAGCCAGCCTTACCCTGCTCTGCTGTGAGAACCCCCATTCCTGGGCTGTTCATGCACAGCCTCTGGCATGTAAACTGCTCCTTGGATTGTGCAACCGAATTACCCTAGCCAATATCTCCAGTCCCAGATGCAACCCTAGGAACCTCCGCCTTGCAGTGTCCAGTTAGGCCAACTGGACGCTGCAAGCTTATATGAGTTTGTTAATTTAACAAAGGAAGTGATATATACCAGGCTTGTTACCCCAAGGGGAGTTTCTGACATGCTTCAAACCAAACGCACTGCTCAGAGAGAATAAACAAACAGATTTATTAACTATAAAGATAGATTTTAAGTGATTATAGGTCAAAGCATAACAAGTCAGATTTGGTCAAATGAAATAAAAGCAAAAAGCGATGAGATTGCAGAGCCATTGGCCATTATCTTTGAAAAATCATGGCGATCGGGGGAGGTCCCAGATGACTGGAAAAAAGCTAATGTAGTGCCCATCTTTAAAAAAGGGAAGAAGGAAGATCCAGGGAACTACAGGCCAGTCAGTCTCACCTCAGTCCCTGGAAAAATCATGGAACAGGTCCTCAAGGAATCAATCCTGAACCACTTAAAGGAGGGGAAAGTGATCAGGAACAGTCAGCATGGATTCACCAAGGGCAAATCATGCCTGACTAACCTAATTGCCTTCTATGACGAGATAACCGGCTCTGTGGATGAGGGGAAAGCAGTGGATGTACTATTTCTGGACTTTAGCAAAGCTTTTGATACAGTCTCCCACAGTATTCTTGCCAGTTTCATGCAGCTGGGGCTTCAATAAACAAGTTAAAGAAGTATGGGCTGGATGAATGGACGGTAAGGTGGATAGAAAACTGGCTAGATGGTCAGGCTCAACAGGTAGTGATCAATGGTTCCATGTCTAGTTGGCAGCCGGTATCAAGTGGAGTGCCCCAAGGGTCGGTGCTGGGGCCGGTTTTATTCAATATCTTCATTAACGATCTGGAGGATGGTGTGGACTGCACCCTTAGCAAGTTTGCAGATGACACTAATCTGGGAGGAGTGGTTGATATGCTGGAGGGTAGGGATAGGATACAGAGGGACCTAGACAAATTAGAGGATTGGGCCAAAAGAAATATGATGAGGTTCAACAAGGACAAGTGCAGAGTCCTGCACTTAGGATGGAAGAATCCCATGCACTGCTACAGACTAGGGACCGAATGGCTGGGCAGCAGTTCTGCAGAAAAGGACCTAGGGGTTACGGTGGACGAAAAGCTGAATATGAGTCAACAGTGTGCCCTTGTTGCCAAGAAGGCTAATGGCATTTTGGGTTGTATAAGTAGGGGCATTTCCAGCAGATCGAGGGATGTGATCATTCCCCTCTACTCAGCACTGGTGAGGCCTCATTTGGAGTACTGTGTCCAGTTTTGGGCCCCACACTACAAGAAGGATGTGGATAAATTGGAGAGAGTCCAGCGGAGGGCAACAAAAATGATTAGGGGGCTGGAGCACATGACTTATGAGGAGAGGCTGAGGGAACTGGGATTGTTTAGTCTGCAGAAGAGAAGAATGAGGGGGGATTTGATAGCTGCTTTCAACTACCTGAAAGGGGGTTCCAAAGAGGATGGATCTAGACTGTTCTCAGTGGTAGAAGATGACAGAACAAGGAGTAATGGTCTCAAGTTGCAGAGGGGTAGGTTTAGGTTGGATATTAGGAAAAACTTTTTCACTAGTAGGGTGGTGAAGAACTGGAATGGGTTACCTAGGGAGGTAGTGGAATCTCCTTCCTTAGAGGTTTTTAAGGTCAGGCTTGACAAAGCCCTGGCTGGGATGATTTAGTTGGGTTTGGTCCTGCTTTGAGCAGGGGGTTGGACTAGATGACATCCTGAGGTCCCTTCCATCCCTGAGATTCTATGATTCTATGATTCTATGATTCAAAACGCATTCTAACCTGAGCTTAACACTTTCAATGTCCTTACACACTTAGATACTGCTCACTACAGGCTGGCTGGTTGCTCTTCAGCCAGGCTCTCCCCTTTGATCAATGCTTCAGTCGCTTGGTGTGATGTCTGTAGATGGAGGTGGAAGAGAGAGGAAGAGCATGGCAAAGTCTCTCCCTTTTATCATGTTCTTTCTTCCCTCATGGCTTTGCCCTCCCCTGCTTCAGAGTCAGGTGAGCACTACCTCATCATAGTCCCAAACTGACCAAAGGAAGGGCGTGGGGGTGACTCACTCAGGAGTCCAACAGATCCTTTGTTCTTGGCTAAGCCAATGTCCTTTGTTCCTGTGAGGCTGGGCTGGGTTTGTCCCATACATGCCCTGATGAGGTGTGAACTGCCTCTCTGCTCTTGAAGAGTTTGTGCCTGGTCTTATTTTAAGCCATGAAGACATATTTTCAGCCTCATAAGTATATACATGAAATTACAACCTATAATATTAAAATAATGTTGCTGTAACAACAATTACTATAACATCACTATAACAACAATGCTCACCCCTCAATGGTTTCTGAGATCCCTTCTCTGGGACACATTGCTCTATGCTCCCTAGAGCCGGTTTTGCCTCTGGTTCAGCTACAACCTGCTGGCAGCTAACAACCTGGACAATTCTCTCCCTGGCAGGCATTACACCCCCATCCCTTCGAGATGTAGAGTTGCCTCCAGCTGCAGTGCAGGAGTTGGTCTTAACCACCCTCCCACCTGGAAGCATGTGGCTTCTCCCTGCTGCAGAAGAATCAGGGAGATTCTTTCCCATTCTCTCAGCAGTTCCTGAGACCCTACCCTTTCTCTCAGGGGTCCCAGCATAAAACTCTCTCCTGCTGCTGGCAAATACTTTAACCTGAGCTACAAGGGAAAAATCATTACCAAGGAGCAGATAGAATAGTCAAAACACTTTCCAAACCACATGGATTTTAGCTAGTGGTATGAGGAATCTGCTTTTGCCCACCCCCACAATCTCTGCCATTTGGCCAGGTAGCATTCTGACCTTTGGGACCACACTCTACTTAACCAGAGAGATCTGGGCCCCTGAATCCTTCTGCCCCAAGTACTCCCTGCCATTAATTTCAGCAACCTTAACATGCTCCATTTCTGGTTCTTCAGAGGACAATCTCACAAAACCCATAGACACCAACTGTGTGTGCGCTCCGGGGCTGGAGCACCCATGGGGAAAAATTAGTGGGTGCTCTGCACCCACTGGCAGCCAAGTTCCCCTCCTCCTCACCCCACCTCCTCTTCCTCCTCCCCACCCCTGAGTGCGTCGTGTCCCCACTCCTCCACCTACCTCCCAGCACTTCCCCACAGCTGCAGCCAAACAGCTGTGAGGAGGCAGGGAAGAGGCAGGGCCGGAGTGGGAATTTGGGGAAGGGTTTGAAATAGGGGAAGAGCAGGAGTGGGAAGAGGCAGGGCAGGGGCGGGGCTGCATGGAATAGTGGAGTGGGGCAGGGCCAGGGGCAGAGGGAGGGGTCGAGCACCAGAGGAAAGCGGGGAAGTCGTCGCCTTTGACAAAACCAACATGATAGGTTTCAATTGTTTGTGGGGGGAGAGGGTTCTGTGTTGAGGACAGCAGAACTAAGATGAGCTATTGGTTGCTTGCTTCCTCCTAGCACTGGGCATTTATTCCTCAGGTGATGAGTGGAATTACACTGATAGCAGCATTTGGGCTCTTCTACTATTACAGGAGATTTGGGATAGGAGTTACCAGTAGAAGAATGTTTTTGGGTAAGAGAATGTTTAGGCTCTCAACCCCCTTCTCTCTTCCCAGGGGCAAAATGGGATCCTCCCTTCCCACCAGTTAAAAACCCCTCTTTCTGTGGCCTGCCCTCAATAGATGCCTGATTCTGTTCGAAGGCACCAGCTAAAAAAGCCATCTCATCCACTGACTTTACATCTTTGTCCCATAGACACTGCTTTACATCAGCCTTATGTCTGCTTAGGAAATGCTCTTGAGCAACAAGATCCAATATTCCCTCAAAACTTGCCACCTCTTTACCCCTCACCCATTTTCCCAACAAATCTTTCATTTTTTTTTCATATTCCCCAATACTCATACCAATCTCCCTCTTAAGATTCCTAAATTTAACTCTATATATGTCAGGGATAATCTGAAAACTTTGCAAAACAGTATCTTTACATTTATAATAGTCTAAAGCATCTTCAATAGGCATTCCATTAAATACATTTCGAGCTTTACCAGTTAATTTCACAATCAGGGTAGGAACTCTCTTATCATCAGGGATTTCATGTATTACACACAGCTTTTTGAAGGTAGTCAGATATTCAGCAATATCATTGTCCTCACTGTATGCAGGACATAAGTGTTCCCACTTGTGGATTTTTGGAGTGATGGGAGTCGTTGGGATCAGGGGATTCTTGTTCTGCTTCTCTAAAAGTCCAGTTGGTGTCTTCGCTCTCTTTCTCTTTCTTCTTGATCTCTTACTCTCTCTTTCTTCTCTTTTTCTTTTTCTTCCATAGCCCTTCTGTGTGCAGCCTCTTCTTCTTTGAGCCTCATTTCTGCCTCCACATTTGAAACTCACAGTCCTTTTCCTTCGCTGCAGCTTCCAGTCTGGACAACTCTAGTTTTGTAGCTGCCTCACTGGTAGTAATTTTTCTGCTTTCTTGCGTTTATTTCCCTCACCCGAAATAAACAAACAGAAAATAACAAAACTGTGACCTCCTCCGGACTGTTCTTAGCCACTGCACTTAAGACTCACTTGGAGTAACAAGCCGTACATACACTCTGCTCACTGTGCCACTGTGATGTCCCCCTCTGGTGTTATCTGGACCGGTGATCTGCTAGGTCACTCCAAACCTTGACTCTGGGAGCTGGCCTTACCCTGTTCTGCTGTGAGAACCCTCACTCTTGGGCTGTTCACGCACAGCCTCTGGCATGTAAACTGCTCCTTGGATTGTGCAACCAAATGACATTAGCCAATATCTCCGGTCCCTAGGAACCTCCGTCTTGCAGTGTCCAGTTATGCCCGCTGGATGCTGCAAGTTTATATGAGTTTGTCAATTTAACAAATACATTGATATGTACCAGGCTTGTTATCCCAACGGGAGTCTCTGACATGCTTCAAACCAAACATGCTGCTTCAGGTAGAATAAACAAACAGATTTATTAACTATAAAGATAGATTTTAAGTGATTATAGGTCAAAGCATAACAAGTCAGATTTGGTCAAATGAAATAAAAGCAAACCGCATTCTAAGCTGATCTTAACACTTTCAGTGCCCGTACAAACTTAGATGCTTCTCACCACAGGCTGGCTGGTTGTTCTTCAGCCAGACTGTCTCCTTTGATCCTCACTTCAGTTGCTTGTTGTGGTGTCTATAAATGTAGGTGGAAGAGTGAGGAAGAGCATGGAAAAGTCTCTCTGTTTTATCATGTTCTTTCTTCCCTCCTGGCTTTGCACCCCCCTTCAGAGTGAGTGAGTGAATGCAGGTTTTCACAAGAATGTGGCAATCAAAACAATGTAGCACCGTCATGCCATCATACATTTTGTATACAATACATACATCTTACTGTGTTCGCTTTTTGGACTTATTTGAATTCGTTCTTTGCTTTTCGCTTTTTAATTTATACAATGCTTATTGTGTTCCAACTGAAGACAATGACATAAAACTCTGATTACAGTAACAGCAGGTTCAGGCACTCTGGCCTTTGTTCAAAGCCCATTGAAGTGAATGGAAAGTCACCTAATGCCTTTGGATCAGGCTCTGTGAAAACAATGTAATTTGGACTGGGGAATTCTAACGTCATTCAAAAAAGATAAAAGAGTTCTGTTCTGTAGGATGTGTGAAATGCAAAAGCGTGAGTGATGGTATTGGGACCACATATGTGATATAAATATAGGTACAGATGACTCTCGGGATCACGTAACAGAAGTGCTCAAATTGGAATAGATGCAAGGCTTTTGTTCATTTGAACAGAAAATGGAAACATGAATTTATACAAACAAGAATGTGGTCATTCTACAGAACATAAAGGCATTTAAATTGCTCGATTTTCCTCAAGGGATTTAACCCTGAATCTGCACTAGAAAAATCTGAATCTGCACTTTAAAAAAAAACCCCAAATCAAGCTATAAACTGTGAAGCTTTGGAGGAAAAGGAAAAAGAAAAAAAAGAAAAAAAAAGAAGAGATTGTTAAAAATCATTTAACTAGCTTTGAAAAGTTTCAAGCTGCTGGGATTGAGCTCCAAGCCCAGAACAATAAATTCTCTGAATTGGAACAGAGGTTTTCAGAAATAAGTTTTAAGGTTTTAAAGAATATATTTTCCCAGACAAGTCATTCTGTGAGGAGATTTGAACAAACATGACTTTTTTTGATGGAGCTCTGAACTAAAAGGTTTTAAAGGCCCTTTGAAGCTTACCACCTCCAAAATTATTCCTTCAAGGCTATGTTTAAAGAGTTGTAGGAGAAAGATATGAGGTTCAAAATTCTCACATCTGTTAGCAAAATTCATGCCTTTTGGCATTTTGAAAGAAGAAAGATCACACTTCAAATTTTAAAAATGTTGTAAAATAGGATGTAGAAAAAGAACTTTTCTGTTATTAGGACAAAATTCTCTTCTCAGATCCACATAATGATCTCTCAGCTCTAACTAGGATGACCAGACAGCAAATGTGAAAAATCGGGATGGAGTGGGAGATAATAGGAACCTATATAAGAAAAAGACCCAAAATCGGGACTGTCCCTATAAAATCGGGACATCTGGTCACACTAGCTCCTACATTCTGCTGTCCCTATCCAGGTGGAACGCTCAGTTATGTCAGTGGTTGATCTGCATATATAAGTACCACTGAATATCAGAGCTGAGGTCCCCAATGTGGATCAGACAGAAAGTTTGGTCTTTAGCAGAAAATGAGAAATCCTCTTCAGACAAGAATGCAGTGAAAGAACATTCCTTATTGTTTACACCGCTGTCTCCTCACATCATATGCTTTCAAAGGATCAAGAGAAGTTTGATATCCAACAGGCAAACTATAGAATGCTGCAATCTTTCCTAGAACAATGACCACGCTGCACCTTTAAGAGGGGATGCGGGGGGGATATTTGGCTGGCTGGCCAAATGAAGGGAACTGTGCTTTATGGCTGGGGGGAGGAGGGGGAGATGAAAACTGCTGCAAAAAGGGTCTGTGTGGTCACTGACTCATCCTCTGGGAATGAGGGGTTTAAAGGGGGAAGCCCTGTGCCTTAACCCTCCCTTTTGCATGGAGCAGGCTGAGGGGGAGATGGTAAAAGGTAATTACGGAATAAACATGGGGTTACCTGCACTGTACTTTTATCTGCCAGGTAGTCACAGACATCTAATAATAAAGTTGTGGCCTGATTAAACCCATGTCAAATGTCTCCTGTCCTTCTTTCTGTACAGCCAGACAATTGGTCTTTTAATTTGTTTCTTGTTACTTTGTACCACTGTACTCTCCTCTACTCAGTAAATCTTTTTTTAAAAATTGTGGGTGAATGCAACCAAATGCAAGTTTTTATATCTAGGAACAAAGAACACTTACAGGATGGGGGACTGTATCTGTGAAAGCAGTGACTCTGAAAGGACTTAGGAGTCATGGTGAATAACCAATGGAACATGCGTTACCAACTCCCATTGACTTCAGTAGGACCAGAATTTCACCCCAATGAAATTTTTCAGAAACAATGCTAAAATATTGGAAAGGATTTAGAAAAGAGCTACAAGAATGTGGACACTTTGGCAAAATGAGGATAGACACATGCATAGAATTAAGCAGCAGGCCACAACATTTATTAAACTTTAACACAGGGGTGGGGCACTACTGCCCATCACCCATACTCTCCTATACCGGACATTTAATTGGTTCTAGTTTAGTGTTATACGGCTCCTCACCATATAACCCATAATGTAGGGTAGGCTTTCCTCAGCCTACCCCTCAGAATTCAGCTCTTTGAATCATAGCATCCTGCCCCCTGTGAGGGGGACAGAGTGTGTAGCAGGGTGGGGAACTTGGCCTGCAAAGGCCACAAAGACTGACCTCAGCCCAAAAAGGACACGAGGTCTCACACTATCACATGAGCCCAAGGCCCATCACCAAAATCCCAGCTCTGGGAACTGTTCATTTTAGTCTCTTAACCACACAGAAAACTGGCTGCAAGTTGTTACAAATAAACAACTGCACCCAGCACCTCAGTTAGGTACTAAGCACATTCCTACTTAACCCACTGTGACTTGAGGGTGCTGTGAGGAAGGCAAAAAACTCCCTGGTCTTTTTTCAATTGGCCCATCGGCAATCAGCTAGATCTGAAGCATCTGTCAGGCTGGGTTCCCATTCCTGGTTCAGGTGGGTAGGGTGGACTGGTGCAACAGAGCCAAAAGTGGCTCCACATTGCTCTAACATCAGGCTACACCCTGGGAGCTGGGGAATGCTGACCAATCAGCTTCCCTCTCCCCCAGGTGGTCAATGGATGCCATAGACCAAGGGGGAGGAGCTACCTATTGTCCCCTTGGCAAGCGTCTCCCTCCCCTGCTGCTTCAACTGTTCCCCTTTCACCACTGGCTCTATCAAGTTCCGCCATCCATTGATGTAGATGGGTGGCATTTTGTGGTACAGAAAACATGCCCTATAGTGAAAGACTTAAGAAATTCAATTTATTTAGTTTACCCTAGAGATGGTTAAGAGGTGACTGGGTCATAGCCTAAGGGGAAAGGTTTCTGATAACAGAGGACTCTAATCTAGAAGGCAAAGACATCATAAGATCCAAAGGCTGGAAGCTGAAACTTAACAAATTCATACTGGAAATAAGGCAAACTTTTTAAAGTGAGAGTAATTAATCACTGAAATTTACCTAGGCATGTGGTGATTTCACTCTCACTTAGAGTCTTTAAATCAATACTGAATGTCTTTCTAAGAGATGTAGTCTAGCTCAGCCAGAAGTTATGGGCTTAACCAGGAGATATCTGGTGAAATTCTGTGGTTTGTGTTATGCAAGAGGTAAAACTAAATGTTCATAATGATCCCTTTGGGTTTTAAAATCTATAATGTTAATGGAAATTAAGCATGTGTTTAAGTAGTTTCTAGTTTTGGGACTTAGAATACAAGGATACTATGTTCTGGGTTTTGCAAGCCTGCACTATGCCTCAGGATTAAAGAAAATGATATTTCAAAGTTAATTTGGGGGAGGGAGGAAGGGAATTATCAAACGTATAAGACGTTGAGTGAACCATTAAACACTAAGTGGAATAAAGGCTACCATAATCAGAGGCCATTTAATAAACTTCCTTTGTAGACAACATGGGCCTATCTGATTTGAACAACAGGGATATGTTAATCTACCTGAAATAAACTGACTAACATTCACACAGGGGTGACCACCAGTATTTGGATACCATATGTTCAATTAACTGACATAATCTGTTTTCCGCTGTTAATATACACTAAATGATAGCAGATTTTGAATCTGAAAAACAGTTCATGTTTCTCTGGTCTTTCCTATTATAGTCCATCATGCCCCTACAGATAAAATTAATTTTTTTCCTTGTAAAAGTTTACATAATATACAGTTTTAAAATGATGTAATCTGAAAAATCAGCAAATTGGCATATTATATCAAACATCATTCATATTTGCTTTTTAACTGATAGCCAATTGATTAAATAAATGTAATTCCAAGACTAGGGCTCCTAACCACTACTAATATTAATAATAATAATAGTTTGTCTACATATGCCTACAACCAAAATGCCAGGGTATTTTTAAGATCTGCCGTCTAATAGATCCAATAATTTATGAATAATTTACACCTAGTGAAAACTAGCCTCTCTTACCTCTAAAAACTGCATATATGAATAAGCCCATAAACAATTCCTCTAATGGTTTTTAAGTGTGATTCTATATATCTTGTCTTTCAACAATGTCCAGATGAAATGCATTCAGTTCAAAAGTAAATATATGGGTTGGGTTTTTTTTGTTAGCTACCAGTTTGAGTCTCTGCCCAGAATCTGAAAGGTAAGTTTGGTTTTCTCTGAATAGTGCATCACCAGCAAGAAAATTATGCTGAAACTTAATTTAGGACTTCTGTTGATTATATGAAAACTATAGAATCTGTCTCACTCATCCAGAGCTGCACTGGCTCTGCACTGCTTACAGTGCAAAATTATTTCTGTTAGTAAAGAACAAATATCAGTCTTAATAAGCACAAGGAATAGATCTGTTGAATGAGAAAATGACTTTTTCATCAAGTTACTTTTCAGAGTAGAACCACATTTTATGGTGCTATCTATCTACCTTTATGTTTTATACAGTGTTCATCACTCTAGCATCTAATGAGCTTGATTCTGTCAATAGAATGAAAGTCTGAGAGGGCAATAGTTATATGAAGCCTATCATACAAGACAAGGGACAATCATTGATAACACCTTAAAAATCAGTACCAAAGAACTGATTTTAAGAGGCAAAGGTATTAAAATATAAATTGACATGATAAAAATGTATATTAAAACACTAAGGAAAGTGTTGCTTTTTTTGTTTTATTATTTTAGCTACTGCATGACATTTTACCAAATGAAACCTCTTAAGAATACATCTTTCTTGGATAAATCTGGGTTATGTAAATACAATATAGACAAGGCTAAAAACTAGGGCTGTCAAGTGAATAAAAAATTAATCATGATTAATCACACAATTAAAAAAATTAATGATGCAATTAATCGCACTGTTGAACAATAATAGAAATCCATTTATTTAAATATTTTTGGATGTTTTCTACATTTTCAAAGATATTGATTTCAATTACAACACAGAACACAAAGTGTACAGTGCTCACTTTATATTTATTTTTGATTGCAAGTATTTGCATTGTAAAAAAAGAAATAGCATTTTTCAATTCACCAAATACAAGTACTGTAATGCAATCTCCTTATCATGAAAGTTGAACTTACAGATGTAGACTTATGTACAAAAAATGCATTAAAAATAAACCAGTGTTCAATTTTAGAGCCTGCAAGTCCACTCAGTCCTACTTCTTGCGCAGCCAATCGCTCAGACAAAGAAGTTTGCTTACATTAGCAGGAGATAATGCTGCACGCTTCTTGTTTACAATGTCACCTGAAAATGAGAACAGGCATTCTTATGGCACTGTTGTGGCTGGCATCACAAGATATTTACATGTCAGATGTACTAAAGATTGATATGTCCTTCATGCTTCGGCCATCCAGGGGACATGTGTCCATGTTGATGACGGGTTCTGCTCAATAACAATCCAAAGCAGAGCTGTAGCTATCTTTAGAAATCTCACATTGGTATCTTCTTTGCGTTTTGTCAAATCTGCAGTGAAAGTGTTCTTAAAATGAACAACAGGAGCTGGGACATCATCTGAGACTGCTATAACATGAAAATATATGGCAGAATGAGGGTAAAACAGAGCAGGGGACATACAATTCGCCTCCACGGAGTTCAGTCACAAATTTAATTAACACATTATTTTTTTAACAAGCATGTCCTCTAGAATGATGGCCAAAGCATGAAGGGGCATATGAACATTTAGCATACCAGGCACATAAATACCTTGCAATGCTGGCTACAAAAGTGCCATGCAAATGCCTGTTCTCACTTTCTGGAGTCATTGTAAATAAAAAGACGGGTAGCATTATCTCCTGTAAACTAACTTGTTTGTCTTAGCAATTGGCCGAACAAGAAGTAGGACTGAGTGGACTTCTAGGCTCTGAAGTTTTACATTGTTTTGTTTTTGACTGAAGTTATGTAACAAAAAACATTTCTAAATTTGTAAGTTGCACTTTCATAACAAAGAGATTGCCCTACAGTACTTATATAAGGTGAATTGAAAAATACTATTTATTTTGTTTATCATTTTTTAGAGTGCAAATATTTGTAATAAAAAATAATATACACTCTGATTTCAATTACAACACAGAATACAATATAAATTAAAATGTAGAAAAAACATCCAAAATATTTAATACATTTCAATTGGTATTCTGTTGCTTAACAGTGAAATTAAAACTATGATTAATCACGATTAATTTTTTAAATCATGATTAATTATTTTGAGTTAATTGAGATTAATCGACAGCCCTACTAAAAACATTTTACTTTTCTATAGCATTAGTTGGGTTTTTATTATGATACACAATGACACTGATAAATACGATAATAGTATCTCAAAATTCTATTTTATACCAATTATTTAACACATAATTATAATCCAAATACATGGATTTACACACTGCTTTATATCTTTGTCAGAATAGTAGGGTCAAACCAACTTTTCGTATAATATTGTAGTCAACACAAACTTGATTGTTGTTGTTTGGGTTCAGACTTCATAGCTTGATTAATACCAGGAAAAGGAGTTCTGTTCAGGAGCCAAAACTTTCTGTACAGTGCGGCAGCTTAAAAACAGACGTAGAGCATTTTTGCAAAATGCCAGATCAGTCTGAGGCAAAATTCAGTCATTGTCCCAAGATATCACATGGATAATGGTTTATATTAATGAAGTGACTGACTCAGTTGACATATGAGGGAACTTTAAGAGGCAATTTGAGTCTTATAGCTCTTACAGGAAAACAAAAATACACTTCTAACTTGATACTGCCCACTCAAAGATATTTAGAGGTTCAGAGCCAAAGTCAAAGCAAGTATGACTCCACTGAATTCACTGGTATTATGTTTGCTTATGCCTATGATGAATTTGGTCTCTAAATCATGCTGATCACAATACAATATCTACATCTAATTCTACAGAAGGGCTAGTAAGTGGTTTATTTTCTGTGCTCTTACATTTTATGAAAACTGGGGTGTTTCTTATCCTAAATGTACAAGAAAGGGCTTTACCTATTCTACTAAGGACAATCATTTGTGCTCTTTCAACTGGCTGCCCACTTCTCAGATTAGCTCATGGCCCTATGATGCTATTTGATTCACTCATTTGTCATTATGTTGTTTTCCATTAGTACCATATGATGTTCTTGCTGTCTTGTGTGTATTATGAGTCGTGGTTCTTCAAGGCATAAGCAATTATAAACCTCTTGTTAGAGGCAAGAATTAGCTTTGAACTCTATCTTTTTCTTTCCTTCACTTTCCAGGTATGCCTTTTGGTTGCATAAGTGTTGACAGGTGTGATCCAGAGCCAAGAGACATTTGAAAAAGCATGTCATTTATGTTATAGAGGAAGAACACCTTGAAATAAGATTGCAATTGTACTGTTTTGCACGTTAGTTAAGTCTATTATTGATTGAAATATCTGTTCCACTGAAAGTGACTAATGTGAGTGACTATAGCACTATTCAGACAAAAGAGACTAGGGCCTGGTCTACACTAGGACTTTAATTTGAATTTAGCAGCGTTAATTCGAATTAACCGTGCACCCGTCCACACCAGGAAGCCATTTAATTCGACATAGAGGGCTCTTTAGTTCGAATTCTGTACTCCTCCCCGACGAGGGGAGTAGCGCTAAATTCGAAATGGCTATGTCGAATTAGGCTAGGTGTGGATGCAAATCGAACTTAGTAGCCCCGGGAGCTATCCCACAGTGCACCACTCTGTTGACGCTCTGGACAGCAGTCCGAGCTTGGATGTTCTGACCAGCCACACAGGAAAAGCCCCGGGAAAATTTGAATTCCTTTTCCTGTCCGGACAGTTTGAATCTCATTTCGTGGTTGGACATCGTGGCGAGCTCAGAAGCACCGGCAGCAATGCAGAGCTCTCCAGCAGAGGAGTTCATGTAATCTCTGAATAGAAAGAGGGACCCAGCATAGACTGACCGGGTAGTCTTGGATCTGATCGGTGTGTGGGGCGAGGAGTCTGTGCTTTCGGAGCTGCGCTCCAAAAAACGGAATGCAAAGACCTACGAGAAGGTCTCCAAAGCCATGAGAGACAGAGGATACAGGCGGGATGCAACACAGCGCCACGTGAAAATCAAGGACCCCAGACAAGGCTACCAAAAAATCAAAGCGGCAAACGGACGCTACGGAGCCTGCCACCACTGCCCCACCAGTGACCGTGGACTCTGACGATGGGACAGTGTCGACGGCCAGTTCCTCGGCGATGTTCGCGGATGGGGAAGATGAGGAAGGGTTTGTGGAGGACAAGGCAGGCGACAGCGCTTACAATGCTGGTTTCCCCGACAGCCAGGATCTCTTCATCACCCTCACAGAGATCCCCTACCAACCCTCCCCGGCCGTTAACCCGGACCCTGAATCAGGGGAAGGAGCAGTCGGTAAGTGCTTTAAACATGTAAACTTTTATTCTTAATATTACAGGAATCTGAAGTATGTGAAAAGGAGGTCTCTATATATATGGGGATAGAACAGAAATCCTCCTGGGAGATCTCCACGAAGCTCTCCAGGAGGGAATCGAAAAGCCTCCACAGGAGGTTCCTGGGGAGAGCTGCCTTATTGGGTGCTCTGTGGTAGCACACTTTTCCGCGCCAGGCTTTCATGAGGTACTCAGGGAGCATTGCCTCCCCGAGCACGGCTGCATAGGCCCCTGATTTGTGCTGGCTTTCACGCAGCATGCGCTCTCTATCTCCTTCAGTGACAGTCCTCAGGGTGATCTCGCTCGAAGACACCTGCATCTAATTAGGGGAATTACTGTAATGTTACGCCTGGTCCAAAGTATTTTTAAAAAATCTCCAGACAGACGGCGTAGCAGAGACTCAGCACGCTGCTGCGTGACAAGCGTAACGGAAAGCCAAAGAATCAAATGGACGCTCATGGAGGGAGGGGGGACTGAGGAAGCAAGGTATCCCACAGTTCCTGCTGTCTCTGAAAAGCATTTGCATTCTTGGCTGAGCTCCAAATGCTTCTAGGGTCAAACATAGTGTCCCCGGTGGGTCAGGGCATAGCTCGGCAATTTACGCACCCCCCCCACCCACCCCCAGAAGTGAAAGGGAAAACAATCCTCTGTTGACTCTTTTACATGTCACCCTATCTTTACTGAATGCTGCAGATAGATGCGATGCTGCAGCACTCAACACCAATATCCTTGCTCCCCCCGCCCGCCAAGGGTGGCTGACGGTACAATATGACTGATATCCATCGTCATCATCAGCCTATTGGCACATGGGGCAGTGCAAAAGGACTGGTAACCATGCTGACTAGCATCAGTGAAGTCGATCAAGGGCGCCTGCTCCTAATTTTTCCTGGTAGATGGTGCAGTATGGCTGGTAACCGTCCTCATCATAGCAACAGGGGGCTGAGCTCCATCAGCCCCCACCCTTCATGTGTAAAGAAAAGATTCAATTGCCCCTGGACTAGCAGAGGGATGCTGGGCTCCTCTCCTCTACACTCCTTAATGTCCTGTCTGGACTATCATAGCAGCTGGAGGCTGCCTTCCACTCATTTCTCACTAACAAGTCACTGTGTCTTATTCCTGCATTCTTTATTACTTCATCACACAAGTGGGGGGACAATGCTATGGTAGCCCAGGAAGGCTGGGGAAGAATGGAATGAACAGGTGGGGTTGTTGCAGGAGCACCCCCTGTGAATAGCATACAGCTCATAATTTATGCAGGATCTGACACAGAGCAGCTGTGCTCTCTGGTTCTCTGATACAGTGGTTCTCTAGTACACTTGCCCATATTCTAGGCAGGACTGATTCTATTTTTAGATACCAAAAAGGAGGGATTGACTCAGGGAGTCATTCCCAATTTTGGCTTTTGCGCCCCTGGCTGATCTCAGCCAGGGGCACTTATGACAGCAGCAAATGGTGCAGTGCAAAAGGACTGGTAACCATGATCATCTTATTACCAATTTATGGTATGGTAGATGGTACAGTATGGCTGGTAACCATCTCTGCTGTCATGCAAAAGCAAAAGCATGCTGCTGTGTAGCGCTGCTGGACCGCCTCTGTCAGCGGCATCTAGTACACATACGGTGACAGGCACAAAAGGCAAAACAGGCTCCATGGTTGCCATGCTGTGGCGTCTGCCAGGGCAATCCAGGGAAAACGGGCTCGAAATGATTGTCTGCCGTTGCTTTCCCTGAGGAAGGGATGACTGACGACATTTACCCAGAACCACCCGCGAAAATGGTTTTTGCCCCATCAGGCACTGGGATCTCAACCCAGAATTCACAGAGACAGACTAGACTGTGTTCATTGTTGGCAAAAATGTATCTTTGCAAGGAATTCACTCCCGTTTTCCCATCACACAGCTTCGACTGTCTCCAGACCTGCCACAGCATCCCCCTCACAGAGGCTGGCAAAGATTAGGCGGCGAAAGAAAAAGACACGGGACGAGATGTTCGCTGAACTTATGGGGTGCTCCCGAGCCGAGGCGGACCAGCAGAGCCAGTGGAGGGAGACCCTCTCTCTGTACCAGCGCTCACACAGCGAACGGGAGGACAGATGGTGTCTGGAGGACCAGCAGGCGACTCAAACGCTGCTTGGACTAATGAGGGAGCAAACGGACACGCTCCGGCGCCTTGTGGATGTTCTGCAGGACCGTAGGCAGGAGGACAGAGCCCCCTCGCAGTGTATCTGCAACCGCCCTCCCCTGCCACAAAGTCCCATACCCCCCTCACCCAAAATAACCAGAAGGAGGGGCGCCAGGGGCCGTGAAAACTGTCACTGCACCCCAGCAGAGTGCTCAAGTACCCAAAAGCTCTCATACCCTAAATTTTGAGAAGTCCTTTCCTTCCCGCCTCACCCAAGCCCCCGTCCCAGTTTCATCCCCTAACTGTCTAGTTGATAATAAAAAATACTTTTCTGTTAATTACTGTTTCCATCATGTTCTTTTAGAGGAGACTGTGTTTGAAGGGGGGGAAGGGGGCTGGTAATTGGACAGGACAATCACCTTTACCAGGGTACAGACATGGGGGCAGGATCAACAGCAGGTCACACACACAGTGCAGTCAGTAGGCACCCTGATCGGTATGGGAGGTGGTTTGCAGGTTCTGTGTGTGGGGGGGGGGGGTACGTGACTTTGTAGCGGGGGAGGGGGGGTTACAGATCTCATGCAACGGTCCTTGTCCTGGACCACAGAGCCACGCAGCAGAGGAATCTGTATCCGTCCTCCCACCGCCAAAAGGCCACATAGCCCCCGCACACAGAGTCCCGAAAAGGAGGGATGGCAGGCTCCGTTGAAACAACCAGTCCAGCACTGCAGACCGCTCTGGGAGCAGGAGCCTGTCATTCCTCGAGTTTAGAGGTGGTCTTTACATCACCGCACACCCTACCCAGCACAGTTCGCGTCCCAGTTTCAACCCTTTAACGCAAAGTCATCAATAAAGAAACCTTTGTAAAGTTACAGTGGAACATGTATTTTATTTTTAAACGTGTGTTGGAAGTGGGGGAAGCGGGGTGGATGGGGTATGTAACTGCAGATGCTAGTCAACAGTAACTTGGTAAAGAAACAGGGCCAGGTTCAGCTTCTCTTTAAAGAAACCGAACAGTCAAAGGTCACGCTGCTCGCTGCTCGCTGGTACTTGAAGAGTTCCTTGTCGCTGTGCAAGGCGCCTGCATAGGGCTTCACGAGGCAGGGCATTAGTGGGTAGGCTGGGTCCCCGACGATCACTATAGGCATCTGCACATCCCCAAGAGTTATTTTGTGGTCCGGGAAGAAACTAACTTCCTGCAGGCGTCTAAACAGAGCAGAGTTCCTGAAAACACGCGCGTCATGAACTTTGCCTGGCCACCCGACGTTGATGTTGGTAAAACGTCCCCCATGGTCCACCAGTGCTCGCAGCACCATTGAAAAGTAGCCCTATTTCTCAGCAGCTGACTGTGGAAGAGGTGGACGATAAGGTGCGAGGAGTTGACAACGGCCATAACTGCAGCGGGCTCCGTGCTCACAGTGCTGTGGCGCCCGCGCTGTCACTGAGCAGAAAAGTGCACGAACAGATTGCCCGCAGGCGCTTTCGGGGAGGGAGGGAGGGCGTGATTGACGGTTCAATGATGACAGTTACCCAAAACCACCCTCAACACATTTTTCCCCCAGCATGCATTGGGGGGAAATCCCAGAATTCCAATGGGCAGCAGGGAGTGCGGGAACTGTTGGATAGCTTCCCACAGTGCACCGCTTCCAAAGTCGATGCTGGCCCCGTTACTGTGGACTCACACAGTCGAATTAGTGTATTTAGTGTGGATACACAACTTCGACTTCATAAGGTCGATTCCACAAATTCGAATTAAGTTGATTTGAAATAGTCTTGTAGTGTAGACGTACCCTAAGTGTAAGCAGCCAAGAAACCATGTTAACTCCATCCGATGTAGACACAAAGATTCACAAACAAAAACATCCAAACAACAGTCCCAATAACATTGGGCTGGGTTCGTTTTCTATCATATAATATTGGGATGGGAGAGCTGAATGGAACTGAAATTCCCCCTTTGCCTTTATAGTAAGCCCCTACCCAGCTAAAACTAGCTTACAACTGCATAGGTACACAATTATGCTATGTAGCCCGAGCAGAGACTTAAATTAACCTCAGCCTTTCCAAACAAGGATATTACCTTGGATTCCCATCCTGTTCTCAGGCTATTGATGATGATAAAACAATTAGCCCATTACTCTTAAGGAGCAGCTAAGGTTAACACAAACACTGAAGACAGCATAGCAAATATTACACTGCCTTAGAAACAGATACAGTAACTGATTTGTTTAGTATGGAAAAAATGAGAGTATGTTTATGTAGGGAAAAAAATCCTGCTCCTTAAAATAAAAAGTCAGCTTCCTAGTCTCTGTTTCTTTTCCCAAAAAAAGCAAAGGGGAAGGTGAAGAACATTCTAAACCTACATGTGTTGAGGCTGTGTAACTGCTCTGTGAATAGAATCCTAACACTCCAGAGAGTGTTATTTGATATCAGATGACATATCTTTCAGTGTTGAAGGTCTCTGTATTAGCTGACAGTTTTGTAATAATTATCTCCTTCCAGAAAACAGAAGAATAGCAAGGTCAGCAGTGGAGGCATTAATAGTTTATGCAATAATCAGGAATATTGGCATACTATCAGTATAAAGAATTTAATCAAGTAAAAGTCTCCAGGCTGTAACCTATTCTTGAGATGTTGGATTCTGCTTCATACTGATGTGATTCCGGGGCACAATATTGATTCAATCAGCCTTTTCTATTAAATCAGTGCTGAGAAAACAGGGTAGTTTTATATTGAGGTGCGTCCTTTGCCTGTTCGTGCCAAGATAGTGAGATCTGAGAGTGTTTATTTGAAATTATCCTCTTTGTTTGCTGTACATTTGTTCAGAAGCCATTACTGAGCTGAAGCACTACATACTGTATTTCTTAACCAACACACTGAACTAGCAATGATCTCTAAGGAATGCATCAAGTCAGTTTATTAAGTTAGTATAAAATACGTATTATCATCTCATATTGAAAGACAAATGTGACAGCATTGCCTTTATATTAGTTTAGAGCTTACAATCTATCCCTTTTCTGATTAATCAGACTTGACTGCGTGACTCACTTGTCACAACTTGCTTAAAAGGGTTGCACAGTCATCTCAAGATGAAACAACATTTTTTCCCCTACAAGATGATTTCTCAACCTTTCCTCCACACATACACTTATCTTTGACTGCTCTGTGCTACAGAAGAACAGGTTTTCTCCCTTTTTTGTCTCAGAAATGTGAGACAAGTTGGAATTTTTTCCCCAGGAACTTTACACTGACATCCACAGACACACCTGCTGGTAGCAGCAAGACGGTGACACCACTGCTGTTTCTTTCCTGCAGAGCCAGCAGTTTGAGATGACTCAAACAATTCTTTCTTGCTCTGTTTTCTGCCTTTCACTTTCTAATCAGCCTCCTCCACCCATCTGGTTGCAGCTCTCTGAAGAACAATAATTGAGCTAAATTTGATCAGATTTTCAATCAACAGCATGCCAATGATTTTTTCTTCTTCTTCTTCTTCTTCTGTCTATGGAACCTATTTTCTGAGTTCAAGGCATTTTTCTGCATGCTTCTGACTGCTGGTTGTCTATTAATTTCTAAAGATGATCCAGCTGTGTACAGCTATGAAGCAAGCACCTTAAGAACCTTTATTAGGTCTCAAATGAAACACTCAAGGTCGAGTGGCTTGCCTAAAATTTCCTTCCTGTTCCA
This sequence comes from Mauremys mutica, assembly GCF_020497125.1. Classification (NCBI taxonomy): domain Eukaryota; kingdom Metazoa; phylum Chordata; order Testudines; family Geoemydidae; genus Mauremys; species Mauremys mutica. Next base: position 51,633,162 of record NC_059074.1, read on the forward strand.
TTATATAATGCAGATCAATATACTCTAGATCTATCCTGAATAAACAAAAAAGATGCTGAATCTATCTAGCTATGAGCCCAATTAGATTTTCACTTATACTGGTGTAAATCAGGAGTAACTCTATATTAGCCATTGAAGTCATGCCAGTGCAAAATAATGTAATCTCAGATATGAGATTAGAATCAAGGTCTGTGTTCCTTCCTGTACTATGCTGACAGTGTTTTCTCAAAACCATGAAGACAGAGTTCTCTCCCATGCATGTATTCACTTATGTAATTACTGATTATTAGTGATTACAATGATTGTGCTGGGAGATAGTGGGGATTCTGTTGGGGAGAAAGTATAATTGGAGAAGCTACTTTTAAGATCACCCACCTACATCTACACCTATGACCTCAGTCCATAAATTCAGTATAAGAAAAGTAAATATTGTAAAGAAACGTTGCTTATGGATATGATCTTGATCAAAAAAAAAAAGGGAAAATTTTGGTGGATGGTCTGAATATAATACTTAAATCTCTTCTATAGCATCATATGTTCCTGTGCCTTTTCTTACACAAGTGTACAATATTTCACCCAAGTATAACTCCTGAATTAGGAGTAAATGCAGGCATAGAACACACAATGCCTCTATGGTGGATGAAAATAAAAATTAGAATGGTACTGCTGTATAGGGTCTGTTCCTGCATTCCTTATTATGCAAAGATTCCTTAGTCCCACTGAAATACAACTTTCACTAAGTCTCAGTGGAACCACCTACTTAAGGATTCCTTTTTGGAATAAGATGGCTGAACTGGCCCACATAAAGGAGTATGGGGTAGAGAGAAATAGGGCAAGAGCATAGAAAAACTCAGATAAAGTACTGGTGGGAGAAAACATAAAAATATGTTTAAATACAAGAAAAATATCAGTTTTTGTGCCAATACTTACTGGGCAAAGCCGTACCAAACATTTTTTAACATTACCTATCAACAACCCTGTATTTTACTTTTTGAGAAAGAGCTTTCAAGTAAATGAAGTAAATAACAATAGCAACCATAGAACAAAAAAGTGTGGGTGGGGGACAGAATCAGGGCCGCCCAGAGGATTCAGGGGGCCTGGGGCAAAGTAGGGGAGCTGCGGCGGTTGTACTCACCCGGCAGCGGTCCAGGTCTTTGGCGGCATTTCTGTGGCGGGGGGGCCCTTCAGTTGCTCTGCGTCTTTGGCAACACTGAAGGGCCCCCCCGCCGCCAAAGACCCGGAGCGACTGAAGGGACCCCCCACCGCCGAAATGCTGCTGAAGACCCGGACTGCCACCGGGCCGCAGCCCGGGTCAAATTGCCCCACTTGCCCCCGCCTCTGGGTGGCCCTGGACAGAATCACAGTAAGTAGCACAGTGCTAGCCATTATTATTTTGATTCCCACAAGATTTTCATTTAGAATAGGCATTTTTAAATTGCAGAGGTAAAGATTTTTTGGGTAGGAAGCTGGAGGAAACACAAAGAACATTCTGTGCCCCGTTAAATAGGTACACTACATAAGAGTAGGGTGACCGAATAGGCCATAACACAGCAGGAGCTTTTCCGGTAAATGTCACCATATTTCATATGTTAGCTGACATAAAGATTGTCAGAAGCTGTTCTTTTCCTCTCTGAAATTTAAACTCTGCAGCACTTCTGACAACCTACTGCCGGGGGAAAGATGTTTTTATGAGAAGAAAATTGCTTAACTATGCTACTGGAGGATTTACTTTATCTGTAGCCCTATTTTTATTTAAATCTCGCAAAATGCTGGGAAAATCCCATTGCTGACAAGTGTAAAAAGTGCTTCTTTAGCTCACCTACAGGATTTACTGTTCTTTGACCATTGGGGCTTTAGTGCAAGCTCCGTCTCCATCTCTCTAACTATGAATATTTTCAAAGGATGATCTTCCTGCTATAGGTGGCAGTTATCAATAGCTGTTTTTGTTACACAACCTAGCAAAGAGGAGATTAAACCCATTTTAGAAGCACTGAGTGTTGTTTCACCTTTGGACCAATAATAGGCAGCAATAAGCAACTAAGCCTCAGGCAAAAAGATGGAGTTTGATTTTCCAAGTGCTCATTTACTGAAGCTATCTATGATCTTTGTTCTTTGCATAATTTTGATGAACTGTACAAACCAAATGCCTTTTCTTCATCTAGTGTTCTATGTGGTGAAAAGTTATCTTATGCATAAATATATAAATCAGAACCTTAAAAACAGTGTTTTTTTTTCTAATTACATCTCAATAGCCAAACATCTAAAGAGTTGGAAGATGAAATTTGGCATAATAGCTTTCATCATTTCCCCCAGAGCATTCTGGTGATTTTGATTTGACTGAGTTGAGGTCATTTGAAAATTGTATACACGGAACATTTTCTATGGTTTTTGTGTATTTGTTTTTGCCTAAGCTTGTATAGCACTTGTTTAAGGAAAGTTGTGCTGCTTGCACGTGTGGTTAAAGGAATACTAAACATGCAAAAAGGGTTGTGGCAAGGGCTCAAAATACATTGGCTCTGACAAAGTTAGTAAAATTACATAGAAAAAAACAATGTTGAACTAACATTAAGATTGCAAAGTCCATCACCCTTGAGCTAGGGAATGACAAAATTAAGGTTGCCCAATCACTTATGTATAATATATACAAACACTATACCCATACAACCAAAATAAGTATGCATTTATGTACATGTATTTCTATAGTCATCTGTACACATTTGTGCACATGTAATAATTAATAATACCTAAATACCTACATAAATACACATATATAGAGAAAATAGTCTCGAGGGCAAGGTTAAGATTATGTTAGTACTAGGTTATACGTTGCTAGAGTAATGGCGTGGTAAGGTTACTTTCATATTAACATTTCAGATATAGATCTCGTATTTTAAGGTTACTGTCGTACTTAGCAAGATTAGTTCATGCTTCGGGGATGCTGTCTTGTTTATATTAAATCACAGTGTTTTACTTTCAAGTGCATGAATAGAAAACAGATCAAAGAATGTTCAAGGACAAACCTCTCTTCACTTCAGTACCAAATATTATAAAGCAATACTTGCCCTAAATCACAGTCACCAGTTCTGAAAGGCTTGTTTGAAAAGAAACAAGCCACAGTCCTTAAGTAAAAATAGAGTATGTTGAATCTCATTCCATCTCAGCTTTGTCTTTTGCATTGTAGTAGTTAATATACAAAACATTTTCTGTTACAGATGGAATCCACTTGTCCTTGCATTAAGTGAAACACAGCAGGACCCAGAGAGCATTTGCTGAAGCTGAAAGCAGTCTTTAACTTTGAGTCTTGAGCTGCCATAACCATCACATGGTAAGCCTGGATACCGACTTCCAAAATGTGTAAAACAAATAAAACACATTCCTGATTGCTTTGTATTTTTCATCTCATGTTAAGCATACACTCTAAAATTTCATTTCAATGTTATTTCTTATGTTTGTCTACTCAGTGGATTTGACAATTCAGGGGATACTTGTCAAGGCTGACATGATTAAAATTTGACAAACCCACCATTCTTAAAAATAGTGAAGAAATTTATAAGACCACCAAAAGGAAAGCTGCATCAGTCTTTAAAATCTCAGCAGCTAGGCTAAGCTTGCTGTGATTGCATATGCATGTGAATACATTGCACCTTCTCTTCACTTTCCTCGCAAAGATCTATTTCTGAATGTTGACAGATCAAATAGTTGTCTCCTCTCTGAGGGGAAAATTCACCCCAGAATATTAGCCTTTTTTTTGCAACTGCATCACATTTTTGGCTCATATTCAATTTGGGATTCTCTATAACCCCCAGATCCTTTTAGCAGTACTACTACCTACCCAGTTATTGCTCATTTTTCAGTTGTGCATTTGATTTTTTTCTTCCCATATGATGTCCTTTGTACTTGTCTTTACTTAATTTCCAATTTGTCATGCTCATTTTCAATTCTAACTCTTCCTTTCAAAGTGCTTGCAACCTCTCCCAGTTTAGTGTCATCCTCAGATGTTATAAGCATACTCTCCACTCCATTATCCAAGAAATTGATGAAAAGCCGGAATAGCCCCTAGCCAACCTTAATAATGTTCCTTTGCTTTCCTAATGATTATAGTTAACTATCTGAAAATTGTCTATTTTCTATCTATTTTTTTTCTAACTGAATAGTTATTTAGTCCTACTAAGCATATTTTTCATTATAAGATGATCATCTATTCCATTACTTTTTTATCTAGGATGTGAGCCTTTCTGTTGCATGTAACAATGATATAGATACCTATGAATGCAAGCAGGTCAGGTTCACATGAAATGATATGATAAAAAAAACCCTACAGCAGTCTTGATGTGAACTCTCACTATTTAAATCAATCGTTGAACATTTTGGTAAGGTGTGAAGTTCATAATTAATCCCTGTGGGTAGCAAAGAGACTGGCTGCTTAAATCTGAGTCACTGAACCATTTTCACATTCCTGGGTTCTACCACAGTGAAACTCTAAACTATATTGCATTGTTTTTGTAATTGTAAGAGGGACAGTGGATGGATAACTGCCCTTTAGGGAGATTACAATCCCAATACAGATATTGTGCAAAGCATATTTTCTGCAGATATATGTAAATATAATTGTTCCGTATGTGATTTATTTGGAGATATGTATTTAAAAATAATAATGGTTCACACCTCACATCTCCTTGATTTTAATGAAAGATTTGTTTAAAACCTGGACATCTGTGCTGTTGATACTGTTTGTATCTAACATTATATTTCTACTACTTTGAGTTTTTCTTTCTTTTTCCACATCACCAGCAACATTAATACAATGTATCTGCAAATCTGTCAGGTTAATGTAAAAATTCTGGATATGAAGGATTTGAAGGGAAGGAATTAGGTGGAAGTAAAACCATAAATATGTGCTAACCTAAAACAAACTGTCATTAAGGACAAACTTGTATGTTGTGTAGTTGTAGTCTTGTCGGTCCCTGGATATTAGACAGAGAGAGACAAGGTTGGACGGATAATATCTTTTACTGCACCAGCTTCTGTTGGTGAGAGTGACAAGAATTCAAGCCACACAGAGCTCTTCTTCAGGTCTACGACAAGTATTCTGAGGCTATATTTACACTACACACCTTATAATGGCATGGTTGTGCTGCTGCAGCTGCCCCATTGTAAGGTGTGCAGTGTAGCCACTCTTTGTTGCCAGGAGAGAGCTCTATCCCTATAAAACAACAGTTAATCTGGGAGATACTCTAAATGTCTTAGTGCTATTCAGGTAGAAGAAGCACACCCTAAAGAACATCTAGAATGTGATTTTAGCCTTCCCTTTGTGGAAATTCTGCTTAGAGAAGAAAAAAAGAGGTAGGTATGTTACTTGGTTGAGATGGAAGTCAGAGACTACCTCCAGCAGGAACTTGGGAAAAACCATGTATCTTTATGCTACTATAAAGGCTGACTTGATGGAAAAGTTGTATAGGCAACATGTAGCTAGTGGCTCAAGGGTGGACCCATTAAACCCATCAGCACAATGCTGAGATCTCAACGAAGGGGTGACTCTTTGAATAGGAGAAAATATACCCTTGCAGGGCCTTTCAAGAACCTAGCTACCATAGAGTGTGAAAATATACAATATCCCTGAATGGGAGAATGGAAAGCTCAGACAGTTTCCAGGGAACCTCTTGGGGAGCTCATACATAGTCCGGAGTTCTTTAATGATGGAAGGTAATTCAGTATATCCAGTATCTGAGTTTGAAATGGGGATGATCAGTCTTCTTGGGCTCAGATAATGAATCTCTTCCATTTGACAGAGCAATCCTCTTACAATCCTTTTTACTGTGGATCAAAATTTTCTGTACTTCTGCTAAATACGTCCTCTCTACTAATATTAACTAGCCATCATCCATGAAATGAGGTGCAGGAAATATGAACCCAGATGGAGGATCTGTGTCTTTCATATATCACATCTGGCTGGATATGCCATTGTATTAGCGTTGAACGGAGTGTTTCTTCAGGTCTGAGAATCAGAACTGCCTTGGCCTTGATCATTCTTACTGAATCTTGTCTGAATTTTCTGAGAACTCTTGAGATCAATGACATTGGAGGGAAAGCATACATTTGAGCCAGGGATGCATCGGACAGAGATTCCTGACTCTACCCTCTTCTAAAGCAGGACTTCTGACATTTCCTGTTTTCTTTGGTGGGAAAGAGGTCTATGGTTGGATGACCCTGTGACGGATATGATGAACCCAGGTCTATCTTGAGAGTATTGCATTTTAACATTATGAAATTTATCCGTATGTTTGAGCCAGACCTTGAAAACATGAAAAATTGAAAGTCCAACAATATAGGCCCATAGAATAGTCACAGACCTGGGTAACAATAACTGTTATGTGTGTGTTCCTGGCTTACTGAGCAGTTTCCTGTGGAATCTGGAATCACTATGGGCTGATTAATGCAAAATCCAAAACTCATTATGCAGATACCCAGCCCTTGGAAGCTTCACTCCCTGGGGAAAGAGGACAATGACTGGTTTTACCTGTTTTCAGGAGGGTGGGAGACAAAGATTTTTGGAGTATAAATGCTGAGTTTAAATGGACTCAAGGGCCTCCCTTTGGATTCAACAAATGGACATGACCTTTTGTCCAAGTGGGGATTCAACTCTTCTCAAGAGTTTTAAAAACTTTGACCTCCTAAACTCCTTCACATGGATGATATGTTTAGTGTACATTTGAGCTTTTTTATGTTTCCTCTGTATGGTTTTGTCCTTAATTAAATGTACTGCTTTGAAAGATGTGGGTCATTACTTGCAACTACTGATATACACCAATCATAACCCTTGGAAGGAAAGCAAAGCACAGGAGCTGGACATCACTCAGACCTGCCAGGATAAACACAATGAATTGTAGTGGAGTTGCAAACCTAAACCCCTGGTCAGACAAACACAGATCCTTGGTATCTGAGAGGACATTCTTGAGCAGACCACAGAGGCAGGGGAGGTCAGAGGTGCAGTTACCCTGAAACGGTGACTGACCCCATCTGAAGAATATGTCTTGGATAATAGTATCCATTACTGACCAGTTGGGGTTGCTTGTAAACTGTCTACTAAGGAGATCTGCCAGGACATTCTGCAACCCTGGTAAATGTATGACTATCAGAAAAATTCCATTGCTGATTATTAGAGCCAAAAAGATCTCCTCATGGCAATTGAGGTAGCCAGGGATCCAGATGATATGTCTGCATCATCAAGGGCTGCTTGGAGAGATGTACATGTCAAAAGTTGAGCTTTGGAAACCAAGAGCTTAAACTCCTTTTTGCTATCTTAAGGAAGCCTGTCCGCAAATGTAGAGATGCGGTCCCCATTTAAATATTTGAACTGTACCAGTAAGTCCTGGGGACTGGTGATTCTCATTTGAAGACCTTGGGCTTCTTGTCCTGAGATGTTGCTCTTTGCTGACTTTGGATCTTTCATTAGCCAATGCGATATCCAATAACACAGTCATAGTGTGTGTGTGTTTGCGCGTAAAATTGCTCAAAGCCCTGAGGGGGCACTTGGGTACCAGTGATCTGATCTTTTGGATTTGGTGCCCAAGAAGGAGGGTACTTGCCAACGCAACTTATCTGGCACTAAGAGCCCTTCCTTGATGAGTGTTGTAAGACATTTAGAAACAGAGGAGTGAAAGAGGACCAGGATCTTGTGTGATGTCTCCTGGACAACGTTCACTGGAATCTCCAGGGTATCAGCCACCCTGCACAGCAAACATCCCAAAAAGGTTATTAAGAGAAAGCAGGAAGCCTACAAGGAATGGAAGATGGAATGGAGCAGTAAGCAAAGCTACCTCTTGGAGGTCAGAAGGTGTAGAGAAAAAGTGAGAACCCAAGCAGAGTTGGATCTTGCAAAGGAAGTTAAAATGATCATTAAAAGCCTCTAAAAGAAGAAAACAAGGAAAGAGAAAGTGGGATTGCTTAGAACTGAGGATGGAGAGTCTCAGTAGTCCAATTGACATAATTGTTTTGCTGAATCCATCCTAAAGCCAGCTATTTTGCTTCCAGTGCCCATTTGTACTAAATCCAAGCAGCAGCAAGCAGCAATAGCTGAATTTCTGGAGAGGCCTAATGGATAAAAATACAAGTCCAATTTTCTTTCTTTCTGGAAAGTGAACTTAAAAACAAAAGCTCTTATTGAGATGGGAATAAAGCAGGAAAAAACAACTTTTGGGAAAGGCTAACCTTTTGGGTCAAGCTGATTTCTCACATCCAGGCCTTACTAATTCACTTTGACTGTTACCTATGTGATCTGCAGTCCTCTATTCGACAAGGAGCCAAAGGTGAAGAGAGGTTTTTTCAGAGGCCTCTCTAAACTCCAATAAAAATGTGTCCTGTGAGTTGACCTCTGATAAACTTCACTCTTCTCTTCAGTGAAAAGCTCTGGAAGACAGGAGCTCAGAAAGGATGATCACCACTGTTAAATATTTTAGTCAGCTCTGAAATTTCATCAGTTTTTCCTCCACTCCATGGTTTTGCATGTTTGGAGTCTGTAAATCTCTCACTAGTAGATCAGTATATAATTTGCACTAGGTAAGATGCATTGGAATAAACATTATCACTTAAAACTTACTATTAGATACATTCATTTATTTTATCTGTCACAAAGCAGTGAATTTTGCAGTGATAATCTATGATAGAACGCTAGAATATATGGTAGTTCTTTGAAGAAATTTTATAAACTTCATTGGGAGAAATTATATCTCTAAAAGATTATGCAGATAATTATTCAATCTTAAAAAGAATAACTGATGTTTAACATTTTATATAAAATATATAATACATACTACTCGTACATTATAAATACTAGTAAAGGTCTTACTAATATGAAAAGAAAGCCATTAGTTTCTACAGCGCTTTACAAGATTTATGTCTAAAGTAAAGCAAAGGGTTTTCTTTAACCCTGAAGTGTGGGAATTTACACTATACCTTTTCAGCTGTGTGAAAACAAATTAGAGGGGTATCTTACTAAACACACCTGACATTAGTATTTGATTCCCCGGGTGCTGCCTTGTGCTTAGATGTCATTCCTTTTGGGAAGATTCTCCCTTCTGGGAATTAATAGTGTCAGAGAAATGCTGATTTGCTTGTGCTGTAATTCTCAGAAAATGATATTACATAGCATTTCTGGGAATGGATTCAAATCATTCTAAGTTGATTCGTATTAAAATAGTACCTGCAGGTATTTCAATAGCCGCACACAACTACATTGGCCAATAGCAGCTACTCTGGTTTAAATGCCAGTAAATGAGATGATGTATAAACACTTAATGAATTTTGTGTTCAGCTTGCACATTCTCTAAACACTTAGGAAGATAACTGTGCAGGACTTTGCAGTAGAGAAGGAACCAAGGGTGGTTCACCCCCACAGCCCTGAGGACAGGGTGTGAGGATGTATGGAGTTCATGCATAGGCCAAACAGGCACTGTTACTGAAAAATCTCTGATCTAAGATACATGCGTGTGTATGCTCATCTGAAGTGGAGCACCCATAGAGACTCACATTCTGAAGAACTCCAGTTACTGGACAAGGTAAGTAAGCTCTCCTTCTTTCCAATGTGCACATCTCAGTGGGACTTAGGTGAAGACAAAATGCCATTTAAATTGATTTTCTGGTTTTATTGCTGCCACCCGTACATATTGATGCATGTGGGAGATTATTTTGGAGTATGAAAATATGTTGAATCCATTGGGAGATACTTTATACAGATGAAGTTTCTACTTCAGTGAGTGACCGGTGAGGCTCTTAGAAAGAAGACAATGCCTCACTATTACACAAAAAAATCTTTCATACAACAATCTATGTCATGTGAAAGAGTTAAAATATTTGGACTAATCAAAAAGATCAAGATCATATTCTTCACATATTCATTACATCATATTTATGTGACAAGGTCAAACAAGTAGGGGGAAGAAATTCATCTCCAATTTGCACTGCCCTTAGGTAATAATACATAGAGAACTCATTTACTCTGATTGATCTTTCTGGGAATAGGAGACCTCTCTGGCTAATATCCCATCTGAAAACTATCCTTCTACACCTTCCTTATACAAAAACTTCCATTTCCACTAGCCCAGTCTTCAGATGAGAGGACAACGAGGTGAAATTTTAACATCAATTTTTCCCCATGAAGCTTATATTTCAAGACTGATTTGGTATAACCAGATGTTTCAGTTTGCAACTAAAAGGTACTTGTTCCCATTTTAATTTTCTTTAACACTTTATCATTCTGTTTCTCAAATGATGGTTACATGGATAAAGGATTTGTCAAACCCAATCAGACCTTTGTTCTATAAACTTTGTTAACCAGTGTCTGACAATGTAAATAACTGATGCTTCAGAATAAGACAAAAAAGTCCATAATGTCTCTAGTCAGTTTTGCAATGCTAATGTGTGATGAAAACCCTAGAACATAAGATGTGATTACTCTTAATTTACATACCTACAACTATTATTACTCATTAAATTATCCAGTCCTTTTTAAAATTAAGCACACAGATTTTAGACCACTCCAACTGTGAAACCCCTTAACAGAGAGTAGAATGTGTGTTTACCATTTTCTGAGCCCTTCCTTTCAAATTTAGTTTCAAATTCACCTTCCCATGGAAGTTTTCACACAAAAATGAATTCTCATGTATAAATAATAGAATTTAAAATCAAAACCAAGTAATAGCAGCTGAATGTGAGAGAGATGAAGAGCAAGGTCATTTAGGAACAAACAATATTTTTTACATCTTCTTGGAGCCACAGATTTAATATTGGATTAGTGTGAAAGTGGTACATAGTACCACGCCATGAGTAGAGCATGAAAACCAAGATTCCAAAGTGTTCTTAAAACTACAGTACCTACCTGCTGAAGTGAAAAAACAGATTGACAGAGCCAGAAGAGTACCCAGAAGTCACCTACCACAGGACAGGCCCAAAAAAGAAAATAACAGAACGCCACTAGCCATCACCTTCAGCCCCCAACTAAAACCTCTCCAACGCATCATCAAAGATCTACAACCTATCCTGAAAGATGATCCCTCACTTTCACAGATCTTGGGAGACAGACCAGTCCTTGCTTACAGACAGCCCTCTAACCTGAAGCAAATACTCACCTGCAACCAAACACCACACAACAAAAACACTAACCCAGGAACCTATCCTTGCAACAAAGCCCGATGCCGACTCTGTCCACATATTTATTCAAATGACATCATCATAGGACCTAATCACATTAGCCACGCCATCAGGGGCTCATTCACATGCACATCTACCAATCTGATATATGCCATCATGTGTCAGCAATGCCCTTTTTCCATGTACATTGGCCAAACCGGACAGTCTCCACGCAAAAGAATAAATGGACACAAATCTGACATCAGGAATCATAACATTCAAAAACCAGTAGGAGAACACTTCAACCTCTCTGGTCACTCAGTAACAGACTTAAAGGTGGCAATTTTGCAACAGAAAATCTTCAAAAACGGATTCCAACAAGAAACTTCTGAGCTTGAATTAATATGCAAACTAGATACTATTAACTTGGGTTTGAATAGAGACTGGGAGTGGCTGGGTCATTATACATATTGAATCTATTTCCCCATGTTAAGTATCCTCACACCTTCTTGTCAGCTGTCTAAAATGAGCCATCTTGATTAATCATCTTAATTAATTAGCCTCTTACAGTTGGTATGGCAACTTCCACCTTTTAATGTTCTCTGTATGTATATATATTTCTTACTATATGTTCCATTCTATGCATCTGATGAAGTGGGCTGTAGCCCATGAAAGCTGATGCTCAAATAAATTGGCTAGTCTCCAAGATGCCACAAGTACTCCTAACTCTTTTTGTGCATACAGGTCATATTGCTTAAAATTTCAGATCATCTTTGAAAAATTGGGTTTCTTGAGGATTTTGATAATTATGGAGTTCTTGGGGCCTGAAATCTGAAGATAAGCTTCTCTCTCTTGAAATTTATTGTTAATTGAGTTTGATTTTTCAGTCTTAATTAATTGATTAATATTAATGGACCCATCTGCTGCTCCAGTACATGGAGAGCAACAACGGTAAGAATAATTACTGTGAGAATAGCTTGAGACATTGGAAACATGCTTGGTTGTAGGAGTAATTAACTTGCAACATTTTTCAGCACTATGAAAACTAAGCTCATGTATGTTTACATTTTTGTGAGATCTTATGCAGTCTAAAATAAATTTGTTAATCAATCACTACTACTCTTGCTGCTGACACACTCACCTAAATTACTAATATAATAATTTTATGAGATATTTTCCCAGCATTGATGTCTCTTTTTAATTACTGCCAAACCCAGTTTGCAGCCTTTGGATCAAGTGAATGGGAGGCAATGTAAAGGCTTGATTTGCTAACCTTTCCAAGCCCTTTATGAACCTCTCTATTTAAAATTCAAGGAGGTTTCATCCTGAGAATGGTTGTTTACATACACTGTTTCCAAGCCTAAATTTAATTTACTTTTTTCTAAAAGTGAGTAATTTCAATACACATTTACAGTGCACAAAATGAGTGCTGGTGATTCTCCAAAAATGCAAAATCATGTGATGCTACTAAGAACAGTAGAATGTTTATTTAACAATAAACCTGAACTACTCTTTTACCTCAATACCTTTCACTACAAAGAATGGGGTCTCCACTGGAATAACCATCATGTGAGGGAAAAGAAGCCAGGCTTTTGGGTTGCATCAGTGATTTGAGCTGTCGTAGCACAAGATTTGCTTATAAATATCCAATACTGGATGTGTTTTATCCTGTTTATAACCATGTCCTTTGCTCAAAAAAGTGTTGAATTTGCATAACACCATTATTTTGCATTAGGATATATATATTTATCCAAGTGTAATTTGAAAGTGACAAATGCATCAAGAAATTTACTGTAGTGTGATGCAGTATTTAGCTTTGTACTGAGAACCAAATTTACTTGGTGTAAATCTGAAGGCGGAATAAAGTTGTTGAGGTTACTCTGAATTTACATTGGCACAACAAATACAGAATCTGTCCCACAATCTGTTAAAATACCCAAAAGCAGTTTGATACATTATAAAATATTAAATGATTTTGCATGCAGAGTTTTTGCAGCATATAAAACACTGTGGAATAACACTACAAAGGAAAGGACCCATAGGACCACATACAATTATTTTGTTTCTTTCTTACTCATGGGGAATAGAGTGAGAGAAAGAGATTGAGTCTGCCTACAGCTTTAGCTAATAGCTTGTTGACTTTTAGCTCATGTTATAGAGACACGTGCGCTAAGCTCCAGAGGACCCAGGTTCGATCCACCTGCCGATAACCGGGATCTGTCAGTGTTAAACTAGCAGTGAATGGGACCCCATTACAGTAAGACATGGGAGGTAATTGTTTCATTCGGCACTGGAGAGGCCTCAGCTGACATACCATGTCCAGTTTTGGGCACTACACTTTAACAAAGATGTAGACAAATTGTAGAGTCCAGAAGTGAGAAACAAAAATGATAAGAATTTTAGAAAACATGACCTATGAGGAAAGGTTGAAAGAATTGAGCAAACTTAGCCTAGAAAAGAGAAGACTGAAGGACACATAATAACATTTTCCAAATACGTAAAAGGATGTTATAAAGAGGATGGTGATCAATTGTTCTCCATGTCCTCCAAGGATAGGACAAGAAGTAATGGGGTTAATTTGTAGAAAGAGAGATTTAGGTTAGATATTAGGAAACTCTTAGTAATTATAAGGATAGTTAAAAGCACTGGAACAGGTTACATAGGTAGGTTGTGGCATACCCATCACTGGAGGTTTTCATGAACAGGTTAGAGAAATATCTGTGAGAGATGCTTTAGGTATACTTCTTCCTGCCTCAGAATTTGGGGCTGGACTAGATGACTTTCTCAGGTCCTTTCCAGTCCTAAATTTCTATTATTCTATATTACGTGGGAGAATAAGATGGTCTGATACTTCTATTTTTCTACTCAACCCTGTTAATTTATTACCTAATTTTTCTCACCTTTGTGCACACTGTCTATTTTGTGACACCTAGATTGTCAGCTCTTTGGGGCAGGAATTGTATTCTTTGTGTTGAGAGCTGTATAGACAAATTACAATGGGCCATTGATCCTTGATTGTAGTTCTTAGGTCCTACCATAATATAAATAAATAATGCTGCCAGTGTCTAGTAAAGTATCAGAGGCGTACCGGGTTAGTCTGGATCTGTAAAAAAGCAACAAAGAGTCCTGTGGCACCTTATAGACTAACAGAAGTATTGGAGCATGAGCTTTTGTGGGTGAATACCCACTTCGTCAGATGCACATCTAGTCACTTATCCTGGTACTCTTAATTCCCACTGGAGCAAAGTATTAGAAACTTAAAAAATAAATTTAATCTTTCACTAGTCCCATTATAAGGCAAGGAGTAGAGATCTGAGTTTGCAGTTTAATGTTTAATGGCTTAGTAAAGCTTAGCTGATAGTTATTTCCCTGCTTGATCCTTATGGCTTTCCAGAGATGAATGCTTCAGCGTGGTTCTCTGACATTCAAACAATACAAAGTAATGAAAAAAATCTCTTTTTATGCTGTTAGCTAACATAAGTTACATAACTGGCAAAACTGTAGATAACACTGAACTATTTCAGTTTTGTAAATATACTCAAATTTTCACATGAAAATAGAGGTCCTCTGTAAAGATCTCCTACAGTCCTGGGGTTGAGGACGATTAGTCTGGCCTCCAGACTAGCTCTCCCTTCCACGTTCTAAACAGGTGGTTTCTGGCAGCAGTTCTGTCATGCATGACTTTTTGGGATTGGCTCGTGAGCACAATCAGGCTATAGAAGCAATAGGTCTCTAGGTAGCTGGGGGCTAAATTCATCACTGATGTAACTCCACTGAAGTCACTGAGAATAAATTTGGCCACTGGGGTGTGCTCAGGAGGGAAGGGAAAACATGTTCCCAATAGGTGGTCAGCTCGCCATGTCTGTCAGTCTTTAATCCTATAGTTACTTTAACCAGTAAAAAGGTTTACTGAATATATATTTTTTAATACAGGGTTTCATCCTAAAGTTTAACCTCAGGGATGCTCACACTACTGATTTACATACTCTCCACCAGATCTGTATTTTACATGGTTTTCCTTCTCTAGGAATGAAACCATATTGATCCCCATCTAATGTTCAATAGATTTCAGTTTTTTAGAATGAGCAATTATCTCAAACTAAAAAGCTTTTAATCTGTTAAATTCTGTGGATCCTGCTAGGATCCTGTGTTTCTGTTTCAAGAGTTGATGAGAATCTTACCACCCTAAATCAGCAGTTGTCAGCAACTATTGCAAGGGAAATAGAGAACTCTGAATTCAGACCTTGGGTGGTTAGTGAAACAGTAAATACAGGGGAATGAGCTACCTTCTATCCTGGCTCATGCATCGTCATCAGAATTCCTAACTAAACTCCAGTTGTAGAGGGGCAGATCCTCAGCTGGGGTACATAAGCAGAGATCTAAAGAGTATAATGGAGTTATGCTGTTTTACAACAGCAGAAGATCTGGCCCAATATCTTTATTACAGGTGGTGATGTATGATCCAAAAAATAATCCAACTTAATTTCAGCTCTTAGGATGATGTTGCAGGGTTGGCAGTTAGAAAGTAAACATTTTAATTGAAAACTGAGTACATCTGATATGGAAGCATACACAGAAAAAAACCATGATGTTTTCCTACCATGATTCTGATCCTGTATTCCTTACATGAGCAGAATTTCCAGTGCAGCCAACATAAATTCTGCCTAAGTATTTCTGCCTGAAGAAGGACTGATGAATTCAGTCCAGTCACTTTTTAGATTAAAATCATTGCAGAGAATAAGGGCATTTTGTGAATTATTTTTATAAATACCATATGCAGCTCTATCCATTTCATGTTATCCTGTCTGACTGCACAGAGTCAATCAAAGGAGGATGTAAATGGGAAACAATCAGAAAATGAAACAGTGGCAAAGATAAGGTATGGTCCAAAGAACACACAGGGTCTTTAAGGGAACAATGGCTCGACCTATGGATTAGGGAATGCCCCTGCCTGGCTCCAACCTGGTTAGCGAGGTTTACTTTTCCCAGGCTTAAATCCAGGATCACAGAAAACACTAAAACCTTACACATGAGGGGCTAGGCAGAAAGGGGTGGGTATGAGTTGACAATAGTAGCCTAGAGGAAGAGTCTCCAACAGACATGGTCAGAGAAAGAGACACAAGAAAATCATTGTGGTATAAGTCATTGTCAAGCCTGCAAGCCCAGTGGAAATTCAAATTCAAATGCCTTGCCTGGCATTTTTTTGTATGTTTGTTTTATTTCTGCAGCTACGAGTGGCTCAGACCCATGTAACCAATATCAGAAATTGGATCACACTGAAAAAGAGTGTATCTATTCTCTATCATACGTAGATGGTTCTCATTACTATAGTATGTGAGTGCCCTGTTGTGTATTTGGTTGTCATGGTTTTTGTTGCTATGGCAACTGAGTTAGATTATTATGGGTTAGCTCAGCCGGTTTCAACCGGCTGGGTGAGCTCTCTGTCTCTGTAAATAAAATGGAGGTTTTGGTTAGCTGTCTGCTCTCTGGCCTCAAGTGATTGCTTCCTACACCGGCTGCCCCAAGGACATAACACTGGCGACGAGGGTGAGACTCCGGTGCTGCTCCAGTAACAGAAGGAAGTAGAAGTTAAGGTAAAGAACAAACAAACAAAAAAAGCTGCTTGTTTGCACTGACTGTGAAAGTGAAACTAAAATCATGGCTACTCTGACCAGGCCCCTGGAGCCTTTTGATGAGAATACAGAGCAGTGGCATGTGTATACTGAGCGTTTTGAGCTTTTTGGTATTGCAAATGACATTACAGAAGCGAAGAAGGTGCCAATATTCTTAACTGTTGTAGGGGCTAAAACCTACTCTCTGCTACGCAGCTTACTACACCCAGTTAAGCCTGAGACTAAATCTTACAGTGACATTGTGGAAATCCTGGGGTCTCATTTCTCCCCAAAACCACTGGTAATTGCTGAAAGATATAGGTTCCACAAAAGAGACCAAAAGGAAGATGAAACAGTTGTACAATTTGTAGCCATTCTAAAAAAGCTAGCAGAACACTGTGAATTTAAAGAAATGTTAAATGATGCCCTGCGTGACAGGTTAGTGTGTGGCCTGTACAGTGAAGCTATACGGAAGCGCCTACTGACAGAGGCTCAGCTTACCTTACAGAAGGCTGTTGATATTGCTGTCTCCATGGAACTGGCTACAAGGGAGGCACAATACATCGGTGCACCCCCTAGGGTGCAAAAAGTGTCACAAGAACCGACCCACAAAACTGTGCAGAGTCAAGAATGTTACCGCTGTGGTAAGCCAGGACACCAGGCATCAGAATGCTGGTGTAAGGACCTGGTGTGTCGACACTGTGGCAAAAAGGGACACATTGAGTATGCCTGTAAACAAAAGAAAAAGAGGCCTGTGGTCTGGCCGACAAAAAGAGGAACCTTGCATACTCTAGAGCAGACCCAGGATGATCAAGGAGATACCTCATCACAAGAGGAAGTGCCACTGCATGTTTTGTCTTTGGCAGCGGGCTCACATGAATACTGGGTAACCCCCTTATTGGAGGGCAAACCTATACGCATGGAACTAGACACCGGTGCAGCTGTCTCGCTGGTTCCTGAGACTGTGTATAAGGAAAAGCTACAGCATCTTCCGCTTAAGGCAACAAAAACTGTTCTGAAGACGTATACAGGTGAAGCTGTGCCCATGTTGGGCACTATTGATGTTAAGGTGGAGCTCAATGGACAGGCGGCTAAATTGCCACTGTTTGTGGTGAGAGGTAACTACCCAGCCTTAATGGGTAGGTCTTGGCTTGGGAAGATTCAGCTGAACTGGGCAGAAGTGCACCGGATGACTAAAGAAGAAACCAGTCTAACCCCTATACTAAGGAAACATGCTGCTGTTTTTGGAGATGATTTGGGAAGTATGAAGGGAATCACTGTGACATTGAACATTAAACCTGACAGTCCACCAAAATATCTGAAAGCCCGAACTGTGCCATATGCCATCAGGCCAAAAGTTGAAGCAGACCTGGAGCGCCTGGTCACCAATGGAGTCCTAATACCAGTTACCCATAGCTCATGGGCCACTCCTATCGTTCCAATCGTGAAGAAAGATGGCTCTCTCCGGATTTGCGGTGATTTTAAAGTCACTGTCAACCCAGTGTTGTGTGCAGAGCAATACCCCCTTCCCCGCATCGATGACCTCTTCGCAGGCCTGGCTGGGGGACAAAAGTTCAGTAAGATTGATCTGAGTCAAGCATATTTACAGATGCACGTCGATGAAAAGTCCCAAGAGCTGTTGACTATTGTGACTCATAAGGGGCTTTATCGATACTGTCGCCTACCCTTCGGAATAACATCTGCTCCCGCCCTGTTCCAGAGGGCTATGGACCAGATCTTGTGTGGCTTGTCAGGAGTTCAGTGCTATCTGGATGATATCCTGGTCACTGGAAGAAATGAAGAGGATCACTTAAAGAATTTAGAGGCTACCCTACAAAGACTGGAAGAGTATGGCCTACGAGTTCGCAAAGACAAGTGTGAATTCTTCAAGCCCTCTGTTGAATATTTGGGACACATCATTGATTCTGCAGGTCTTCATAAGGCCCCTGCAAAAGTTAAAGCTATTGTGGAGGCTCCCCCACCTCGAAATGTAAGCCAGCTGCGCTCGTTTCTAGGACTCCTGAACTATTATGGGAAGTTCATCTCACAGTTAGCCACACTGCTAAAACCACTTCATGAGCTCCTTGGGCAGAACAAGGCCTGGAAGTGGACTGAAGCCTGTGATGTTGCGTTTAACAAAGCTAATGATGCATTGCTAAATTCTGAAGTTCTAACGCACTTTGATCCATCCTTACCCCTGCAATTGGCCTGCGATGCTTCCCCTTATGGAGTGGGAGCAGTCGTGTCACATATTATGCCTTCAGGAGAAGAGAGACCTATTGCTTTTGCTTCACGCACTCTAAGCAAAGCAGAAACTAACTACGCCCAAATCGAACGTGAGGCATTAGGAATTGTTTTTGGAATTCGGAAGTTTCATCAGTACCTGTTTGGGCGAAAATTTACTCTTCTCACAGACCATCGACCTCTGACATCAATTTTTGGACCCTACACAGGCATTCCCCCATTAGCTGCTAGTCGTATGCAACGTTGGGCATTGTTACTTTCAGCACACACATATGAAATCAAATATCGGAAATCCACTCTGCACGGCAATGCAGATGGCCTCTCAAGGTTGCCTTTGCCGGTCAAACACCAAGATAGTGCCCAAAAGGAAATCTTCTACTTTGAACAGGTAGAGAATACACCCATCACTGCTACTCAGATAAAGAAGGCAACTCGAGTTGACCCAGTATTGTCTCACGTTATAGACCTGGTGATGCATGGAAAATCTCGACAAAACTCTCCGGTCTCATCCGACCTTGTTCCCTACATGTCCAAGCGGACGGAGTTATCGGTCCAATCTGGTTGTTTGTTATGGGGGAGACGTGTCATTGTTCCACCACCACTGAGATCACAGATGTTAGAACAGCTACATTCCGGTCACTGTGGAATAGTGCGCATGAAGGAAATTGCACGAAGCTATTTTTGGTGGCCTGGACTGGACAGCGCTATTGAAGAGAAGGCAAAAGCTTGTATGTCATGTCAGGGTGTGAGGAATGCACCCCAGTGGGCACCCCTACACCCATGGGACTGGCCTGAAAACCCGTGGCAACGTATTCACGTTGACTTTGCTGGCCCCCTTGAAGGAAGCATGTTCTTGGTGGCAATAGATGCCCATTCTAAATGGCCAGAAGTCTCAATAATGCAGTCCACTTCTGCAGAGAGTACTATCCAAAAACTACGAGGACTCTTTAGTCGTTTTGGTCTGCCAGAACAACTTGTGAGCAACAACGGACCGCAGTTCGTTTCTCAGGAGTTTCAAAATTTTATGAAGGCAAATGGGATACACCACATCACGTCAGCACCATATCATCCGTCCACCAACGGATTAGCTGAAAGATTTGTGCAGACAATGAAAAACGCTTTGAAATCAGCAAGGGGACAACACTCCATTCAAAAGCGTCTGGATACCTTCTTACTTTCCTATAGAAACACACCTCATGGTACGACCCACGCATCTCCGGCCTTTCTAATGATGGGACGACAGCTGCGCACTTGCTTTGATCTGCTGAAACCTTCTGAACCCCGACAAATTGTGCAACATCAGCAGCAATATCAAGTCATCAGACGGGCACCCAGAGCAAAAGACCGAACCTTTAGCCCGGGACAGCCAGTTTTGGCTCGGAATTATACTTCCAGAGCTAAATGGGTTCCGGCCACAGTCATCACTCAAACAGGACCTGTTTCCTACACAGTCCGGACTGCAGAGAATCTTACCTGGCGGCGACATGTAGATCAGCTGTTGCCAGGTCATGCCAGTCCTCAGGACCCATCTGCAGTTGAGGGGTCTGACTTCACCTCTTCTGGGGAGGGACCGAATCACGAGTCACCTGTTTCTGACTGTTCTCCTCCATTACTGCCGGCGGCTGAGATACCCCTTTGCCCAGCACGAGCTGATACCACCTCCTCACCTGTTCGTGCTGCGGACCCTGAGCCCCTAGTGCTTTCGGGTGCAATAACACCAGAAGTTCGCCGTAATCCACCTAGAGACAGAAGGCCTCCTCATCGGCTGGATCTTTAGCTAGGGCGAACCCACGGTTATGGGGCAAAATAATCCCCAGGGTTTAGCCGGGAATGGAGGCAGTCTACCCTCCTTCTCTAGTCTAGTGTGTGTTTTATTTAGGGGATGTTCTTATTAGGGGGGGAGGAATATGTTGTGTATTTGGTTGTCATGGTTTTTGTTGCTATGGCAACTGAGTTAGATTATTATGGGTTAGCTCAGCCGGTTTCAACCGGCTGGGTGAGCTCTCTGTCTCTGTAAATAAAATGGAGGTTTTGGTTAGCTGTCTGCTCTCTGGCCTCAAGTGATTGCTTCCTACACCGGCTGCCCCAAGGACATAACATGCCCCACAACCTTTAATGTGTTCAGCAATACCCTGTGAGATACAGAAGTATTATTAGCTCCATTTTACAGATGGGGGACTAAGACTCAGAGAGAAGGGCCAGATTTTTGAAGATATTTAGGTGCCTAAAGATGCAGATAGGTGCACAGTGTGATTTTCAAGAGTGCTCTGGTGACTAACCCTCAGAGTGGTGAATTAGTGAAATGTATAAAAGTTTCCAAAGTCCAAAACTAGCACCCTTACCAGTGAACCATTCTTAATCTCCCTCTTTCCCCTGCAATATCTGTTTTTTTATTCCCTACATCTGTTTCCTTCTGCCCTCCTCCTCTCTTTTCCTCATCCATTTATCTTACTCTTCCTCCCTCTGATTGTTCCCTCCTAAGTTCTTTCCCTTCTCTTTTCCTTTCCCACAGTCTCTCTTCCTCTCATTATTCTAATCATGCTTCTAATGCAGTTTAAGTTAGAACAATTTATTTTGCTTGTACCCCAGCAGCACTGAATTTCGGAACTCTCAGAATAAGATTTGTTAGTTAACTTATGCACAAGAAGCACAAGTTTAAAAGAATGTAAATCATGTTTGTTTGGATCCTCATTAATAGTGGCTAGTTTAAAAAAGTATTGGAATACAGTGGTCTAAAATCCTGTGGAGTCACTTCTATGATACCAACCACAGAGCCAAACCAAACCAAATCAAATCCTCTTCTAAGTTATTTATTCTTCTGGTTCATACTGCCTTCTCAGTGTGTCATTTAGACCAGTGGTTCTCAAACTTTTTTTTCCGCAGACCACTTGAAAATTGATGAGGGTCTCAGCAGACCACTTAATGATCTTTTCAAATGTTGTTTGTACCATTAGCTAACTATTGTAAAGTGGTTTGGAGAAAAGCACTGTATATAAAAAAAAATAATTAACTTTTTCTGTTCTACAAATAAAAGCTCAGAACTCATATTTTAATATCAGTAGTCTTACCTTTCTAATGCAATGGATGTGCCCTCTCTCCCCTGCTGTGGCAGCCCCCGAGCTGGGGCTGGAAAGGAGTAGGGGTCTTTCCCTCTCTTCCTCACCACAGCAGCTCCCAAGCTGGGGCTGCAAAGGAGGGTGGTCTCTTCCCTGACACAAGTCAGCCACAGAGCTGAGGCTGGGAAGAAGGGCCATCTCTCCCCGGCAGCCACAGCCCTGGAGCTGGGGAAAGTTGCCTCTTTCTCTGGCTGCCACAGCCCTGCACACCCCAAATTCCCCCCACCCCCTCTTCTCACCCCACTGCCCCCTCCCACCTATCTCCTCTTCCCCCCAAGGCCACCACCTCACCTTACATATGCATCTTCTCCAGGGTCCAGGCATCTAATTAGTGGAGCCATGCCTGCGCCGCTCCACTAATTAGGTGGGTGGCCCTTCATTCTCTCATATGCAGCCACCCAGGCATGCACCTTAGAGGGAACTATCCGTGGACCACTTGAATGGAGCTCGCAGACCACTGGTGGTTTGCAGACCACATTTTGAGAACCTCTGGTTTAGACTGTAAGCTCTTCGGGACAGACTAGTCTCTATCTTTTATGGGGCTAAGCACATTATCTGTGCTTAACCAAAACAAAAAACAAAAACAACCCCTCAGCAACAACATAATTCTCCCACCCATTTAGAACAGTTTAGGTTACATTTGGGGCCTAAGATATCTAACCACATCCCTTTTGCCAACTCCTATTTTGATGTTTCTGTGCTGCAGAATTAGAACAGGAACCACTTAAAGCCATCTTCATAGAAATGGAAATAGGCTGGGAATTTCATAAAAAGGAATCAAAGTCAGGTTCCAACAGAAAAAATGGAATGAGAATATTTAAAAATAGCTGAAAATCATTTTAAACACATTTTGCTTAGATGCACGAGCTTGGTCACCATTGTCTTTTTATTCCGTGTGTGTGTGTGTAGGCCACACATACACACACACACACACACACAGAGGCCCTAGTCCTGCCATCACTAAAGTCAATGTAAATGCTGCAATTGACTTCATAAGGAGTGTTTTTTGTTCAATACCAATCTCACACCTCTAATCTGATCCTTTTGTATATTAAATGCAGAAAAAAAATCCTTGTTTCTTAGAAGTAGAGGTCTTCTAGTCAACTAAACATTAAGTTCTATTTGAAATGACTGAAGTCAGAGGTATTTCACACATTTATTTTTGATTGGCTGTGAATATCTCATTTGAGCAAATAAGATACAAATCTCTCTGGGTAAACAAGAAGCACCCACATTTTTAATTCAGTGTCATACAGATAACAGATCCAGGCATTGCTTGTTTA
This sequence comes from Mauremys mutica, assembly GCF_020497125.1. Taxonomy (NCBI): domain Eukaryota; kingdom Metazoa; phylum Chordata; order Testudines; family Geoemydidae; genus Mauremys; species Mauremys mutica. Next base: position 51,656,541 of record NC_059074.1, read on the forward strand.
TTACACAGACTGTTCTGATGGTTTAATGTCAGAGATGATATTATCAGCCAGATAGTGTAAATGAGGGATCACAAAAATTGATGCCTACCTGGTGCAGGTACCGCCATTGCGACATGGATGATAATCACAGACAGGGACATTGCAGTTCTCAATGTTCCTCCCACCTAGGGCCTCGTCGATGATAAATAGTTCTTTGTTGTTCACTTGAAACTCCCTAATGCAGCCTTTGTAGCCCTGAATCCGCCCTGCACTCTGGTGGACCTGAGCTTGAGCAGGGACATTTCCAAGGAACATTGATCCAAAGGTGCTCTGCAGAGTCCCAAGAAAAACCATCAACAAAAGGCTTATTACAACTGTTGTCTGACTCTGTGTGAAGTGTCTATGTCTCATTAAGGAATAACAATAAGATACTCATAGCAAGTAGCTCATGATACTATAAGCTAATGATACAAATTCATAAATTACTATTGGATTATCATTAACCCTAAGTCTGCAAGGCACAAAGACAATGAGCTGAATCCTTAAAGAAATAGTGAATTTAGACAAATGCCAGAGGGCTCTTGGAAATCTCTTTTGCAATGAGGAGAAATGCACCTGCCCATAGAATAATATTGCACAATTAAATGCACTGTGATGATTTTATGACTTTACTACTGAGCACTGGCAATTGTCTAGCTAGATTGTTTTCAGATACAGTGAGGAGATCCCTCAAGCCATTCTTATGTCGCTATAAGAATCCCTTTTTCAAAAAGAGTTACTTTTTAAAAAAAATGTTAACTTTTAATAGTCTCTTGAAGTACTCTGAACAGGATTTGAGCAGGAGGGAAAAAAGGAATTAAGTGAAAAGGAGGGGAGAAAGCTGTTGAAATAGGGAACTTCAGTAAAAAAAAATAGTTAAAAAAAAAGCCTCTGGTCCCTGGCCTACATTTTCACAAGCTGTGACTAGTGATTTTGTTTGTCTCGAGTTTTCGGTGCACAAGGAGAGGCACTTTAAAAGTATCCTGATGTTCAGAAGGAGGGTGCTCTGCACTTTCCAAAAATCAGGCTCCTTAATGGAGTCTCAAGTGGGGTAGCCAAAAATGGATGAACCCCAAATTATTAGTCACTTGTACAAATGTAGGCACCTTTTTGAATATTGATTTTATTTAGGTGTGACCAAATTAATTCAGATAAAGTAAGAATTGAGGTGAACATTCACTGATCCCTCAAACTGAAAAGACAGAGAGCATCTGCACACAGTGAGGGTCGCAGTTAGAAATAGGGTTGATGAAGAGTTCCTGGGAAGAGGCCTTTCAAAAGTTGGGAGGCTTTGGACGACTCTGAACCTTTTGAGATCAGTTTGTAACCAATTTAAATTTAAAAATAGAACAACCCCCTTAAAGCTTATTGGGCTGAATCAGTTTTTTCAGTTGATTCTTATTCCCTCTGACCCTACTCATATGTACACCAAACACATGCTGCCCTCAGCTGACTATACAGTGGACACCGTACCTGTCACACAACCTTGCACTCTATGGAAAATTCATAGGATTACTCTGTTTCCATATTTATTCATGCAAGAAAAATAATAATTTATAAGATTACATTAGTGCAGCTTATTTGTCATTTTATGGAGCACATACACGTACAATACCCACTAATACAAATGGAAAGTGCTTGCATAAATTAAGAGAAAAATAAATACACCACAATGTGTTTCAAAGGGAAAGTCAATTTATCATATGCTTTTTAAGATGCCAATCACTATAGCATCTAGGAACTAATAACTGTAAGAAGCTAGGAATACAAGAAGGGCAGCAGCACACTGGTGGATCCACAATTCATGAGTAAGGCTGTGATTCTGTCACGGAGGTCTCAAAGTCATGGATTCTGTGACTTTCTGCGATCTCTGTGACTTTCACAGCTGCAATGGCTGGTGCGGCTGATCCCAGGGCCGCCAGAGCAGAGCAGAGCAGAGCAGCTTGGGCACCCCGTGGCCAGACCCCGAGTGCTGCTGGAGTGGCTGGCTCCAGGGAGCACCTGAGAAATGGTCCCGGGGGCAGCCCAGGGAGCCCCTGAGCAGCGGTCCTGGAGGCTACCCCAGGGCCAGCTGCACTGGCCACTGCTTGGGCAACTAGCACAGGGGAAGCACTGAAGTGGCAGTGCCAGGGCGGCTGGCCCCGGGGAGTGCCCAAGCCCCTGGACGGTGGGCTGCAGGGAGTGCCCGGGTGGCACCTGAGCAGCGGGCCCCAGGGCCTTGGGCAGGGGGCCTGGGGGCAGTCAGAGCCTGTGACCAGTGCAGGGGCTAGCAGTCAGCCCCCAGATCCCCACAGCAGCGGTGTCCTGGGGCCACCCAGAGCAGCAGTGCCCGGGCCCACAGGAGCTGCTAAGTATTTTAGTCTGGGATATTTATATAGTAAAAGTCATGGACAGGGCACAGGCTGTGAATTTTTGGTTATTGCCTGTGACCTGTACTCGACTTTTACTAAAAATATCCGTGACTAAATCTTAGCTTTATTCATGAGTCATATCATTTTGTTTTACTTCTTCCTGTTGATTTTTATCACAACTTGGGCTATGCTGACGGATTATCTCAAGTGAAATTTGGATATTCAATAAACATGAATACCTGCCTGTATTCCTCTGCCTACAGTGCCTTTTGTTCAGAGACGAAGGGAAATGATAAGTCTCCTGGAGCACAGTTAAAATTAAATCGGATTTCGCATGTGAAAAGAATTCAGAGACATTAGCCCACCACTTGTCAGCTTCATTCCATATCACATGCCGCTCTCCCCTCAACAAAGAAAGACATAATTCAGCATAGTTTTGGACAAGTCTTTTAAAATAGTATTTGCAGACAGATATTGTTTCCTTCTAGCAAGTCTGTTGTAAGAATTAAGCAAGGCATTTGACCCTGGAAGGTAGACAAGTACAATATATAAAAGAAATGGTAACCTGCTGGCTATATCATCATGTTTTTATTGTGGTCATTTTGCAGGACTAGTCCATATGGTCAGACACAATGCACAATAAAATGAGCTCAGTACATTCTGTTCAGTGTCTAGGGTCAATCATTTTAATCACAAAACTGTAGTCACTCAAATTTAGTCCAGTTTAACATAATATCTGCTTCTGCTGTAGAAAGGTCCAGTTCTGAGGCAAAATTGACCCAGATGAGGGACATTTTTAAAGCAGTGTGCTCTCGGAATTCACATAAGTCTTGTTAATAAGATAACAAGCTTAATGTAAGGACTTTCCAAACATTAATTTTAAAATGCCCCATCCCTTTGCAGTCTGAGTGATGGGGAGGCACTGTCTGCGAAAGAAAACTCTTGGCCACTTTAAAGATAGTACTCCTCCTTGTGAGCACTCAGCCTCCTTGTGGTCTTGAGGTGGGGAAGAGTGGGGTTCTGTGGCTGATTGGTTAGAGAGATGGGTGCAGTATAAGCCTACTGGTTTCTGCACACTCAAGGGGAGGACTTATAAGCTCTTTCCCCTGCCTGCGGATGACATTCTGGGCCAGGAAGGAGAAAGGCAGCAGAGGAACCTGTCACAGTTACATGTAGCCATGTGCCCCCTACAGTATAGGGGATCCCACGACTATTTGGGTGACAACAGGGTCCTAGAAAGGACAAGCTGAAAATCATCCCGTAGAGACTGTGTCTTTAACCCACAACAAGACTCAGAGCTTTTGCCTTGCAGAGGTGACCCGATGTCTCCATTTATAGAGACAGCCCAAAATTTGGGGCTTTGCCTTATATAGGTGCCTATTATCCCCCACCCCGTCCTGATTTTTCACACTTGGTATCTGGTCACCCTACAGAAGTGACATGAACCCTGCTTGCCCTAGGCAGAAGCAGAAGGGGAAGACAGTGAGTTCACGTGTTTTTCTCCCATAAGAGGCTTCTTCTTGGCTGGGGGTGGTGAGAGGGCCTTGGGTGGGCAGGGTGGTTGATACCCTGGCTGAGCTCATTCCCACCCCCTGCAAAGGGCAGGAAGGAGAAGTAGAGAGGCAGGAACTTTCCATGGGGCTGGAGTCATTGACCTGTGGGTGGCCAGAGGGTCCCTACACAGTTAGCTTGTGGGGAGTCCCTGAAACTGGACTGCCTATAGGGTTCTCCTAGGGCAAGCATTGTACAAATAGGCCCTGGAGTGGCAGGGTGGTTGTACTCTCTGGCTCCTGCCCTGAGAGCTAGGAGCTGGACAGTAAGAAGGTGGGGGGAGTTCATAACTTTCCCAGGGGCTGAAATCACTGACCTATGTGTGTGTGTGTGTGGTGTGATGGGGGAGGGGTGGTTAAATGAGGGGAAATTTGGTGATTGTCCATCCTGAAATTGCATATTGCATAACCTGAGTTATTCAGGGAATATAATTCTGGCTGGTATTAGAGAAGGAACCATTAACAATCTGGGAATTTTGCAGAGACTGGGGGAGCAAACCAAGCAAATGACTGCTGTCTACTGGTGGCAGGTGCCCAGTGCAGGTAATCATTCAAGAGGGGCTGGGCTCCTAAAATCTTGCACAGTGAGGAGACAACCACTTTTTTCAATACATTCAACTTTTCTGTGAAGGAAAGGCCATGGAGTTCTCCCACAACAGTGGTGGGAACAAGTTAATAGGGTGGGGGCTGCTGGGAGCTCTCCACCAGGTGGAATGGAGAGCTGGGTGTTTCCAACAGAGTACAAGGAATTTGAAGAAGTCAGTGAAAATTAGAATTGTGGATGCTTATAGTAAAAAGATGTATAGACAGAATACGTAGAGTTGGCTCTGCAGAAGAATTACATGCTGTCCCATAAGGAAGACTAAAATGAATTCATAAATGGATATTTCAAGTCAATCAGTTTTGCATGAGTAACTGAAAAGACAAGATTAATAAATAATAGTTAATACTGACAATCTCCTATGAGAATAATTAAAGTGTATATATTGGTGAAATAATTTAAGCAAGTAGCTACATTTTGTATATTATGTTTTGCAGGCTCACCTGAGACACAGGATTTGTCAGAGAGACTCTGTGTTGTACAGGAGGATTTCCATCTGCAGCCATTTTAATCATACAATAACCTCCAGGACTGCCAACAGGCAACATATAGCTGGAAAGAAACGGAAGATCTCGTTATTGTTTATGCTGTTGACAGCAGTGTTTGAACCTCACTCAGCAAAGGCAGAGTGAAAAAGATGCTTTGCCTCCATCAAAGATGACCCTCTCTGGGCAATAATACCACCAGCAGTTTTCTGACCGTATAGACTAAGAGGGACAAAAGATGTGCGTTTCTTTTTTAATGTCCTTCTTTCATTTGCCTTCGGAGTGTTTTTGACACCTGTGATTGAAATGCTTATACAAAAGACAGAGGAAAAAGAGATCTTTACATGTTTAAGTGGGTACTGATAAATTGTAAGCGCTAACTGTGGTTGACATATGGTCTCCCTAGTGTGGAGGATTGTTGGACAAGTAACATCAATGCTGAATGATGCTGAACTCCCTAGGTGTAAATTTCCCTTTCCTGGCCTACAGGGGAAATAGAAATGGAATAAGAAATGAAAGGATGCATACCTCTGAGCAGCTAGATTACACTGTGATATAGTTATCGCTACTCAGGAAGCATGCTGTTAATGTAACTCCAGTACTGAGCTTCAGAGATAAAGAAGAATATAAGGCTAAGGGAATTTGCAAAGTACTTGTTAGGAACATTCAATAAGCTATTGAGAATTTTTCAAGTATATTTTACATGATGAAATTCTGTGTACATTATCAATAATACAGATTCATTCCTGTAAGATGACAGTCAAATATATTAATTTTCATTCCAACACGTATTACAGTAATGACAGAATGTAAGAAAATTAGCGGATAGCTTGTTTAAAAGCGAGTTCTGTTAATTCAGCAGAAGTACCGCCCCCACCGCTTGCATCCTGTTCCATCTTGAATTTGCATGCAGTTTAAATTGAAAGAGTGTAATGCATCCCTTTCAAATGATGAAGTTTGGAAAGCATATTAAAGTCTTACCAACAGGTCAAGAGGACAAGTGTCAGTACTACTTAGCATGATAAAGTTTGCAGATTCAGACCCTTAAATGAGATAGCTGTACATATTTCACAACAGAATTTCTGAAAACCATGAAAATTACATCTCTTGTGCAGTTTTAACACACAGACTGACAGATCTTCTACCATGGTGGCTAAATAAATGTGGAGCAGGTCAATAGGCATTTGCAGCTGACTGAAATGTTTTGAACTTTAAGCTATTTTTCTCCAGTGTGGTTCAAGGGATGGATGAAGTTTTAGGTTAGTTATTTAAAACAAACTAGTACACCTATTCCCATGTAGCATAGCATGTATTTTCCATTTAGGGTCTGAACTTTCACTACTGAAGTTAATAGTAGCTTTGGTATTGACTTAAATGAGCACATGATCAGGCCCCTAATCAATGAGTCACTTTACTTTTCTATTTGTGCATCAGTTTTCCTATCTGTAAAATAGAAATGACAATACTTTACTACTTTTGTAAAGTGCTTTGAGATACTTGAATGAAAACTGCTGTATAATCTTCTACTTATCACTGATTTGCAATTTGACTTAGACTCCTCAGTGCCAAAGTCACTTTTGAAAGTGAGACTAAGGCTCCTAAGTCACATAGGCACTTTTGAAAATTTAATTCCCCCATTTTCCCGCTAGGAAAAAAAATCACACCTTCTCTCTCTGTGTATTAAAAGTGAAAGTGGACACTCTCCTTTCCCTCTTCTACTTAATTTAAATCTTGTGAGTTTTGAATGTAGGGATTGGTGCCACTTTTTGCTGCAATGGAGACTAATTCAAATAGCGTCATCATAGAAGGCATTTCTGTCTTTCCATGAATACATACTCCTCCTCACTACACAACTAGCAAACCAATTGTTTAGTGTATGGTATCAGCAGTCTCCTTCCTGCATGTTTAGTTGAAGAAGGATCTCGAAAGAATCAGCTGTATCGCCCTGGAGCTCTTCCCAGGTCCTTGAAGTGGTTCCTGATTTATTAAATCTTTCCCGACTGATATTATCTGTTCCCCTTCGGACTACAATCACTGGGAATTCTCCAGTATTATTTACAATATCTAGTCTCCTTATTGTGAACTCTTTTGTTCTGGTACTCTGGAAGCAGTATACTCTCATTTTCTTTATCTGGATCACAGGTATCTTGATATTCCTCACTATGGAGTCACCAGTCAGGATTCTGTGCCACCTCTTTCTTTCCCATGCTTTCCTCAGGTGAAACCTCTTGAGTGCTTGCTTCTTGATTACGGGTCAGGGTAATGTCAGACTTATACTTGGTAAGTATAATTATCCTGGTTTTACAGAAGCTAGGACACAAAGAAGGGAAAGGACACAAACAAGGTCAGTTAGCACACCAGCGATGGAGCTGGAAATGGAACCCCTGTCTCCTGCATGCCAGTCTAGTACCCTATCCACGTGGCCACACATTACTTGAAAAATACTAAACCCATTTTCTTCAAACTTTGTTCCTTTCCCAATGACAATTAAACAAGTCTCTTTCTTTAGCTACTTAAAGTTATATTAATACAAGAGTTCCAGTTAGAACATATGGGAAGAGTGAGTGAATGCTTTTCATGTTTACAATACCACAAAATGATACAAAAGAAAGCTGTATGCGAAAATTATGAATAACTAAAGAATGGGGACTAGTATTGAAATGGCATCTCAATCTTCACTATTGCAATGGCAAACACTGTAATATGGGCATACAAACTATATATTTATAATGAAATTGTTTTTATAATGTAAAAGAAAAATACATCAGAACTGTTCTGAGGTATTACAGCATAACATATGTGCATCCAAACACCTCTGCATCAGACTACATGAAATGATGTTGAAACATTTTCCTTAGAACTCAGAGAATAAATTAGGGCCCCAATCCTGCAACTACATGCATGCGAGCGGATTCTTATGTGTATTTCATTGGAGGATTGGTGCCTAAATAGTGACAACAGAAAAGGTGAGAATTGATCTCATAATGACGATGCATTCTCATGACATTGTTTAGCTTTATTTTTCTAATTAACCGCACTGGCCTCACATTAAGAACTTTGAAGAAGAAAATGGCTAATTATCTACATCTTCAAATTCTGAAGATAAAACCAAGTTTAGTTTTGAATCTTCATGGCTTGTTTTGCTGCTGAAGGCATTTCAGTGCATCTGCCTCATATACTTCTGTGGAATATTTCAATTCCATTTAAATCCAGCATATTTTCCCCTCCAGACAGAGTGACAGAAAAGTATGCAATTTGATTGCTAAGATATATAGGATTTATTTGTCAAACACATAAAATACTCTGTGTGTCACATGACCACCACATTTATAATGAAATGAAAAGCTTTACAGAATAGTGGAAAATTATAGTGTAAGGGTGCATGCTGTACATTTTTCTAAATAATTAGAGTAGGTCTGGAGCAATGTGCAGGTACCACTTCTGTAGGCAGAACATTACAGGCCTGATACACAATATATGCTTTCATAGGTTCAAAACATGAACGTGTTCAGTCCTCATCTCTGAATTTGACTATTAGTCAACTAATGATGCTGTTCTATTTGCTGTGGATTTTGTTTAAGTTATTGTTAAGAAGAATAAACAGAGGGTTTCCTGAAGGGTTTATTTCTTTTCCAAAGACTTATGGATTTCTTCAACGGATGCAAAATTAAAAATTATACACACTAATTACATACTGGTTAGATCCTGATTAATCACCTTAGCACTGAATATTGAATTCCTAATAAACTAGTGCAATATTTATCTAGCAAACTTCTATGCCTCTGGCTCTAACTATAGGTGTTAGTATTAAGTACTGGATTGGATTAAATTGGACTTGGAACTGTTATTAAAAGGAATCTTTTTAAGCCAGCTAAGATTGATGCATTTTTAATTCAAATGTTAGCTAATATAATCTTGTTCAACCAAGTGTTTTAGCTTAAACTTTGACAGTTAGCTCTGCATGCAGAGGAATGCGATGAGCTGATGGTGCCTTTCTATTAGCAGAAATCACCAGGTGGCAGTAAAGGTACATGGCAGAAAACGTGAATGCAAAATTCATATTCCCATCTCCTTTAGTCATTGGGAAGTCTAACTTAAACCCTAATTGATAGCATGATTGCTTCAGCTTCCAGTTTATATCAAGGGAAACATAGCAAAGTATTTTAAAGTGATTACATATTTGCCAATATGGATGAGGATCGGTCCAGAGACATACAACTTCCCTAACTGCATTCATGCATTATAATTACCTAATGTAATCATATAAAAATGGTACATTTGTGGTTGTGCAAACATATTTAGGAAAATGTTGTTTACATCAATTATGTTTTTTTTTACAGTGTTATCAACACAGCCAAATTTCTTTAGGTTTATCACTCAAATCCAGCAAAATTAAAATGTCAAATTAGAATCTATTAAAGGTCATGCATATAAACAACAGCCTCTGACCTCGTACAAACTAAATTGATATTCTTCTGATTCTATCAATAGGGATTTCACACTGCCAGTTAGCTAGAATATGTAGAAAAGATGTTGTCTGCCTTTCTGGAAAGGATCGCACAATCCTTATGGCATCTCTACAATTTGTATCAGATGATTGGGATATTACATTTAGATCTTTTTGCTAATTTCCCCCTCATAGCATACAAAGCCTCTAAACGTGCCTAATGAAACAGCACTGAAAAGAACAAGGTGCTTTATCTGTAAAGTGTTGATATTAAAGAGAGGATTTGAAATGACTCTTGCAGAACACTGAAACAGTAGCTTCATTTACACCCTTGATTAACCAGAGCAGTTGTCAAGGGAACATATGACTAGCTGTCAAGCAATACAGGAGATTTTTCAACAATGTGATTTTATTTTTGACTGCACACAGTGAATTCACAAGTGAGAGAATCTATAGCATGTTTACAGATTTAACTATTTCTTGGTATTTCCTCTCAAAACCCTTATAGCCATTATTATTAAAGCAGTAATTTCATATTTTTTTCTTAGAAAATATGCCAACTTTATGGATGTTGAAGTTAGACATGATTCCCGCCCTCTCATGCTCCTCCCTCCCCCTCCCCGTCCCCTCCTCCGGGTGAATGTAACTTTACAAATGCTCCTGCCCTGAAATTTTTCACATTTGGCTTTAACCTTTTCTGTTTCAACAGGGAATTCTTTTTAGCATTTCTTGGCAGTTTCAAGCATTACATTAAAACAAAGGTATTAAAAAAATGAAATGGCTGGCATTTTACTTGATCAGCCAGTGCAAAATCTGCTTCAACTCCCATCATTCAAAAGCAAATCTCAGATTTCCTGAGATTTGTAAATGATCTGTGCCTACCTCTGGATAATGCCAACAGGAGATAGATGTGGCTGTGGACAGTAAGACCAGAGCTCAGAGGAGATCAGGACAAACCAGCGTTTCTCAAACTGGGGGTCCCAACCCAAAAGGGGGCAGTGGGGGGGAGGGGGACTTTGCAAGGTTATTGTAGCAGGGCCGTGGTATTGCCACACTTCTGCACTGCCTTCAGAGCTGGGTGGCCAGAAAGCAACAGCTGCTGGCCAGGCACCCAGCTCTGAAGGCAGCACTGCCAGCAGCAGCATAGAAGTAAGGGTGGCAATACCATACCATGCCATCTTTCTGTGCTGCTGCTGGCGGTGGCGCTGCCTTCAGAGCTGGGCTCCCGGCTAGCGGCTGCTGTTCTCTGGCTGCCCAGCTCTGAAGGCAGGACTGCTGCAAGCAGCCATGCTGAAGTAAGGGTGTCAATACCACGATCCCCCTACAATAACCTTGCAACACTTCCACTGCCCCCTTTTGGGTCAGGACCCCTACAGCTACAACACACTGAAATTTCAGATTTAAATATCTGAAATCATTAAATTTATTATTTTTAAAATCATATGACTGTGAAATTACCAAAATGGACCATGAATTTGGTATGGCCCTAATGATGATATACTTTAAATACCAGTCAAAATAAATTCCTTACATTCCAAATCTTTGTACTGTAGGTTTGCTGCCATACTGAGCTTTCTTTACTGGGAAGAGACCAGTACCAATCTGACAGATGACTCCTGTGATGGAATTTCAGTGAACAGCACCTCCTGCTGTCTCCCTGCTTTATTCAAGGTTATTTCTTCTAAACCTTACTTCAACTCCCTCAGTTCATTTATTCTACTTTTTCTTTCCCATGACATTTTTTCTCTTTAGTCTGAGACAAACTGAGATAATTAATTGGGTAACAATCACCGAAAACTGGCCTGAGGTGTAAATCATTAGCTTTCTTCTAGTTAGCTTTTCTAGGACTCTTTGCTAGGTTTGTTGCTGCATCCTTTCATATAATCTAATAATAATGAATCTATTAATAACGCAATGAGTGCAGTACTTAACATGCCAAAGTAATTAGAAGCAGAATGTATTCTACAACATACACTGAAAACTGCTAGGATTATTATTAGTATTAACAGCATCAAAAATGAGTTCACTGAAAAGATGTTCACACTCAAAACCTACATTAGGTTTGTGGAAAACTGGATTTACAATTGATATGACATTTTCACTGCCTAACATAATTCACTCAATCCTGAAAGTAAAGAAACAGCTGTATAACTCTTGTGATGGCCAAACAACAGAGATGTAGTAATCAATGTCTCTTTTTTATATATATGACCAGATTCTCTATTACGTGTAGTGGGAGCTTCTAGAGACATTGTACCTTTCTGTGTCTTTTAGGAAGGTGATGTATGCAGTCATTTATGGCTGAACTCCTCTGCTAACCAATGTGGAGGGAAGAAATGAGTCCTTTGCCCTGTCTCATCCTCATTCTCTCCCCATTCACTTTGGCGGTGCTATCAGACTCAGGAGAGCACAGGGACTATCATTACCTTTTGTTCTTGCCCCGGGACTAGGTTTCCTGCACTCTCGTATAAGGTGGTCTAGGCCCAATCTGTCCCATATTATGCAAATTATCACAACACAGCAAAAGAATTCACACTTACACAGTACATCAAAGGCTGAAAGTGTTAATATTCAATGAATCTGTTCTATTTACTGTATAACAGTTCCCGCTAGGCTCTACTCAGCTTTCCTTACTCCCTACTCAGACAAACTGCAAATCCCGAAGGAGTATTAAATATAGTCCTCTTCTAAATGAGTTAATGGAAATGCTCCTATGACTTACTTTCTTAGACCATGATTCAGCAAAGGCCCTTAAGTGTACATTTACCTTTAAGTATATCCTTATGCATGCACGTAGGTGCTTCCTGAATAGAGATGCTTTTCTGAATCAGGGCCTTAAAGTCTAAGGCTTCAGTTCATGGAACCAAAAGAATCTCATTGGTTCCTAATGTTAGTAGGCAAAATTCTGCTCTTAGTTATACCTCTACGATTCCACTAACTTCAAAAGGACTGCATGGTGTAACTGTGAACAGAATGTAGCTAATTGTTTCAGCTGTCCAGCTGTAAAATGGGGATAACTCTGGGATGTTGTGAGGATTAGTTAGTTATTGTTTGTGCAGAGCTTTGAAACTGTGAAGTGCTATAATAGTGCTCATTATTATTATAATTATATTGCATTTATGCTCATGACACCACTGACAGCATGGATTGTTAGAAACTTGAGCCTGACAGTTGGCTTGAACTCCTGTGAACACCAGATGTTCTGCTTTGAGTTTGAGGATAAACTATCTCTTAATTAGAAGTATAGGGAATATGTGTTACTTTTGTGGGTTTGTTCCCACTGCTCTTCTGGAATATGACAGACCTTTTCATGTGTCACATAACATTTTTTTCTCTTAGCTGAATGAGTGGAGTTGCTCACTTTTAGTAGTGAGTTCAGGCCTATGCTTTGTTAGTCAATGGTCCAACTTCATGACTGAATATTATTACTTTCTGTCACTTCTAGTATTATTATCTTAGGTATCTGTATCAGTGAGAATATTTGCCACCTGTGAAGGCAGCTGCTCCAGTTCCTATCATGCTTGTCTCCAGCCCATCTCCAAAGATGTCTTGTCTTTGACTCCACAACAATCAGATGCAGAACTATTGTGGTCTTCCCAAGAGCAGTAGAATGTGCTGCAGGGCTGGTGCACCTTCTCTTTTGCACACCTCACTCCAGGTCCATCTCATCTGGATCCTCTCAGTTTCTTTTATTCTATTTTTACACTGGTGTAATTCCATTGAAATAAATGGATTGATAGTGGTATACAGAAGGGGGAACCCCTTACACACATGCCTGTATAGACACAAGGAAGCAAGTGCTGCTGATGAGTATAGAAAATATCTTGGGGTGACAGCAACTTCCACTGAAGGAGTATTTCACCCTCTGACCAGACTAGAGCACCATCACTCCCCAATACCGTATTGAGACACTACCGGTTTGTGAAAGTGCTGTAAGGGGCAAAAAACCTACTATATTTGCTCCACAAAGCTATAATCATTGAATCCATTAAACTGAAAAAGGTGCAACACAATAGCCCTCATGTTACAGGTTGTCACTTAAAAATGTGTATGTAACATTTCTGGCCAAGTTAATAGCAAATTGGCTACTTAATACTATGCATTTACTAGCATGCCAAAAGCAATCTAGCTTTTTCCAGAGGACAGAGTCAGAGATCATTGTCAATTTGGGAAAAGTCAGAATAGGAATTCAGAGCATCAGTGCAACATGGTAAGATTTATACTAAACATTCTGTAGAGGATGAACTGAGGCCCACATCTGATGGTGTGAATCAGCTAAATCCAAGCTAAACTCTGAGTAAAAATGAATCAGAGTTGGAAAGTGTGAGCCTGTTATTATGTATATCATTGACTTTGGTCACAGAACCACTTGCAGCCACAATAGTTCTGATCACATTCATCAGGGAATTACTACAGGCTGGATCCCGGTCCTATTGAAATCAATGGCAAAATTCCCCTTGATTTCAGTGGAAGACACATCTGGCTCAATATAAGAAACACTCAATCAGTATTATCTTACTGCAGGCAAATGACACAGAGTTATGTGCTGCAGACCTGGCAAAACACTGAATGTAGTGCAGGATAAAATTAGAAATTCTGAAGACTATTTGGATTATTTATAAATTGTTGCAAGTCTAAGATTTGTATCCCCCACAAATATATACCAACCCTTTAAATAAACCCCATATACAATAAAATATTTAAAGATCAATGTGTAATAGAAAAATAGTACACTATGTACAGCTTTGTATCAATGTAGACAATTTATAAAATATATTTTCACACAACAGTGAGAAAGAATGGATTACACTACTCTACAGCCAAAATGCTTCTGAAATAAATGTAGTCAAACTTTACTAATTCTGGGTCACTGAGAACGAAAATGATGCTTAAAATTGTTGATTGGCTCTAGTTTTCAAGTTATGCTATTGGGTCAGTATATACGACCCTTGACTTGGGAATAGCGGAGGATAAGTGAGTTATAAAGGGAAGGGATCTCAATTTAAACCAGAAATGACTAAAATACATCTTTGAGTGGATCTATGAATAAATCTATGACTGGGTTTGGACAGTACTTGCTTTTTAGGCAAAACAATGAATGATGCAATCTGAAGCTGGTATTGCATCATACGTGATATGAATTGCATCATGTTATTCCTAGAAGTCATGGATGATGCAATCATAACGAAGCTTACATCACTCTGCTGAACAAATTGCCCTATATCAGCTCTAGAAATCATACAGTGTCATGCTCTCTTATTTGTCAGTGTTTGATTTTGCAAAGGGACACATTTCTGTTTAGCCAAAGTGAGCAGAGATGCCTCGTACTTGTGTGAACAGTGCTGATAACTGCTGCTATGTTTGTGGTGAAGTGACTTTTGCATCACAAAAGCGCCGTATAACCACTATGGTTAAGAAAGCCTATCACCTTTATTTTGGCTGCAAAATTGGAGATCAGGACAAGAGGTGGGCCCCACACATATGCTGCAACACTTGTGCAACAAATCTTCGCCAGTGGTTGAACAGGAAAAGGAAATCTATGCCTTTTGCAGTGCCAATGATTTGGAGAGAGCCAACAGATCATACCAGCAATTGTTACTTCTGCATGGTGCCTCCAGTTGGGAAAGGTGTGTCAAAGAAGAAAAAGTGGACTGTGCATTATCCAAACATTCCATCAGCTATACACCCAGTACCCCACGAAGAAGGACTGCCGGTTCCTGATGCACCAGAATCATTCTCACTTGAGTCAGACGAGGAAGAGGAAGAGGATGAAACTTCTGGTCCTGAACCATCAATGTCACAGGACCCACATTTTCTCCCATCCTCCTCCTCTGAACCACACCTCATAACACAAGGTGAACTGAATGACCTTGTCAGGGATTTGGAACTACCCAAGAGTAAGGCAGAGCTGTTGGGCTCCAGACTACAGCAGTGGAATCTCCTGGCAGGTGATGTTAGGGTTTCCATGTTCCGTGACCATCAAAAGGATCTTGTCCCATTCTTCTTCATGGAAAGTGATCTAGTAGCCTGCAACAACATCGATGGTGTGATGGCAGCCCTCAACATCGTTCACGATCCAGATGAGTGGAGACTGTTCATTGATTCATCGAAGACGAGACTTCAAGCTGTTTTACTGCATAATGGCAATGTTTTGCCATCAATTCCAGTTGGTCATGCAGTCCATATGAAGGAAACCTATGACAACATGAAACAACTTTTGAGGTGCATAAACTATGACCAACATCAGTGGCAGCTTTGTGGAGATTTGAAGGTTGTTGCTCTCTTGCTTGGTCTGCAGACTGGATACACAAAGTACTGCTATTTTCTCTGAGAATGGGATAGTCGTGCAAGAGATTCCCACTACATCAAGAAAGATTGGCCACTCTGACAGTCATTGGAGCCTGGGAGGAAAAGTGTTCAGCATCCACCACTTGATGAATCAAGGAAGATTTTGTTACCGCCCTTACACATCAAGCTGGGTCTGATGAAGAACTTTGTCAAGGCCATTGACAAAACACAAGCAGCTTTCAAGTACCTCCGTGGAAAATTTCCAAGGTTAATTGAAGCTCAGATAAAGGAAGGTGTCTTTGTTGGTTCTCAGAGTCGTGAACTTCTTCGAGATGATGCATTTGACCATGCACTACGTGGCAAGGAAAAGACGGCATGGAAAGCCTTCCAGTTAGTGGCAATAAATTTTCTCAGAAACAACAAGGCAGACAACTACAGGTTGTTGGTGGAAAACCTCCTCAAGGCATACAAAAGCCTTGGTTGCAACATGTCACTAAAGATGCATTTTTTGCACTCTCATCTAGATTTTTTTCCACCGAACTGCGAAGCAGTGAGCGACGAGCACGGCGAGCGATTTCACCAGGACATTGCAACAATGGAGAAACGCTATCAGGGCAAATGGAGCCCATCAATGCTTGCAGACTATTGCTGGACAGTGACAAGAGATACTCCATTTAATGAATACAAGAGACAAGCCAAGAAGCGCTGAGTAGACACTGAATAGGACTAAACTATGTACATAATAGTTTTTTGCCTTTTGTTTCATAATACATTTTAGTTATATAACCCTTTTGCTTATTTTTAAAGTGTTACATAAACAGGACAGGTGAAATATTATCATGTAAAGCAACCATAAACACATGAAAAGACCTAGGTTTACAATTTATGATTAAAACTCTACTATCTACACAATATACATAGACATAAAATGTAAAAACTTAAATATCTTAGAAACAGTAGCCAATCAGTTGTTTTAATTGTCATATTTGAATTCAGCACATCAAAATACATAATAAATAGCACATTTTATCTCTGAAGCAGACGACTTCTCAAAAATTGTAGACCAGTGTTATTAGTCTAACAACAACATTATTGGGTAAAGTGGGAATTATACAAATAATTGTATTTCTCCAAACTTTGTATAGCATAAACTCTCCCAGGCCTTTGGCCTAAGAATTTCTACAAATAAATGAGTGTCTTGTTTAATAATCTTTTATAGAGTAATTAAGTTACCAGAATTAATCTGACTGGTCTCACTGCAAAGGAATAGAATAGGAAGTGCCCAAAATGCTGTAAAACTGCTACTCTGCTAGACCTACAATGCACACTAGTATGATATAATGCAGCAGACATCTACCCCTTTGTGAAAATATTACATGCATTGAACCCGTTGCATAATATCACAAATACTGATATTATGCAACAGGTGCAACGGTGAAGGCCATTAAATAAAAACTTACTTAATGTTATATGGCACCTAACTATATGGCATAACGTCTTCACATAAATGAAGATTAAAAACTTTTCAATTTAGATAGACCCTGTGGGAAAACCCTGGCCTACTGTGTTGTTCATTGAGAAATGACTCTGAGATATGGAATGTAAAGGGAATATGTGAAGAAGGGGATATATTTGAGAACAATCAAAGTTTATCTTTCACCTAGGTCAGGGTTTCTCAAACAAGGGTCGCCGCTTCTGTAGGGAAAGCCCCTGGCGGGCCGGGCCAGTGTGTTTACCTGCCACGTCTGCAAGTCCAGCTGATCGTGACTCCCACTGGCTGCAGATTGCTGCTCCAGGCCAATGGGAGCTGCTGGAAGCGGCGGCCAGTACGTCCTTCGGCCCGTGCCACTTCCAGCAGCTTCCATTGGCCCGGAGCAGCGATCCGTGGCCAGTGGGAGCTGCAATCGGCTGGACCTGCAAACGGGGCAGGTAAACACACTGGCCCAGCCCGCCAGGGGCTTTCCCTACAGAAGCGGCGATCCCTGTTTGAGAAACCCTGATCTAGGTAAAATAAAAGTTTGCCCTAGATGATAAGCAATCCTTTATGTACTGAACGGGCTCACAGCATCCCCCTAAATCAGAGGAAGACAAATTAACTAAATTGTGACTCACTAGATAGAGGCTAAAGGCTAAAATTGGCCAAAAAACAAGAATAAGAAATATATACCAAAGTATTGTAACCTCAGAAGCTACAGGGCGGGAAATTCCAAGATAGGCAATCTGGTAGGTGCGGGGTGGGGGAGATGAATTAAAGTGAATATTAAGAGCTGAATTGTCCCACTACACAATGTCTCCACAATCGACACAATGACTCCAAGAAGGGAGAGAAATGTGACCACTGTGCTACACTAGACTGGGAGCTAGCTAAAGCCCAGCCCTTAGTATCTTCATTCCCTCTGGGGAATCTATCACCTCCAGCAGTGCAGTGATTGCATCCAGTGTTATTGGGACATTGTATGGTGGGCTATAAAGTGGGGGTAGGATTGACTCCCTGAGCTCTCCCCAATGTTGAAGATCCATTCACGGACCAGTTCAACTCTGGCCTTATGGACTGGGAAACAATTTGCCACATAAGTAAAACTATATTAGTGTAATATTGTGTGTGTTTCTGATGTAGGAATCTACAATTTTATTATACATAATAGAAGAAAATTCCCAAGTAATAATTCTTACCATTTAAATAGGGGATCATTGACTAATTTGCCTTCACAGTACACCATGTGCACATGAAAGTTATTATCCCCATTTTATCCCGGGAAAACTGAGGATACCTCTACACTGCAACTTGGGGTGTAATATGCAGCTTGTGAAGACTTACCCACACTAGCTTTAATCTAACTAGATCATTAAAAATAGCAGTGAGAAAGTAGCAGTTCAGGCTTCTGTACCATCCCATCAATGCCACCACATTCTCACTGCTATTTTTAGTGAGCTAGCTAGATTAAAGCTAGCATGGGCACATGTACATGACCTGCAAATTAAACCCCTAGTTACAGTGCAGATGTAGACTAAGAGATCGCTTGCTTAAGTTATTTGGTCAGTGTCAAACTAAATGTTATGGTGAGTCAGTGGTAGCATCAGGATTAGAACTCAGACACTTAATCCATAGCTGAGTTTTTGGCCCTGATTCTAAAAAAACAAAAACACATTTAAATATTTGAGGTGGAAACATTTTCAGATTAAAAGTTTTTGGATAAATATTATAAATATAATTGAAATTGCAGAAGGATCATAGAGGACACCTATTGCAAATGAATGCATGCCTTAATGTTAGGCTTTGAGGCTGCTATCTTTGGAGACAGGGCTGCCCAGAGGGGGAGGGGCCCACGAGAGTTTTTCGGGGCCCGTGGAGCGGGGTCCTTCACTCGCTCCAGGGGCCCTGGAAAACTCTTGCGGGACCCGGGCCCTCGGAGCTTCTTCCGATCCAGGTCGCCGTCGGCAATTTGGTGGCGGGGGGTCCTTCTGCCCCGGGACCCGCGGCCGAAGTGCTGGGTCTTCGGTGGCAATTCGGTGGTGGGGGCCAACCCCAGGCCCCCTGTATCCTCTGGGTGGCCCTGTTTGGAGGTACAGATGACTAATAGACAACCTGCCAGTACTGCCAATCCTAAGCATTCAAAACTCACGAGACAGCCCTAAAAATCTTGATATTAAAAAAAAGATGGGGGGGATTCTTTTTATTTGCTTCAGGTTTTATAGTTTGTAAGAATCAGGATTTCTAGATATTTTCTGCAGCCACAAGGGCAAGAAACCATTTTTTTAAAATGAAATCTGAGATTCTCACATAATCATATGACTTCAAGAGCTGGGGCTTTAAGAAAAACACCAAATATTGCAAGAGTTGTGATACAATCATTATGGTTGTTAACATGATATTGGTATAAAATTGATATAAAACATCACAACCAAACAAAAAATACCACCAAAAATCAAAACCACCTTGTGTCAATACACGACTCAAGATCTGACACAAACAATAAGTCTAAACCTGATCCTATTCTATTGCCCTCAAGATGAGTTTTGTCCCTGATTTCAGGAGGAACAGGATTGGACCTTGTGGAGATTTTTTCACACACAAGAAAGAACCAATGTTAAAAATCTGTACAATATATGGAGCCTGTTCCCAGGAAACTCAGACACATTGGATTTCTCCTGGAGGGTGGGGAGGACTACTTTAAAATCTCCACAGGAATCCCACAAGTAGAGCCTGCTGAGAGGATGTGCTGAATCAGAGCATACCCAACACATGACCCTTCCCTGGCTAGCATCACAAACTTTGTGGACAGTGTTGGACATTTATAGTCCCACCACAGGGAGAGAAGAGCTGTAGATGCTATATGCCATCAGAACTCCCCTGACAAACTTCCCATCATCGTAGTTTCCAATAGGCTCTATATCAGCCTAAAACATGAGATGAATCTGTGCCATCATAACATCCAGTATGTTATCCTACTTGTGCAAAGTCAGATTTCATATTTAGAAGCCTTTTACCATTTGTTTTCCTACCTTTTATAAACTCACTAATTACCATGAGCCATATTTTGCTCAGTTACACTAATGTGAAAATCTAGAGTAACTGCAATAAGCGAGCTATCCAAATTGATACTCATATAAATGAGGGTAAAATTTGGTCCCCACATGTCTCCTGGTGTCACATACAATGGATGTTCCTTATCTCTTTTTATTTCACATACAGCACGGTAAGAGCTTACCTATTATCAATTTTTACCTTTTAGATTCTATTTAATTCGACATTGTATGAAAAGCTGATTATTAGGAAAACTGATTACAATTCTCAGGAATGCAGCCTGGAATATCCTATTAAAATGAGACACTGAATTCTGCATTGAAGCTTTCAACTTGGCAAAATATGCTTGTAATCTCATTGAGGGTATTAGTTTGTATTGGCATTAAAGAGAAATTTTGCATATATAAATGGAATTAGCACTTGCATTTGTATTTGTAATAAGTATTCCTTCTTCTACTGTTATAGACAAAGAACCAAGCAGCCTGGCAGAGAAGATTATGAAAGTGTAATACACCCTTGCTAAGCCAGATGAGTCTAGGAATGGACAATTTATCTTTCTCAGCAAGGTGTCTAAGACAGAGAATCATCTCTGTCCTCTCAGCTCTCACTGGTATTCTCCCTGACTCTCTTGTCAATATCATCAGTAAGAAAGATGGTGAGGTATTGTCATCATTGTCCTCATATATGCTCCACCTGATGCTTTTCTGATACCTTCCTTCCCCTTCTTCAACACAAGTGAAGAATGAATATGATTTCATAAGACAGATGAGAATTAGCAATGTTAGTACAAGTGGTAGGTGCATTACACATGTCGATTCAGAAATGATCTGCAGAGGTCAAGTCAATATTATGAGACAGAAATATTAAAAGTCGTACAGAAGTTTACCACAGTTGGGAATTAATTTCAAAAATCTTATTTAGCTATAATTTTAACTTAAGATTTATAGAAACAGAAAACCCTAGATTCTGTGCGACTAGAACAAATATGTATTCAAAAGACAGAACAGTAAAGCTTTCTGTCACAACTTACACTCATTTAAAGGCTACCAGGCCTTACATGAACCCATTAGCTTCTTATTTATCTGTCTCTTTGGAATTTCATACATATTCCTTCCAAAAAAAGGCATCCTGTGATCATCTGAGTATGTGTATATGTACAGTATACAAGACCCATTCTAAAAATACATCATCCTAATAAATAGCTGAAACCCTGGTGCTCAGTTATAGCTCAACAAACAATTGATTCAAACATGGAATGGCTGTTATCTGACCATAGGTCAATATAAATTCCCATTGGAAGACTCTTTAACATAGACTGTTCTTAGACATATAATGAGGAAGGGCTACTGTGTTTCAGACCTATCAGAATATAGAAAGAAATCACTAAAATACAGAATTAATGTGTTATGTCATTATGTGATTAAGATGTGGTTTTGGGCAGACAATAGTTAAGCAGCAAAGTTTTATAGCATATTACAAATGTAGCATTTCTGATTTTTTTTATTCAGCCACTTTCCCTAGTACTGTATATCCGAATTGAAGGAAATATCTTGAAAACAAATAGCACACAAGATTCATTAATCTGAACAGGAAAAAAGACAAATGTAAAGTATTTAGATTGGATCACTAAATGCACATTCATAAAATGCATTTTTTTTGTGGAGTTTTCTATTTCTAGACAAGGTAGATTACCTTTCTCAGTTTTTTTAAAATGGAAAATATAAATCATATATAGAAAAAGCCAGCCATAGATTATAAGAAAGTGACAGATTTCTTAATGTTGTATAGGGTGTTCCCTTTGTTATAATCTTAACAAGATAATATTCTATGAATATGATTCATTAATGACATTATGAAAAAGAAAACAAATATCAAGACAATTGTTGCTGTGTTTATCATCAAGTCATGTCTTTCACCCTTGCTGACAAGATGTTACTTTTTTTTCTTTTTGATAGCTTTTTCATAGAATTTATTTTTATTTTCACTTAAATATTATGAATGTGTGACCATACATGTTAGAGTTGGATATGTTGGACAAAATTTCACACCAGACAAAAAAGATGAGATGTTATATTTAATTTCCTAGGGACACTTGGGGCTATTAATCATGTAGATATTTTAAGTACAATTCAGTCACCAAATAAAGTTTCAATTTATCTGAATAAACATTTCTAACCGACAGAAATTCATTTCAGATTAAGCTGCCTATCTCTGATTTGCAATTGTTTAGACTATATGCCCAAGTTAAAAAAGTGTCAAGTTAATTTTTCTACATCTATTTAATAATGTGAAATCACAGACACCTCACTTGCAAGAGTGAATTAGTTTGGATTTGTTGTCACAGCACAAGTGAATCCCATTTGGTTTGATCTTATTTACATCTAAAGTGATCAATTTATATAATAAATCCCACTTTTGGTGTAAAATTAAAAATAGATATAGGAGACCATGCTGTCCAGTTTTGACAATCTAAATTCTTATTATGAAGCTTTGGGAAACCCAGGAACAAAGGCTTGTGTTTATACAGAGAACACAGTGCTTTTTCATAACAAACCAGATTGTAAACTTCATATCTGTTTTAACTTATTGATACACAAAGAGTATTTTGGAAGCCAGGTGCTGCAATGCCTAGATACTAGAATAACTGACATTATATAAATGGACAGAAAGGAAAGATGGAGTTTTCTGTACTCAAGCACTAGTTATTGTGACCACTGCTGATTCAGATATTGTCACTTTACTGGTTGGAACTAGTTAACATTTAATTCACTGTGAAATATAAAATTGTAACCAAGCTAGTAGCCATTGTGTCTTTTGGCTACCACCATGCATACATGAACCAGTACATACACACACTATGATGTATATAGGAAAAAATCTTACTCACCATAGTTCTGTTAATTCCAATTGCATGGTCTTATTTATATGAGTCAGATGAGCAGAATTTGTTAATAATATATTGTGTGTATGAATAGAGACAGTAGATAATACATTGCAAACCAACATCTGTACTTTGTATGCGACGGTCACAACTGAGTCTTGGGAAATGCAGTGTGGACACACTGTACCCCCAAAACCGGTCCATTGCTGGGAAGCGTGGGCTGTCGGTATAGAAATACTTAGTATTTCTAATCTTCTAAGTGTCATAGAAACATCAAGTAACTAATCCTCACAATTAGTACAGCATTAGTACCCCCATTTTACAAAGGACTTAAATGACTTGCCCAAGGCCAGGCAGTGAGTCAGTGGCAGACCTAGGATCAGATCTGATGGCTTTCTGCAGACAACTCATAACTCAATATGCAAAGACCATGAAACAAAAGCTGGATGACCCAGAGACTTACTTTAGTGATAAGAAAAGAAGAAAGAAAACATGGCAAAATGAAAAGCAAATATATAGCCTATTCTTTTGCTGAACAAACTTAAAATAAGTCAATTGTATATCTGAACTATAGGGTATTGTTACCATCCATTCAATACTGTTTTCAGCCTCTCTCTCTCTCTCTCTTCATGGCTCTAGTTGAGCCCATTATCACATTCTTTCTCCAAAGGTTATTTTACAGCTGTGTGAAACTATTGATGGAAGAATATTGTGTGATCTAAAGCAAAATGAATATTAACATGCTTACATTACTGCAGACATTCTAGTGCTCAAATAGAGGGTTAGGTAGCAGCATGTTTGAGTCAGACCAGTCTTTCTGGCCCCTTTCCCAGCTCCACATCAAGTGTTATTAGCGAATATGATTCACAATTTTGCAAAAGACTGATCAGCCTCTGCAAAAATTAGAGTAGTCATACAAATCTATGAATAAATAAAATAAGGTGCCACAAGTACTCCTGTTCTTTTTGCGGATACAGACTAAAACGGCTGCTACTCTGAAATCTATGAAAGATACTTGTGTTTGCCAACCACATGCAGCTTAGCTCAGTGGTGGAAACCTCCACCCAGTGGCGGTGACCTGAACATCACTGTAGCCAAGACTCACTGGGATCTTCGTTATCACTAGTAGTTGCTCTAGTGGGTGAATAAAAAGAAAGCCTTATTTTAGCAAATAACAGTGTAAGCTGTGCCAGGCTTTCCTTATCTCCAAGTCACTCTCACGGGAGCCAGACACCAAATGAACAACAGTAAAATATCTCATTAAAAAAATGTTAACTCAGTTCAGTCTACTGTGTACAGTAAAAATTTCAACAAGATTTTGTGGAGTGTGACTGCATTGCAGAAGGTGAAATTCTGGCTCTACTGATGTCAATGACAAAATGCTATGGACTTCATTTCTCACAATTTCTCCCAGAGCCGTTAAGTTTTAGCTTTATTGTATGGACAAATGGGCCAATACAGTAGTGATGGTGACTATACATATCCATTGTACTATTCACATTGTTCAAGTGTAGTTGTGAATAACTTCCTGCATGATTCCTAGAGTACTGGGAATATAGTAGGATTGTCATAGTCAACCTGAGACCATTTAGGCTAGGCTAGCTATGCGAGTGAAGTTCTGAGCCAGCTGCATTATGAAGTTTGCAAACTCCAGCTTAAGTTTTTTTTAGGAGGTTTTATCTCATGGCACATCTACAAATTGTATGCTTGTAAGGCTTGGACCAACAAATTGCCCTTCAGAACTACACTGGGAGGAAGAAGTGATATATTTGAAAGGAAAGACTGTCTATTGGCAGTATTGCAAGATACCATCTCAAGGGCATTCACAACAGCATACTTCCAACGTATACAAACAGAGGCCACTAGGAGGCTGTTCTCATAAACAGACGTTCTGGAGGCCTTGCTGTTATCCACTTCACTACTGCAGGTTTTCAAATGGTATAATTCTATTGATTTGAATGGAGTCAAACTGTAGTAAAATTAGTATAACAAAGTGGTAAACTTATGGCTGAGTACAATTAAACACAGCACA
Organism: Mauremys mutica; assembly: GCF_020497125.1. NCBI lineage: Eukaryota > Metazoa > Chordata > Testudines > Geoemydidae > Mauremys > Mauremys mutica. The sequence goes on from NC_059074.1 coordinate 51,681,719, forward strand.
GCTGGACTGCTTCCTCAGTGGTCCTGAAGAGAAAAGTGGATGGTCCAAGCAAAGCAGGTTTGGGATAGGCTTTTAGCTTTTTTTACTTTAGGTATGGTAGCATCTTGCAATCAGTAATGAATTTTATCATTACAAGACCCACTCTGAGTACTATCCCTATTTTGTAGATGGGAAACCGAGGAGAGGATAGATCAACTGACATCTCAATGTCACACACAGAAATTTTAACCTGGTTGGGAATTAAACCCAGGTCTTTTGAGTCCCAAACCATTGCCCTGTCATAGAATATCATGGAATATCAGGGTTGGAAGGGACCTCAGGAGGTCATCTAGTCCAACCCCCATTGTCTACAACATCATTCTTCCAATGTTGATGTGTTTGAAACTAAGATGTCAGGTGTGGACAGGTATGGGAAAAGATGATCTTCTTTACCTGAATTACTCACAATTCAATATTCTTTCCATGTGTATCTTCAGTGTTGCTGGTGAAGCTGTAACTAGTTAATTATATATATGTGTTGTGCATTCAAGATAAATCAGGAAATTTTCTCCATTACATATCTGCCTCTTTCATCTGCAAAGCAGAAGATGAGGGTGAGCAGGGAAGTAGCATGAGGAGGATTAGCTCACTAAATGTTACTATGTCTTCCTGTAAACAACTATCAGGTGGGTTTTTCAATTTTATCTTTTTTTAAAATGCTGCTGTCTGGTTAGGCAGAAAAAAAAATCAAACACCTGTGTCCAACATATCAACAGCTGTATGCATGCTGCTGATGTAATATATGCTCCTGGCCAAATATTATAAAGCAAGTGGGTTTGTGTGGGATACTTTTAATCTAAACGATAGATAATATCAGTTATTGTGTTATGTCATTTTACTGATGCTCTCAGTATTATGTGTTGTTGGATCAGCTAGTGGAGCATCATGAAGGAGAACTCACTCATCAGAACTACTATCAAAGGGAGAATGGCATAAATTATCAATAATGAATACATATTTCAAATACTTTTTCCCCCTGATTTGGGTGTGTGTAATAATTTTATAATTCCAAGATTGGGAGACTGTATTATATTTGTGTGGAGAAAGATAATCAAGTGAAAGTTATAATCAGTCCACAGAGCCAATTTAATGGCTTTGGACACCCTTTTTTCCCAAAATTGAAAGACCTTCCTATATCTCCCGTACCTTGTCTGTTCCTCTTCAGCATCTCCATTGAATCGTCTTGTCTCCCACCTTCACTTCCATTCCTGTTCTACCACCAACTCTACTTCCCTGATACACTATGAAGAACACCAGGGAGCTGAGAGATGGGGGAGACTGGGCTACGGATGAACAGGAATGTTCAGGGGCAGGAAATAGCAGGGTTTAGGTGAAAACAAGTGGGCCATGAGCTGCAGAGCCAGGGTTGGCAGAAGTAAAGCAGAGAACCTACCCTCCTGTTTGCTGATGATCAATTATAGTAGGCTCATCAGAGCTCAGCTCCTCTCTGATGACTCCTGAGTAGTTCATGGAGCAGTCAGCTCTTTATTCTGTTCCTACCACCCCAAGTGACTACACTGGTACAATTAACACTTGAGCAGCCTTAGCTCTAATTATTGAAGAGGGGATAGGAGAAATATATTGAATAAGCAAAATATTTTACTAAATTAAGAAATGAAAAAAAATCTCAGTCCTATATTTTCAAAATATTTGTAAAGATATTTAGAACTATTTCCCCCCAAGTCTTCTGGGAGTGGTTCTCTTAAGTGTACATAATAATCTGAATGTGTGTAGTGAAACAAACAGTATGTACTAAGGTGCTGCTGACACAATTGCTTTCTCATGACAATTACCCTGTGTATTTTTTGTTTTTTTGTGGTAGCTTGCAAGTCTCCTTTTTGTCTCCCTACCTCTAGATATTAAATCTTTGAAACTCAATAAAAAAGTTCAAAATACTAGTCCCCCCCACTCCACTACAGGGAAGATGCAAGATGCAGGGAATTTAATACTATATAGCTGATAACATCTGGTCTCTCTAAAGAGGAATACTTGCAAAGACTAAGATGTGACAGAACAGAGTGAAAGCTATATTGAACAGAGACTGGATGTTCTTCATGGGAACTGGGGCACAAGCTACTGGATTGGAGAGAAAACTAGCCAGTGGAAACTACCACTGAAGAGCAGGAACCAATTATAAACCAGACGATAAAATTGTTAAAATATAAGCTAAAATGTAGAGTATGTTGCATCAAAGAAATATTTCTTCATTAGTCCTTGGTTGTGTGGAACTCTGGGAAATTGATTAGTTCTGTCTATTATGAATCATAAAGATGCTTGATCCAGAACTTTTTCAGATCTAATGAGCCAAATTCTGTGCTGCATTACTCTAATAAAGTAAATGGAGTTATTCCTGCAGAGAATTTAGCCAGGTAAGGCTAGAGTTGTCATATGGCATCGCCTGTTAAATAAGTAAAGTAGTAGTAAATTGGTTTAAACTATTTAGCTCTTCTGTGTTTTGAGAATACGAACAAAAAAAATCCATAAAGGCAAGGTAATTTTTAGTCAGTTCTCGATCTCCAGTCTAATTTTGCTTATGTGGAAGAATGAGTATATAAGAACATAAGGATGGCCATACAGGGTCAGACCAGTGGTCCACAGCTCAGTATCCTGTCTTCCAACAATGGCCAATGCCAGGGGCTTCAGAGAAAATGAACAGATGAAGGCAATTTTCAAATGATCCCTCCCCTGTCATCCAGTCCCAATTTCTGGCAGTCAGAGCGTAGGGACCCCCCATAGCATGGGATCGTGTCCCTGATCATAACTTAACCTGTCCTCCATGAACTTATCTAATTATTTTGGGAACCTGGTTATAGTTTTGACCTTCACAACATCCCCTGGCAACAAGTTCCACAGATTGATTGTGTTGTGTGAAGTATTTCCTTATGTTAGTTTTAAACCTGCTGCCTGTTAATTTTATTGGGTGACTCCTGGTATTTGTGTTATGTGAAGGGATAAATAACATTTCCCTATTTACTTTCTTCACACCAGTCATGAATTTATAAATCTCTTTCATATCCCCCCTTAGGCATCTATTTTCTAAAATGAACAGTCCCAGTCTTTTTAATCTCTCCTCATATGGAAGCTCTTCCATACTCCTAATCATTTTTGTTGGCCTTCTCTATAACTTTCTCAATTCTAATATATCTTTTTTGAGATGGGGTGACCAGAACTGCACACAGTATTCAAAGTGTGGAGATACCATGGATGTATATAGTGGCATTATCATATTTTCTGATATATATGATATATACAGATGTTAAATTGATTCTACATGGTCCTAGCAGTTCATTTGTCTTCTGCCAGTGTACTTCAGACAAGCAAACTTTACTACAAAGTATCATTTACTCTGTAGATACAGAAAATTGTAGAAAGTATAGGACAAGTTGTAGCTGGTCCTTGTGTGGGTCTCCAAGGAAAAGGGAGGGCGCAAGAAATGTAAGTCATCTGCGAGCCAAAGTCTTACTCCTTGGAGCACTAGCCACTCATAAGGGGCAGGAAGCATATGGGGCCATGGAACTGCACCTCAGCTCTTCACATACCAAACAATGAAGCTGGCTGGCCATGCAAGGGAGAAAAGTAAAGGAAAATGGCATTGGGTACACGCCGTCTGTGTGCCATGGGGCCCTGGACAGTTATGCAGTGAGTAGGAGTTCAATTCCTGACTCAGACACAGACTTCCTGTGTGACCTTGAACAAGTGAATTAATCTACCCTGTTCCTCAGTTCTTCCAGCTGTAAAATGGGGATAGTACTTCCCTACTTCACAGGGATATTGAAAGCATAAAATCCATTAGTGATTGTGAGACACTCAGATGCCATGATGATGATGAGGATCTTATAAGTACTTAGATAAATGTACCCTCCACCATGTCCTTGCTCGAGGGCCGTGGTACTCTACCACTCTCAACACAGAGCTGTTCCAAAAAGCCTTTTGCAGATGCTGTTATACACTATAAAACCAAACTTAGAGCTAAAATACATGTTACTGTGCTAATATCCACTGGTCATGTTCCCAGCTACAATGAGAAGACGGGGAAGTTGGGGTAAATTAGAGTGAGTTTCCCAAGGCAGTCGTCTCTCTTTTCTTCAATCACCTTCCCACCTCTAGCATGTTCAGTGCATTGCAATCTGCCCTCTGTTGCACTGGAGCTCCCCTCACTAGAGTGGTCAGTTATTCATCCAGCTGTAGTACAAAAGTCAATATCTTTGGAATCAATCCCACACTCCTTTCACAGTCAAAACTTCCACTGAATCCCAGGTAAAGGAAGGGTGTGCAGAAGAAGGAGCTGGCTGTAAATCAGGAAATTAGAGGCAAACATTTTTTTGTATTCAAATTTTATATTTTACATTTTTATGACTTAGCTAGGGTGTGTTAATGTTTTCAGATAGTAATTAAGTATAGGACACAATAAAGAAATATGTCTAAAAGTGTTTTTTTCTCTTTTTTAATCAGTTTCACTCATTTCACAGTACACGGTATATGGCAATTTGCTCTTTGCATGCAAATTGTTCAAATGACAGTTTATTTTTAAAAAATTGAAAACTGAGAAAAATATAAGAGTACATCTACACTAAAAACTTAAGTTGGCCTATATGAGGTCGACTTACAGCCACCACAATAATTACTGTGATGGTGCATGTTCACACTACACTCCTTGGCTGGGTGGTGCGCGTCCTCACCAAGAGAACTTCCACCGACCTAAAAGGGACAGTTTGGGGAGCTGACAGCCCAGTCTCTCAGCTCTGCTGGCAGCTCCCTGCTGGAAGCCTGGCTGCCCCACCGGCTTCTGGCAAGCTTCCCCTCCCTCAGCTCTCTGTTCCTCCCTGGACACTGTGTCGTCCTAACTACACTGACATAGATGCTATGCCTCTCGTAGAAGAGGAATTACGATGTAGGTGTAGTAAGACACTTACATTGGTGGTTCAAGGCCGTAGTGTAAACATTAACATAATTAGGTTGATGTAAGCTGCCTTACGTTGACCAAATTGTGTAATGTAGAGCAGGCCATAGTTTTAACCTTCTCGCCTATCCTATGACACCCCTCCCACTACACTTCTTAGAATCACATTTGACGTTTTCATAAAGTGAGGGTGCTGATAAATTCATGGAAGCCTGTAAACCCCAGGAACAAGTGGGAACAACAAATGACTCAACAGAGGACAGAATAAAGGGCATTCATTGTGTTTATGGAAAGAGTCATCTGCCTAAGTCTTTTATTATAAATTGATACACTGAGATTATTTCAGTTATTTGCTATACAACCTTATTTTTGCTAACACCTTGCATTCCCAATCAGCTTGAAGCAGGATATGTAATTTATAATTTGCACACAGGCTCTGTCAGACTAGAAACAAGCCAGGTCATCCAGTGGCTGATTATTTTAACACAGACCAGTTAGGCCTGCTCTGATGCTCTTCATCATCAAATATTTCTGTCTGTGCTAACAAGAAGTTATTTTATTTAAAACTTGCTAAATCAGCTTTCTTGCAAGGTTAACACAGGCCATTGTAGTGAATGAGCACAGGAAAAGGGAGCAAGAAAATGCAAAACAAATAAATGGGTAATTACTTGTAGTCTTGTAATGCACACTGGTACTATCAAAAACTGGTATGAAAATTAAATTTCACAACTGGAAAGAACATACTGTGAAACTTAGACTGGAGAGCGGTAATTTTCTTAAATAATCCTAAGTAGTCAGGATAAAGAGAATCAAATGCAGAATGCATTCTTCTCAGATTCCAAATGAAAGGTGTTTGAGGAATGCGGCCCAAGAACCATCAAGACTGTTCTCCCTTTGATTAAAATGTGTCACTATTTGTGTGCTGAATGTACCTTTTGGAATGCATTTAACTCATATGGCCAGGACTGTCTTTGTTCATCCTGTCCCCAACATTGACTTTTTCTCATTATGCTTTGCTTTCCCTCCAAGTCACATACAGACATGGCTTTTTGCCAGACTGAACTGCCTGTGGAACTTCCTTCTCAATTTGCTCACCTTTTCCTGATACTCATTATTTGTCTCCTTCACAGTCATTTCCTTGGCCTTTTCTTTCTGTGATTACTAGTGCTACCATTACCCCATACTGTCATCTGCATCCACAGATATCCAGTCATGATCTTATCAGCATCTATAGTTCATCTTTAGTAGGACTAAAAATATAGAATGGAATTAAAAACCCTCCCACAAAGAGGATGGAAATATAAGGCATGTGTCACTGTAGCAGAGAAAAATTCAGAAAAGCAGGAAAAAGACCTCAGCAGAAGCACCTTGGCTCCTATAGAGAGAGGCAATAATCTAATGTCCATGCTTGTCATGTTATAACATCACATAATTTAATACAGTCATTCTTTAAGGTAGAATTTGTGCATTATAACTCTGTGGGGCAAATAGTTTTAATTCTTATTCCTGTGTTTAATACAAAGCAAAAATGATCTCAGTCTTGGAATACCTGTAGCATCTAGTTTATTATAACCATAAGCATCTGCATGATGTATGTTAAGTACAGAAAAAATAACACCCATATTGTGCTGCCCAATGCCAACGTCCTTTAGTACAGATAAAGAAAAACACTGTGAAGTTTCAGAATATGGAAGAATACAATAAGCTTGCCAATACAAGTATTTCCTAAACAGGATAGGCCTGGATTTGCATCCTCTGGGGGGCTTTAGGGGAAGGAAAACTGTGTATGGGGCCTAATCCATGGCCATGCCCACAGTCCAAGTAAACCATATTAGACAGATTACTTACAGTTGAAGAATGGAGCATGTTTGGACATAATCCTTCCTCAGATCAAGGAGGAAGAGGAAAAGTACTTACTCAAGCCAGGAGAAGAAGCAGGATCTCTCCTTTTACTTTTAATGGAGGAAGGGGGAGCAGTGTTTCCTTCCATGCTCTTTCTTATTTAATCTCTGTTTCCCCTAGGCCACAGGCACAATGTTTAGGCCTGCCCAGAGTTCTAGCACTGTACCTTGGAGGTGCATGCTTAGTGCACTTGGTATTTAGACAACTCTAGGGGGTTACAGCGTCCTTTGTGCAGATGGAATGTTCAGAGATTTTAGCAGCAAACCTCTAGCGCGCTGAACTAAGCATGTATAAATGGTGATTTTTCAGAGATTTATAATTGACTCAAATCTGAGTCTAGTTCCATAGGGAACAGCACAGGCTCACAGCATCCTCTTAAATCAGAGGAAGACAAATTAACTAAATTGTGACTCACTAGATAGAATGCAAGGCTAAAATTGGCCAAAAAACAAGAATAAGAAATATATACCAAAGTATTGTAACCTCATGTATAAATGGTGGGTTTTTTTTAGAGATTTATTACTGAGCCAAATCTGAGCATAGTTGCATAGGGAACGGCACAAGGCATGTCACTGACTCCAGGACCATCATCCTACCAAACATGAAGTTCTTGTTCCAAACCCTGGAGGTGTTTTAACAGTAACAACACTACCTATTTTACCCTAGCCCCCTTCCCAGAAATGACAGAACTATTTTTGCTGAAATATAAGTAAATCGGTTAAATTAAATCAATCCAACCTAGAGCAAGTGCAGAAAATTTCAGCCTCCAAGTTTCAAATTTGCCATAGTTTTATTCAACTAAAAACATAAAGACTTGTAATGGAAAGTGTTAGGAAACCTTAACTACAGATATCACCATCAGCTCTGCCTGTAATAATAAGAAATAGAAAATCTTTGAATTAAAGAAATGCTACCCCTGTGCCCTCCAAACGCCCACACATACACACCTTCTCTCACACTTACACAAACCAAGGTCTTTCCTTTCATACAGAAGAAGAAAAGGCTATATTTTATTAGCACATATAATTATAATATGAAAGGCTTTAAGACATTTTATGGTTCCAAGTTGTACAGTGTACTATTGGTAAAGGTACACATGTATGATCCTGTGAATTACTACCCCGAAGGGCGCCAGAACCTTTGTAGAAGTGGTGGGAGCAAGGCCAAAGTGCCCCCTCCCTCTCTGTGCCTGGCTAGTCTGGTAGTGAGCCAGCTGCCCTCCCCTCTGGTGTCACAACAGCCCCTGATGGATGAAAGATGTAATTGCAGCACTTCTCCGGTAGGATCTATTATTCCGCTGGTGGGGGTGGGAGGAAAGAGAAGAGTCTGCAAGTAACATGAATTCTTCACTTATATTTCTTTTGTTAAAAAGGGGGTATGGCCCTCCCACTTTTAAAAGTTTGGGGGGACCTAGCCCTCTGCCCCACCCCAGTTCTGGTGCCAGTGCCCTAATCCGCATCTAACAGCAGTCGAAATTAAGACATATGCTTTTAAAAGGCCTGATTTAATTAATATGGACCTGATCCTGCCTCCTTACTCCATAAATCTTCTCATTAATGCCAATAGGATTATTTGTGTAGTAACATACTAAATATGAATAAGGATGGAAAAATTTGGTCCTAAGAGAGACCTGTCTTATGGAGAGTTTCCCTCTTTCATTGGACAACTACTGATTTTATTGCAATGTCCTAAGGACTAAATTTAACCAAATGTTATGGTGTAGTAAGTGCAGGCCACTTCTCATACGGTCAAGATTTAGTTCAGTTCACACCATGTTTTACTTTTTTTCTATAGATTTTTCCCTAGTATTGCCATTTTTGCATCTAATACCTCCTGTTGGGTCTTCAGCAGTTCATTTCTGGCTTTGATCTTCTTGTTCCTTTGGAACTAAAGCAACAAAACAATTTGGCACCCTAAATCACTTGCTCTTACAGTTGAGGTTTTTGGGGTTTTTTAATATGAAAAAAAAATACTCAGAAAATCCAGTTAAGGCAGCAGAGAAAGGACATGTTGCCTTTTTTTCGTAGAGGAACAGTATGAATGTTAAATATGCTGAAGGTTATGCAGTGAATACAGAAGACCAAAGGGCCAAAACACTTTTACAGCTACATTAAGTAACAAATGGAGCTGCACAGAATTGTTCAGTTTAAATTCAAGCTGAGCTGCAAAAAGCCACTATACCTCATCTCACCTTACACAAGTTCTTGAGCTAAAATGTGAACTAACATTTTGCCACCTGCAAGTTTCACAGTACAGTGCCATTGCATTCAATATCTTATTATTTTGTCTTATGGCAGAAATGGGACAAAGTTGTAAAAATTCATTTAAAAAATAAACTGCCTGTTAACTGGAAAATGTATAGGTGTATGTCTGGTACTATCCAAATATGGCTGCAAGCGTTTGAACTTGGAGAAGGGCAAAAGTTGAAGTCTGGAGATTGGATTCAGGGAACTCCTGAAAAGGGCATATACTTGCCAGAACTTATCAGCTCATGTCTGAACATTTTGAGGCCTCCTTTTCTGCTTCCCATCTTTCTCCATGAGTCATTGTCTTCTTTAACTAAGGAACCTGCCAATCAGTCCAGCAAAGACTGTTAGACTCTAGAAGGCTCTAAGGTGCATTTCAATACAGATATGAGATCTTTTGGGGTCAGGAACTGAGAGAGACAGAACAAGCTAATGCCCTATCATTTAAACCTGCAAAAATCAGAAATAACATCAATGGAATCAAATGAGTTGCACCCATGTAAAATGGGTGCATATGAGATCAGCATCAGGAATGGAGAGGTAGTAGAATCCAAAACCTTAAAAATGTAGGTGTGTTTTGTTCATGTTGGTCTGAAATGTGGATTGTGGCTCAGGCCATTTAATTCCACCACCTTCCTGTTCAGCCCTCATGATCTTCTAATCCAGGGGTTCTCAAAATGGGGGTTGGGACCCCTCTGGGGGGTCATGAGGTTATTATGTGGGGGGTCACAAGCTGTCAACCTCCACCCCAAATCCCGCTTTGCCTCCAGCATTTATAATGGTGTAAAATATATTAAAAAAGTGTTTTAAATTTATAAGGGGGTCACACTCAGAGGCTTGCTATGTGAAAGAGGTCACCAGTAAAAAAAAAAAGTTTGAGAGCCACTGTTCTAATCAGTTTTCAGCAGCTGTCGTGTGGCATGATGTAGAAACTACACTTCTCCTCCTCCCCGCACGAAATGAGAGCGAGAGAGATACAATGAAAGCTGTGAGAAGAAAATAAAGTTAATGAATCATGCTGTAGATTTTCTTTCTTTAACGAAAGTCACAGATAACAATAGCAGTTCTCAGCTGTGAATCCAGCATTCTTTCTCAGCTGATGGAAGGTTTATTGTGATTAGTAACCTTAGCGATGTCTTCTGAAAATGAACTTTTTTTTTGCTTACCATTTACTATACAAATTATTCTGAGGTATAATTTACATTACTTATGATAAGAGGTGAAGGCCCTAAAATATATATTTACTGAATTGAAGGCTGAATTTCATACTCCTTTAGTAATTCTTTGTGAACTTTAGAACATATGATAGATTGGTAATATCTTCATATGCATAATTATTAACATACTTATAATAGTCTTAATGATAAAACGTTGTAAGTACCATATATACTCATTCATTAGGCCCCCCATTCGTTTATAAGCCGAGCCCCCATGGTGGTTAGGTAAAAACAGCAAAAACTGTATGACCCTTTCATAAGCCGACCCTATATTTCAGGGATTGGCAAACTTTGGCTCCCGGCCCATCAGGGTAAGCTGCTGGTGGGTTGGGATATTTTGTTTACTTGAAGCGTCTGCAGGCATGGAGCCCCTCAGCTCCCAATGTCTGCGGTTTGCCATTCCCAGTCAATGGAAGCTGCGGGAAGTGGCATGCCACCTCCTACAGCTCCCATTGGCTGGGTACGGCGAACCGCGGCTACAGGGAGCTGAGGGTCTCTGTGCCTGCAGATGCTCCAAGTAAACAAAATAATAATGTATTAGATATTCAATTCAATGATTCCATAGAATTTAAAATCTTTAAATTTTGGTGTAGACCAGTTTATAAGCCAACCCCCGCTCCTTGAGGCATCATTTTTGGACCAAAAATGTTTGGCTTATGAGCGAGTATATATGGTATATAAGGATTTATCAGGGACATTTATCATCTGCCTTTATTGTTTTAATATGTGTGCGTATTTATATGACAAGGATTATACATGTCCCTATTTAATCCCTTTACTTTAACAGTTTAAGTACATACACATAAATGACTGTTGAAACAGCTTGCAACACTTCCTCCATCACCATCTATTTGCTTCAATATATTTTACAGAGTGTCAGGTACTACTGATGTCTTTACCTTGTCTCAGGGAGGGAGTGTATTAAATGAAAAGTGTGAAATTGTGCAAACATGAGCAAACCACAGAGACCAGCTGCACTGTTATGTTCTGGTGAAATTCTCCGTTGTACAGATAGGGAGTGTCTCTGATACCAGTGGAACTGTTTAAATGTACCCAGCAGTGTAGTTATTTCTACTATTAACATGGTTACTCATTGTCACCTGCTTATACTAAGGGGGCTACAAAATAGTCCTTAGTCTGGAAAGTGTCACTGGTCCTGAAAGATTAGGAAACTCTGCATTAGGGGAATACTACTTGGCAACCTGGCCAGCATGTACCTGAGATAATTCTAATGAGATTCATAAAAGTACGTATGTCTCGATAAACACCAAATACACTGGGATAGGTTTAGAGGCAAAATTTCTTTTTGCTAACTTGAGGAAATGACTTCCTCTGCACACCTGGGTGTATCACCGAGTTGTCACAAAATCCTCACATTTGATTTTTGCTAATGGTTTTAAATGGACATTACATACATTGCCCTGAAAGTGAACACACAAAGCATCCTCATAAAAAGTATAAACATGCAAAAAATGGTGTCACTATAATGTGTGGTAGTAAGATTGTTTAGCAAGTGGGACTTCACCTCCACCTCCATACAGATCATCATCTGTCAGAGGACAGACAGTGGAAGAAGAAAGGAGCTGACTTAAAATCTTTTAATCATCTATTCTATTCCTATGTAAGTTATAACCAAATCAGTATCCAGAACGTTATTTTTGTGCCAATAAAACCCCAGAATGGAATAATTTCTTTCTTGTGCTGATTTTCAAACTGATTAGAGTGTTTTTACGCTTTGAGCTGGGGAATGTGATTCCCAGCTGCAGGAGCCATACCTGCGCTAGCTCGATCAGAGATAGCACACTAAAAATAAAATGTAGCAGCAATGGCAGCAGCAGAGCAAGTGAGTCACCCTTAGAACACGCACAGGGTCTCAAATGGGTACATACTCAGGGCATCTGGCCCCACACTCTATCTTTAGTGTGCTAAGTTGATGAGAACTAGGGCAAATATGCCTCCTCGGGCTGGGAATCACACTCCCCTCTTGAAGTGTAGACATACTTTAAGAGAGAGAAAAGAGCTACTTTATTCCCACAAGTTAAATGTAGTACAAATTGAATTACTGCAACTACTACTGTGCATTTTAGGTTGTTGATCGTGTTAAGTTAAACATGCTTATAAATAAATCCCCTCCAGCAAACCCTGGTAATAACTGAAGTGTTTTTAGTTGAAAAAACAGATAATGTAGATTAAAAAAACCAGACATATCTAGGCTTTATACAGAGAATCCAGTCATCTGTAGCATTCTTTATATTATCATAAAGAAAATTTAATTTCATGTAGAAGATATTTGACTATCCCTTAAGGGAGAGAGGTTAAATGATCTCTGCTTGTTACAGTATATCTGAAAAAACAGAACAAGAATGTCTCATTTAGTTTCAAAGTCAGAGAATGCCTTTGGGTTAGTAGCCTGCATTTATTCCCAGTTTGGATCTTATCTAACAGAATGTCAAGCTTGAGTATTATAGGCAAAGTTGACATACACTTTGGGGCTATAAAATCACCAGCAAAATCAAATTTTTGAAAATTTCATGTTAAGCAAGAGATTGGAAGCTGTGCACTACTAATTGGGAGTGAAAGAAGAAAATGGTCACATTTCAGAAAACTTCATAAATGTTTGAGCTGTTATTTTTCATGATATTAAGTGAGTTTATAAAAGTGTTTAGTTGTCATTAAGATTTACAAAACCCAAAGCTTGAACTTTCAACTAGTTTAAAGTTGCTGTAGTTATAAACTGGGCAAGAGTTTGAATATTGGGAAAGAGAAGAGAAGGTTACTCACCTTGATGAGTGTCCCTATGGGTACTCCACTACCCATCCTCCTCCCCTCTACTTCGGAGTTGGTTCAGGCTGTGTGGTGGAGAAGAAACTGAGGAGTCTGGGTCATGCACATGATACTTCAACTGCTAATGGCACATGAGGCAGGCACCGCACATGCACAACCCATATGGACACTGCTGTAACATTCTCTGAGCAAAGGCACAGGGAAGCACCAACACCTGAAATGGAGCACCCACAGGGACACACATCTCAAAGAACCTTAGCTACTGCACAAGGTGAGTAACCTTCCCTTCTTCGAGAGAGATGTCCCTGTGGGTGCTCTACTCCAGGTGACTATAAAGCAGGATGGCAGAGGCTTTGGAGTGGGTACGATAATCATGGAGAATACCACTTGACCAAGTCAGATATCTGCTTTAGGGCCTTGCATGACTGCATAATGTTTGGCTAAGGTGTGTTCGGAGGCCAAGGTGGCGGCTTTACATACGTCTATCAAGGGAAAGTTGTTTAGGAACACTGTGGATATATAGATATAATAGATATAGATCTGGTTGAGTGCACCCCAATGGTTAATGGGGGTTGAGTGCCTTTTAATTGATAGCATAGGCAAATGTATCCAGATATCCACTTAGAGGGTCTCTGTGTGGATATGGCTATACTCCTGGATTGTTCTGCTATGGCAGTGTTTCTCAAACTGGGGTCGCCACTTGTGTAGGGAAAGCCGCTGGTGGGCCAGGCCGGTTTGTTTACCTGCCCTGTCCACAGGTCCGGCCAGTCGCGGCTCCCACTGGCCACAGTTCGCCATTGCAGGCCAATGGGGGCTGCTGGAAACGGCAGCCAATAAGTCCCCCGGCCCGCGCCACTTCCAGCAGGAAGTGGAGGCAGGCACTGTGGACGGCATGGAATTCTAGAAGGTTTATATGTAGGCTTGTCTCGGTTGTGGACCATAGTCCCTGTACTGTGTGACATTGCATGTGTGCTCCCAACCCGATGAGGGAGGCATCTGCTGTGATAATCTGTGATGGAGAGTCTTGTCTGAATAGGATCCTGGGCCACAGGTTGCATGGGTGAGTCCACCAAGATAACGAGTCCTTGACCTTGTGGGACATTGTTAAGCGTATGCTCATTTTGTGGTTTGTTTGGTCTGTACACAGATGCTAATCATCCTTGTAGGCAGTGCATGTGCAGATGTGCATATTTGACCACAAATGTGCATGCTGCCATGTGGCCCAAGAGTTGTAGACATTTGTTGGCTGTGATTTGTGGACTGTTCTGCACTGTGGATGTGATTGTCTGTACTTGTCTAACCTGTTTCATGGGAGTGATGCCCTTGCCGTCTTGGAGTCGAGGTACATGCCTTGGTCCTAGTGTTGATGCCTTTATGTTTAAAGCTGAGGCTTTGGAAGCAGTGAATCGCTGTTTGTGTGGAGTACATGGCTTCTGACTGGGAGTGCGCCTTCCGGAGACAGTCATCCAGGTAAGGAAAAATTATTATGCCTTGTTTTCTTAGGTGTGCCGTTACAATGGCGAGAATCTTGGAGAAAAGATGGGGTGCTGTTGACAGGCTGAAAGATAATACTTTGTACTGATGGTGGTCTGTGCTCAAAGTAAATCTCAGAAACCACCTGTGGACAGGATGTATCGTAACATGAAAATAAGCATCCTGTAGGTCGAGGGCTGAAAACAAGTCTCCCTAATACAGCGATGGTATTATTGTTGTTAAAGTGACCGTCCTGAATCTTTGCTTCCTCACAAACTTGTATAGTTGCCTGAGGTCGAGGATGGGTCGCCACCCCCCACTTTTCTTTTGTGTTAAAAAAATAGTGGGAATAAAACCCCTTCCCTCTGTGTTGTACAGGCACAGGCGCCACTGACCCCAACTGGAGGGGGTTATCTACCTCTTGGTGTAACAAGAGCTCATGAGAGGGATCCCTGAAAAGGGACTGGGTGGGGGGATGGGTGGGGGGGTATAGACAGGAAAGGGATGGCATAGCCCAATTGGATGACTTCTAGGGCCCATGTGTCCATGGTAATAGCCACCCAATCGGTGTAGAAAGGGAGCAAATAGCCTCAGAAAAGCTGGATGGTTAGTGTACACGCTGGAACAGGTGAGAGGTCTTCCAGACCCTTGACAAAGACTTCAAATTTGCTTATTGGAGGGAGGAGGTTGAGACACCGCTGGTGGTGGAGGGTGTCGTCATTGTGGTCCTTGTCTCTGTCATTGCTGCTGTTGTTGTTCATATGGTCTCTAGTGTTGCTGTGTATGTGTGGGGTATCTAGGACGTTGATATGGTTGATACCTGTACTGTCTCCTTCTTGTGGCAGGTGTATGGATGCCAAAGGACCAGAGCATGGCTCCGGAATCCTTTATCGTGTACAGCACATCATTGATTTTGTCTGCAGACAATTTCTCCCCAGTGAAAGGGAGATCCTCAACAGTATTCTAGATCTCATGTGGAAATGCTGATTAATTGAACCACGAGGACTGTTGCTTGACCACAGCCATGGCAGTGGATCTGGATGTAGTGTCAGCCATGTTCAAAGAGGCTTGTAGAGCCATACATGAAATAGTTTGTCCTTCAGAGATCAGGGGTTTAAATTGTTGTCTCTTGTCCTCAGGAATGTCATTAATAAAGTCCATACATTTTCCGTAATGCTTGTGATCATATTTGGCTAGTCATGCCGCATAGTTTGACACTCTGAATTGAAGTGTGAAAGATGCATATACTTTGTGGCCAAAAGGTCTAGCCTCTTGCTTTCTTTATCAGAGGGGGTGGAGCAAAAATGCTGGTGTTTGCCCTTTTCATTGGCCGCTTCCACTACCAATTAGTTGGGAGCTGGATGTGTGAATAGAAATTCAGATCCCTTGGAGGGAATGTAGTAATTGTGAACCACCCTTTTACAAGTTGGTGGAATTGTGGCTGGAGTTTATCACACTGTTTTTGTGGGTTCAATGATAGCCGTGTTGATTGGTAGTGCTATCTTGGAGGAGGAAGAAGGTTGTAGAATGTCTGTTAACTCATGCTGAGTTTCTGGCATTTCCTTGAAGGCAATCTTAAGCTCATTAGCCACTTTTTTAAACAGGTCTTGAAATTGAGAAAAGTCATCCACCATGGTTGGTGGGGGGGGCATAATTGCCTCATCTGGTGAAAAGGAAGAATTATTGTTGGGTGGTGAGGTGTCAGGAACAGTGTCCTCTTCCTGCTCTGCCATTGTCTCCCTCGCTACTGTCTCCGAGGGTGGGGGCTGAGATTTGCCTACGTTCCTGCGTGGGCTAGGATGGCTGCTATGGTGTCATCTATATGTCGTGCCCGTTTGAGGACCATGATCTTAATGGTCCAGTAGTAACAGGTGTCCTAACTGGTGAAGAGTGGTGAGGGGAGAATTTCCCTTCCGCCTCATCATCTTCATGAGTGCAGAACTGTGATGGAATAGGAGACAGATGTTGGTGTGGTACCGTTGGCCTCAGTGAGACATTGGAGGACAGAGGAGACCAGAGGACATGTGAGGACAGAGGAGACTGTGAAGTTGAGGACCAACAAATCCTTGTGGTGCACTAAATGGCATGATCCTGATAGTGTAGGTGCTGCAGGGAATAGTGGTGATTGCTCCAGCAGTGCGGTGTGCTGGGTAGGCATCGGTGTTGCTAGTGTCGGCACTGTGGTATTGGTGGCTTTGGTCTGTGGCACCGAGGCAGGAGTGGTTGTTGGTGATGTCTCCTTAGCAAGTACCAACAGTGCCATAGTGAAGGCAGGCAACTTAGAGCCTTTAGCCTTGGCACAGGAGTGGTGGGTGCCAGCGGCGGCTGCCCTGTGGATGGTGCCAGAGGTGCCTGGGGCATCATAGGTGCTGAGCTGCGGTGCTGTTGGCACCAATAAGTGCAAGCTCATTGGCTACCATTTTTTTCTGGTCAGCTCCCTTTGGGATGAGGAAGATGGAAGTTTTTTTTACTGGTCCTTTGGATTTTGGGGACCTTGAGGGAACCGGTGACCCATGCTGGGAAGGGGGTTCTTGTAAAATAAGGATTTTTTTTACAAGAAACTAGGTAACTTATCTGAGTTAAACTACAGGTTTTCAATGGGACTGCGGAGCTCTGTCTCAGGCCGGAGACGGTTGAGAAGGAACTTAGGAGTACAGGTCATGCACGCGATACTTCAACGACCAACGGTGCATGAGGCAGGCATCATGCGTGTGCGACCCATATGGGCACAGCTGTAAAATTCCAGAGCGAAGGCGCAGGGATGCATGAACACCTGGAGTGGAGCATCCACAGGGACATCTCTGAAAGAAGAATAAGTCTTGTTTCGCAAATCTGTTCCTCCCTTTGTCTTTACCGTTTCAGAATATTATATATTGAAATACCAAACTCTCTGGAGTTTGGTTCAAACTGATGGTCTGGAGGTGAGCTGTCAAGTATTCCCTGGGTGATAGGGAACCTGGTGAAAGGCAATAGGCAGGAATGCATCAGTAGGTACTAAGTTATATAACAAAGCCCAGAGGTTGAGATGGATACAGTGTATGTTTATGAAGACTGGACATATGCCAATGAAAATATTTTTATGTGTGATGGGTAAAACAGGAAAAAGCTGTGGGCAGCTCTCTTTTAGAAAAAGAACAAAACTGCCAGCAGCCTTACCATCTTGGGAGGTGAGAACAAAACATCTCAGAGTAAACATAAGGTCTGATCAATTTTTGGATGAAAGACTGCAAGGCAAGTGTGTCAGGAAGTGATGTAACACTATTCCTTGAGTCAGCACTTAGTGAATGCTCCCAAGCAAGGCATTACATTGTATCTCCTGTGGGAGGCACCATCAGGTAAGAAGTAGATCTAAGGTCCTGACCACCAGCAAAGGACTGAAAGTCAGGAAAAGAGAGTTCTATCCTTGCCTTTGCCGCAGACTTAACCAAACTCTGTCTCTGTTTTTTTTTTCTTCTGTAAAATGAGGATAAAACTTACCTATATTATAGGCATGGTTGGTGATTAATTCACTAGTATCTGTGAAGAGCTTTGAGGTGATCTTGCTATATGTGCAAGGATATGTTATTAATTAATAAAAATAATTAAGATTCACACAGGGCTTTTATCAGTAGTAGAAATATTAACCCCAGGATCTTTGTCCAGTTTACTTTACATTGCCTATGGAGTTTCAAGTACAGAAAGGTATTCTTCATAGGATCTGTTATAGGGCCCAATCCCGTGAGCTGCAGGCTGCTCTCAATCCTTTTGTCTTTAATAGGAGTTCAGGATGCCTGCTAATCTCAGCAGGTGCCCAAAAGTGCTATGTTATGCTGTTTTGCATTATTGAACTGTTGATGCTTTTCACCTTTAAAATCCCGCTAGAAGAAAGGTGCAATATAAATGTAAGTCATCAAAAAGTATGCTGATTTATAGTGTTTGTTAAGAAACCTGATAGAAAGAAAGAGAAAAGAAGGCCAAAACTGAGAGCAGGTGAAGAACAAATTTGTGCTTAATCAAATTAAAAATATAATTACAATAAGTAATAGCCAGAAAAATCAGTCATGCTGCATAACCATAAAAATGGAATAAACCCCTGGGAAATAAAGAGCAGGAAAAAAAGATGCATTTGAAGGAATTTTTTTTTCTTCCACAAGAAAAATAAAACCAGTTTTAAAGCTAATGTAGTACCTTACATTTGAAAGATCAGATCTGTGGTTGGCGTATCTAAAGTGTAAAATAGGGCCAAAATAGAGCCTAAGAACACAACATATTTTTATCAGCTATACTATTCTGCAAAGTTCAGCATAAATTTTCTTCCTATTTTCAAATACTATGAGTTGTTGGGGAAAACAACAAAACATAATTAAACGGACAAAGCAGAAGGATTTTTAGATATATAAAAGCAAGAATAATTATTACAGTATGGTGAATTATACAGATATATGGGTGCAAATAGATCTAGTCTGAAAAGGACAATAAGAACAAAGTGGATTTGAGAGTTATTTATGAGTAGTAATTAACCTAAGACAAAAAGACACTGCAGACAGTAGAATCTGAGAAGACTTGGTGGTCTAGATAGCTCATATGTTGCCTACAGGCAGAAGGCCTGAGGCTGTTGCCAACTGAAGTCAATGGAAGTTTTGATGGGAGCAAGATCAGGCACAGAAGTAGCAATATTTACAGTGTAGATCACTGAAAAGTTTCCTGTTAGCTCACAGTAACTTTCATTACGTTAAACACTTCAGTGTCAGGCTTAATTAGATCCTATTCATTTAGGCCAATTTCCTTTTAGTTTCAGTGGAACCATGTGAACATCCAAGGACAGAATGTATCTGTTAGTAAATTAAGACATTGAGAAACAAATAGAAATAATGGTGATTTCAATGTATGAATCCTCCTGGCTTCTGTCAATTACTCTAGACTTTCCTTTCAGTCCCTTAGTCAAATGGAATTGATGACTGTCTCCTAGCTTGGAAGAAAGGAAACATGGCAGAAATTATTTCAAGGGAAAGACCTTCGTGATGAGAAAAATGCAGAATGACATTCCGGAATTAAGGGAAGACGAAAGCTTCATGACCCTACAATGGTTAGCCTTATACTCTGGATGTCTGCCTTAGGTAGATAATTGTTTGCCCTGTTGTTGTAGCTGTGTTGGTCCCAGGATATTAGTGAGACACAGTAGGTCGATGATACAACTTGCCATAAGCATTTAAGATCAGTCAGTAAGAGTTAATTATTTTATATGCGAATGAATCTGCATTCAGCTACAAAAACACAGATTATCAAAATAAAACTATAAAAAAGTATCTGAAATGAAACAATTCTGCTCAATAGATAATACAATGAAAACTAATGAGGTTAAGACCGGAAGAATCAAATCGATTACAGGACATTTCAGGTACATTTTGATCCTCTATTTCACTTCGTTATGCCCAAAGCTTTAGGAATCTGTTTTCCTTAGGGGGAACATATCTTCAATTTTATTAGCTAAAGCAAATAGTGTAATAGTCCATCAGCAATAAAACAAAAAAATAATGAAAATCTAATACAACTGTCTACTAGTGTTCACATATCCCACGGAGAAAAATCATCAAAATCAATCAGATCTTCAGTTATTCTGTAAAGGTACCAGGCATTCATGCTGGGCATGATCACAATAATGGCACAGAGTCAGAGAAGGGAATAAGCAGATTTATTGAAAGAGCTGATTAGGCATTCTCATGGTGGCATTGTAAGGTCATCCAGATTGAGCGAACCAAGCCTATGCCAGGCAGAAAGCGTATGATAATTCAAACATCTGCTCTTCGAGGAGCTGGTTAATGAGCTTGAATAGTTGTTTGCTTGGTTTTGATAGATCATCTCTGAGAAGCTGAAGACTGTAGTTGTGGGAAAGCGACAAGTTTGTTTGGAAAGGTGACAGGCTTGGGGTACATTTTCAAGTATATTGCATATTATCTTCAAGCTGGAAAATACAGATGGAACTGAGAAAGAACGGAAAGCCTTTGTATGTGTTTAATGGGAATTCATCCCTCAGTGCCACTTGAGTTATGCTCTGCTAGCAAACCCAGGAGGATATTTTAGATGCCTCAACCTAATGTTCCATCAATAAGGGTCAGTTTTAATTGATTCTATTGGAAGTTATATGTATCAGTGTAGATATTATACAGTTTAATTTTTAAGGCTTGGAAAAAGTGCTGGATTGACAGTATTGAGACTGAAGCACTCAGTCCACAGAACAGACATATCCTGGGGCAGCTACAGTGCAAGCTTCTGTACATTCATAGTGGCAAATATGGATATGATTTTATGTTGTAGATATATGCTGCTAGAAACTCGGCTGAAACCATCACTGCTTTCACAAATGCTGCTAAAAAGCTGCTGGAAACTTACTGCAAATTTACAACCTGCCTGGACCAAGATGGGAACAGTTCCAGGCACACCATTATCCTGATCCAGACAGTTTCTTGTTTCACTGTAACTTAGACTGAGAACTCAGACTTTAGTCTTCTGTAGTAAAGTTAGGGCCACAACACAATGCATATACTTCCATGATTATTTAAACAATTATCTAAAATCTGTTAAACCAGCAAAGTTTTCACCAATATTCAATCAACTGTAGGATTGAAACTATAATGAAATAAGGAGGAGGGGGAATTTAACATACCATCCTAAAAAGACACCTAACAATGATCATATGGAATAAAAATCTAGGTATTAATTTCTAAAACTAAGTATTTTTTTATAATTATTCTTTAATTTGTTCCTCAATGGAATTTTCATTTAGTGAGATTGAATATTAGCTTATGACACACACATGTGCAGGGTCTTTGCAGTGTACAGATTTATACATATTTAACAGTACATTCACATGGATGTGCTATATCACCACATCTATGTTAAGTTTTTCCAGCCTCAAATTAAAATGTACAGTACTTAGCAGCTTCGATTTCAGAGCCGAAAAAAGTTTTATTCCTCAGTTCATGAATTCATTGTTCATGCTGACCTTCAAAAATTACAGATTAGTCACAATAGTTAATTTGATAAAATATAAAAATATACTTAAAGCTTTGGTTAGTTACATTTAAAATAAGCACATCTGGTACATCTATTAAGCTAGGGGTTGAATCTGCACAATCTATTTTTAAAAAACTCATAGCACACTGCAAACCCTTACATGGACTGTTTTAATTTAATTGGATTGACTACTGCAAAAATGAATTAAATTGGGATTTAGGTAAAAAAATCCATAAGCACTTGTCCCTTGTACAAATGTTACAAGAAATATAATTTAGTAAACATTAAAAACTTCACACCCACTAAAATAACTGCTTCCCAATCCACCACTCCTGAACACTAATCAACCCTCTCACCATCACCTGAAAAGGTCTTTCAATTATGCATTTTAAGGCCAGAAGGGACCTGAGACCATCTAGTCTGACCTCCTGTATAACACAGGCCAAAGAATTTCACCTGATTACCCCTATACTGAACCCAATTAGGAAAGCCTTTGAGGAAGAAAATGTTTAAGAAGCCTGACCTTTTCCAACCAACTTCTGAGTCAGGCACTCAGGAAAGCAAAATTCACTTCTGGGACACCAAAGGACCACTCAAAGACAATAAGGCCATAGTGGAGAAACTAAATGATCTGGAAAAAGAAGTAAATAGTGAGGTGGCAAATTTTGCAGATGATACAAAACTACTCAAGGCAGTTAAGTCCAGCACAGACTGTGAAGAGTTACAAAGGGATCTGCCAAAACTGGGTGACTGGTCAACAAAATGGCAGATGAAATTCAGTGTTGATAAATGCAAACTAATGCACATTGGAAAACATAATCCCCACTATACATATAAATTGTTGGGGTCTAAATTAGCTGTTACCACTCAAGAAGAGATCTCAGAGTCATTATGAATAGTTCTCTGAAAACATCCACTCAATGTGCAGCAGCAGACAAAAAAGCAAACAGAATGTTCAGAATCATTAGGAAAGGGATAGATAATAAGACAGAAAATATCATATTGCCTCTATATAAATCCATGGTACGCCCACATCTTGAATACTGTGTGCAGATGTGGTTGCCCCATCTCAAAAAAAGATGTATTGAAATTGGAAAAGATACAGAGAAGGGCAACAAAAATGATTAAGGGTATGGAACAGCTTCCATATGAGGAAAGATTAATAAGACTAGGACTTTTCAGCTTGGAAATGAGACAAAGACTAGGACTTTTCAGCTTATAAAATCATGACTGGTGTGGAGAAAGTAAATTAGGAACTGTTATTTACTCCTTCTCCTATCACAAGAACTAGGGATCACCAAATGAAATTAATAGGCAGCAGGTTTAAAACAAACAAAAGGAAGTATTTCTTCACACAATGCACAGTCAACCTGTGGAACTCTTTGCCAAAGGATGTTGTGAAGGCCAAGACTTTAACAGAATTAAAAAAAGAACTAGATAAATTCATGGAGGATGGGCACGGATGGTGTCCCTAGCCTCTGTTGGCCAGAAACTGGGAATGAGAGATAGAGGATGGATCACTTGATGATTACCTGTTCTGTCCATTCCCTCTGAAGCACCTGGCATTTGGCCACTGTCAGAAGACAGGATACTGGGCTAGATAGAACTTTGGTCTGACTCAGTATGGCCATTCTTATGTTCTAAATCAGCATACTAAGACTTGGACAAACTTTCCATGAACAAGGCCAACCAGAACTCAGTTCACGCAGAAATATATTGCCAAGTCTAACTCCAATTCTAGTTAGTGGGATATTTCTTGAGGTCCCTTCCAGTTCTATGATTCTATGATAAATGGCATCCAAGGCAGCTGACTGAGGAGAAGAATCATGATAACACTGAATTTTCACCTAACACCAGGAAGAGATCAGCCAACAAGACAAGCAGTGCAGTTTCTTTTCTATGTGCATTATTATAATATATTATTTGTATTACAGCAATGTCTAGAGGCCCTAAATATATGAGTTGATGTAAAAACAGTCCCTGTCTAAATAGATAAGACAGTATGTCTTGTATTTATTTATTTATTGTATTCATTCATTTCTATTGTCCATTATTATAGAATGTAAATAACTCAAGATAAACACAGAGTCTGCGCCTTAACTACAATACTATCCTTCCTCTCTAAAATGGAATACTAAAACAAGATGACCCATCAAAAAACCCTAAGGGCTCCCAATATTGCTGGAGTTGCCTCATTACAACATCCCCAAAACTCTTCTCTACAAAAGAAAGATTTGAGGCAATAAGGGAAACTCCTAGTGCCAAGAAGTGGTTTCTTGAGCAAACATCCGACAGTTGCTTCTTTAAGAGAAACTCAACTTTTTCCCTCCTGCAATGAGACATCAATTATCAACTCTGATAATGGCCCTATCAGCTTCCCATTGGCCTTTGCCAATTCAAAGGAAATGGATCTCATTTAACAAACATTCCTTACATCCACCAACACCTCCAGAACACTCAAACTCAAACAGTAAAGGGCCTGTATTTGTCTCTCTCAAACATGGCTATTATGATAGAGGAAAAGTTGTTGGATTGGGAATCAGCTCTCTTAGTTACAAGACATTTTGAAAATTTCTAAGAGTGAGAAACATTCATCTGTCACTATATGTAACAATCTGGGTTGCTGAAGAGAGAAAGGATGGTCCAGTCACTAGAGAGCTAGCCAAAGCCTTGGAAGATTTGGGTTCAATTTCCTGCTCTACCATAGACCTCCCATGTGACCTTGCATGAGTCATTCAATTCCTTATCCACAAAATGCAGATAATAGTAATTCCTATCTCACAGTGATGTTGTGAGATTAAATACATTAAATATTGTAAAACACTGAAATACTATGGTAATGGGGTATTGTGACAAGGTGGACTAGGCCCGGAGGGCCCCTGATGGAGGCTTGTCAGCCCTGCCTCACCATGCCCCAGAAAAGAGCAGGAGAAGTACTCCAGGCAACCTAGAGTGGCTCAAGGGAACAGCCAATCAGAGGGGCTGTTGCAGTGACCAGTCAGTTGCCAGAAGGGCCCTATAAAAAGGAGCAGCAGAGGCAGAGAAGTCAATTGCTACGTGGAGCTTGAAGAAGAGGAACCGGGTGCCTGGTTAGCTGGAAGAGCAGTAGGACCATGGACAGGTCTATGTGGGCAGACTGAGCCCAGAACCTAGACAGACCAGGTGAGGGTACCATGATGAGCCCTGCTGGTCTGGCTGAAGACTAAGCCCAGAGAGGGCTGCCAAAAGGACACTAAGCTACTGAGCTGGGCCCCTGTTGGGCTCTTAAAGAAGGCAGTGTCTCCAGGAAGGAAGCCTTGGTGCTACGGCTCTATACCAGGGCTGCAAGCAAGAACTACATACCGTATATCCCGGGGCGGGGGGGGGGGAACAGTGTGTTTGACTCAGCCACAGGGCTGAGTCGCTGAAAGCCAGACAAAAGAATCATTGGCCATGGTTGGGGGAGGTGCTTGCGAGAGGTGGGTGCCACCCCATTGTAAGAACAGAAAGAAAAGCAGGCTCACACTCAAACAGAAAGGCCTTGTGGCATGGGGCTCCAGGCAATTGCTCTGCTTGCTACCCACTAACGCCGGCCCTGGTTTTTATATGCAGAAAACCAGTTGTTGTGCCACAGGTGGGCCGTGGAGTTTTTATATTATGTATGTAGGGGGGAGGGGTTCAGAAAGAAAAAGGTTGAGAACCCCTGCTCTGAAGCACCTGCCATTGTCTACCATCAGAAGACAGGATACTGGGCTATCTTGACCATTGCTCTGATCCAGTATGTCCATTCTTAAACAATACTCCACAAAATTCAGCCACACCATAATAAAAAATAAAATCACTCTAACTTGTTTTCCTTTTCATGTCATGTGAGAAGGAGCTTGATTAGACTAGTCACTGCCTTAGATGACTAACATATTTCATTAGCAAATATTCTCAGTATTATCATGCACCACAACATGACCAAGCATGTGATAGCTCCTGAATAACCCTTCCTTTTAAATTGTTGTCATAGGTCCTGTTGGTCTACAGATGACCTGTGAAAAATGGGAAGGAGAAAAGATGTATGGATTAAGAAAAGGTTACCTGAAGGGCTACCTCATGGAATTTCTTGCCTTATAAATACACTTAGTTATGAGCCTGGCCACCTTTAGTAAGAACTGCAAAACATAGGCCTTTCCATCTTGTTAAACTATGAAATCCTGGATTCCTAGCTAACTGGTGAGAATAAAAACACAGCAGAAGCACCACAATTATTTTCAATTATTTGACATATTAATTATTTCATTTAAGGCTTGTTATAAACTGTGCCAAAATATCACAGTGGTAGGCATCCTATATGTTCTAATAAAATGATGACATAAAACATACTTTATTTAATGAGAAATTATGTGTTTTTGGAATATCAGAAAGAGGAAGATGAAGATTAAGATTTAATCTAAGTATGCAATGATGTTTTGTATGTGTTCTTTATAATCAGTTTAGTCCTTTGAAAGTGCATACCATCAAAAGCCAAAGTCTAGTTCCAAACATTGTGTCTTCTGTGGAAAAGCAGGAAGTGTAAATGAGTAGCTAGAAACCATAGAAACTGACAATGTAATCATGCAGTTTGGCCTCAACATGATATGAGACTTGCCAAACTTTCCTTATAGAGGTATAAAACTGTGTTTAGCTCTTGCACAGTTCAAAAGGTGCCGCCTCCTTTGAGAAACAGGAATACAGACAAAATAATCTTTTACAGCTTCTGTATAACTGTATGATCCATGCAAAAGCTGGCCAAACAACATTAATTGAAAAATTCATGCACCACATTTTTCTTTTATGAAAACAGTACCCTTCCCAGCCAGGAATGACTGTTTACTTCCATATCCAAATACTAATTTAATGGGGACAATTGTGGGATGTGGTTGCAAAGAATTAGAAACAAGTACAAGTATTTTCACTTGATTCATATATGAAATAGTGCTGTACAGACCTCAACAATAAATCGATATGGGGAGAGGTGTTGTGTTTATTAAACCCTAGGCCAGTCTCCTGGCATTACTGCAGTTACATAAGCTGGAAATCAATATGATACTACATTCTTTCATTAAGTGCCTGGGTAGAGCCCTGATGCTGTTATTTTCAATAGTTCAGACAAGAATTCGGTATCACCCTTTTCTGTTGGGATGCGGTATAGATGTGCCATCAACTTTGTGAATGGAAATTAAATTAAAAAAATCAGCCCAGCCTGCCCAGAAAAGAAAAACAAACTTCAAAATGTCCTAGAAATTCCCTCTCTACTGGCTTAGCTCCCCAGCTTCACAAATTACTCCAACTTTTTATCTGAGACAATGAAAATCTCAGTAACTTGATCATGCCTTCCTCTTTGTTACAGTTACATTCACCCAAACAGGAAATTGAAACATTACTTTATAACTACACTGGACATGCCTGCCCAAGCACTTACCATGTTGCAAACTGGGGTCTAACACTACATCTCTCCAGGATGCTACACACTAACTGTCCGAGTGGACCCTATGGATGTGCCCTAAAAGTTCCCCAGTGTGGTTTGAAACTAAGGTAACAATGAATAATAAATAGCAAATACAGGCAAACAGTTCACTAACATCACATAGGCAAAGATGTATTCACATTAATTCAAAATTATTCAACAAATGTTTAATGAATCCATAAAGAAGTCTGATCACGTACAATTCATGAACAAAAACAGTCAAAACCCCTCAAATAAATTATCCACCATTCACTGCTCTATGCCACAATATCAAGTATTTTCACACACCGATTCAGGCACTATACATAAATAGTTTATATATAGGTCTTATAAGACTGAAACAAGAGGCACTTCCCTATACTTAAGTTATTGTAAGCACAAACATTAGCTTTTCTGCTTGGTGTATGGCTCTTCAGGAGGACTGGGGGAAGAAGAGCTCACTTAGGGCAGATTCTGCTTACACTAGTGAGAAAACTATGTTGACAACTGGAAAACAGTTTCAGCATACAGTTTAAACATCGACTCAGCTTCTCAGCTGGTTCTGAACGTAGTTTGGGTGCCAGTGTGCTCCAAACTGTTTTAACAAGCTACTTTTGAGGATATGCAAAACCTAGTTTTGTGCAAATTTATGGTGCCATATACATATTGAGTAAATTCAGTCAGTACTCTGTAATCGACTTCTGTTATAAACAATACCTTACTATCTCGTTTTTACACATAAAAATCAATAATTTCATTCACTGCTTTAATTGAAAAATTCAGTGCAACTTCAACTACTGTAACTATTCACTTATTGGAAAATTAAAAACAAAACAAACAACCAAGCCATTTGCTCTGATGCTTCTTTCTGTAAAGTTATCATTTCTCAAGCACAGCAAGGGGAAAGAAATGGATGTCTGATCTGGTTAGTGAACATTTAAAACTCATTTCCTCTTCATCAAGTGTTGGAAGGAGAAGGCCAGTAAGGTCCTTCAAATGTGAGAGTATTAGGAATAGGTGAGTCATGCCTCAAGTTTGGATGAGTTCATTGCCTAATGAGAGCAAAGCAGACATTTGGCTATTTCTGATATATTTCAGAAGTTAAGGAGAAATTAGTAGCAGGTTTCCTAAATTGCACTTTAATAAACAGAGTGTAAGCAGGGGCAGAGACAAGGGAATGGGTAAGAGGAGAGAGATATAGAGGAAGAAATCCTGATTCCATTGAAGCCAATGGGCTTTTTGCTACTGAGTCCAGTGTAGTCAGGATTGCACTCAGCAACTGCCTATCTGTCAAGTTTGAATCTGTATCTTGTCTGGAATTAGTTTAAGAGGAATTATTTTCTCCTAACTAGACTGGCCTGAATCTGAAACAAATACAGTAGTTTATTCCAGTTTCTGTTTTCCCCTTAGCTATTTGGGCTACAGGAGGAAACACAGATTCCACAGTGAAAAATGTAAAAATAGAATTATCTGTGCTCATCTTCTAAGAGAAAAAAAATCAGCACTCATCTGATGTATGCATAATACAAAAATGCTGAGGGAACCCACAATTGCACTGTCAAGTTTGCTTTTTCCTTGTCCAGAGGTTAAGGATGATTGCTGAAGGATAGCTCTTTTATTGTTGCTTGGTGAAAGATATATTACTTCCCCTTTACATTTTAGAGGGACTCACAGGAATAATCACCAGTTGTTTTAGAGGCCAGGCCCATAAACTCAGATGCATGTAAACCCCAGACAATCAGAGCCCACAATCACACATTTGAAGTTATATAGTATGCCAGTTTTTTAAGAGATGGCGATATAAATTCCGGTAAAACAAAGTAATGTGTAAATTGAACTTACACTAAAAAGTAATGTAACAATATGTAGAGTGAAGTCATGAATATATATGTGTGTTAATTTTAAGGCAGGAATCTGGGAAATACATTTATTTTTCAGTATGGGATTTGAATTCTATAACTGGAATCAGGGCCGGCTCCAGGGGTTTTGCCGCCCCAAGCAGCCAAAAAAAAAAAAAGCCGCGATTGCGATTGCCCCCGAATACCTTAAAGTGCCGCCCCCCTCTGGAGTTGCCGCCCCAAGCACCTGCTTGGTAAGCTGGTGCCCGGAGCCAGCCCTGACTGGAATAAATCTTCCTAGTTCAATTTAGCCATATTTATTGCCAAGTTATTATTAGCATTTGAAATCAATATACCATTTTCAAGTCTCAGGCTTATGGATCAGAGATATTGCTGTCTCAGCTAAGAAGGTGCAGACAATTAGGTGCCCAATGTACCAGATAAGAGGAGTAGCTTAAAAATAGAATTTTAGAATATTTTCTTGTTATTGAATTGTATTCATCTCAAGTATTTTTCACAAAAAAGGTCCTTTGACTGCTGGATCAAGGAGAGAAGGGAAGCATTTTCCCTTTTTACTCTCACATGCATTTATAATTCATATTAAAACACAAAATACATTCACACATTCCCAGCCAATGAGTAATTAGATTTAGTTTGTGTGACGTTGTAAACTTAACAGCAGGACAGTGTTTTACAGTAAAAGTAACAACCAAAAAAATCACTTAACTTGTACTCTCAAAAAGAAGATGACCCTCATGCAATTTCTAACATAGCAGATCCTTCCATCCCTTTGTATTTATTTAGTTGGCCAGTGTATTATAAGGATTTGGAGATCTATTTGTATTTTTCCCTCTCTGCTACTAACTCCCACCAGTAAAAAGAGCAGGTGGAAAATTAATGCCGATAATGGCTCCCCACTCTGTGCCAGTATAACCCAATGGAGAGGGGCCTCAGATCTAAAACTAACTGGGAAAACATCAATGGAGTCATACTGAGTGGGAGATGGTATGGCAGTGCAGAGCATCTCTGAAGATGGCCCCTCATCTCCCTGGAAAGTCCCTCAAGATCCACAAGCTTCTGGGATGCCCATTTCACAATGAACATTTTTTGTCCTTTTCCCCCAGTGAAATGAGTTTTCCTAATCCCAGAGCTCCCTCCTTCACATATTTCCAAAGGAGACAGTAACTAGATCCCAAATATTAGGGAAAAATCCTATTCTGCGGTATACCAAAAAGACTTAAGGGAATTCTTCTCCACTTGTGAAAGCATCAGATCAGGATAAATCTACAGAGCCCCAGAGAATTGTAGAGGAGTGGGCTGACAAACCATGTCTCCAGGAGTTGTGGTCTGCAAATTGTGGAAGGGGTCTAGATCCCCAGGTGACTGGCTCACAGGCTGCAGTCAGCAGCATGTGCTAGATATCAGCACAGTATTTCTGTTAAGAGGAGCACCAAAGAACAGCTTCATAGCACTACTTCTACCAGCAGGGAAGGCCATGCTCTTGCCATTAAGTTCCAGTAGCTAAGAATGGAAGAAGTGCCTGCTCAGAGCAGGATCTGCCCTTTAGCTGAGCTTCTGCAATGTTAGGATGAGGAAGAGAATTAAAACACAAACAAATACGATAAAGTGGAAACAGCTCTTTTATAAAAACTAGTAACTTCTACTAGTGTTGCACACTCAGTTATGGAGCACAGTGAGATCAGATTAAAAAAGAAAAGGAAGTGGCTGGGGCATCCCTATGGCCTGTTGATCCAGGTCTGCTGGAATACCCCCTTGGGACTGTTATCAGCTGGACATCAATTACAGCAGCTTTAGTTAGAGCCGAACTGGCACAGGATGAAGTACATGCTGTACCCTGAAACATACACCAGAGGCCAGTTGACTCCAAGATAAGAACAAGAAGAAGGTGGCTTCAGTTACCCTCTCTCTTTGGAATTCATACTGAGTACAGCTCACCTGGATCAGAAAATCTGACTCTATGTCTTTGGGACAAGTTAAATGTCATGTGTGACAGGGAGCATGGAGGGGCTGTGTTACATGATGAATCTGCTAAGCAAGGAATCCGTCCCCCACTGATATATAGCCCTCCGATGTTATAAGGGTACATCTCCTGGCCAAGAGTGGGAGAGGGCAAAAACTTACTGTCAGGGAAAGACCCTGACCCAGGAAGTGACCTGGCACTTGGGAAAGTGCTTGAGGCATGGCAAGCCAGGAGCAGCAAGGAAGCCAGATGGAGGGAGAACCCCCCAGGGAAATGTATATGGAGCAGCCTGCAGCAGAAGCCAGGGAACCATGTGTGGAACAGAGTCAGGCACTGCACCCACATTTAGGTCTGTGCAGAACTTGTGGGGAAGCAGCAGAGACTGGGCAGGGACCCAGTGCAGAGGGGCCCCAATGAGACACACTGCTAACTAAGTCTGGCCTGGAAACTGCAAGCTCTTATTTGCTGTTAATAGAAGAGTGGACAGGAGAAGGCACCCCAGCACTAGGCCGAAAGGGCCCTAATCCTCAAATGGACTGTCCCCCTGGGTCCAAATAAGAACTGCTGTTGTTTCACTTTGAGTTAAAACTATTTAAGCCTCTTGACCTAGAGTGTTTGCAACATTTTCCTTTCTTGCCAGCCCTAGTAGATTATTCTTTCACTTTAGCCAAGTGTCTGAGTAGTTACAGGGTCTCACCAGGGCTGGTGCCTACAGGACCTTGCAGCTGAAGCACCTTCAGCACTAGCCTCCAAGTCACAGTACACTTTCTGCATAACTCGTACCATAAAGATTTGGGATACTCCAGCACTGAGCAGCTATAATAATTACACTGGTGGTAGCTGGGGGATTCAAATTAGCAAATTTGGATGGCAGCGCCATAGGTATGAGGGTTATATGGGCAGAAATGAACAAGCAGATGACAAAAGTATACCCTTGAGCCCTGAGAGTAGAAATAGACAAGGCAGCACAGGCAGTGAGATGCAGTGCATCTTCGTGCCCGGGACTTATCCTGGGGATGGCTAGGGCTAGGCTACCTGAATCAACCATTTTGAACAAGTTGCCCACATAAATGACTGGATGAGGCCACCAAGCTGGATTTTCTTTGGCTTGCTGCTCCAAGACTAAGCCCAGAAGATGTTTGAAGGATTGACACGGGATACCCAGGAGGAGTATGCCTCTGCCAAAGATGTCCTACAATTGTTCCTGGACTGAATTACAGAACCTGAGTTGAAATGAGCAGCCTTTGAGAATTGGAGACAATGAAAAGGAGAATCTGTCAGTGATTCTCCAGCACATGGCCACCAAGTTATTTCCAGACTGAATGCAGGATTTACTGACCAGTGATGAATCTGTGACCCAGGCAGCTGGGAGAGAGATTCTGATAGCTCTTCAGAAGAAGAAACTTGAAGGTCTGGAAGAGGTAATCAGGATCGATGCTGAACTATAACTAGCCATAGAGGCTGCAGAAGAAGGGAATTCAGCTTCCAGGGCATGGATGCAGCAGGCTTATCCAGCAGTCAGTGCTTCTACAGGAAAGACATGGAGTTCAGACCTCCAAAAACTGATTGAGAGCATGAGAGCAATGCAGAGTGATATGAACAAGCTCACAGAAGAAAGGGAGCCTAATCAAATGAAGAAAAACAGGGACATGGGAAGGAACTGAACCCCAATCAACAGCCATCCAATAGGAAGGTCTGGAAAGTTTTACTATATTGGAGATGTGGTGGCACAGGCCTTTGCTAATGGAATGCCCACAGAAGGGTAGCTCTTAGAGGGAGGGAAACTATCAAGAGCAGGGGCCAATGGCCTTTCTACAGACTAGCAAGCCCCAAACAAAAGGTTATAGTGGCCTGTGAGATTGGGCCAAAATACTACACAGGCAAGCTGATTTTCAGTGGCACTCACACTGCCTGGATCCTGGCCACCGGTCCAGGAGGCTCTGCATTTTAGTTTAATTTTAAATGAAGCTTCTTAAACATTTTAAAAACATTATTGTTGTATGTAAAGTAAATTGTTTAGTTATAAAGTATAGATTTATAGAAAGAGACCTTTTAAAAACATTAAAACGTATTACTGGCACGTGAAACCTTAAATTAGAGTGAATAAATGAATACTCGGCACACCACTTTTGAAAGGTTGCCGACCCCTATACTACATCATGGCTGAGATCAATAGACACCTACATACAATTCTTGTAGATGCTGGGGTACATATACGGGTTTCCATTGCACACTCTTGAGTGTGGGAAAGAGCCACCCAGGGAGACCACAGGACACTGAGGCCTTTCAATGGGGTGGTTCAGGTTGCAAACCAAACTCATCTGAAGATGATAGGAATATGGCAAACAGCTATTACTCTGAGCACTCTCCATTTCACCTGTGAACTCCTGGTAGCAGAAGCAGCCTCGCAGAAAGTCCTAATTGGGACTGATTTTCTCAGACTATGTGAGGCCAACCTAAGCTTTAAGAGATGCCTTTATATCATTGGTGGGCAACCTGCGGCCCACGGGCTGCATGCGGCCCATCAGGTTAATCCGATTGCAGGCCACAAGACATTTTGCTGGTGTTGACTATCCACAGCTCCCAGTGGCCCATGGTTCTCTGTTCCCAGCCAATTGGAGCTGCAGGAAGTGGTGACCAGCACATCCCTGAAGCCCACCACCTCCTGCAGCTCCCACTGGCTGGGAATAGCCAATGGGGAGAGCAACAAAAATGATAAAAGGTTTAGAAAGCAGAACCTAGGATGAAAGGTTAAAAAATTGGGCATGTTTAGTCTTGAGAAAAGAAGATGGAGGGGACACCTAATAATAGTCTTCATATATGTTAAGGGCTATTATAAAGATGGTGATCGATTGCTCTCCATGTCCCGTGAAGGACAAGAATTAAACAGCTTAATATTAAGCAAAAGGAGATTTAAGTTAGATATTAGGAAAAAAAATTCTGACTATAAGGATAGTTAAGCACTGGAATAGGCTTCTAAGGGGAACCTGTGGAATCCCTGTCACTAGAGATTTTAAGTACAGTTTAGACCAGTGGTTCCTAAACTTGTTCCGCCGCTTGTGCAGGGAAAGCCCCTGGCAGGCTGGGCCGGTTTGTGTATCTGCCACATCCATAGATTCGGCTGATCGCGGCTCCCAGTGGCCGTGGTTCACTGCTCCAGGCTAATGGGAGCTGCTGGAAGCAGCGGCTAGTACATCACTCGGCCTGTAAATGGTTCAAAAATGGTTGAATTATCATTTATTTGTATTGTAATATTAGTCGCAATCAATACATTAATGTGGATGGCATAAGTACTTTTAAGAGATTTCTACTGTAATTTAGTATTAACTATTCAACCCATTATTTAACTATTACCAACATGACTTAAGTATGACATTCACATTATTATTTTCTCATTTTTCCCTACTATCACATACAAGCTATCATGGCTGGAAAAGGATATGTCAATTTGTTCACTGGGTACAGAACTTAATACAGATTCTAATATTATCATTTGGTTATTATAAATGTTCTTGATATTCTGTGTACGTCTCTTAAAAAATCCACACATATACCAGTAGGAATTAGTCATTTTTATACACTATGCTTGCACTGCATTTGCAATTAAAGTTAGTTATAACACAGTTTACTGCTTCTGCTTTATATTATGATGTTATTGTGGTAACACTGAATTACTCAAATTGAGCCTAATCAGTAAATCTGTTGTTCATTTGGTGCTGGAAACATGGTGAAAAACATCTGATTTATTCTAAATGTTTATCAGATATGATGAGCAATTCATTTGTAGCCCCTTAACATTATGTTTAAATTAATTACCCTAGTTTTCTGATCGGCCTAATTTTTACATATAAAACTGCCTCGTTCTCAGTGCATTCAGACTGGTACATACATTTTCCAATGGGGTAGATTAATCTGTGTGAACTACAGTTTAGCTGATATCGAACATACTAAATTGTCAAATAATCTTCCAACACACATACAGATTTTTTTTCTCCAAAATGTGACTCTTTTACTGACATTAAGGTAACCTGAGGAAAGCATTCTCATTAGATAATAGCTCAGCTGTGGATTTAAGATATTTAGTCATGGCTCATGTGTTATGTCCAATGATGCTCTTGGGATAGGATTTCATTATCAAATGTTAAACACACACAATCCTTTCATGTCTTATTGCTTGTCCAGCATCTGATTCTGAAAAAAATAAATACTTAAGGCTGTTTAAGAACTGTGTCAAAAGAACACATTACTGTGCTCCGCTGAAAATCATGTTTAATCTTTATGTTTAATACATTTTTAGCATCTTTCTCTTGCATGTGTATCTGTTGCTACTTTTAACTACAAATGGATGAATTGTGTTGAGTCTCTCTTTAGTGCAATATGTTATGGCAAGTTCTTACCTTATTGTGATAGGAAAGAGTACATCTTTGTTAACAGATTGATTGACGGATGCAGCCAGAATGTTTTGTGAGTTGCCACACCCAAATCGAACTGTTGGTCTTCCTCCTTCAAGATACAGATGAAGAAACTGTTCTCCAAAATTCTTTTCACTGGCTTTGAAGACACAAATTACAAACATTACTTACTATCATGCTAGAAAAAGATCTTTAGAAAACAATCAATACTCTAGGAACCACTCGAAAACCATTCCAGACTTTGGTAATTATTGAGAGTTGTGATGTTCTTACTAACCTGTCATAGATTTGTGTAAGAGCTTCAGACTAAGTAAAGTGTAGCTTTAAGTAAGGGCACCCTTTGGTATACTGCTTGTGTCGGTCGGCCGGGTCCCTTTTCATTTATTTCCTGTCACTGCCTTGCCAAGAGTAAAAGTTACCAAGAATGTTGGGTTCATAAAACCCCAGATAACACTTTTACCATGACCTCACATCATTTTTCCAGCCTTATCTGGTAGACCATTTGACTAATGTAGGGGGAAGGCAGAGAAGCTGGCATCACTGGAGTGATCCAGGCTTAAAATAAATGCTCTAGAAGATGAAGACACAGTTTTCTAACTTTATTTGCTTTTTCTAAGTATTATGCTGCCACCATTGAGACTTTTCTCCATAGGCTGTTGTCTGTTAAAGCAAAGATTGCCCC
Organism: Mauremys mutica; assembly: GCF_020497125.1. Taxonomy (NCBI): domain Eukaryota; kingdom Metazoa; phylum Chordata; order Testudines; family Geoemydidae; genus Mauremys; species Mauremys mutica. The sequence goes on from NC_059074.1 coordinate 51,717,638, forward strand.
CCACAAGAGTGAACAATTTTGAGTTTCAAATATTTCCTCAGATTTGCGGTTTTTATATTTAACCATGTTTGCCTCAGGAGCATGTATGAAAGAGTTTTTTTTCCTCAATGGTAATCTTGTAAAATGTTAATAAGATTGTTACATTATTTCACACTTTAACTGAGCTCAATAAAGTAGCCAACCAAGTCCCTGAGGTTTATCATATATCTTCATTCAGCAACATATGATCATAAATTTATTCTTTTCCATCTGGCAGCTAGAAATCACAGTCGTTTTAAGTCATCTTTCAACCTTTCTCAAAAATGGCTTTTTGGAATTTAGAAAGTACTGTATGATTGAGGTTTAAACAGGAGGTCATGACCTGTACCCCCAGTTCAGCAGACATATTAATGGCAGTTAGGGCTACACTTTGCTCTTGCATTAACATACATATATTTTTTTAAAAATGGAAGTAGTATGCAAGGAATGAATACTATATCAATCCACATATACTCACCACAATATGCAACGAACATGAATAAAAAGGAGTATATATCGGACCCAAAAATTAAAAAAAGAGAAACCTATGGGAAGTTTTGGGAAAACACCCTTTACTTAAAAACAAATCAAAAGTAGTTTGATTGCCAGAGGCTGAGGTCTGGATTGGGGTAATTTCCAGTGGGAAAACCATTCCTTACTCCCAATCTGGTCCACAACTAGGCCTTCCCTTCCCTCAGGGAGGTCTGTGGAGTATCGTCCACTCACAGAACAATCAATGGGCTCAGTGAGGGGAAAAAATCTATGTATTGTTCATTCCCAGGCTTTCCTGGACAATAGGGTACTAAGGATCTGGAAGGCACTGAAGCTAGCCCTAGGCTCACAGAAGGAAGTCCTTTTGTAAAGAGAAATCTCAACTTTCATTAAAAAAATAAGAATGAGATTTCTCAGCTGTACCCAATAAGCACATAGGAGGAAGGTGGGAGAAAATGAACTGATCTTGACTCTTTAGCCCTGAGTCTCCATCATAGTTTAGAGTAGCCACAGGTCATGGCAGAAGGAAACACTAGCTATGCTCCCTTTCACCTGACAATGCTCCTGTTCCAGGAGTGGCATAGGAACTGTGCAGCACTAGACCACCTAGGGATTTCCCCCCAACCCAAGGGCATCTTTTCACCAACCTTAACTGAGGATTAGACCTGCCAAGGAGATAAATGCAAAGTGGACTTAGCCCCAAGAATGTTGTTTTAAATGTCTAATTTTTTTTGCTTGTAAAAGAATGTAAACCAATCACTAGGGATGAAAGTGGTAAGCAGCCTGGATTCCACTTCTGGAAGAGAAAGCAATATCTAAAGATCCCACTCTTCCCATACACAGAGCTTTTATATAAAATGATTAATTCAAGTTGGTGAAGTATCCCAAAAGGTAAGGGTGTAACCATTTTTCTGGCACTCTCCAAAATAGATAGGTCAGCCTTGCACACAGTGGTAATATAATGGTGGACAGAAATTAGTAATACTTAGGTTGGAGAGGGGGAAGCAAAAAATTGATTTGCAGGTCCAATCAAAAACCCTAACACAAACTTTAATATTTAAAATGTTAAGTTCTTCCTAAAGATAGAATGGAGCCAGCTACTGCACAGTCTGACAGCTGTAATTCCACAGTGCAACTGCCATTACAGGGTCCAAAGTTACTGTTGGAAGGAGGAATTCTTATTTTACCACTTGAAGTGTTGTGTAACCCACACACCTCCTGGGTGTGGTGCTCTGTCCCCTCTAGTAGCACTGAGGCCACTTAGAGAGAGTGATTAATGAGTCTGCTCTACAGCCTTAGCTAATAGCCATATGTCTTTCAGCTCATGCAGTAGAGGCTCATGCACTAAGCTCTAGAGGCCTCAGGTTTGATTCTGCCCACCAGGGTCTGTCAGTGTTACAAATGCACTACACAAGCCCTGTCCCTCCCTGCCACTAAGAGGACGCTTACAAGGTACAAGGAGGTAGGCCCAATCTGCTGCTGTGCTGAGTCCTGCAGGAGCCAGTCTCTCTCCCTTTAGTAACTGCTTAGCCCAGAATTCAAAAAGTCCATACTTGGAGGGAGCCTGAAGCCCTTTTAATCTCTGTAAGTCCACCACCATGAGCCTGTATGGGACAAATAAGGCGTGAAAGTATGATCAATCAAAAGGGTTAAAAGTGGATTTGAATAGGGGTGAAAATACTTCATTATGGATTATGGAGTGGGAGGAATATGTTAATGATGCATTTTAAGGGAGGGGGAAAAGAGCATGTAACCATTAGCTTCCTTTGTGGGGGTGGTGGGGAGGAGAGAGAATTTTGTCCAAAGAATGTGATATCAATTGCTGAGGTAACCCCTTGTATAATTTGTGACAGCACATTACTACTTCTGGGAAATATGATCAGCCTTTTCTTCTGACCAAAGGAAAAATGGTCTCCCCACCTCGCAGCCTTTATGAATACAACTCCCCTTATACCTAGAAGACAAAAATTCTTCATTCAGAATCAGCCCACCTCTTACAGGGAGTCTCCTCCACCTTCTGATTCTCAGTTTACAGCTGGAGGGCCTCTATTTGGCATGTGTTGCAGGTCAAGCCAAATGAAATCTCTGACTCCAGGGCAGTAGGTACTTTCCTAGAGTGGTGTTTCTATATCCATCACAGATCCTTATTGAGATGCTTATATGCTTGGCTCAATATTATGTTTCTGTAACATCTAGTTAACTCAGAAAGCTGACTTAAATTGTTTATATCTTATGCCTTTGGCTTTTATGTTCTCTTTTGCTAAAAATCTTTTCATGGTTGAAACTCAAGATGCTAAATATTTGAAAATGTTAAGGTTATAGTTACATGCTTATTTGATTTATCTTTCTGTTTAGCACAAGTTACTCAGTTTTATGAAGCATCTTCTATGTAAAACTGAAGTTAACATTAAACTTGTAATTAGGGCTGATTGAATAATATTTATGGAATGATCTTTTCAACATTCAACATATGTTTAGAATAAATTAGACACATTTTCTTTTCATTGTTCACTCAGCCTGCAGAGCAGTGAGCATAATTCAAGGAAATATTTGTCAATGTATTAGAAAATATTGTGTCATTTGCCAAATAAAATAGTCAGTGAATCATTATTTGACCAACTTTAAATGTAATATCTTGGCACATGTTAAAATATAATAATGAGTCTTTGCATAAATGACAGCTAAGACTTCCAAAGTATCTGTTTTAATGGGGAACACAAAGGATGTAATTTTTTTTTAAAATACCATTTGTAATGGTATTTTTATGCTGCATTGTGGTTAAAACATTCCAATTTGTTTTGACAGTTTGACACAATGTACTCATTATGCACACACTATGAAATCAATAGGAGTGAAATAAAAGTTTTCAAAATGCTTATTTCATTCTTAATGCTTCTTAAAACAAATGATGGTTAATTATTATTACCACAACGAGAACTCCCTGGATCTTTACACTTGGTGGACCAAGTTATTCACAGGGCATATTTAAATATGAAATTGCTCATGAACCACCAGCAATATACGCTGCAGGCTCTTATTTATGGTGGATGTGAAAACTGCTATGATGTTCTTAGTCCCTTAGTTGGTATCAGTTGTATTCCTTTTAAACCTATATTTAAAACATCAGAGAAAAGATCTCATTATTATGTAGCTGTGTGCAAGTACTTCTGTGCTTGCATTAAAACAGGAGAGGGCCACTAATCTATTAGAAATGATGGGCAAACCTATCTTTCCTGAATAAGATTATTGTTCCTCGAGGCTATGTAGTAATTTTCTATGAACTATGTATATCCTATCTCTCTCCCCATATTTATAATGGCCAATCTATTCTTTTGGCAGCCTTTATAAACAACAATCAATTAGTTCTTAGGATTTGTTACTCACAACTAACTGATTGACAAAATCCTTGTTAATAAACTCTTTAAATATGCTTTTGAACAACAATTTGGTGCTACTGAGTAAAGTGACATAATTTAGTTAACAGTCCTCATAATCTGCCAACCAGTCAATAATGTTAGCCTTTAAGCAACAAAAGTTTGGTTGAAAATGTTTTTTTTATGTCCATAAAAATGACAAACTAATTTTCTTGTATATATGACTGTTAATTCTCACACTAACAGCTGAAATGATAAAGCATTAAAACAACCAGCTACCCCTTTCCAATGTGTTTTTATTTCTGTTGAGGTTCTTGTTTGGGAAGGATAGATGTGTATGTGCAAATGGCCTAGACTACCTGGTTAATCACAGCTGACTGGAACACTTGGTGATGGTGTGTGCAAGGGTTAGTCCTTTATTGTTTTCCCTTATGATTTTCACCTAAAAATCCTTCTTAGGCATTCTGATTCCACTCCATGTGTATAATAAAAACCTCTCATCTGAGATTTCCCAGCATAGTCAAATGTTTTGCTAATTATGGCATATAAGAAGAGCTATGGTATCAATCTGGTAAAATCAGGCATGTTTGTAAAATTACTTAGTTGTTAGCAGAGTAGCCAATGAGAATTCTGAATTATCTTCCCATGAAATACATATGAACCGACAAGATCTTTTTTAAATATACTCTTAAAATAACACGGGGCTGTATAAGGAAAAGGGATTTTGGTCTTAAGTGCAAAACTCAATGAAACCTTAACTATATGGTTACTATTGATGCAATTATAATAAAACAAATGTAAATCCTATTCATACCTCTACAGTTAGTGTATCCAGGAACCCACTACTATGTGCTAATATTGGGTTTGAGCTTTAAAATCCAATTAAGTCTGCGGCTGCCTTCGTCCTCTCCAACCAACTTGCTCCTTTCATTTTTTCTTCCCCCGGTTTCCCTTCTTCTTTCCTCTTCCCTCCCTGTCCCTTTGCTTAGTTAACTGATCAGAATGGGCCCTCAAGAGAACCTGCTGCTGCCAGTCCCCTTCTATTCAGCTGTTTGATGGTAGTGCAGCTTCAAAGAACAAGAAATGGAAGCAGGAGCTGCACTACCACTAAACAGAACACAGCTGGCAACAGCAGCTTCTCTTTAGAAGCCCTTAAAGGGAAAAGAGAAGAAACGGGGAGCAAGGGGCAAAGAAAGGGGGGGGGTGAAGGGGGCACATAGGGAACAAAAGAACTCACACATCACACACACACACACACACTAGTGTGTTTATCCGATACAACTACATAGAGCTGGATGTCTGCTCACAGGATTTGTAAGTTACAAAATTTGTAAGTTACAAAATGCTATATAAAAAACCAAATCCCGTTTACCAATTTACAGATTATAAATACATAGGAATTGAGACATTTTCTTTTTTGATTAAAAGCTTTTATTGGATTTTAGATAAGTCCCAAGAGGGGCTGCAGCTCTCTGGAAGGAAGGAAAAAACTGACAGGAGGAAAAGAGGAGAGAAGAAAAGAAATGAAAAAGTAGGGAGTGTCTCATAGGATGTTTGCTGAATGAAAAGCATGTAAAGTGGAATGTGACACAAACATTTATGGTACATAATACCATCTCATTGATCATTTGGCATGGAATAAAAAGTGGGTGAATACCTGGCTTTTTTAAGTTAAATGGGAGTTTTGCACCCTGTAGGTTTTCACACTGTTCAAGTCTGTTAAGTCTTTTGGATGCCTTTTCCAACAGCAGTCAAATTGCAAAATTCATAAATCCATCTATGTATTGTAATGTTGATGCTTTCCTTGTCTACAATACTATTTTTAAGACAGTGGCACAGAGAAGCTAATGTTTGTGGTAGTTGGTCACATCCACAGACCTTGAAATTCCCAGAGCATGAACAGCTTTAGTGTGATGGGATGATCACTTGGAGAGCAAGGGAAATCTGGAAACACATCCTTTCCCACAACATACATAGCAGTGTCCCTTTCAGGCCTGACAGTGTCAGGTGGTATCAGTGGCTTATACCTCAATCTTATAAATTCTGCTTGGAGATCCTTGGAGGTTGAACACTATTTTATGTTCTATACGTCTAAGACAGAGGTAAGGGGATTCTTCTACTGTTAAGGCTAATTCTAGTCTATTTGAGATTACAAGATGAAGTTCTGTGCCTGACAGGGTTTAAAAGCTCATTGTTGACCTTCTTGACATTCATAAAAGAATTCATAATGAAGAGTAGATAGCAGAGGCAAGTCTTCGCAATGAACCCAATTTGTTAAAGAAGGTTCGTAAAGTGGGAAGATCTGAGACTTCAAAGGCCAGATCCAAAATCCACTGAAGTCAGTAGAAGTCTTCCCATTGGCTTCAATAGGCTTTGGGAATCAGGCCCTAAATGCACCATTGGAGCCTCACGTTGTATGCAGCCAAAAATCAACAGAGTTCCACTAGGACTATTTTTGTCCAAAATCAAACATCATTAAACATATATATTTAGACTTTATAGGGATTTTAAAACTAATCTGTACCACAGCAGAATGCAGAAGGTCAGATAACCTTATGCTTCCTTCCCTGAGGATCATATCAAACCTCTACCAATATACAAAGCAGTGAATGAGACCCCTCCTAAGTGCATCGCAATACATTTTATAAAGTCTTCTCAGAGCCATGGAGTGAGATGTATAAAATTTGTACAGTGAAATTTGCAATGTATCAACAAGAAATTTTTATTCCTTTATGTACTGCTAATGCAGCCTTTAGTCTTTAGAAGCTGCTTGTGATTTATGCTAAGCAAGCAAATAATATTAAAATGAGAAAAGGACACAAATAATGTATTTTTCCTTTTTGTTTCTATTAGAGGGATTTATGGTGCCTGAAGTTTCTTCCCTTTTTAGAAATTAACTATTACTGTTTGCTCCTTCCATTGAATAATGCCCAGATCAGTAGATACATATGTATAAGGGAAAAAAAGGAAGTTATTTCTTTTTAAAAATGACCTTTGCACATTACCACTTGTAAAATGAAGTAGATACTGGAATTTCTTTTTTTCATCTGGGCCAGAAGAGAAGGTGGATTTGAGACAGCTCTCACACTCTTTGTAGGTGTAGATGATGCTCATAGTATATTGGCACTGTTTCCTCTGTGTCTCATTTTTTATTTTAAGACAGTTGACTGAGAATGTAACTAAACACAAAATTCAGGTACTACAGTAACAGGGGCCATATAAGTATGTAAGACAGATAGGGGGAAAATAGGACCCAAAGAGGCAAATTAAACCAAAACAAACAAAAAATGCCAAGGAAGCAGTGAACACTCTGAATCCCAAGCTCACTGCACCTTCAGTAGTCCCAAGGAACTGAATATACCTCTGTCGCCGGGAGGGAGGGAGTAGTAAGTGAGAATGGATAGGTTCTGCATCTTGAGCCCACAAATGTGAATATTCAGTGGTGACACTTGCAAAGAATGACAGTTTCCGGTAACTTCTCTATTCCTTACCTGTAATTTTTATTTCTCACAATGGAGGACATCCTCTGGTCTGAACAACTTGTCCTTTCATGTCAAAATTTTAAATTACGTTTTTAGATGTTTCATTTTATTAATGTGGTATTATTAATATTTTCTAGCTAGTGAACATGGTTTAAGCTTTGGGAGGAAGGTAGTCCAGTGGTTGGAATGCTACCTTGAGATTTGGGAAACCTGAGTCCAATTTCTTACTCCTCCTCAACCAAGTCACTTAGTCTTTCTGTACCTCATTTCCCCATCTGTAAAATGTAGATAATATGACTTCTCTACTTTGCAAGGGCAGTGTGAGGATAAATACATTAAAGAGTGTGAGATGTTCACATACTATGGTAATGGTCCCTACAGAAGTAACTCAGATAAATGGGAAGTCATGCTTGCAGTGCTAGAGTAGTCCTGCAGAGGGAGTGTAAATTCAAATGAAGGTGCTCATTCCATAATGAGAAAAATTAGGATGTCTGAAGATATGATAAACAGAGGCAATGCTCTGGAATAAGGGAAAGAGAGCCTCAAAATTTGCCAGACACTTCATCATAGAATGAAGAGGACTTTCACAGAAAAAGACTATGAGAATTCAGAATAAAGACTGGGATACATTCCAGTAACAATGGGTATCAATAAATGTAATCATTCCATAGTGATGGAATGAGTGGGTCTAATAGCTGATTAGTATACAGGGCTGGGTCCAGGCACCAGCGAAGGAAGCTGGTGGTTGGGGTGGCCAATGGAAAGGGATGGCACGTCTGGGTCTTCAGCAGCAATTCGGCAGTGGGTCCTTCACTCCCTCTCTTCCTCTTTGAGCTGCCGCCAAAGTGCCGCCGAAGAGGAAGAGAGGGAGTGGGGACCCGCCGCCGAATAGCTGCCAAACGAAGTGGCGCAATTTAGCTGCTGCCGAAGTGCTGCCACTCAGCTTTATATTCCCCCTCCCCAAACTTTGCCGCTTGGGGTGGCAAAAAAGCCGGAGCCTGCCCTGCTAGTATACGATCCAGACCACAGCATACCCTCCGTTACGAGAAGCAAACTTTCAGATAAACTAATTTTTCTCTTTTCAGGAGACTAAATGACATAAATGGCAAGAAAACATTTTTCTCGGTAAATTTTTCTTTAATATGAAGGGGGGGAGGCAAGCTGAAACCTGAAGGTTCATGGATAGTTCTCTGGTGCTTGGGAAGTAAAGTATTGGTCAGGGGTACTGAGAAGGTGCCTTTATTTCAGCCCAGCCACTACAGGAATCTGAGGAGAGGGAAGCATCTACACAAGGTTTTAAAATTATAGAGTAAAGAGGGGTGATGCCCCAGGAAGAAAAATTAGGATGTCTGAAGATATGATAAACAGAGGCAATGCTCTGGAATAAGGGAAAAAGAGCCTCAAAATTTGCCAGACACTTCATCATAGAATGAAGAGGACTTTCACAGAAAAAGACTATGAGAATTCAGAATAAAGACTGGGATATATTCCAGTAACAATGGGTATCAATAAATGTAATCATTCTGTATGTTTGAGGATCATTTTTCTACTTCAGTACCAATTATCTGAGGATAATGGGAAAAAAAAGGATTAGAGTTTAATATAGTTTAAATAGGCATTATTTTAAAATTGTGTATTCAAAACCATTATGACTAGAAATTATTTTGTGCTTTTTTTTGTGAGTTAACTTTAAAACTTTGAAACATCATTTTGTACAGTTTAAAAAATTGAAGAACTGAACACACATTTCATATTGACAAGTTTATTTCTCAACTCACTGAAACAATTCTCTTCCCATTAGGCTAATATGTTAAACATGAACTCAACAAAAATTTTACAAATGTTGGCTCATCCTACTGTAGTAGTAACACCTTTTGTTTAAGATAAAGCTACTGCCAAAAGTTGTAGTTCTTTGTGTACTTAGATAGGAATAAATCAGAAAAGAATTGAACAGGAAACATGACACTTTCCCTTCTCCAGCTGAGTTGTTCCTGTAAATCTCTCTTAAACAGGAGGACAGTAGCGACAGTAACAGCAACTACTATTGAGAATAAACGTATCTGATTTTTTGCCAATGACCTCCAGACACACATTTCTCACTTTAAATACTAGCATTTACTACACTGAAAAAGATGGCTCTGAATTACATCCTCCTAAAAGAACTGGTATAATTTGCCACCTGGGATTTGGTCAAATGTCTGCTCTAAATCCTTGAGGATCATGTACTTCTCTGGCACAGTCTTAGTTCTTTTCAAAAAGGAAGCACAAAATAAAATTCTGGTCTGCACTTCGGTATCCCAGGACAAAACCCCAGATATTTCTTGAAGAAAGACCAACCATTCAATTTTGCAACAAGTGCACCTCATGACATGTTCTTTATCTCACTCTGTTCCCCTCTGCCTTATTAGAGGCTTCTTTGTATGGGTTCCAGAATTCAGAAGGCTGGTTCAGTGACAGGTATGAAAAGCTTTATTTTTCATCTCCACTGCTGCTCATACTTCTGTTCTGCTCTCACTAAGGGTCTATTTCATGCTATTATTTCTAAGGAGATGTATTATTCTTTTATCAGCTGTGCCTGGCACAAGGTTCCAAGCCTTATCTGCCCTCTATACTTTCCCCAGATCAATTAGGTGTTCAGGCAGAGTGGAAAATATGTAACTGCAGTTTTTTAATAAGAATCTGATTCAAAACCAGCATTTAGTCTAGCAGCCTGATATTAATCCCTCAGCAGTTTAAGGGGTTTGGTGAATACCAGGGTGAATATTGGTGTCCAATAGAAAATACCGGGGCGAATACTGTGGTGGCCAATAGAAAAATCATTAAGACATACTTTAATTTCATCTTATTCTTTGTAATTATTAGAATTTTAATTTTACAGAAAATTGTCCTACCAAATTGCCCATATGATAATATTTACAAAACTGGTCATCCAAATTGTGCCTGTAAAGCTAATATTTGCACTAGCAGATCAGGAAATGAAGAACAAACTCTATGTGTTTGCACATGCAATTGTCAGGTTTGTCAGTGTAAATTTTACAACTGCATGCCTGTTTTTAAAATGTGGCCCTTGGACTTTTTGGTGGACATAATATTCTGTTATAAATATTTATTGCAACCTTTGACCTAACAACTGGATCTAGGACATACTGACACATTTCAGCATCTCTTTACTAATACAAGTTTAATAAAATGACTCAGTAAAACACTTTATCAACCATTTATGTTTGCAACTTGAGCTACAATACCCTTCAGAATACAGGCAGGCTAACAAAGTGATACACACATCTACCAAATTATGCATTGTTATGCATGCATGAGGTATGTAGGATTTTAAAAAGAAAAATAGACTTAATTGTCCATGTAAAAAAATGATAGCCCAAGATATCAAAATCCTAGTATATTTTTGGTTGCCAATTGGGAATGACTTTAGATACAAACATATACAAGTTGTGGCAGAGCTCTGACCTTGCTCCTGTGGGTCCTGCGCTTCTAGGCGGTTTATGCTAGCCTCAGTGGCTCACTGTGACCCTCCACGTAGCCCTTCTCTCTCTAGGGCCAGGGTTAGTCTACTGAGCCCTTTTCATCATAGGCCTGCAAGGAGGTTGGTGAGAAAACTCCCACAGTCTCTGTTCAGCCTCCTGTCCTGACAGGGACCTGACTTCCCCTTCCAGGAGCTGTTCCTGTAGTGGTGGGTTGGGGGGAACCCGGCCCGCCCTCTACTCCGGGTTCCAGCCCAGGGACCCTAATGGTAGCAGTTGTTGGCAGCCAACCTTTCACTGACAGAGTTGCTACATTTCCCTGAGCCACTTCCCCACAGCTCTCCTGCTTCTCCCTTCTTCACCCTTACCTTAGGGCTCCTTTAATGATGGGTTGAGGGTGTCTTTAGTAACCAGCCCTTCAGCCACACTTCCTCTCCTCTGGCTCCCTGGATCTCCTCTGCCTGACTGGAGTGAGCCCTTTTTATAGTATCAGCAGGCCCTTAATTAGAGTCAGGTGGTCACATTAGCTTAATGGCCTCACCTGACTCGTTACGGGTTAATTAGAGTCAGGTGTTCTCATTAGCCTGGAGCAGCCCCTGCTCTGGTCAGTCAGGGAACAGAAAACTGTTAATCCAGTGGCCAGTATATCTGCCTTCTGCTATTCTGGTGTACCCCACTGGCCTGGGTCTATCACAAAGAGTATAAGATATACAAATGAACACTTGTCTGGATTACACCCACTCTGCATAGGTACAAAAGCGATAAGAAAATGGCACAAGAAACTTTTCCCATAGCTTGTGCTCTTGAGAAAGGACAAATCATAATCTAGTCCTTTCATTCACCTGAGCTCAAGAGCTACAGAAGGCTAATGCTAGAACTGATGCTACCTTCTTGGGTTCATCCTTCCTCTGCATATTTAACAGTTATAATACTTTTCATAAGGAAGCACGCCAACACATTTTACTACCTGACATACATCTTATAGAGAGAGATCATTTCATCTACAACTGAAATGCAACCACTTGCATGTTGAAGTACAATGGCTGTTTAGTAACACCAACAGCATGGAACAGTCCAGGATGGAACTGGAGAATATTTTATTCAAATAAAACTACAGAAAAGAAAAAACTTTCTAAGTGGAATTCAACTAACACTACTTGAAATTTTGTGAGGATACCAAGACTTAGGTCAGGTCTACATTAGAAAATGTTTGTTCTTTTATCTATACTGGTACAGCTATACTGTAAACCCTCTTAGTGTAGATACTGCTTATCCACCCACAGAAAAGTGCTTTTGCTGGTGTAGTTTATACAGGTTCCCAGAGGAAAATAAGCTATACTGGCATAACTGCACCAATACTAGGGATTTTGCCAGTAGAGAAATGTCTAAAAAAAAAATCACACTTTTAACTGATCTTACTATAGCAGATGGAAAAGTGTAGCACTTACATTTTCCTTGGAGTTTTCCATCCAAGTACCAGAAAGACAGGGAAAGAAAATGTGAATTATGTGATATACAGAAAGTGTGAGTTTTACAGTCTCCTAATTGCTTATGTGATCAAAAATAATGAGTGTTTTGATCTGAAATAGTAAACTGATTAAGATATAGAACTAGCCTGGATTTAAGAATTTAGGGCATTAGAAAAAAAGGATTCCCTAAGACCTACTACTTTTATTTTTATTATCTGCATTTATTTGAAAAATAGAAAGACCTTTGTCCCAAATGTATACCTGCCAGTTCTGTGTAGCTGGAAAACTGGAGAACCATAAAATCACTTTTGTGAGCTGCTTAAAAATATTATGTTTTTGCTTTCTGTCAGTGTTCTTTAGAGTTTGTATGTATTGAACTGTTGCCTCTAAATTTCACGGTGGGCTACCAGCTTTTAAATTTCATGGTTGGGTAACAGACAAAAACATTAGTTTCTACAGATGGTTCAGAAAGACGCTTTCATCATTTATACATAGGTACTTGTGTTCCATACAAATACCTACTGCTGGGTGAAATGTAAATTTGGGAACATTAATATTTCCTTCTGATATCTAAAACTGAAAACTATTTTAATTTTCTCAACACCATTTTGTTTCAGTTAAAAGTACATTATCATCTAAGGAAGCACTGCACATAACACATTGCACCTGGTTTTGAACTATGTAAATCAAGAATAACTCCATTAAATTCCATAGGTCATATTTTACTCACACAGCTCCACTGGTGTAAATCTAGAATAACTCTCCACTGACTCTGGAGTAATCCTGCATTTAAAACAGTGTAACTGAATGCACAGTTAGGTCTATTGGTGCTACACTCATGTAAAATCAGTATCTGTGAGATCAGACCCAGGCCCATCATATATACAAATATCACATAACATACCTGGACTTCAGCAAGGTATATCAGCAAGTTAATAAGAAATCTTGGTAATTTACATTGTTCTTTGACATAACGGCTGTGCCTCAACTGGTTGTGTCTACACAAACTTGCTGCATCTCTAAAGTTCAAGATTTTTCCAGGTTTGTTAAAGTCCTATAGCACACGCAGCTAGATGTAGTGAGAGAGGCATCCAGGTGATCAGTGTTCATATCCTGTTGAACACTATGTCCAGCATCACTGGTAGATGTTTGTAAATCCTGTTGGAGAGGTGACTAAGGTCCACTGCTGTTTTGGCAATAAGGGAGGAATTAGAATTACCCTGGTCTCATCATGTCTTATCTTTTGTATCAACTTCTGTACAAGAGGAAAAGGGTGGGGAGGAGGCAAGGAAACATATAAGAAGCCAAGGCCCTTCCCTCAGTTCAGAAGGAATGTGTTTATACAGATAGTTTGTCCTTGACCACTGTTCTGTGGAAATGAGGGCATTTTGTATTCTGCCTGGTGGCAAACAGATCTATGTCCAGAAGTTCCCAAAAGTTGAATGTGCCCTGAATTACTGAGTCCTTTAGAGATGATTTGTGCACTGTGTCAGATCTCTACTGACCTGATCTGCTGTGACTTTACCCTTGCCTCTTAGTGAAAGATAATTGGGTAGAAGTTATAGTGGATTCACCAGCCCCATAGCTGATAGCCTCCTTACAGAATTGCAATGAGTGAGCTCTTCTCTGTTTGTTCAGGTAATACATTGCTGTCATGTTGTCTGTGATGACTTGCTCTATTTGGCTCTGGATGTGAGGTGGAAACAATTTGAGAACTAGACAGATAGCTCTCAACTTTAGTACATTTGTATGGAATGTCTTTTCGTGATAAAACCAGTGGGCCCAAATTAACAGACGGTCGAGGTGCAGTCCCCATTTTCTCTTGGAAGCATGCAAAGTGATTGTCAGTGCTGGAGCTGAGGTGCTGAATGCTATGCTTTTCAAAACATTCTGTTGGTGTGTTCAGAATCATAGAGATGACAGAGGATAGACAGAGTTCTGGCTTGGACTGTACTTACTGGCTTGGACTGTACTCTGCCAGCAAACACATTCCATGAGTGGGAATATGCAGAGGGCACTTGAAGAAGAATCATGAGCTTTCTAAACACTGTCAGATTAGTTTCAATCTGTCAATAATGTATATTAGAAATACAAAATAATTTATGTTGAAGTCTAAGAATTATTTGTGCCCCGCCTATTGAAACTGAGACACAAATCAGATAATGAGCTGTCTGTCAGGTTAACACAAAAATATTAATAACCTTCCTTTAAATATTAACATATTGTAGTTCACAGATGACACTAAGCTGGGTGGAGAGGTAGATACACTGGAGGGATAGGGGCCAGAGTGACCTAGACAAATTGGAGGATTGGGCCAAAAGAAATCTGATGAGGTTCAACAAGGACAAGTGTAGAGTCTTGCACTCAGGACGGAAGAATCCCATGCACTGCTACAGCTGGGGACCGACTAGCTAAGCAGTAGTTCTGCAGAAAAGGACCTGGGTATTACAGTGGATGAGAAGCTGGATATGAATCAGCAGTGTGCCTTTGTTGCCAGGAAGGCTAATGGAATACTTGGGATGCATTAGTAGGAGCATTGCCAGCAGACTAAGGGAAGTGATTATTCCCCTCTATTTGGCATCTGGAGTATTGCGTCCAGCTTTGAGCACCCCCACTACAGAAAGGATGTGGTCAAATTGGAGAGAGTCCAGTGGAGGGCAACGAAAATGATCAGGGGGCTGGGGCACATGATTTATGAGGAGAGGCTGAAGGAACTGGGCTTATTTAGTCTGCAGAAGAGAAGAGCGAGGGGGGATTTGATAGCAGCCTTCAACTACCTGAAAGGGGGTTCCAAAGAGGATGGAGCTCAGCTGTTCTCAGTGGTGGGAGATGACAGAACAAGGAGCAATGGTCTCAAGTTGCAGTGGAGGAGGTCTAGGTTGGATATTAGGAAACACTATTTCACTAGGAAGGTGGCGAAACACTGGAATGGGCTACCTAGGGAGGTGGTGGAATCTCCATCCTTAGAGGTTTTTAAGGCCTGGCTTGACAAAGCCCTGGCTGGGATGATTTAGTTCATGTTGGTCCTGTCTTGAGCAGGGGATTGGACTAGATGACCTCCTGAGGTCTCTTCCAACCCTAATCTTCTATGATTCAAAAAAGATTTCTTCCAGCAACTGACAGACACAGAGTGTGGAGAATTGCAAAGGAGTGCTAAGGTTTGTCTACATTGCCCATTGTTCAGACTACAGAGGCACAAATAAAAGTGCTCCACCGTAACTCCTCTATGTGGATGATGCGAGCGCAAACTAAAGGGTTCCTAGTTCACATTAACTAAGTCTTGTTTAAAGTGGACTTTTTAATGAAAACTAGGAACCTTTTAATTTGCAGCCGCAGTGTCCACATGGGGGAATTACAACATATGACTTTGGTGCGCATTTTCTTTATACCCTCATACTTCAAACGGTGGAACAGACAAGCCCTAGATCTTGGTAGATCTACCTTTAAAAGGAACATATGGAAAAATAAAGTTTACAAGAGGGAAAACAGCACCCCTCAAACCTGTTTACCTGATGAGACAGATTGTAATAGTGAATGCCATTGTGTATGTACAATGGACATGTAATATGAAATGGTGATAACATCCTCAGAGAGAACATCTTTGTAAATACCTTCATGGGAGGGATTGCCTGATTTTATAACAAACACCTAATACCTTTAAAATCTGAATGATCACAGAATTATATAGTTGAAAATGTTGAGCCAAAAATGTCTTGAAGCCATAGGCAGTGCATCAGACACGCTGTCTCCTCACAAAAGACAGACAGATAAGTCTCTGATAGGCTGGGTCAGAGGACAGAATGGGACAAATTGCTAACTAGAAACATAAGGCATTATCTATGCATAAATTTTCACTGGCTTAGTTAAACTGATTTAGTTAAAGTGATACAAATACTTGTTTAAACTTATCTGTTTAATACTGGTTAAATCTGTTGAGATTGCCACAGTAAATTTACTGGGGAAAGCTAAATCTTGGAAAGCAGATTAAGGTAAACACAACTAAGGCAGCTTTATTCCAGAATAAGCATGTTCACACATGGAGTTAGTCAAGAATAGTTAATCAAAAATAACACTCTGTATAAAAAAGCCCTTTAAGCCAGGTTTAAATTGATATGAGCGTCCACACACAAAGTTGCACCAAAATTAACAATTGTTTTAAAGTCACAGCTTTAGTTACGTTGGTGCAACTTCGTGCATAGGCCAGGCCTCAGGTCTGTAACTTTAATGAAAGTATATGAATAGGTATGTTATGCAAAATATTTCTTTTGTTTCAATCTGATTCTTTCCATTCTTAATAAATCTTGTTTTAAATTAGATCACTTGAGTCTTACACTGTTTCAGAATTACCACATAGAATGTGCCAGAGAGGGAAAAAACAGCCTCCAGGCTCTAAGGCTTAGTCTAAACACAGAGTTGTACCAACATAAAGATGTTATTTTATGCCAATTTAATGAAACCAGAGCCGCTTTTGTCTGTGGCCATTTGGAAGTTCTTCTATAAGTTTAAACCTGACTTATATTGGTTTAGCTTGTGCCTGTAAATTTATATATTCAGCTAAACTAGTATAACTAGTTTTAGACAGATAAAAGAGTCCACACAAAAGTTGTACCAGTTTAACCAAAATGATTTAAGTGAAACCAGTACAAGTTCTGTATGTAGGCCAACCCCAAAGAAATTGTAGCAAAGGGAGAGTATCCACAAGGTACCCTGCTCCAAATTCTTGGTCAAAAGAGCATGGACTAAGGAATCCTTTCCCAACAAGTTTTTTTTTAAAGTGAAAATTCCTAACAACCATGGATATGAATAGAGTTTAAGGAGTGTAAGATGACAAATATCATAGCTGCTTTTAGACCTTCTGATTTTTTTATCCCCACTCTCCTTTGTGTGTATGTACAGGTCCACCCTAAATACACAAAATGCACAAAAGGAATTGACGAGGCAGCCCCTCTCTCCTCTTGTCTGGTGGAAGGAATATTGCCTCAGCAGCTCACTCCACCTTACTGCACACAAAACTGCAAAGGAGAAAATGAGACACCAAAGGAGGTAATGAACAATGCCCTTCTCTGACAGCAAGTCCATCCATACAGACTGGAACAATAGCCTTTGGGGGGCTGCTGGCAGATATGCAGTAATATGAAATCACAAGCAACCTTCTGAAATACCACAACATTGTAGAATTTATTATAACTTTGCAAGAGTTAATGACACTGGGACCAAGATCAGACTTATTATGGGAAGTAAGTCTCAACCCAACTGTGAAGAAGCTGCCACCCCATAATAAATTATTTGAAATGTCCACAGCATTTGTATTTTATAGCTATAACAGTATATTATTGGAGTCATACGTTTGCTGTGTTCTTCCTTGTCATGAGCGGCGTTTTCACTTGTAAGTTATGTTCCGCTGAATGGGTCATAAATTAAAGAACTTTTCAGAATAACAGGAAGAACTATGGCCCCAATTTGGTAATGCATCATGGAGTAAAAAACCAAAAGGATTCTACTGCATTTTAATGAGTAATTCTATCACTGAATAGGATACACCAGCTGGATCTACACTGAAGTTAATAAGAGCTGAAGGAGATTAAACTGCTACTGCGGGTTCAAGTATAACTGGTACTCACTGTAAAGGATAGTGCCATTTAAAGCAGTTGTTTTCACTGTCAAGTATATATTTGTAATTCTGTTTGGTTCCTGCCCCAGTGCAAGCTGGATCTTTGATACAGATGTTACAGAAGGCAGTTCTAAATAAGAGTTCCCATTGAAGGATGGAAAAAACAGTGCTGCGTCTGGAATGAACAACAAGAAAAATATATTAATATGATATAATATACAAAAAATGAAATGCAACTCATTCAGCTAAGGATAGTATATGAGCATTTACTGTTTACATGGTAAATATTTGTGATTCATGTTTGTGTTTTGAAAATGAAATACTATATTACTTATGGGACATACATCCTGGTCAAGTTATTTAACTTGCAGCATTCAAGCTGAAGGTTCTGGAGAAAACACTATGCTCTGCTGTTGGCCCCCGGTAAAAAGCAGAAATGAGAGAGTTATGAGTGGGACCTATAGACAGTGCTTAAAAGGCACAATTTCTATAGAATTATAATGCCAATTTCATTATCTGTAGATATGTTATTTTTATAGACATTTTAACATAGCTGCACTTCAGACCTCCTCTACAACAAAGTTCCTGTAGAGACTACATATATGCTTTATTATATTTAGGGATGAGAGAACTAGATTTTCCTAATTTTAAAGCCACTTTAAAATCATGGGTTTGAAATCATGACTCAAACTCCATAATCTTTGGGCAGTGTGTACATGGCCAACTAGTTGCATCTAGCTTTTTGGTGGTGTTCCTCTATCTCTAGAATATAGCACAACTTACCATTAGCTAGAAGCATTTTTTTTAATTAATCACCTTTTACATGGCTTTAAATTACATGAAATTAAAGTTTCTATTTAGTGTATAATCTCTTTGGGGTATGGAGTGTCTTTTACAGCATGTTTGCACATGATGTAACATGTCCAGCAATAAAGGTCTTGATCCTGATTGGGGCCCTGGGACACTATTGTTATAAATAATGATAATAAATTAAATTTAACTCGTTTTGCAAATCCAAAGAACAGTACATGGAGCTCACAAAATATCAAGCTTCACAAGGGTTAACCATCTCTTAATCATACTGTCAATTTTTCTTTTAATTATCCAGGAATGGGGGACAGATTGACTGAACTAATAGATGTATTTTGGAAAGAAAAAATAGATATTCAGTCTTGCTGCTGTAAGAGAATACATGAAAATTTGTGTAAATCTCAGATCTGTTTCATGTTGATGAAAAATAAAGTTTGCACATACAAAATCCACATAAAACACTAACTTGAAATGCTCCCTTAGCTTTTTTAAATAAAAAAAATCACAAAAGAAAACTTTGATTATGAACACTTATTTGTTATTTTTTCTTCTGACATTAATTGTCTTTATTGTGTAGTGGGATAAGAGTATCACCCAGACTATACAAAACAAAACTAATTGGGGTTAGGTAGAGTTTCTTCCTGCTGCTTTAGAAAGCCCATTCCAGAGATGCTGCTGGAACACAGTCCAAATTCATCTCCAGCCTTACAAATGAGGAACAAAGAAGCCATCTGGGTTAGGTAGGATTTTTGTAAGCAAATATTTACTGTAGTTAACTAACACCATAGAAAAGTATGTGTGACAGATGGCTATATCTAGCCATGCGACTAATAATAGTGTGGTTATTCTTCAGAACTTTTATGCACTTTTTGTATGAATACATTTCACTTGTGTTCTTCGGTAAACTGCTCATAGGGAGGACTCATGAAACCTGCCTAGACATTATCCTCTGCCACTTTGTACTAGGCTTCTCAGGAGAACAAAAGCCAGTGATGGCCGTATAAATCTTTTTCAATGGAAAACCATGAAAATGAATGCGTCACACAGTAAGTGAAGGAAGATAGGAAGGGAGACATTCCTAAAAGATGGGGGCCAAAACCAGTTAGAACTATTGGGTATGAGACAAAAATGAGAGAGAAGGAAATTCCTTTGGGAAAGGGCTGAAGGATCTTCACAAGAACAAAAGGACACGTATCTATACAGTTAAGAAGAAAATGTTTAGCTAGCTGAGCTCACCTTTTTCCAGGAAGACACTGCTAGGTGGTCTTCTATAGTGGGGCTCTGTGTAGACTATATCATGAAGGATAAAAAGGGTTTAAAGGACTGACTCCTGCCATAACCCTTTTTGAAGTTGTGGTGATCTTTGGTAAGCTTATTAGCATGCATGCATGTTCTTTTATTATTTTATTATGTTGTTTCTGTAAAGCTTTTACATTAAGAACAAATGTGCTTGCTTAGAAGGGGTTGTGTGGTACCTTAATACTGGGGGCAATTATGCTGTTTATAACCTTTGAGGAGAAACCTGAGCAGGCCTACTTAGGCAATCTCACTTGCCAGAGAACTCAGTGTAGACAGGGATCTGTGCAGCCTGGAAATACCCTGGTTTCAGGAGGGGGAGAGAGAGGCAGGTCTCTGTCAAAGAGAGGTGATGTTTGTGGAGCCGGAAGTCTAAAAGTGGGTGTTCTTGTTGGAGAGGGAAATACAAATGTATTTATTATGTTATTAAACAGATATAATTAAAAAAAACTTTCCAAAATATTTACCTTTCAGGTTAACATTTTCCATACTTAGTCTTTCTTTGAAAAGGAATATTTTGGTAAGTTTAAGTAAAACCCTGTCAGCCCTTTTGGATATACTGAAATATGAAAGAAGTACATTCTTCAAATTGTTAAAAAATTCTAACCATGTATTTTAAACAGGACCATAGCAGAAATGACAAAAGTATGAAATGTTGCATGTTTCAGGATGTGTGAAATGGAGGAGGAGGTGTGAAATGTTGTTTGAACCTTAACTTTTTCATTTCCTGACTTTGGGATTTTAACTGTGCATCTTAACATTTCATTCATATACATTTTATATATTTATAATCTCTAATAAACAAGTGCAAGTATTCTTGCCTTAGACTGTATATGATACAATTATGTTTGAATTATCTTCTGTACTTTCCAGTGGCTAGCAGTTCAATTTCAATAGGGTTGGGTTTGGCAGTAGTAGCAAAGGCAAACTAAAAGCACTTTAGTGATTAAATCTTTAATTAGTAACTGGCACAGTAACTCAGTCACATCATGTTTTATCTGCAATAGGTTTTATACACACAAACAGCTTTCTGTACCTGGAGTTTGAAGTCAGCCCAACAACAACATGGAGGAAAGTTATCAAAATGAAAGTCCAGAAAATACAAATACTAGATTTTTGCTAAACTATCTGCAGCCTCACAAGCATCATTTATTCTTCTTAAAGCTTTTACAAATCAGTTTTAATGCAATGACAATGTATTTCAAGCAAACTTGGTAATGACCCTTGAGATCTGTCATAACGATAAATGAGAATGTTATCACCATACATTTTGATGGTAGGATATTGTAAGCAAAATTGTAAATCATCTACAAGCAGAGAAAACACCATCATTCTAAGGATACATCTTGTGGAACTGCTGTCTATTATTAAACTGATATCTATAGATCCAACCCTTAGGGATATGTTAAATAATAGTAAAATCTCTTACATGTGGTCTGGAAAAAGCCAATCTTAATTGCAGTATGTTGCCCACCAAAAATGACTGACTGTATCTGATATTGTAACTACATCAGTTAATAGTGATAGTTGCTGCGGATAAACTCAAGAAAGTCTCAGAGGGGTAGCCATGTTAGTCTGGATCTGTAAAAGCAGCAAAGAGTCCTGTGGCACCTTATAGACTAACAGACGTATCAGAGCATGAGCTTTCATGGGTTTGTGCATGATTACATTTACACACATAATGTAACCAATTATAAGCTTTTTCTTTAAAAAAATAACAAAAGAATAGCAGGACAGTGGTTATCCATGCACTGTTGGAAACTTGGAATAAAAAGCAATCTTTGTGGCAGAAATAACACGTAAAAAACACATACATTTGGAAGGAAGTACTATACTAAAATAGCAGGGAGGTTCTGAAAATGAATGAAAGGGAAAAAAATCTGCAATTTCTTCCTTGACTTACTCCACTAAGGCTAAGTATTTCAAGGTTCTGAAATTCAAAGGTATGTACTGACATATATAGACAAAATACCATGGTCTAAGGATGGATGGCATCCAACTTTTCATTTCCTTGATCCTATCAAACTCCGAAGTCTGAGCTACTTGGAATTAAAGCCACAATTCAGTAAGATGTAGGTGTAACTTTAAGCACATGAATAGTCCCACAAATCAGGGCCCAAATAGGCACATGTGGTACTATAACAGATACTGTATATGGATCATAAGCTGTACTTACTGATATTACAGTTGCCAGCAATACTGCACACATAAGACATTGGAAGTAGAAAATGAGTCTTTTGCTACAAAACAAGCCTTTACCACATTAGGCAGAATAGAATATTTAACTATAGGAATATAAGTGTTTCATCCTCAGCACTACAGATTTTATGACAGATCCTTGGCTCTAGTCATTTCCACTCAGTGCAGCTTAGTGGGAGATTTGACAGAGAAAACTGTGATTTTCTGCCCTCTTTACTCCTCCCTAATCTTGGGGCTACTGTGCACCATTCTGGTCCCCTGGCATAATCATTTGGGGCAGTTGTTATACATTACATCAGCTGCCCACAATGACAAGGGGTTGTTCCATAAGGTGGGAATCAGTGGGGCATCGGAACACCCTAGACATACACCACCCCCCAGGATCTGGGAAGGAGGTAAATAGAAACTGCTAGGTCAGCAGCTCTGTAACGTTGGAGTATTTCCCCACAGCATAGGAATTGCCTGATGACCATTTAAGTTGGGTTTGAGCTCTGTAGCAGAACCAAGGGTATGAACCCTTGGCTGCTACTACGACGGAAATAATTAATAGTAACAGTAAATCACTCAGACTTAAAAAATATGACATTCCATCCAGCAGAGGACAGAGGACACACATCTATTACATTACTGCCTTTTCCAAGGTTTCTATCTCTTTTAGCTATTGATAGTAAAATTCTTGGAGTGGAGACCATGGGCCCAGATAAATAAAGATTTTTAGGTACCTAGAGATGCAGATAGGCACATAGTGGGATTTTCAGCATTTCTTAGTCACCTTAGGCTTTTGAAAACCCATTAGGTACCTATCTCCATCTTTAGGCACATAAATATATATAAAATTCTGGCTTCTCTGTATAATATTATATAGACTTATGATATAAACAAATGTTAAATAAATGATACTACTACACACAAAAACTTGACAACTACCAGCCACAATCAACAATCTTTCATTTCTGTTCTTTTTTGGATTGGTCTCAGTTTTGAGGTAAATGAGATTTTAATTTGAGCTGAACTCATTTACTCCAGCAGAGAATTTGGCCTGTAATTTTCATCATAATACCAAAGAATATAATGTGAAAATAGTTAGTGTACATAAACAGACTTATTACATGACCATTTGCACTTGTCTGAATTTAAAAAAAAGAGAAAAAATCAGTTAATTTTCCATTGCTAATCAATATGGTCTGTTTGCTGCCACCCTTTTCTCTCATCCTTCATTTGAACTGTATCTGTCCAATTACATTTGGACAGATAGACCTGTCCAAATTATTGAGTTGATTCTCTGCCCTATTCTGCTCCCATTGCACCACTCAAATGATGCAAAGGAAGCAGAGTCAGGTCCTGAACCTGTAGCTGGCTATATCCCAGCAACGAAGAGCCATCAGTAGATGTAGATTCGGGGCAGTACCCAGGTAGGCCCAGGTACTGATCAGAAAACAAAGTACTCCACCAATCCCCAGCTCATGGAATACCTGTTGGGAACCAAAAACAGCGGCATAAATTGAAGTGTCCTTTTGCCAAGGAACAGGCAGAGAATCAGAGAGCAGTACCTGCCTTCCTGATGGTTCCTGCTTTCATCTGTACCCTGCATAAACTGGATGCAGCAAAGAATCTCGGTCTATGTGTTTTGTAAAGTGCTGCATATCTGTATAGTGTTCTGTAAGCAACAATAATTTATGAGATTCGATGAGGGGCATTACCTGGCAATAAAATATAGACCATAACAAATCTCACTCATGCTGCTTTTATTCATTTGGGTTTGCTCGCAAAAGCCTTCTGTTCACTGTAACTGGACTTCTACATTTTAAAGAAAAAAAATCCTTAAGGAACAAAATGCACAAGTTTTGCTTTACCAGGCTAACTTGATGCCCTGTTGATAATGCTTTGTGCTGCCATGAAGGAATGTGAATTCAGATTTCTGGCTTAATCTCTTTCTCTTCAGATTACTAGGAAGTTGGAGTGCTGGTAAGAGAACATATTCAGTGATGGGGGCTGAGGGAAGGCTTTGAGTGAGCTATGCACCAAACAAGCAAACTGTAATAACAAAATATTAGTTCATTACAATGAAATAATCAGCCATCCAACTGCACCAATATTGTGGTTAGTTTCCAAATTCCCCAATGCTATTAAGACTTTCTAGAAAATGAATGTGCAGCAGGTACTTAGTAGAAGGGGAAATCAATGATGCACTAGTCACTTGAAGCAGCCTGCTGATTGCATTTGCCCACTGAACAATTTCTTCTCTTTCTTAGGCAGTGGTAGCTGTATTCATTCTACAGAAATTTCCATTGCAGATGATAATGAAGTTACAAATGACAGAATGTTATTGACAGAGTCAGCGGCATGTTTGCTACCAGAAAACTGTGGCAAGACAATTTTGTGATGATGCAATTTTGTGGGATCAGCATGTCAAATGTATTACTACTGTAGTGCTTGTTTTGGGGCCCTCATTCCTTTTAGGCAATCAGATTTTAGGCTGGAAAACCCTCAATGGTCTGTGAAAGAGCTATTCTACAGACCTCCCATGCTCCCGAACTTTGTCTTCTCTAACCTGACACAATCACCAAGCTCTCTCCATGCACAGTACAAACAATCATATTCACAGTGAGATCATATATCTGCAGTTTCAGTCTATATGTTATCTTCTTTTGGCTGCCATGCCAATAAGATTCTAGTCAGTGCAATGGGTGTACTGTAATTAATCATCCTTTTCACCCTAAGTGTAAGGGGACCATTCAGGCTTATTATGCAGAGGGAGCCTACAGGGAAACAACACTATGTGTGCATTCTTAAACTTGTGACATTTTAGGAAGGGTGTGTGTGTGTGTGTGTGTGTACTTTTAGCTACTATTCCTATTTAAAAACATTTTTCTGCCTGAGGCCTAGCACTGAGCTTCTCAAAGGTGACTAGGGAATTTAACCACACAACTCCATTGAAATCAGTAGCTGTGTACTGATAATTCTCCTAGTCAGCTTTGAAAATATGAGACCAGATACCAAATTGTTCTTGAACTCAGCACTTCCACCTAGTTACCAATACACCAACACACTTTTCATAACCTGTTCATTTTCAACAGTTTGGTGTTGCTTTTTTAGCTTTTATTGTATCTGTTTTCTTTTGTTATGGTACTTTGTTAACCAATTTGTTACACTGGACACCTTAATGTTATCATAGTTGCACGCCACTGATCCATAAACTAATGTTTCAGACTACAACAATGCTGATGTAATGAAAGTGAATTATTTGAAAAAGTAAAAGAAAATCTGAGGGGATTTATTCTTGTTAAGATGCACTAATCCTAACATTATTACATGTTGGAACAACTGAAAGCATATTACACAGAATGTGGATATAGTCTTCTAAATGCATTTCACAGTGCTTGCAAAGTATTAGTAAACACACTCAAATTAACTTTTATTTCAAGAACCAATGTGTTAGTAGAATTCATATTGTTCTGTCTGCAGCAATACCAATGTGTAGGTAGAATTCATATTGTTCTGTCTGCAGCAATACCCTGACCAATCCAAGTCTTCTCTCAACCCCACTAAATACAATGCATATTGACAATAAAGGTATACTTGTCAAATTAAACTTGTATAGCCAATTATTGTTCAAGTATAGCTCTCTTGTTCTTTACTGGAAAATACTTGTTTATGAAATTTTCACAGTAGTCAAGTATGAAAACTCTGAAATTGGTTGGTAGAAATAAAAGAGTAACCAACACCAGTAAGAGCTAAAGCAACAAGCTGGCCTTATCATTTTGATAAATATAAGAATCATGAGCATATGAATAAAATATGTGCAAGTCTAGCTGACAAGTACTGTACAACATGAAAAAAATGAGGTCAAATTCATTTATGTAACCATTCAGGACTCATCACTGTCAGTATTACATTATCTCCAATAGGTCCCTATTTTATGAAAAGTCAAAGCCTCTGAGAACATTTTGACAGCTGACAGAAAAACGTTGAACTCTATTTTACTCACTGTACTTACCGCCTATTAACAGTTCAGTAGACTTGGATCAAAAGTGTGAAAGGTAACATTTACGTTGGCATTCACAGTACTTTACTCAACAAACATATTTTAGTAAGGGAACTTCCAAGAGATGTTAGAAGTCAGAACTCCTTTCAAATTCACCATAATCCATGTTTCAGTGACCTTAAATGTAGCCATTAGGTCTAGATCATATATGCTGCAGTATTATGAGAAAGCCAGAGAATGTTAGATTGATATCCAAAGTCTTAACTTCGAAGAGAAATGCCTCCCACCCACCTCAGTGAGTGGGGGAACTTGAGTGGGCCTGCAGTGAAAAGGGATAGTGTCTCCCATCCTTGCTGTTGAGACTAAGTGAGGGACACCGAGTAGCTCCCCCTCCTCCCCGCACCCAGGGAGGCTCTAGCACCCAATGGCCAGCATTCCTCAGTTCCCAGGATTTAACCAAGGGGGGGGGCATGTATCCTGTTTCAGCTCTATTCCTGCAGCTCCATCCTGAACTAGGAATGGGAATCCAAACTGACAGTAGCTGCAGGTCTAGCCAATCACCTCTGGGCATCAGGAAGGAAATTCTTCTATCCTGGGCAAATTGGCAGAGAACAGGGAGTTTTCCCCTTCCTCACAGCACCTTCAAGCCACAGTAGGTTAAGTAGCAATCCACTTGGCACCTAACTGAGGTACTTGGCTGACTTGTTACTTCATTGCAATTTGCAACTGGTTTCCAATGTGGTTAAAAGGATAATATGAAAGGTGCCCAGAGGTAAAAAACCTGGGATGGTGGTGATGGACCTTGCAGCCCTTAGGGACTTAGGTTCCCACCCCTCTGCCCCTCTCACAGGGCAGGGAGAGGAGAGGTGTAAGGATTCAGAGTGAGCTGAGTCCTGGGGGGCATATGCTGAGGAAAACCTACCCTGAGTTACAGGTTATATGGTAGAAGCCTGGAACCTCCACCCTTGATCCAATTAAATGCCTGGGGTTGGAGAGTATGGGTGATGGATGGGTAGCACCCATCCCCATGTTTAAGTTTAATAAAAATTGTGGCTTGCCACTTAAAATTCATATATGAGTCTGTCCTCATTTCACCACTGTGTCCACATCAGTAGGATTTTTTTTTCTTTAATTGGAAAAAGGTTGAGCGCTGCAGATGATAACATGAGAGTCCTTCTCTAGCTCCCAGCACAGGGAGATGATTCCTTTAGCTGACGAGACAGAGAGACCTGGGATTCTGGTGGTGTAAGACCAATGTTCTAATCAAGGTTCTTCAGCTGCATGTGGTTTATTGACAGTAGTAGACAATATCTTTCTGAAATTTTATTAGGCCCCAATTCAGGAGAGCATAGAAGCCCATGCTTAACTTTAAGCATAAGCTTAATTGCTTTCCTGAACAAGAATACTGTCATGAATAGGGCCTTAGATTATATGCTCTTTGGGAAAGGGATGTCCTTCATTTTGTTTCTTGTATAGCCTTTGACCCATTGTTACAGACCTGAAAATTAATTCTAGCTAGGCACTGACATCAGCTATCATCAATCCATTCATTTTACTAGCCAAGGCACAGAAGATGGAACAAGATGCTAAATTGTATGGATGCGACACTTTCTGTGGTGCCCAGGGTTGAGAGGCACCTTGCTATCACCTGCCTTTAGTGTGAGGAAGCCTTGTTTGTGCTCACCACATACAAGTTTGGTCAGCTCCCCAACTCCACGAGTGACAGGTGGCACAATCATTTTCCTCTAGACCTTGCAGGCCCTCTTTTTCTCCCAGACCCCACTGTTACTCTACAGGTTAATAAAAGCAGTGCATGAAAGGAAGATCACAGCCAGCGAGGTGGTAAACTGCTGCAAGGATTTTGGGTGAGCAATATTCTACAATGAGACGTGAGAATATCTTGTTAATTAAGTCTAGGCTCTGGAATGTGTGATGATTTTAATTTTATATGCAACCATTTTTTCCCAATATATCTACTTGCTACTACTTTGAATCTCTATGCTTTGTTATATACTTTTATAGGGAGATCAGGTATAAGTTTATTTAAGTGTTTTGTGTTAAGTGGAGCAGTGATATGAGGTGGAATCAGTAAGCTGGGGTTTCCTGTTTCTTTGGAAGTCGCAAACCTATAAATATTGTGAGTGTTCAGTGGACCAGGGACTGGACACTCCAGAGAGACAGTGGAAGGGCTTGAGGGTTGGTGTGTGCCAATTACTAGCCTGTAGAGTAACCATGGGGTCTGTGAGAAAAAGAGGAGAGTGCTGGCGCAGCCCGTGGCTGGTGGAGTTGGGGCGCTGACTCTCAGAAGGCACAGACATGGCTTCCTCATGCTGAGGGCAGATGTAGCAAGGTGTCTCAACACTGGTACCCCACAGGAAGCATCACAATGGATGCAACCAATCAAGTTGTCAGGACTAGATGATTAGATTGTTTCAAAAATTGCTGGAGTAGTTCTGAGCAAAATGAGATGCTGATTGAGTTTGTGGACTTGGACTGACAATGGGATCCCTCATTTTACACAGACCTTTCTCATAGGATATATTTCCAGTTTGCATTATTCAGAAATAACTCAGCAATTACACATACCTTCCAAATGAGAATCTCAGAATGCTCACAAAAGACAACTTGCTAAAACTGACATCACTTCTATGAGATAGGTATTATCTTTTCTCTTTTTAGATGAGTGGAACTTAGTTAAAAAGGGCCAGATCTTCAGTTGCTGTAAATTAGTTTATCTACACTGAAGTCTTCAGTACAATGCCAACTTATACTAGAGAAGCTAGGAAACAAAGTTAAGTGACTTGTCTCACATCACACTAGTCAGTGCCTGAGGAGGGATTAGAACCGTATCTTCTGATTTCCAGACCTGTGCTTTAGCGAGTAGGCACACAGTTTCCCTTAATATTTTGTAATAACACAAAATGCTATATATGAATTATACCACAGAAAAATACTGTTTTAGATTTAAACTATATGCAGTTCAACTTATTTACAATTTTACTTGTAGAACAGGATAGACAAGAGAATTATTTCTCCTCCTAATGTCTTCTTAACAATGTATCTTTGAGTATTTTCTGAGCTAGTATAATTAAAAAATAATTAAAATGGAGAGATCAACAAATTATCAGTGTATATGGCTATCTCATCCATTTGCTTTCTCCACTCCCTCCCCCCCAAAAAACACAAAAAACCCTTGTTCTTTTAGTTTAAGTTTTAAAAACTTTTCATTTTGACTATGAAGTAATATGTTAGCAGCATCTCTGGGAATTTTGCCTGTTTGTACTGCATATAATGCTACAGGTTAATCATAATTAGTCCTTTTAGACAATCAAATTATTAGGTGTTTTTTGGGAGACATATAACCCAGAAATACTTCTCCCTTACATATAAGTTTCAGTTTACACTGATATATTAGTTTATATTAAATGTAAAATACACGTGAAAAAAAACAAAATTATTTTGTAAAGAAACATTGGTTCTGGATTGCTTTAATTTCTTCCTTCCTATTTTGAAACAATGAAGAGTGCAACAATTAGAAAAAAAAAGTATTTACATATATCTGTGTTGTTTTTAGTCCCAACAGTAATAACTACAAAGTGGCTTAAGTAAGCTCAACTTGGTTAGTGCACAACCAGTTTAGTCACAGCATATTGCAAAAAAAGTTATAATCATGTAAACATAGTCTAATCTAGGGAGGGTTATTTGACACCCAATGGAAAATTAGGGAACATGTAACCTCTTGCACACAAAATTTTGCTTTAAATAGCTTTATTCAGCTGACAAATCAAATCACTGTTATAGTTTACATTACCACATATGCAGAAAATGAATAACTCAATTAGTTCTTTTAAAACAGTTTCATTTTATCTTCATACTACAGGATAAAGTCATCTCCCCTCCCACCCCACATTGGTCACCTTACTGTTTTCAAGGGTCAGGTGATGTGGATCTAGAATAGAACAGCTTTGGGCTCCTCTACACAGTTTTTGTACCGATTCAACTATATTGGTTTAGAAACCAGTAGTGCGGATGCAGGTAGCGGACATGAGTATCCCAGCATAAAGGTGCTTATATCAGTATAGTTTATGGGGCAGATCCTCGGCTCGTGTAAATTGTTGTATATTGTCTTAGCTCCACTGTACTCAATTGAGCTATGACAATACACACCAGCTGAGGACCTTCACTATTTCTACAAATTTACAAAATAACTATACTGATATTAGCACCTTTTTGCCACTACAGTTAGGTCCACATAGGGGGGTGCACCAATTTAACTATATTGGGTTTATCAACTGATTAGTTAAATCGATACAATCCTATATTTGCACAAGCCTTTCCACTCTTTATTAGTCCTGCTGCAGAAACCATACACATTAGCCTAAAACATGCACAGTTTTGACTTGAGGCCAGGTTATGCTACCTGAATACATATTTGAATCATGTTAAAAGAAATGATAAACTGATGCTGGAAGATGACAGTAGAATATTTATTGACAACTTCAAGCAACACATTATTGTTTAGCTTCACGGAAATCCCAGGAGCAACAAATCTTTTCTCCCATACCACATAGCAAATACAGAGGCATTCGTCATGGGCTAGAATAATCCTTTGAATCCGAACACACACACAATGTGTGGAAAGGCCAGCGGATCCATATAGCAGTGGATACTATTACCTTAACCCTGCTCCCCCCAACCCCGCAGTGTTCTGATCTTAGTTCCTTTCAACCTATAATAGGATGAGAGTACAGCCAAATTATAAACCAATTGAAAAATCAAGAAAAAAGTGCTAGCATCTCAATGATGTGTCAAGACCCACTGCTTCTAGAAGTAATGTCTATAAAGACAGTGCACTGACAATTCAGATGACTGACATCTTGAATGCTCCAAGGAGAGCAAGAGTACAGGGGATACAGTTCTAAAGGCATTGGTGATGAAGTAATGGCTGCCCTAATGAAGACTTGCTTGGCTGAAGGAAGAAAAACATAACAGATACTTTAAAACAACAAACAAACAAACAAACAAACAAGGCCATAGCATAAATAGTGGAAAGACAGAGAAGATATGGGTGAAGATGCTGAAATGCTAGACAGCATCTCTATGAACTGGGATGATTGCCCTCTGAAGCACTACAGGAAGCTCCCTCATCCATTTGATTCAAGCAAAAGAACTGAACTTGGACTGCTTAAGGTCCAGCTAAGTCACTGAACGAAGAAATGCTTGAGATACCCTCTCTAAGCGTCTAATGGCTCAGAACTTCTGAGCCACAGGAGTTTTAGCATGGTCACATGCTAGGAGCACCAACTCAAGTGTGACAATCCACTGAGATGGATCTTCTTAGAAATGGATTGTACAACACAAACAAATGCCACAACGAAACCTTCTCTTTTGGAGAAACAAACACCGAAGTACAAATTAATATCTTTCGGACAAAGTCATTTCAAGTAGGACTGTACAAAACTAGGTCATTTCCCCCCTTTGAAATCTCTATATAAATAACTCCTCTTTTATATGCTTAACCTTAATATTCAGCACTGCTAGAGAACCAAACAGGATTCTTTTTTTAGAGCTCATTAACACCAACCTTTGATTGGCCAGATTGCTCACTGCAAAGCAAAGCATATTGAGGCAGTTTGGTCCCTATGAGGCTCTGCTGAAAAGGAGGAAAGGACAAGTCACATAAATTGAGTCCAGATCTTTTGCATGGTAATGCCCTGCAGAGCATTAATCAAAAGGTCCCAGGCCCCTATTTATGCAAAAGATTTCATCATAAAATATTTGAACCCCAAGACCTGATGGGAACGTAAGACCTTTATAAAAACATGTTACATTTTTAATATTGTTACTGTTTACAAGCCCTTCCCCATGATATTTGTCATTGTTACTGTTCTTTTTCTGTGGACGTAATCCTAATTTAGGATTTCCCCCTTCAATGCTACCTCAAAAATAAAGGACATGTAAAAGGATGATGCCCTCTATTAATGGTATGGAACTATGCTAAGAAAAGGCAGTATCACATATACAATTATAGTAGTGGAGTCAGGGAACACAGTTGATGGTATCTTATTTTTAACCTAATAATCTGCCTTGCAACAGTGGAGGTCCTCTGCTTGGCAGTTTTTCAAACAGTTTTTTTTTCCCCACTGAGGTACTAAAAACATTAACTTAACCAGCACTCTATATTTCTCCTGTCCAGAAGAGGTAGGGAAAGTTTTTTGCCACGGTTTTTAGAAACAAAATGAAAGTAGAGCCAGTGGTCTACATTTTTCAATTAGAAGATCAGATCAACAGCAGAAGTGCAATTTCGTCGGGGGTGGGGGGGAATCCACATAGGGTAGCTATGAGGGAGCCCTTTAACTATGGGCTTGCAATTCTAACCTGCTCTATTTTAAACCTTAAGTTAATGTATATGGGACATGACATCCTTCAAGTAAACAATTTTGAGAAGATGGCAAGATAGTCTTTCCAGCCTTGCATAATTTAGAAAAGAATGTATTTTGGAGATAAATTCTAAATAAAAGGAGTGGGCATTTGGAATGTAAATAAAATTAGATTCTCTAGGGCATGCCTGTTTATAGTGCAGTAATCCCCTAGTAATATCCTGGCTCCCTTCCCCGACTCCCACACCTTTGCACAGGTGCAGGGAAGAGGTGATGCCTCTGCAGTACTGTTCCTCCTTTCCTAGCACTTTTCAGGTAACCCTCTGCAGATGCACTGAGCACAAAGTCCTTCTCATGGACTAGATTGCTTTTCATAGCACTGCCCATTTCAGTGGCTATATGAGCTTGAAGCAGGAGGAGCTTGAAGTAGGACACAGTCTGCAAGAATTGTTCAGCCAGTGGAAGGGTGGCTAGCCTAGCAGAAACAACAAGGAGTCCTTGTGGCACCTTAGAGACTAACACATTTATTTGGGCATAAGCTTTCATGGGCTATAACCCACTTCATCAGATGCATGGAGTGGAAAATACAGTAGACAGGTATAAATACACAGCACATGAAAAGATGGGAGTTGCCTTACCGAGTGGAGGGTCAGTACTAACGAGGCCAATTCAATTAGGGTGGATGTTGCTCATTCCCAACCGTTGACAAGAAGGGGTGAATATCAACAGAAGGAAAATATTTTTTGTAATGACCCACCCACTCCCAGTCTTTATTCAGGCCTAATTTGATGGTGTCAAGTTTGCAAATTAATTCCAGTTCTGCAGTTTCATAGAAGTCTGTTTTTGAATTTTTGTTGTTGAAGAATTGCCACTTTTAAGTCTTATATTAAGTATCCAGGGATACTGAAGTGTTCTCCTATTGGTTTTTGAATGTTACAATTCTTGATGTCTGATTTGTGTTCATTTATTCGTTTGCATAGAGACTCTCCAGTTTGTCCAATGTACATGGCAGAGGGGCATTGCTGGCACATGATGGCATATATCACATTGGTAGATGTGCAGGTGAACGAGCCCCTGATGGTGTGGCTGATGTGGTTGCCAACTCTGTCCGCATATCTATTCAAGGGACACCATCATAGGACCTAACCACATCAGCCACACCATCAGGAAATGGGCCACATCCACCCTAATTGAATTGGCCATGTTAGCACTGACCCCCCCACCACACACACACTCAGTAAGGCAACTCCCATCTTTTCATGTGCTGCCTACTGCATTTTCCACTTCATGCATCTGATGAGGTGGGCTATAGCCCACGAAAGCTTATGCCCAAATAAATGTGTTAGTCTATATGGTGCCAAAAGGTTTCCTTGTTGTTTCTGATGATACAGACTAACACAGCTACCCCTCTGTATCCTAGCAGAGAAGAGGCAATAGCCAATCGTGCAGATAATTCCTTTCATCACAGATTTTGGAGTGAGAAGCCTCCAGCTGGAGTCCCTTATCTATTCCTCTCTAGGAAATGCTGAGAAAGGAATCTCAGAGTTTTGAATGGCAGTGTGGCCACCCCTCTGAGATTTGGGAAAGCAAAGCATCGTGGGGAAAAAATCAGAACCCCACATCATAGCCTTTGCTAGAGGAGAGAACCACACCTGAGGACACAAATAAACTTTTCTACTTGTTTTGTGAACGTATTTCATGTTTAACTCAGACCAAACTTTTACTGAAGTTCAACTTAAAAAAAGAGTTTGTACCTCTAATAGCTTTTGGTTCCAGATATTTAAAAAAAATAAAAAATACAAAAACAGTTTTTCTGACCACACTGAAGGCATAAGTACAAGAAACCACAGCCACTAGAGAGAGAGAGAGAGAGAGAGTTTGTTCTCAGCTTATTTCCAACCCTACTTTGAGTGACTAGTGAGTTTGAATGGTTTAGTAAATCTTGTGGAGCATTTTAACTTGTCAGTCATTAATAATTACATAATGAATATGAGAGAGCCAGTACCTACAGTGATTGACCTCAGATTCCTCTATCCTTTCCCCAGCCTTGGTAATGGTTTCTGCCTTCCAAATCAATATAACATCTCCCTCAAACCTTAGAATTATTACTGCCCCCCTCATCCCACAAAGTCCTCCCTCCTTTCAAATAAATGCAGCTAATTCATAATAACATATGAATCCAGGATCTTCTTCCTAACAGCATCCACATAACTTCCAGTATTATCTTCCACTGAATCAGTAATGGCACAGACAACTTCAATTATGATTACAGGAGAAAAAAATTCAGGGGTGCATTAATGCAATTTCAGATTGGTAGGCAGAGAATAGGAACTAGAGTATTGTCTTAGAATTCAACAAGTAGAATCATAAATTAAATCCTATGTAGACATTATATTGATCGTATCATCTGCTGTATTTATTTATTGTCAAAATTAATACAAAGAATACTCAAAAAATTCAAGCTACTTAAAGAGAGATTGTTTTGACAATTGTACTGAGAGTTGTGGAGACTGAAGTCTTCTCTTTATGCAAAAGAGTTATATGGAATGAGCAATAGAACCTCTCACACACTACTCTACTTCCACAGGGGAGAGTCATAGGGCATGCTACTCTCTACTGCTCCCTGCTGGCCAAGGGTGCTGTTGCAGGCACTCCTTGCCTCAGTTTTCCTGTCAGAGGAGAACTGCCCCAGAGCATGTTTTTTTGTAGCCTTATGCAGCCCTCAGCACCTTCAGGGTTTGGGAATAAGTCACTCACAGCCAGAGTCTTTCAACAATATTCCCTTTCTCCTGGGGTCCAGTTTATTTAGTTCAATCAGCTTCCCCTGAAGAAGATTGCCCAAGTTCAGGGGGTGCCCCCAGCTCTCTTTCTTGGAGCTTAGGAAACCTGTGGATTTGGAGAGGCTAACAGGAGGCAGTAATAATGCTAGTGCTGCACTGGGAGCTGCTCCCTGTCACTGAGCCCTGGTGGTCTCTTAGTAGGCTCAGCTGCTGATCATTCAGTTAATAGCCTAAATGGCTCATTACCCTTAAGTTAGCTTGTCACATGTCACCTAAGCTCAGATCCCCCTTAAAATGAGCCAGCACTCATGACAAGCCTACTGTCCATAACCATTCAAATTACTGCCAAGTTAGGACTGCCAACAGAGTTTCTCATTATGATGATGGGTTTTGTGATGACATGTCTAGATATGTTTATGAGCATTATAACACAGTGGCCACTTACTGAACACCCCTTTGTTCCTAGAGGTCACTATAGGTACCTTTCTCTGTGTCCACCACTCTTCAGGGCCTTGTAATAACTCCCACTTCAAATATAGATCAGACAATCCCTACAAGGAGTCCCTTTTATTTAGTCCACTGGGTACATACTGGGCCACCCAGCTCCAAACCTATTTCAGGCTCTTTCCCAGTAGCCCAAAATACCACAAAAAAATAGAAAATTTGAAAATAGACCACAAACTCTCATGATCTTCACCCCGGTTTCAACTGGGCAGAGCCCCCTTCTCCCTGAGAGTCTGTCTGCTTCTCTATAGCCCCTGCCTGGAATTTGTCTTTTTCCCCAGGCATTTCCAGGTAGGCCTTTGTAGTCTTTCCCAGGTTACCCTACCTAAAGAGCTTTCCTCACTCTCTCCTGCTTCTTTCACTTTTCTCTAGCTAACTCAAGGCCCTGCAGGACCCTTCTCACTCTCTGCAGTGTATCTACAGAGCTAGCTGCAGGTTTCTAGGCTTCCTCCAGTTTACTGCCAAGGTTTCTGCCTCTGGCAATCTCAGCCTTCTCCCAACCAAACCCTCCCTACAGCTTCCTACTACCTTTTATATTGGGATCACCTGATTCTGCTCAGGTGGGGCTTATCTTGGAATCAGGGCTGGCTTAGCCCCAGGCTTTCCAGCTCATAGGCAAGCCACCCTCTTAAAGGCATATTACACATAAACAGGAATTTAAGTAGAAACAATGAACTCATTTCACAACAAGCCATTCAATAGATCCTGTACTCTGAAATTGACAATGTTAAAGTGCAAACATTGTATTTATGCTTTGTGGACTCCACTGACTCCCATTCACTTTAGAACAGAAATCAAAGTCATGGTTCTGATCCACACTGAATGGATGGGGATTTAATTACCAGAGATTGTTTTATCCTCCATTAAGCCCCTACTCCCCAAGACAACTACATTCCACTTGGATGCTGTAGGTGGACAGACCCAGGCTTTGTCAGGGACCTTGGTTGTGGAACTGCTTACCATAAGAGATTAAATCAAATCTGGTGATGATCAGATCACATTTTTGATAAAGCCTTCCAGAACTGATGCCCTGAAAACATTCTGCATACACAAAGTCCCATACTTTGTCTCTGCCCTTAAAGAACACAGAAAAACAGTTTGGTTTCTCCCCACTGGAATTATGTGCTCTTTAGTCATACATTGCTCTTGGATACCACAGTGACAGGAGTTATATCAAAAAGCAGAAACACAGATTTGCTCTATGACCTTCTCCACCTTCATTCCACCAATAAAGCTGCAATCATGGTGTTTATTTGCCTTTGTAAAGGTCTTAGGAGTTACAGATGAAAAGCACTGTGTGAGTGCTAAATTTTATGGTTATTATTATACATTTATCACTCTGGCATGCTTTACATAGAAAAGCACCAATAAACACCTTCCAGAACCCAGGTACTATACACCTGGTAATGTTCTGCATTATTTCACTCTTATTTTAAGATGGTGCCTTCCTTTCTGGTCTCCTGGCCTGTAATTGCCTACATAACCCATCTTGCAAATTCTGGAGTTAAAGATGGAAAGGAAATGTAAGAGTTTTACACATATACAGACAGTTACTATGCCTAAATTTAGTAATGCATCAGGTGCTCACACTTTATTAATTCTTCCAGTAGGAAAATCTTTATGAGTAACAAATTCTTGAGGGTATTCTAGAGGGCCATATCAAGCCAATGCATTCAAATCTTAGAGGACATCTTCAATTTAAAATATATGAATGCAATCAAATCAGACAGTAATCTTAAATAAGGAAAATTACATTATAATCATTGCAAAGGAGTTTGTGTCTAGAGACTTTTTTAAAAAATATGGGCAATGGGAAGAAAAGGAATAAGGAAACAGGGAAAAACCTATTCCTGACAAAGTAAGAGATATTTTTTATTCACTGGCTTAAAACATACATGGAATCAGCCTCTGAAGTCTGAAACTAGGAGACTATAAACTTTTTTTTATCTTTAGAATAAGAACATTAATAACATGTTTGAGTGGGATGGACTTGTTAGGTCACAGCCCAAGAATCTATGTTACAGGTAAAAGCCAGATGGGACCTGCATTTTCTTTAGTTCAGACAACCCCCTCTTCCTGCACCTTTGTTTGGGAGATCAGACCCTTCTAATATTTCCTATTAGATAAAAAATCAACCTTAAGGTCCTTGGGTGGTCACTGCTGGTTGCAGATGAAAGGAGCAGGTGTGTGTTTGCAGGTGTTGTAAGTGATAATGCCAGGCCTCAGAGACTGGACTTTTTTCCTTCTGCTCTATGATCAGTATTTTGTGAAAACAAAGTATAAACACTATGGCAGACAAGGGCACAAGTTCACAGACCAATAACTTCTTTAAGCGTATTGGTTCTGAAATGTGCACTTGTCTGCCAAAGTGTTTCTCTTCCCTGGTAAGACACAAAGCAGTAGACATTCATTTTACTAAGTTTGATATTTTCTTCATTCCTTCATTGGGGCATCATAGAGCCTCTTGAATATGGAATCAAGAACTGCTGATGATGTCATGGGACTTAGGCAGCTTCTAGGACATCAGTGTGAGAGGGAATCACACTCCATAGACAAATAACTTTTCATTAAATATTGTGAAATTATTAAAACTTACTTGGATACCATTCAATAATAACAAATCTAATGGAAAAATAAATTAGATAACCCCTTCCTTTCCTAAAATCTGATCACTTTTTTCCCACTTAACTTCCTCATGATTTTAGCAGCTACTATTCTGATCAAGAGTTAGAGATTAATACTTTTCCCCGCTTGAGAGCTTTCAGGATGTATATCATATTTAACAATTTTTGAGACAGCAGTTGCTAAAATCTGAACTTCTCTGAGCTAGAGGGGAAGGGATGAGGCAAGATAGTAATCTGGATTATGTGATTTCAAAGGTCTGAGATCTCACAAACTATCAGGGCTAGACATACTGTTTATTTCTACCATTGGAAAGCCAAAGGAGGAATTTCCAGTTTTCCAATTGGTTCATCTTTAATTTCTACCCCTGGATGGTTCACAAAATATTCAAATTTTAAATGGTGGCTGAACCCTGAACTGTCCATTTATTAGACAAATCAAGAATATTTTTAACATCGCAACAAATGGATGTGGCCAAAGTGCCAAGCCCCCTTTTATAGTCTCGCCTTCAGAACCTTCAAGAATAAGGGGAGGAACAGAAGTGGGCATATGAGTACTCCAACAGGTACTGCTATCAAAGGATTCCTCTGTCAGAGATGCACTGTTGGCACAATCCATGAGAGGGAACATGTAGAGGCTACTCAAAAAAGAACTAATTGTATGAGCCAACTATATTTACTTTTAAGTTCACAGACTCAGCTCTAGCAATAACGTTGTACACTGTGCGCATTTGGAGACTGTGGGTTTGATTTTATGAGGTTCTGAATTTCTCTCAGGATTTCGTCCTACAATGACATAGTTATCAACTGAAACTCCTCAACAAAACATGTTGTTTGGGTAAGAGGGGTGTGGAATTGTCTGATTAAGAGTGCTTGAGGACCATTGTGGTAATTTTCATCTAGAGAAGGACTTGTGCTACTGAAGTTCTAAGTTGCTACTCATTTTCCCCAGTAAAACTAGCAGTTGCACTGCAGAGTAACCTTGCAGCAATGTCACAGCTCTGCCAATACCAACACATGATGGTATTATCCTCTAGTACTTGATAAAGAGAGGAAAAAGAAAAGGTACAAAGCAATATAGGGACAACATTTACTAGTATATTTAAATACATTTTCTGCCATCAATCTGTTTAAAAATTATTGCACTATAGTCAGAATAATCCCCCAAATTATTTACTTTTAAAACAGATACAAAGAGCACAGAATATTCAGGGGAGAAAGAAAGAGAAAAAAAATAAAAAAAGCCAACCACCCTATAATGAACTAGCACTCAGTACATCTCCGGA
This sequence comes from Mauremys mutica, assembly GCF_020497125.1. NCBI lineage: Eukaryota > Metazoa > Chordata > Testudines > Geoemydidae > Mauremys > Mauremys mutica. Next base: position 51,757,424 of record NC_059074.1, read on the forward strand.
GGCTTTTAGGACAGTAGCAATTCTGAATGTTCTTTTTGAAGGGAGCACAGATTCAAAAAATGCTGTAAGGGAGATAACATCAAAATATGTTCAGTAAAATATGCCCCAGGATAAGGAATATCTGCCCCTTTTGGTTTCTGAGATCTACTTATTAACAAAGGTTCCTTTTACATTTCAGTACCGTCTGTTTCTCTTCTGTGCATCATATTTTACTCTGAATCATACCTCAAACATTTTTTCTATAACAGACTCAGTACTGATAGGATTTCAGATTAGGAAGTGTAATTGCATTTCTGCATTTTTATTACATTCCTTTGCCAACATACCTACCAATAAAAGATCATAGCGGATAAATTCAGGTAAATGAACCAATACAGTTATACGTAAGGTAGTTTATCTACTAAATCACTTTAATTAGTTATTGAACTATCACCTGTTGCTTTCATATTTAAAAAACAGCAACAACGACCAAAAATCCCCCAAAACAAATGAAAACCCCCCACCAAAAACAACGACGACAAAAACAAACACATTAACTGATGCTGTAACATAAGAAGAGATCTTACAATACAGTAAAGGACATTGTTACTACAGCACTTTCCATTATAATAAGAACATAAGAACGGCCAAACTGGGTCAGACTAAAGGTCCATCTAGCTAAGTATCTGTCTTCCAACAGTGGGCAATGCCAGGTGTCCCAGAGGGAATGAACAGAACAGGTAATATCAAATGATCCATCCCCTATAATTTGGAAGACAAGACACAAACATCTGTCTTCTTGAAAAGTGCTTTTTACCTTTACATATCTAATGTCTAAAAGAGCCAGAAGCGATTTAGCAGTCTTGTTTAGGTTGATTTAAATTCACATTTATTTTAATGCATGTTTATAAAAATGGAAGTCAGCCATTTGGTTTTCTACATAACTTATTGATCTCAGATACAGTACTGTAGTGCCAGAGCCATGCATTTGTTTTGCAAAACATAAAGATAAATATGATAATAAATGCTAGAACACAAGCATGGAAAGCTGGAATTAGCAATGCAAATATTAATTTAACATACATAATATATTTTTCATCTTGGACTTACAGTATCAAAACTTTAATGATTTCTCTTTTAAAACTATCATATGGATAAACAACTGGTGCTAAAATCCTCATTATATAGAGTGTTTTATTTAGTTCATGAGCAGCAACAGTTTTCAAAGAGGCTTCATATTAATTTAGGGGAAAACTGAGACAGATAGTCATTATTTCAGTGGCAGCACATTTTCCATATTACACCCATAGATGTAAATGCCAGTAACAATGGTAGTATGATACCAAGGTCTTCAGGATCATCTGTAGATCCATCTGTAGAAAATATTTTTGAAATGTAAAAACCAAGGGCAATATTCAAGGGAGAAATATAAAATATACACTCACCCCTTTTTGTAACCCTTACAAATGGAAATATTTGCACCATTAGATGGGACAACTTTTGCATTCATTTACATTTACAGTTATATAATTAATGGGGTCTCATTGTTTCCTCCCCCAATTAGCAACACATGTATAAACTGTCATGCTAATAAAATCTTACTGAATTAAAAAAATCAGCTGCTGGCATAAGTGGAATTGTCGTAAATAGGAAGTGGCATTGATGTAGATAGAGAGGGATTTGCACCCTTTACACCAACAGTGAATTTAGTGAGATTTAGTGGGATTTTCATGAGTGCTTAAAGTGGCAGATGTTGGGGAGAACACACTCCTGAGGGCTAAGCTAAAATTAAAAAAAAGGGTACACCTGTGAGTGAATGCATCAGGCTCACAAATTGGGCTATTAAATGCCTGGGGTGAAATCTTGGTCCTAGTGAAGTCAGTAGGAAAACTCTTATTGATTTAAATGGGGTGAAGATTTCACATCCTGGAACTCAAGCACACTGATCGTTTTCAACAAGTGACACTTAATACAGAACATACAGTGCTTTAAAAGAAAGCCATAGAAGTAGGTAAGTAGGTGACTTCCCTACTGAGCTAGCTGGCTGGCTGTGAAGGGAACGCACACTACAGCAACTTAGAGAAATCACTACCAGCACTGTTCTTCTACCCTCCTGGAAGCAACGGGAATCATTATGTGCCTCTTGAAGCACAATTGCTTGGAACTTCCACTGGGGTAGTATAGCTTTGCCCTGCCCCCATAAAGTACAGTGCTTAAAACACGAACAAACTAATTAAGCCCAAAGCAGTTTATTTTGGAAGAGTTGCAAATTTAATTTTTGTTTCAGAGCCCAAGAATACAAGATAATAAATTGCATGTTTTCAGCATACACATTGAACAATAACAACAAGGGGGCATTTTTATCCTACTAATTGGGTATATAAGCAGAAAATGAGGTTTTGGAAGAAGCAGCATTTCAGAGGTAAAGAAAACCTATGGCAAACTATCATTATTAATATCTGTGGAGGAGTAAAGGGGGTTATTTAAAGTTAAACAGTATCTCAGCATCACTCACTCCTAAATTCTCTTCTTAGTTAACTTGAAAGAAGGAGAAAGGAGCTGTCCAAAGCTGCTTCAATATTGTACAGGACAGAGGACATGCAGGAGGGAGTATGCTAATGATCAAGGGGTGCTTATTCCAGGTTTATTTTATTTTTAAGTGTTTTTTTAATGTAGTGCTCCTTCGCTCCTCAGTGGGGAGGGAGGTCACTCTGCCTTGTGTTCAGGTTCAGTTCTCAGGCTCGGGTCGCATCGGTGGGGCTGAGCCTTAAGCAGTCTAGAGCTCTGGGCCAGTCTGACAGAGGCAAGAAGACAGCAATAGTCTGGGGCTCTTGCTACTGGGCGGGGCAGCACCCGGCACACTCTCTAGCTCATAGCCCCTCAATGGGGCTGACAGCACTTAACCATCTAGGGCCCTAGCCCTTGGGTGGGGCTGGGCTAGTAGCAGGCTGTAGCCTAAGCCTCCTGGCCCAGGCAACCAGCAAATACACTGAGTCAATAAGCTCTAGCCCTTTGGGCGTGGCAGAGCAGGGGGCAGGCTTTAGCCTGTGTTTGTGGGCTCAGGCAACCAACACACACAGTATTGGGGTTCAGGTAAGGGGGGAGTGCCCACATAGTCTAGGGGCTCTGAAAGGGGTTTACACACCCAGCAGGCAGTCTAAGGTGCTAGCAGGGGGGTTCACAGAGCACAGGCCTTCTGGCCTAAGGTGGGGAGTCAGCCACGCCAGGGTTAGGGTGGCAGGGGGAAGCGGGTCCACCCTACTCCACCAGGTCCCAGCCCAGGGCCCTAACAGTGTCAGAGTGGTCTGTCACTGGGTCGGTGGAGATCCAGCCGCAACACGCCAACTGAGACATGGTCAGCTCTGTAGCCGGCCAATCGTCGGCTGCCCCATAGCTACTTCCTACCTCCCTGGGGTTTGGTACCTCTGGCTTCCACAGGTCCTCAGGCTCCTTGGTAGTGCTGGCAACTCCTCATCTGCGATCGTCTCCTCTGGTGGCAGGGCATGGCAGACTGCAGATTCCGCTCCTGGGTGCCACAGAAAGGCAGAGGCGTCCATCTCCTCAGCAGGCTCCAGCCCAACTGAGCTGCAGAACCTTCCTTTTACACTTCCTGCCCCACCCTGGTATTTCCGGTAAGGGGAGCGGCCGAGCGGGGCAGGTTTGGCTCTGCCCACCAAGGGGAGCATAGTGTTCCCTTGCTCTCCAGTCTGGAGGGAGGCCACTCTGCCACTACCCGCCCCCCCACCCAAGTCCATCTCCAGGGAACCAGAGATAGCAATGTCCCCTTCCCCCAACCAAGAGAAGAAGTCCATGTTGATATGGTCTTTTCCTGCTTGATGCCGTATTGTGAAGGCATAGGGCTGCAGGGCCAGATACCAGCGCATCAGCTGGGGGTTTGTTTCCTTAACAGTCTTCAGCCACTTAAGGGGGGCATGGTTGGTCACCAGCACAAATGGAGCCCCTAAGAAGTAATATCTCATGGCGTACATGGCCCACTTGACCTCCAGGGCTTCCTTCTCAACAACCAGTAATTCTGTGCTCGGGGAAACAACTTATGGCTGATATACAATATGGGGTGTTTGTCTCCGTTCAGCTCCTGGGAGAGGACAACTCCCAGGACCACCTCCGATGCCTCCATCTGTAACAGAAACTCCCGGGTAAAGTCCGGGCTGAAGAGCACAGCTCTCAGCACAGTTGGTCTTGAGGGTTTGGAAGGCCCGTCGGCACCGGTTGGTCCAACACAGGTGCTGGGGGCTGTCCTTCTTCTGGAGCTCTGTCAGAGGTGCTGCAATCGAGGAAAAACTGGGGACAAAGCGGCGGCAGTTGCCCACTAGCCCAAGAAATTGCTGCACCTGTCTCTTTGTAGTAGGGGCTGAGTAGGCCTGTAACGCCTGGACCTTCCCCACCAAAGGCGTACTGTCCTTGCCCTAGGGTGTACCCCAAATAGGTGGCTTCCTACCAGCCAATTTTACACTTCTTGGGGTTGGCCATCAGGCCAGTGTCATGTAAGGCTCTGAGGACGGCGGCTACCTGGTTGAGGTGGTCCTTCCAGTGGCTGCTGTAAATCACCACATCATTGAGGTAGGCTGCGGCGTAGCACCATGGGGCTGTAGCACCTGGTCCATCAGCCACTGAAAGGTGGCTGGGGCTCCGTGGAGATGAAAAGGCACCCAGGTAAATTGGTATAATCCAGTCAGTGTGGCAAAGGCGGTCTTCTCCCAGGAACTTGGGTCCAGGGGAATTTGCCAGTACCCATTTGTGAGATCCAGAGTACTGATGTACTGGGCATCACTGAGATGGTCTAGCAGCTCATCGATCCAGGGCATTGGGTATGCATTGAATTTAGAGATATTGTTGACACTCCAAAAACCAGTGCAGAACCTAAGTGGCCCATCTGGCTTTGGGGCCAGGACAATGAGGCTACATCAATCACTTTGTGACTTCTCGATTATGCCTAGCTCCAGCATGGTCTGGACCTCCTTCTCCACTATTTCACAGGTGCCACAGAATACACTTGGTGGCAGAGGGATATGGGCCCGGGGCCCTACCTATGGCAGAGTGGTCTGCCGCTGGGCCAGCAGGGATCCAGCTGCAACATGCCAACTGAGACACGGTCAGTCCTGTAGCCAGCCAGTTGTAGGCTGCTCCTGGGCTACTTCCTACATCACTGAGGTTTGGTACCTCTGGCCTCCACAGGCCCTCGGGCTCCTCGGAGTATACAGCCGATGGTAGTCCCAGCAACTCATTGTCTATGTTTGTCTCCTCTGGGGGCAGAGTGCGGCACAGCGCATGTTCCGCTCCTGCAGAAACTTCCTTTTATACTTCCTGCCCCACCCCGGTACCCTGGTACTTCTGGCACTTCTGGCATGGGGCGTGTAGTACACTCTCACTCTGCCTCACTACTTTACACAAATACATAACTCAAAAAAACACCAACCCCAGAGGAGTTACTTTTTGAAGCTCCAGTATGATATCTGTAGATGTATACTATAAAAGCAGCAAGATAAGATAACTGTATTTTTTTTCTAACCTTTTGTTTTCATAGGGAAATTGCAGCAACATGACCACCTGGTCTGATTGATCTTTCTACAGGGAAAAATGATGTTTTGACATATCCATGGTTATTTCTCGTTTTTTTTAACCCTTTCTCATGTGTGAGCCAAGCACTGAGAAGTACCGGGCACAGAATTCAGCACCTATTAGAGTAGCTCAGCAGCTCTCAGAATTTGATCTTACACTGGTCCCCACCTTCCACCTCAGTCATCATATAGATCTGCCTACGTCAACACCGCTTAGCAAGGTGCACAGGCAATAATATAATACTTGGCATTTAATATAGCACATTGTACAGACATTAATTAATAATGTAAAGAGACCATTGAACATTCTGAGTATAGAGGAAAGTCAGTGCTACGATATTTCTGTTTCTTTTGGTTTATTACATATGCCAGGAAGGATTACTCTACATGTTGGTGGTAGTGACACATCATTTTATAATTCTATAGGGTGAGTGTGATGTAGATATTTTGTTATGCTTATTGCCACCTGATGGCCAATGTGAGAATAATTATTTACAGTTAGAAGCCCTAAGGTTGTACTGAGCATGCTCCAGGGAGTCAGGGGTGTGTATGAGGAAGTGTTTCCAAGATGGAGGTCCATTAGTTTTCTGTGTGAACCTATACCAGAATAAAATATCTCCTTTTTCAGTTCAGATCTATTTTGGGTCTCCATATACTACAGTGAGCAACGCTGTTGTTGTATAGCAGCCAATGAGTAACATGAGACAATTCAGATTTCTATCGCTAAAGAAGTCCTACTTTTGTCCAAAATGTATTATTAAGTGCTTAATAACAGACATACAACAACTGAAAAAAAATAGGCAGCCCAAGTACAATCTCACCCAAGCCCTTGGGTACGTATTTGGGTGGCTAGCCAAGCCTTCACCCAGGCCACATTGCCACACTGATATTTTTAGCATGATAGCTTGAGCAGAGTGAGTGCATATCCGTCCACACAAACTGGGAAGCACTTTCAGCACTTTCCCAGTGGCTGTGTAGATACAGTCTGAAAGGCATAGAAACAAGCACACAAAGCAGCCCTGACAGAAGTATAAAGTGGGAAAATTTGATACTAGACTAGGTTTGGGCCCTTGTTTAGGGCCTTTGGACTGGAGCCCATGGTAGAGAGAGGACATGGGTTGCATTATACCTCAGCAGTGCAACTGTGACGTAGTATGCTGATATCCATGCATCAAGAGGGGTGGGCTGCTGGAACCAAGAGGAAAAGTGGAACAAACCCTGGGAAGAGAACCGCATCCCAGGAAGGATGAAAGATCTCTGCTTAGTTTGGGCTTTATTTAAAACTTTTCATGAGTGATTTACCTGAGTATTCAGATTCTAATATCTAAACTGTATTGTTAAATCTATTCACCTAAATTTGGGTTATTGCTGATTATGTACTCTGTGTATGATATGACTTTTAAAACTAACTTTATATTTGTGGATAATCTAAGCACTATACCCAGATGTACAGACACTCTTTTCCCAACTTATGTATTATATATTTTTTTAAACATTAGCTTTAATAACATTTTTAAATCTTGGGAAGAGTGGAGCTCAGGTTAACCAGAGAGCTTATCTATCTTCACCCAGAAAGGAAACCGAGGCAGCAGCATCACTATGAGATGAAGTAAGAAATACATGATAGCTACACTTTGTAGTCTGGATTGCAGAGCCAACAGAAAGGAAGGACAGAGCAGCTGAGAAGAGATTTTGTTGATTAAGTGCACCTTAAAAGGCAGAAGGGTCTGGTTTTAGAGATGATATTAGTGGGTGCTTCTATAATATTTGTCCAAAGTGGATAACTTAACTGTTTAAGCAAACAAGTAGAATTTTAACAGAGATAACCTTAGATGACTCTCAGACATGTTCAGAAACTTTCTTCCGCTCTAATGTTTCCGTACATCTGGTGTCTTTAGAGAGAATCCGAGGGGGAAATAAAACCTTTCGTTTTGTATCTCAGCTTCTGTTCATAATTCAGAGTGTCAGATGAAAGTAATAGTGATAAAGATTACTGTTGTTGTTGCCTTAGGGGGATGCTGCAGCCTCAGTTAAATGAGGCCTCATTATTAAATTTTCTTTTTTATTATTTATTGTTACATTGCTTAAAAATAAAAATTACAAATAATGTATGTGAGTAATGAATTCTCTGGTGATTCTAGCGAGCTACAGATGATTCAGATGATAGAAAACAATTAGCACTTATTTACAGCTAGCAGTAGCACTTCACTTTGTCAAAGTGCCCTAGAAAGATTAACTAATTAATTATCCTCACAACAACCCTCTAAAGTCAGAATTATCCCCACTGTACAGAGGGGAAAACAAGTGTGAATTTAAGTGACTTGCTTATGACCACATAGGGAAATTAACCATTCTTCTACTGAAGTCAGTGCAAGTCTTGCCATTGTCTATAATGGCATAGCAGGCTCATGCCCAGAAATAGTGACAGAACTCAGGTCTTGAATTAGAACTCAGGTCTTGGCTACAACTTTTGAACTCAAAGCCCATAGACCACACTAAGTTTAGGAGAATTTGTTTGTGGTGTTGCAAAAACCAAATAAACCAAAAACAGTTATTAATCTATTCCATAAGTGTTGTTCTTTGAGATGTATTGCATGTGTTCATTCCACTCTTGTTATCTGTGCACTTCAACATATGGCCGTCAGAAACCTTTTCCCGCAGCAGTACCTGTCTGGACTGCTCAAACACTATCTACTGTCTCACAGCGCTACATGCAAGTATAAAGGGAAGAACTGTCCCCTTCCCCACTCAGTTACTTCTTGCCGGAACTCTGATGCAGAGGGGCAGAAAGGTGGGTTCTGGAATGAACATGTGCAACGTATCTTGAAGAACAACAGTTTCAGAACAGCTTCACAACTGTTTTTCTTCTCTGTGCATTACACTTATGATGACTCACAAGACACTAAAGAAGAAGTGGAATCAAATTTTATCTTAATAAGGACTGGAGGAAAACCTGTCCAACTCTATCATTATCCTCAGAAGGTAAGCAAGTTGGCAATGCATAACTCCCAAAGTCTAGTTGCATCTTGACAGAGTTGGGAAGATTGGGCTCCTTCCTGCCTATTGAGGTAAAACATTGCCACTGTGTTGTCTGTGAGAACTAATAGGTTCTTCCCCTTAATATGTAGAAGAAAAACCTGACACACTAGCCTGACAACTTTCAGTTCTCTGACATTTATATGTAAAGACAGGTCTTCTGAGGACTATAGTCCCTGAATCTGAAGAGCACTAACATGCCCCCCCCCACCTGAAAGCAGATGCATCTGTCACAACGTGAGTGTCAGTTCAGGGTAGGCAAAGGTGGCACCCCTGCATATGTTGCCTGGACTTGTCCACCAATCTAGGAAGGCAAAGACCTGAGAGGTCACCCTCACTACCGAGTTTAGATGATAACTTGGTGAGTAAACTGAGGCCAGCCAACTCTGAAGAATTCTGAGGCATAGTCTGACTTATTGGACCACATATATGCATGAGGCCATAAGCCCCAGGAGCCTCAAACAGTTTTGTGCTGTCGTGACTCAGTGAGACTTGAGATCTATAACAATGGCCCAAATTGTCTGACATATAGAGTCTGGAAGGAAAGCTCTGGCTTGAAACTAGAAACTCTCTTCTCTGGACCAAAGAGAGGAGAGATTTCTCTGTTTTGACTAGCAGAGCCAGTGCACTGAATGTTGACTGCATTAGATAGACACTGGGCAACACCTGAACCCTGGATTGGCTTTTCATTAGCCAGTCATTCAATAGGAATAAACTTGCACTTCTGATCTTCTGAGAAGGCAGCCACAGCTGCCAACACCACAACTGCCACACCACATCAAAACAAGGGCCAACATCTTGGACTCTGCCAGGTTGTCAGAGTCCGAGGGTCCAGAGTGGGTCAGGAAGTGGCGGCAAGACTGGAGCAGGGTCAGAGTAGGACAAGGACAAGACTGGAACAGGAATTGGGCAGGCCTGGGGCAGGAATAGGAACAGGATCAAGAGCAGGCTGGAAATCCTGAGACTCTGATACACTGCAAGACAAGATAGTTCCTGGCCAGGTAGTGTTGTTTCTGAGCTGTAGCTCTGGCGGAATTGGGGAAATACCTGAGGCTGGGGCTCATCTGACCAAGGCTTAGCTCAGGGATTGCCTCACACCAGGTACCAGATACAGGAGCAGATTCAATTTGGTGCAATGGTTCACCTCATGTGGCTGAGGACACCAAGTAGGAAGAGCATAGGGATGACTTGTAGGCTGGGGAAAAACCCTAGTGGTTCCAAGAAGGCTACTGATAAGGGCCTGTGCCCCAAGGGCCTCCTGTCCACATTCCTTCAGTAAGCCCTGAGGCAGGATCCTGAGGATACCCTGGGTAGTAGGGTCTAGGGGAGGGACAGCAAATCTTGCTCTGAGGCTGGGCGATATATGATCCCACTTCCGAGTGCGAAGAAGGGGTTCTCCTGATGACTACGGAGGGGCCAACCCTGTCAGTGGTCGAGACCAGTGCCAAGATCCTGACTGCTGCAGAGATGCCCTCATTGCTGGCTTCTTCCCGATGGTACCATTGGTAGTCTGATTTGTAAGTTGAAGAGTGATGAGGTAACAAATGTTGACCAGAAAGAGTTGGTGCCGGATGTACTAATGGCACGAGGAGAGCTATTTTCTGCATTATGGGAAACATCAGTACAGACAGGCTTAGAAATGCCTCCAGTGTAGCTGGTACTGAGATTGTCGCTGATTGCTGTGGTGCCACTGAAGTTAAGGGTACTTTTTCTGGCTCTGGACTTGACGGAAGCTGTACCGGCACTGGAGACAATGGTGCTGCTATTGCCTCAGACTTAGAGGAGAAGTGCTTCGAACTCTACTCTACTTCTTCCCTCACGGCTCAGCTGGTTTGGCGATCTTCCTTGACTCAATGAATCTTTGGAAGGATTATGCCTCTTCCTAGGCACCAGAGAAGGAGATGGTTCTGGGACTCGCAGTCTTGGAGGTGCACTTTTGACTGAAGCTGCAGCACTCAGTATAGACTCTGACCAGGAGGGCTCCAAGGGTGGTCTCAATGCTGCTTCCATTAGCAGGAATGTCAGCATAGCGTCTCTGTCCTTCTTTATCCTAGGCTTAAAGTCCTGACAAATTTGGCAACACTCCTTTAAGTGAGTCTCGCCCAGGCACTTAAGACAAGAGTCATGCAGGATGCTCATGAGTGTGGGGTTTGTGCAAGAAGCACAGGGCTTTAAGCTGGTGATTGGGACATACCCTAGTACTGGCCACAGCTCCCCAAGTTTTTGTTTTTTTTCAGTACTAAAATGTTTACCATGAACTATTTACAAATAGACACAAAACTGTCTAAACAAAGGCTGAGGAAATATTGCCAAAGCAGTTCCACTAACCATTGCAGGCATCAAGAAGGACCTGAGAGGGGAAGGGAGCAGCTCTGCCATTCATACCTGCATGCGCTATTGTGCAACAGCAGAAGGTGCTCAAGCCCCCAGATTAATACTGCTGAGGAAAAAGGTTTCTGATGGCTGTGTGTTGGGGTGGACAGAAACCAAGAGTGGAATGGACATGTAAAATCACTCGAAGAATAACTTTTTTGAATATTACAAAGTGATGGGTTTTATTACACTTACACTAACAGAGTTTACCACAGTTGTGAATCAGGATGCAAAGGGGGGATTGTAGAAAAAGAGTAGTCTCATTGCCATTGTGGGGTTTAGATACAGATGACTGGAGTATGACAATTCCATTTTGTAGTAAATTTCAAGGTTTTGAAATTTATTTTCATTCTACATAGGAATAAAACCAAAGCTTTTTGAACGTTTTTATGAAAATAGAGGAGAAGGCATTGTGTGTGTAGAGTACTGGCCTGGGATGCCTGATTCAGAGCAGAGTTTTATATCCTAGCTAACTCCAAATCATGCAGAGCAGTGACTTGAACCTCTGTTTCCCATGTCCCAGGCCAGGATCATAAGCACACAGCTATAAAATCCGTCTCATATTTGCTCTCTCTCTTCCCTGCCTGACTGAAAGCCTTCCCAACAAAGGTTTCTCAGAAACGTATACATCTTCACAAAATAGTTAACTTTGACGAAACAGCATGTTTTGTCAAAATGAATTTTTTAAGAAAATATTCCAACTATCTATCTATCTATCTATCTCTGAAAGATAGATAGATTTATCTTGAGAGGATGGGTGTTGGTTTCAAAAAAGCCTGCAAGTTCTTTAATGGTGGGAGAACTTGATAACACTGTGATGAAAGCTAGTAAGTGTGGTTTACTTCCATCACCTCCAATTCTAGTATCTGATTATCCTCCAAACACTCAAAAGTAACCAAATAATCTCACTCTTCCTTCTCTAGCAGTAGCAGGAAATTAAACAGCAGAATTTTCAAACTGTTCTCAGATTTGTTATTTTTGTGTCAATAAAGGACTTATTATGGGAAGCTAAACTGAAGAGATTAATTTTTCATTCATGTACGATATGTTAGATTAGCACTCATTCTTGCCTCTTGCATGAGTGTGTTCAATAATCTAGGTCTGTCTCTTGGTGCTCATTAACTCCCTACCAGTGGTTGAGAATTTTGAGGTTTCCATGAACACAGATGTTGTGAGATGATATAGTCACAAAAGGAGAGACTGAATTGGACACCATATTCAATAGGAAGCCAATGCTGATGGAAAAACATGGTGATGGTCTTACAGAATGCTGTGTTGTTTCACAGAGAGGTGAATTCTTTACCAGCTGGTGCTTTTTCAGGGCGTGCAATTTCACTCCTAGATGAGTTGCAGTAGTTGCATCTGGGGTTCACAAATGCATGTATCACTATAGTTAGGTCTTAATATGATCAATCTTTTGGCTAGCCTCATGTGTGAGTGGACATATTTTGAAAACATGTCTCTTTGTGCATAGTGGGGGATCTTATGAACAGGAGAGTCCACTGAGCCTTTCACTTTATATACCAGCTTCAACTATGTCAGAGCTTTGGCCTTGATTCTGGGATAGCTTTGGATTCTCTTCTGTGTTTTTTGAACATTTCATATCTGTAGTTAATATTTCCCTCTATCATCTTTGGAATATTGCCAAAATGTGTTGAGTTATCACGGTAAAACAAAGAGACCAGCTAAGTCTCCCTGACCATCACATGACATGCAGGATGGTCTTCCTGAAAAATTCTTCCATAGGCCACAGCATAGATGAAGTATGACTGTTTAGACTATGAATTTTGATGAAGCAAAGACCCTTGGGTCGGCATCTTAACTGAATACATGGGAACTGTATTGAAATCTGAGTGAAAGAATGGACTTAAAAATGTATTTCACAAGTCACATAGTTGGCACAACTTTGGAACTGCAGATTTTAACAGCTATTTTCCATGTATGAGCCTCATCATTTTAAGGATAATCTGAAGCTGGTCCTTTTTGTTTATTCCAAATAGATACAAATATACCAGGTAGCATACAGTATGCTTTTAAACCACTGAGCAACTTTAAACTCAGCTGGGAGATAACTAGGGTTGGCAAATCCAAGCCCAATTAACTCTTTCAAATCTAACCTCAAATCTTATCTTTTAATTCAGATATTCATATTGATTGAACACTTCTTGCTCTTTGTGTTTTATGTGGGTTTTATTTTTCAAAAGTGCTTAGGGATGTGCATGTGAGGCTCTGTACAAGCTTGCAATATAGAGCCTTAGAAAGGATGTGGAGTGTGTGTATTTGCCAAATGTTCAGACTGAATAATGGTGAATGAAGGGAATCTCAGTCATACATTTCTCTCCTGTGATATATTATGGTGTTTTGTTAATAGAATGCCCTGGTAATAGAACAAATACGCCAATAACGACACCATTATCATTATGCTAGACCTGGGATGAACAAGTGCTGATTTATATCCCAAAGAGCAGGTGTAATGTGGGTAACGAGAGAATAATGCACTATTGCCCATAAACAGTAGAATACCTTTAATTAGATTGTCTTAAACTTCATTAAAAAACTGCTTCGATGCTGTAAAACAATTTGCCAGAACTAAGCCCAAAATGCATATATTCAAATGTCCTATTAAGATGAAACCAAAATGTTGATGAACACACACACAGCATACCCATTAAAATAATTTTAATTAAAAAGATACGTGGCGGCTGCATGTTATTACATGGGACATTTGCATAGTGCTTGCAGTAAAACAGGCCACCTGCGAGAATAAATAAATACTAGCCCTGTAAATGTAATAACTATATCTAATCAAGACTCTCCCTCTTGATTGTGGCAAAAAAGGAATTTATAAAACAGAACAGGAGTGAATAAATACTGGTCACTGACTAGCAAGTTGCTGCTAACATGGAGGTAAGAAACCAAGTTAATCTCAAGCAAAAAATAATATAGCTATGGTAATACTTAAGTAATTAAAACAGATGCTGTAATTCTTAGTTAATTAAAATATATGCCAATTCTAATGCTATAGGTCTGAGAGACTGACTGACAGGGAGAGAAGTGTGCTCACAGGGTTCAGCAAAGGAGGAGAGAGAGAAAGGCAAAAAATATAATAAATGTTTTCCAATATTCTTTGTTGGCTTTAAAATATTTCTACTTGAAATGTCATGGATATCCAATGGAGTGGGAGTCAGAGGATAAGGGTTCTATTTCTGACACTGACAAACTTCCTGTGTGTCCTTGCAAGGTGACTTAGGCCAATCTTTTCAAACTTGGGATTAGGTGTCTATCTTTAGACACACAAGTCTGAAAATGCTGGAACTGTACATGAGGATAGCAATAAATGATCACAAATCCTTCTGTGAGGAGAATGCTATGTGAGTATTATTGTCTATGTTATTCAGAGACTCATGGCTTTTGGTAGACTATTTCTAAAAATGATAGAGCATTGGACTGATACGTTAGTGCTGTAATGCCATTAACTATATACTTAAAGTAATACTTTCAAGCATGGCATCACACTGGAGAGGGTACAAAAATACTACTTGAGAATCTATCAGTACTGGTCAGATAACAAAATGCACTTGGGACAAAGCATTATGTTTTCTTCTGACTCTAGAATAAGATGTCTGAATTACTGCATTCCTGCATTCCTGAAAGACAGATCCTCTGCAATTAGCAAGTGTAACAGGATAGCTTTCCCGTTAAGAGATGGAGTCCTAGGGCCAGCCAATCCTAGCTACTAAGGAGGCACACCTGAGCAGGGATCAGCAGAGAAAGGTGTAACACAATCCAATGGCACTAAATTGAAGGTAGAAAAATTCAGACTGGAAATAAAGCATAAATTTTTAACGGTGAGAGTAATTGGGGTTGTAACAATTTATTGAGGGTTTTGGTGGATTGTCCATCTCTCACAATTTTTAAATCAAATGGGATGTTTCTTCTAAATCTAAACAATATGGTCTAGACATTGTTTTGGGGATGTTCTATGTCCTATGTTATATAGGAGGTCTACCAGGCAATCACAATGATCCTTTCTGGCCTTGGAATTTATGAATCTGTGAACTTGGGAAGTGACACATAGGCAGGAAAGGCCTGGGAGTCACCTGATACGGACTTGATGAGGGACTCGAGAACTTTATTTTGAATGTTTTCTCAGTTTAATAAACCAGAACCTGAGAAGGGCAATGAAGGGATAAAAGAGTCTGTGATTTACTCAAGAAACCTATTGAAAGGGTAAACAAAGGCGCGGAACACTTGCAGAGCTGCCCTGAGGCCATGAGAGGGCACATAGGAAGTGGCCACATGATCATAGCATGTTAGTCTCTGTGTGGTTGCATGACAAAAATCAATACTTGTTCCTACAAAAAAAACAAACCCAATTTAATAGAATCTCTAGTTATACAGATATTGAGCTTATTATCAGAAAGACTCCTGGTACAGAGATTGAAGATCATGGCACTTCTCATATTCTTTTGTGCTATTCATTTTCACTGGTACCATCTCACCAAATTACTTTGGAGAAAATAAAATAAAAGTTCTTAAGTGCTTAAGTTTCTATATTTTGTCCACTTAAGAAAGGTAAGACCCTTTGATGCCAGGTTTTAGCAATGATTCTGTAGTATCTAGGGAGCAGCCTTGCTTTTAAATCTGAGCAATGTCAAATTAATTTACCATAATGGTGAAAGAATAGGATGTGGCCCTCCCCACAAACAATTTACTTCAATGACAGGATTGGGTAGAGGGTTGCTCAGGTGGAAGAGAGTCAGAAAATCATAAAATTATAGGAAAAATTCTAATTTAACCTCCAGATACATGCGCACAACTCCCAACTGAAGTTGTGCAGGAATATCAAAGGGCAAAATTTGTCCCACAGAAATGGGAGAGAGGAAAGTTGTATTAGTTTATTTAGCTCATCCTATCAACCCATGACAGATCTTTTCTGCTGAATGTTCACCTATGTTTTATGCTACCCGGTTCTGACTAAACGGATGGGGAGTCACTGCTGGGACACTCTTCATGTGATTAATACACCTCATTTAGGAATCTCCCCCCCCCCCCCGAAGTTAAGCCTATATTTTCCACCAATGGTTAAGATAGGTATTAGCAATAATTATTTATGTTAGGCAGTTTATTCTTAACTGCTATGGCCACCAGGTACAATAAGCAGGTGTTTGGCCCTGGATCATTTCTTACAGGCTGCAGATCTGCATGGGAATAGAGAATGTATCAATGCGTTCCCAGTATTGTGTTACAATACTGGTACAATATGTGCATAAGCATTTACAAGAGAGATTCCAAAGTCATGAAAACAAAGATCAAGTTATTGTAAACCTCCCCTGAACTTCTAGATTGCTGACTTAAACTGAATCCAATCTCACATTGCAAGTGTGCCCATCACATTAGGTGAGATTCCATTAATTTAAAAGCAAAGTGCCCAAATTAAATTTCCCTTTTCCACCTTGTATGTTTCTGTGTCTTTCATTTTCAACTGATAAGGAAGTGTATATAATTCAAAAAGGCAGTGCCCTGCTATTTTTCACGTTATATTTTGTGTTTTATATCTCACTGCTGAAAAGCCATACTTAATAGCACTATGGATAGTGAAACGTTGATTCTCAGGTTCTACATTCTAACAAACTGGATGCTGTCAACAAAGGACAAAATCTTTCTTTTCACACATGTAAGGCAGAAAAGAACACCAAAGCCACAATTCATCGTTACTTTTCTCTGTAGCCTAGGATCCAGATTCTGAAACTAAAAGCTAACACAAAATTAGTAATTAACCAGGAAGTTTCAGAAACAGCCAATGTTGCCTAGGACTAGGACTGAAAAGTAAAAATATTGGTTCTGATTCCTATCTCAGATTCTTATTACCAGTTTTACACTGTTATAATACTTTTGATTTAAATGGATTTACTTCTGGCTTCTAACCAGCATGAGATCAGAATCAAGCCCATTAGCTGTCAAGCAAAATGATGAGTTGAATGCTAAGCTACAGCAGCAAGTGATGTCATTATCTTCCACAAGGGTGGCAGGCACTGATAAGATTTATAAATCTACACAAGTTTATCTCTTTGTAAACTTTCTTTTCATCTTGGTGCCATGGACCAGATCCTGCAAGGTCCTGACTTCAAAGGGAGCTCTGGGTGCTCCTAATGTCAGGTCTGAGGAATACTTCTGAAAAACAGGGACATGGAACCATCTATTTTCTTAAAATATGGTGAGAAGTTGCACAGGATTAGATAGTGCCAGTCTGGCACAGGGCTGTGTTAGTGACAGAGAGAAGCAGTACCACCCTAGAGGGCTGTAGGGGAGATGGTGTCACAGGCTTTCTGCCACCAGAAAACCTTTGCAGAGAATAGGGTCCAGAGGTGAAATCAGGAAGAAATCCAAAAAAACTGTATATAGGGGGAACCCCCCAAAGAATCACGGTGGCCTCAGAGAGATCAGAATGAGCAGGAAGGGGCTCACAGGACATTGGTTAGCAGCCCAGAACAGTAAAAGGTGAATTTTCATGGGCCTGCTGAAGAAATGTGAGGAATAGCTGAGGAGGCAGGAGGTCAGAGGTTCATAGGTGGCTTGGTATGAGATTTCAAGCAAAACTGCAGGGCAGAGGGACGGGCTGTGAACAGCTCCCAGTTTTATGTTTATGAAACTCATCTGAATTAAAAGAAGCCAGTTGCACACTGGTCTATGTAAAGTCCCCAAGCACCAGCCACTAAGATGAAACAGGAACATATTTATCTAGGTTTATATACATCCCTATCGCCATAGCTTTCTAAATTCTCATGCTTCAGAGAATAAAATGATCACCTTAGGGTAAGAGTCAGATTGGAAAATGCATGAGACCTGCTTCCCCAAGCTCCACCATAGGTTGGACTGGATGGCTAGGTCAGCTCTCTCAACAGCCTCTGATCTTGCTGCATTAGTGT
This sequence comes from Mauremys mutica, assembly GCF_020497125.1. NCBI lineage: Eukaryota > Metazoa > Chordata > Testudines > Geoemydidae > Mauremys > Mauremys mutica. Next base: position 51,775,320 of record NC_059074.1, read on the forward strand.
AGGCTGGCTCCACTCTGAGCTCTCCCTGGGCTGATCTGGCTTCTGTGTCGATTCCTATGGTCACTTGGAGGGACTGTTCTGATACCTTCTTCCTCTTAGGCAGACAGAGCAGAGGAGATTTTTTTTTTTTGGTGGGCCTACGTAGATTTTCAGCAACCCACCTCCTCTACTGGATTCAGGTTGCAGCGGGAGCTGGGACACATAGGAAGGTGGCAGTGATACCCAAACTTCCAAGTTCACGTACCTCAGAATGACCACTGTTAGCAGAACGACCTCAGGCAGTGATTGTATTAATGGCTTTCTAGTGGCTTTTTCCTGTTCCCAAGGTTGGGTAGGTAGCTGGCTGTAGTTTGTAGAGCTCTTATCCTCATCTGTTTTCTTTTTTATTTAAGCTTGGTTGTTCTGCAATTGGCCAATAGTAATGGAATGAAACTAGCAGCAGACCAAAAAGATGCTGGCTTATCATATACTTATGACAGCTCAGTCCAGTCTCTAACCTTGTACCAAGAAGAACTTTGTTCAGTTACAATATTACACAATAGGCCAGATGCATTGGAGTTTCTCTTCAACTTCCTCTGAGGCACTATAACACAGGCCACCATCAAACACAGTGTCGAGACTAGGCCCTGCAGCTGCGCCTGCTCCGTATTTCTGACACCCTACCAAGCCAGCTAAGCTGCCTGATGGACTATCCTATAGTAGCAGCAGTAGCTCACTGGCTTCTCAATGAACATGTCCATGGACTCTCTCCCTCCCTGTTCTCGTCTCCCCTAGTCCTGCTCCTGCTGTGCTCCTCCACAGCTCCAGCCCAGATCCTGTCCTGCACCCAGTCTTGTTCCCCTCCTGTCCCAGTCCTGCTCCTGCCTTTCCTGACTCCTAATAATCTGGTTCCAACCCTCATCTCTCATTCTCAACTCTGTCTTGACCCTTGGCTCTAGCGTTTTGACTCTGGTTCTGACCTTTTGTCCTGCTTCCTGGTTCTGGCCCTATCTCAACCTCTGGGTCTGGCATTTGGACTCTGACTCTGGTTATAACCTTTGGTCTTGCTTTCTCTGGGGTGGGACATGGCCCTCTGGGGTGGGGCACGGGAGATGTTTGGTACTGCTTCCTGTTTCTGGCCCTGTCTTGACCCCTGGATTCGGCATTCAGACTCCAACCACTAGGCTTATGACCCATTTTTCTGACACATAGAACAGTTGTATTAAATGGACAATCAATCACTTTCATGATAGAATTTTCCATATTTTTTCTTCTGCACCTGTAAATGTAAGAAGTGTTGACCAATATATGCTGGGCTAATACATCTATCACATTATCACTAAGTAGGAGTCAGACCACATACATGAATATGCATTAAGCACAGAATATCAATATTACACTATATTGAATATACATTTCTGGCAGTGTTATGGCCTGAATTGGCCATTGTCTTTCTATAATCCTATTCATGTCTGTTAACACTTTGCAAAGCTGAAGTCAGCTTTGGCGTTAAAAAAAATAAGAAACTTGTCAAAGGCAAAATACATTAATGTTCTGCCCTAGTACAAGCTACGGAGGTATCTTCACAGACCAGTACCTGGAATGCTAGTATCCAAAAGAAAGATAAGGAAGGTACAGAACAAAAAGTTAAGGAACTGGTGAGTTGGATTTCAGTGACTATAAAGAGATTTGTAACTGTAAAATCATCCTATAAATATTACCCTCTGAAATGTGTCACTTTCGATGGAAGCCTTCTTTGTAAGGTGAATTCAACAACACCGTATGAGACAGCTTCTCAGAAATTAGTATTATACTGAACCTTTCCCCCTGTACTATACTATTATTGACTCTTAGCAATAAACCTGATGGATATTGGTTATTTGGTCTCTTATATTTCAAAATGAACCAAAGTGTGGGGAAGCAATTGACTACATAATTTACAAACAGAAGTAAGTCAGCCTTCTGGAAGGTGGAGCTATGGGAGGATTCAAGATGGAAACTTACAGTAAGGCACATTCCTTTCTGCTATTCAGAAAGAGTGGTTGGCAGGATGAAATCAAATCATACCTTAATTCTCATAGTACAATTATAAAATCCAGCTCCTACACACTGGCCTCTCTTCTGAAGGAGATTTCATATTTAGACTGAGAGTATATATTTTGCTTTGTGTTGCAACGTTTAATACCAGTTAAACATTTACATTGTATTATTATGTAGTATCAGTATGCTACATATTTTACATAACATTTTTACAAAATATTTGAGTAATTTTAAATTTTATTGTTGCTTTTTAAATTATTATTCTTCCACCATTAAAGCCAGGCGCACTAGAGTTCAAATGCACAGAATTTGGAGGGGGAAAAATAATTATCCAAATATTGTTAAAAAAATTAAGAATAACTTAGAAGGTTTTCTATACATATGTGTCCCATTGGAAAGCTCACATATTCTACAGTAGAACCTCAAAGTTACGAACCTTGGGAATGGAGGTTGTTTGTAACTCTGAAATGTTCGTAACTCTGAACTACACATTTTTAGCAGTTTATGTTTAACACAGTACTGCACTGTATTTGCTTTTTTCTTTTTTGTCTCTGCTACTGCCTGATTGTGTACTTCTGGGTCCAAATGAGGTGTGTGGTTGACGGGTCAGTTCTTAACTCTGAGGTTCTACTGTAATCCAAAGGGGTCAACTGTAAACCCATCCCACACAGCAGACCTTCTTTTTGGTGGTAAATTGCACTTTTAATGGGAAGGAAGGAAACATTTTTCTGTCAGCCTATCTGAAGTCAGAGGGATGGAGTGTTAGCAGCAGTCTGGTGAAACAGGATTACTGGGCAGAATACAGATGAGAGTTAAAGGCGCATAATAAATATAATTGATCACATGCTTCTGCACTTCATCACATGGTTATCAATATTGCATGGTTAGTACAAAATTCAGTAATTCAATTGCTTATATTCTGGTGTCCATGAAAAATGCAATGAAGCGTCATTGTTACTTCTGAAAATTAAAAAATAAAAGGTTAGAGTCATACTCCAGTAAAGAACTGATCAATTTTAAACACAGGATTTTTAAATTGTTTATTAAATTTTCATTTCCTGCTTCTTTTGCACTGTGCAATACAAAGGCTTGAGAATATTTTTCTCCCTAAATGAGCCTCATTTGGAATATGATTAATATAGAAAAAAGCTGAATCACATTACAAAGTCAGTTTGATCAACTGGCATAGCCAGCAGAGTCTCCCAGACAATTATATTGGGTAGCGATAATAAGACAGACATTTTTCTTTTAAAATTAACTTACACAACAGACCCTCAGTGGAAGTCGGGTTGCTACTCACAAAATGGCACTGCTCAAATAATTAAAAAAAAAAAAGGCTCCAAACATGCATCATAACCCTTCACTCAATTTTTTGTTTGTTCTAACTTAACAGCAAAAGTGACTTAAGTGTTAAATCATTAAACACCTCTTATTTTATATGCTTACTTATTAGGATGTTTCAGTACATTGATAGACAACTCTTGTTTCTGGAAAGAACAGAAAACGTCATGTGTCTGCCTACAAACAAAGGCTATAGTACAGAATGTTAGAATGATGCTTCTTTAAAAAAGGCAACCTCTCATTGAGCCAGACTGGAGACAAAGCACTGTATATCAACTAGAGACTTAATTAAGAAAGATAGAATGCCAGTAGTGACAGTTTACGTATTTGTTCCATCCACAAAGTTACACTGTACTATTCTCAAATTGTGATAGTAACAATCATTGACGAAACTATATTATGTTATTGCATCCAGCAGCAAATAATGGGTGCAAGGTCCCCAGTTCTCAAATGGCCATGAATCTTTTTTTTTGTCCTAGTGATCCTGTTAAAACAGAGCTCTGTGTGCATTTTTTCCCCCTACCTGACCTTCCATTTTCACTAACCTTTTGTAAGGATGTATTCTCCCAGGCAGCAGGTTTAAGTGATTTACACTGTTTTACACTAACGGGAAGAAATGGCTGTGTCCCCTGGAGCAGCTACACTTTTAATCAAATACAGCTCATAAATCACATTTAGGACTTTCAGAGCTCAATCAATAGGATATTTTATAGTCTGCAACAAAATTATCTGGAAAGCAGTAGAAGTACAGGATGGATGTAGCAGGGGGACCACACAGATAGAGGCTCTGCAACCTGTCTGCCTATAGGGATTAACCTGCCAATTTTAACAATGAGTGATCTACCCCAGAACTCTAATGCATTTATGACCAATGCATCGTTGGCTGCTAATGAAGCATTTTTGGAGGTCATGATTGATAATACCAAAGCAGAGCACATTTCCTATTCCATTTTACCCTCGTTTAGGGACAATTACTAATACCTTTTTCACTAAAGTTTGGTTACAGTCTTGTTCTCACAGACAAAAGTTTCCATGCCTTTGCTAACTGAACACTTTAAATTTGTCTGATGCTCTCTCCAAAGTAAATCAGGGAATTTCAAGGCCTTCTCAGAACTAATTCAGTTACATGTCTCCCTTAACTTCAATTTGACTATTTAATGTAGCAAATTCTTCATCTAGTTTGATTTGTATGCATAGTACATATTGTATGTTATTTTACTACATAGTGTAGGCAAACAATTACTGCCTCATGTAATGGAGAAACTACCATTGGTAAAAACTTAATCTGAAAGTTTATGGCAAAAGTTAGAAGAAAAGTTCCTATAAAAATTCTAAATTACAGCTAAAATACTTGCATCATTTTAATGATCAATTTAGATGATGTATTATGTACAAATGAATAGTTTGCTTCATAATTTATGAACTATATTATGGAAAACAAAAGATACAATGCAATTTCTTCAGATTGCCCTAATAGTTAGCAGAACTATGAAACTTCCATTGATGTTAATGCAATACTGTAAAATCTCATACATCTTTTAGCTAATGATTAAGTGAACTTTTCCTTAGGAAAAATCCTGAGCTGGGGATGCAGGGAGGGAATGCAATAGTAGTAGAGATAATTAAGATGAGAATTTAACTTTGATCTAGGTATTTATATATCCTTGCAACAGAGTGCTGAGGGCTAGTTTCTGAACCAGCACACTGGTCACTATTAGTACTAATTAGGTTCCCCCGGAGAAGGCTAATTGGCCAGAGATGTACCTGATTACCAGGACAAATTGGGGCTAGTGAGTCAATGAGCCAATTAGCCCATTAACAGGAAGGCTGAATGATAGCTGGAGGTGGAATTGACTTGACCTGATCTGACCAAGAGGGAACTCTGAGTAGAGACACTTCTCACATCCCTTCCCCCCACCACCTGTTTTTGTTGATGGGTTAGAAAGTGGAGATAGTGTGTTAAGGTGTTGAGACTCTGCTATGTATTGGTGGAGGGATTAAAAACTGTAGATAAACTATAAGGGAGTGTTTACAAGCAAGGAGGACTCAGAGCAGTCTGTGTTCATGGAAGAGGTCAGAGTGTGGCATGCTGCACTGTTACCAGCCTCCATTATCACAGCATTTGAGCACCTCACAACCTTCAACATAGTTATCCTCACAGCACCCCTGTGAGGTAGGTAAGTACTATTATCCCCATTTTACAGATGAGGAATTGAGGCACAGGGATGCTAAGTGACTTTCCCAAAGTCTGTGGCAGAGCAGGGAATTGAACCCAAGTCTCCTGAGTCCTAAACTACTGCCCTAACCATCATCTAATTAAATGCAGTTATATTCCTTTTGATCAAAGCATTTGAATGCTATAATGTATATATAACAATTCTCTTTTTTATATATGGGACAGGAAAGAATAAGAACATAAGAACGGCCGTACCGGGTCAGACCAAAGGTCCACCTAGCCCAGAATCCTGTCTATCGACAGTGGCCAATGCCAGGTGCCCCAGAGAGAGTGAACCTAACAGGCAATGATCAAGTGATCTCTCTTCTGCCATCCATCTCCACCCTCTGACAAACAGAGGCTAGGGACACCATTCCTTACTCATCCTGGCTAATAGCCATTAATGGACTTAACCACCATGAATTTATCCAGTTCTCTTTTAAACGCTGTTATAGTCCTAGCCTTCACAACCTCCTCAGGCAAGGAGTTCCACAAGTTGACTGTGCGCTGTGTGAAGAAGAACTTCCTTGTATTTGTTTTAAACCTGCTGTCCATTAATTTCATTTGGTGACCCCTAGTTCTTGTATTATGGGAATAAGTAAATAACTTTTCCTTATCCACTTTCTACACATCACTCATGATTTTATATACCTCTATCATATCCTCCCTTAGTCTCCTCTTTTCCAAGCTGAAGAGTCCTAGCCTCTTTAATCTTTCCTCATATGGGACCTGTTCCAAACCCCTAATCATTTTAGTTGCCCTTTTCTGAACCTTTTCTAATGCCAGTATATCTTTTTTGAGATGGGGAGACCACATCTGTACACAGTATTCGAGATGTGAGCGTACCATGGATTTATATAAGGGCAATAATATATTCTCAGTCTTATTCTCTATCCCCTTTTTAATGATTCCTAACATCCTGTTTGCTTTTTTGACCACCTCTGTAATGCTCAGTATAACAGATACATCATTACAATGGGTATTTGTCTTTGTCTCTTCTTTGGCATGTTGTGTTTGTCCTTTTTAGATATCTTTATAAAATGAGTACTTTAAATCCAATTAACTACAGACTCCATGAAGATATGCAGTACAGTACTGCTGATGCTAGAAATTGACCAAAAAGTAAATTAAATAAATTAAACTTGTTACATTGACTTTTTGAATAATTCTTTAAAACACACATCTGAATTATGTTTGGAACATCAAGTTTAAATCATATTATTATTAATAATAATAATATAGTAATAAATAAAGAATACAAAGTGCTACTGTATAGTGCATTTATCTAGGATCTTTAATTCCAAGGATTCCCAAAATATATAATATATTTGGGTCCTGTTCTTATGGAGTTACTCATAAATATGCAGAAGGAGAAATATATATATATACCTATAGGAATTGTAAATGCACCATTGAATCTGGGCATTAAATTCAGCATGACACAACAAGCTCAGGGAAGGAAGTAAAACATATTTAATGCAAGTGAAATTTAGGTAATGACTCAAACTCAAATTTGCTACTAACACAAGAAGTCTAAGCTTTTATTTCTTGTAACGCTGACACCATGATACAAAGCTGTGGGATAGTTATATAAGAAGCAAGGCAATAACTTGTTCAAATCTTACATAACCCTTCTAATATTAATCTTCTAAACTTTGCAGGAATGCATAAAGCTATTTCTATAGTGGTATGAACCCTTTGAAAAATGTCAAGAGACATAACCGTGCAATAATCATACTTTGTATTTCTATAGCATCTTCCATCAAAGAATGCCAAAGAGCAATGCCATGATCCAAAGTTGAGTGAGGTTAATAGAAAGGGCAAGTCTACATGACAGCTTAGAGGTCTGATTCCCAGTGCAGATAGACAGACTCATACTAGCTCAGCTGAGTTAGCTCAGTGTGGACGCTGCGGCACTGAAGGTGGCTCAAGCTATCTGCCGAAGCTTGGTCCCAGGGAGGCAGGTGGGCTTGAACTTTGATGACTAATCTGAGCTGCCATCATGGCCACACTGCTATTTTTAGCAAGCTAGTTCAATCAGAGCTAGCATGAGTCTGTCTGCCTGTGCTGGGAATAACACCTTGCAGCTGCAAGCTAGACATTAGTCCACTGATTTCATTAGGCTTTGGATGAGGCCTTTTGTGAACACTAGTTCCTCAATATCCCTGTGAGGCAAGGAAGTATTCTTATACCCATTTCAAAGTTGACCAAAGCAAGGTGTGGAGGAGGTTAAGTGACTTTTCCAAAGTTATACAACAAATCTGTGGCTACAACAAATCTGTGGCTAACTCAGGAATATCGGAGTGCTTGAATACTAGTCCCCTATGCTAACCACTAGGCAAAGTTACATATTCTGTATCACACAGAGAACTTGTCAGAGAGCATTCCTAAATAGACAAGGGCAAAAAGAAAAATATGTCAAAGAAACATCATGGAAAATTAGTGGTGTGCAGGTAGAGTGCCTGCGATGCCCTCAGGCACTCTTCCTAATCTACTGTATTGCTTTTTCTCCACTAATAATTGTACTTTTTCTTAACAAAAGAGTGATCTCATCTCTTTGAAATCTGACTGCTCTTTTGTCCTCTCAAATGCACCTTTAGCTCAAAGTGACATTCTTTGATTTGTCTGTAGGTCTTACCTTCTCCCAATGCATTTTGGCTTTGCTATTTTTTCCCCTTAAAATTGAATGTTATGTGTGGAGTACATCTTATACTGTTATTCCAAAGCAGCTCATCAGTGAACTCCCACCACAAAACTGATTCCACAAAGCTACTTGACAGGATCTTTCTCCGAATCTGATCTATTTCAAGTGTCAGACATTCTAGACACTAATCCCTTTTCCTTTTAACTTGCTTTCTCTTCCTATTCCTACAACCGCTATAAAGTTTGTCAACTTTACCAGTGAAGTGAAAGAGCTACCATCTATCATAGTCTAACCATTATTAAAAAAACACTCCATTAATCATAATGATTTCATTTTATTTATACGTGAATGATGCATACTATTTACCTCTCTAAATTCCACTCGGGTTCATTTTTTAAAACCTATTGTATCGCACAGTCAACCATTTTCAGTTATGAGAGCCTTCTATTATTGTCCCTCTACTACAGTCATTGAATGGTTCATGCCTTCTTTCTTCTATATTTTTATTATTCTTCCTCCCCAAATCATTTTTCTTTACTTCCTCCTTTGTTCCTGTTGTAGCTCTGATGTGACATGTGCAGAGGGATAAGTCAGGCCTGGGTGACAGATTCTACTCTCTGGTGCATCGTGTACGTGATGGTCATGGAAGTGATGGCAGGAAACTGTAAGATGCACAGGGGCGGCTCTAGCAATTTCGCCGCCCCAAGCAAGGTGGCACACTGCGGGAGGCGCTCTGGCGGTCGCCAGTCCCGCGGCTCCGGTGAACCTCCTGCAGATGTGCCTGTGGAGGGTCCGCTGGTCCACGGCTACGGTGGAGCATACGCAGGCATGCCTGCGGGAGGTCCACCCAAGCCGTGGGACCAGTGGACCCTCTGCAGGCATGCCTGCGGGAGGTCCACAGCAGCTGCCTGCCGCCCTCCCGGCAGCATGCCGCCCCAAGCACACGCTTGGTGCGCTGGGGTCTAAAGCCAGCCCTGAAGATGCAGCAGGTTTTTGCCTAAAAGCAGCTCATATGGAACCATGAAAAGAACAAAAAGTGTAGGCTGTAGGCTTTGTGATCAATAATGGCAGGACAAGTAATGCATGGCAATTATTAACTGTATGCTATGCTGTTGTAGGACTATCAAGGTCCTCTTCCCCCTAATAACCTTTTACTGCTAGCAGTGATTATACTAGTTTTGCTATTGCTCTTATATTATTGGAGTTCTTCAATAATTTTATGTCGCTATCTCTAGAACTGGCCAGTATGTCAGCTAGGCTGAGCCCCAAAGTACCTCAATTTGCCTTCCAACCTTCACAGCATTTTACTACTGTTCCAGATCTTCAGGGATAACAACGTCAATTGAGGCACATGCCCCCCTGTAGGCGTGAGTTTGCCCTTCAAAAGAAGCATGACCTCCAGGGCCAGCTCCAGGGGTTTTGCCACCCCAAGCAGCCAAAAAAAAAAAAAAAGCCACGATCGCTATCTGCGGCAATTCATCAGGAGGTCCTTCGCTCCGACCGGGAGTGAGGGACTCTCCGCCGAATTGCCGCCAAATAGCTGGACCTGCCGCCCCTCTCCGGAGTGGCCGCCCCAAGCACCTGTTTGCTAAGCTGGTGCCTGGAGCCGGCCCTGACGACCTCCCTGATTAAAAGGGTGTGTTGCTCATTTGGAGTGTGATGAATCTGGAGAAACCTCAAATATAAGGAAGATCTGAGAGGGCCTCACCTACACAGGATGAAGTAGAGCACAAAGCTGAACATATTGTGATTTTCATTTTGCATGTTTGGTTTTGTTGTCAAAAATATTTGTCGTAAAATAAATTGTTAATTTGTAAATATTATGAGCTTGGTGTTTGTAATTAAATGGTTTGTCATACTTTGCATATGTCACCGTCTGTGGGAAGTTTTATACAGTTGTTATTTTGCTGTCATTCTGACATATCACAAAGCTTTCCATTTTCTGCTGGCAAGGAAAATACATTCAGTTGCATTGTAGCAAACTAAATAAATAAGCAAAAGCAGCCAAAAGGGACCTGTCTAATCATATTTGCAAGAGAGAGAAAAATCTACAATTCACTGTGTTCACTCAGCATGCAAAAGTTCTCATGTGTGAAATGGAGGCTTCCCTTGCTAGTACTGAGCTCCAGACTCCCATCCCTTGTGTTGGGAAGACCCCTCCAACTGCCTTTGGTGAGGCAGCAGGAATTTATGTAGGAATCACCCTAATGCCATTAGCTGTACAAACACTCAATTATATGAGTAACAGTCACCTTGATCACCAACAGACTGATTCAGGATCCAAACTGCCTTAGCCCCGTCTCTCTACAGGGCAGGCTCACAGTGTCGAGTTAGGGTCTCCATTGCATTTGGCATCCGCCACCATGTTTCCAGTGCCGACAGGGAGTTCTCTGCTGGATTTTGGCTGTCCCCTGACGTGATCCTGGAGCCATGTGTTCCCCCAGTACTTCTCTTTCTCTAAAAAACACAGCAATACAGAGTCCCATGCTACACACCCTCACTGGACACAAAAGGTGCTGTGCATCTGCCCTGCTCAGTCCCTCAGTCACTGATCAGGAGCATTTCCTTCGCTTTGGTACTATAATAGATTCTCATGTGCAGCATGGTGCAGGCTCCCTCGGGCCAAAGCTTCAGGCTGCTCTCAGCCTGTTGGGTCCTTGCAGCAGAATCCGCTATTCCTGTGACACAGCCACCCTAGTCACACCTTTTTCCCTTTAAACCAGGCTCCAGGAATTTGATTCAGAACTTCGTACCATTTTGCTTCCTAGCTCCTTTGCTCATCCCCTGTTCAATCAGGGCTTCAGGGGTAGGGCCAACTTTCACAGCTCTGCTAACATTTTCTGGAGTGAAGATTTACAACACCACAACACAGTGGGGCTTCACACCTCCACACACACATGAACTGGGAAAGAGGAGTCCCCATATTAAGGCACAGTGTGATGCTCTGAGCATTTGGAGAGGCTAGTGGTGGGGGCATGTGACAGAGTATTAGCCCCGGGTTGCATAAAAGCCTCAGGGGAAGGAAACCATGGGGGCAGACAGAAGCGGGTAAGTTAGAGAGGGGAAGGAGTGTGGTAGTTCTTCCCTCCTGGGTGCAGAGTCTAAGGAGCAGGGGCGGCTCTAGGAATTGCGCCGCCCCAAGCAGGGTGGTGCGCCGCGGGGGGCGCTCTGGCGGTCGCCGATACCGCGGCTCCGGTGGACCTCCTGCAGACGTGCCTGCGGAGGGTCCGCTGGTCCCGCAGCTCTGGTGGACCTCCTGCTCCACCGGAGCCGCCTGCCGCCCTCCCGTGGCACGCCGCCCCAAGCGTGCGCTTGACGCGCTGGGGTCTGGAGCCGGCCCTGCTAAGGAGTCCTCCAGGCTGAAACCCCCAAGCTGCAAATGGTGAGAAGGTGGTGGGATTGCACCCTGTAAATAAACTACACCAGTGATTGCTGAGCCGGAAGATCTTTGAGTGGTTTTTGGAGCAGAGCAGGGGCAGGACAAAGGGAGCCCTGCTACAGGGCACCATGTGAGCTACAAGAGGGACAAGACCTCTTTTGTTCTCCCCACCCCAAGAGGCAGGGCTCCTCAACTTCTTTGGTTTTCCTGTCCCTCTCTCCCATTTTCCTACTTCTTTCCTCCAGGCTGGATTCTTTTTCACTCCTCTCTTCTCTCCCTTCATGCTCCCCACCCCAAAACGGCTCTTCCGATATTGTTTTTTGTCTACATGGGAGAGCAATAGTTTTCATTTTCTGTGGCAGTTCCTCCTGCCTCACCTTGCATGGTCATTTCTTTCTTGCCTCTAATTAGTTTGTCTTATTTCCCACAGCTGAATGTTTTCTTACTATTGCACTCAAAGTGCAAGTTCACTCTCTTGATTTGTTTTCCCTTCCAAGGCTTTTCTCTCGCCTGTTATAGGTTTATACTATTAAAGTGAACGTATGGTTCAGGGAACAGTTTCACTCTGTAAAGATGTTTTTCTTTATATAATTCCACTATTAACTGCGGATCTAACAAAGATACTAAAATACTGTCAAGAGTTCTGATTTCTATGTGGGTGATGGCTCACGCTAATGAGTTGCTGTGTTTGATGGTGCATTTGACCTTTCCCCTGACACCTCTTCTACACTGTGAACTATAAATTATACCCCTTGAGTTCCTGAACCTCCCACCCAAACAAATTCTACACTGAGTCATTATACATACATATGGAATATGCTTCTTAGTGTCATAGTGATTTCAGAATAGCATTTTTGATGTTTCCTGACTTATGAATAGCTGAAATTCTTTTCTTGTTAGACAATGTTTCATACAAATCATCATCACAAATCACTGAAATAAACAGTATTAAACTGTGAGGTGTGGGAAACTGATATTGTCTTATACTTATGTTCAAGAGCAAAAAATATTCATTCATCTCAACAGTAGAATCACTGGCTTCGAATACAGAAAATTGTTTCTATGGGTACGTCTACACTTACCTGCCGGTTCGATGCGGAGAGTTCGACTTTTTGGAGTTCGAACTATCGCGTCTGATCTAGACGCGATAGTTCGAACTCCGGAAGCGCCGCGGTCGACTCCGGTACTCCACCTCGGCAGAAGGAGTTGGTGGAGTCGACGGGGGAGCCGCGGAGTTCGACCCCGCCGCGTCTGGACGGGTGAGTTGTTCGAATTAGGGTACTTCGAATTCAGCTACGCTATTCACGTAGCTGAATTTGCGTTCCCTAATTCGAACCCCCTTCTTAGTGTAGACCAGGCCTATGTTGTATTTTTTCTGAAATACATCCTCAAAACAAAGTAGCTTAAGATTTTATGTAAACACTGTCTATAACACTTATTTCTCATTTTGGAAACCTGAACAAAAAAGAAATCCTAGTTCTCAATAATTACAAATAGGTGATATTATATGAGTACCTTGAGCTTATTTCAGCCACTGACACCTAGGGCAGAAAGTCCACCAGAAGGCAGCTATGGTAGCATGACCCAGCCTCCAACAAATTCCACTCCACTGGGGGCACATGGGTAGCTGCTGTACCCTAAAAGAGAGCACTGCTCTTGGGCTATGGCCCCAAGTGGATGCACTGATTAGTACATAAGCAGCCTGCTCCTGTGGAGCTCTGAAGAGCCCCGGTCTTCACTTAAAGTTGCTCCTCCAACAGTGGAACTTCTGAGGGTGGCTTAGTAGGGTGGTGCCATTTTCACTCCCCTGTATGAATAGGAATGAACATGGCCCCTTCGCTTTTTTGTCAACAGCATTTTGAAAATCAAGATGCAAAGGTACAATATACAGGCATTCTGAGTCAACAACAAAGGTGAGTTCACTTGCGAAAAACACAACCAACTACTATTTATTCTATGCAGTAAAACAGAACCGAGTCTTCCATGTCATTTTCTTTCAGATTATGTAATAAAGTTCATCAGGATTATTTAATACCACGTGTGCTTTATGATGTGATATTTTCTGTAGAAGAATGCAAATGAGTCAAGCTTAGAAAATAAGACCGTGCCTGGGAAGACACATAACATTTCTGTAGATAACTTAATTATCAGCAAATAAGCACCAATAGAACAAACAGCAGCATTTCAGGCCTTTCTGAAAGAGACTTTTTCCATAAAATACCATAGATGGGTTAAAAAAATAATAAAAAGGCTATTATTTGTCACTTGTGCTGCAAAGGTTGCAGTAGTCGATTTAGTTTAAAAGACAGATTGCTCAAAGTGTTAGGAAATTAGCAGCTGAATAGGTCACAGTTTTTGCAAACAATCTATTTTTATAACCAACACATTCAAGTATAGAATGAAAGCAAGAAAGGCTTGTATAGAATTAATTCTAAACTGTCAACATTTCATTTTTAGCTATTCATTTCTACTTAAGGTAGTATTTGTTGTTATAATTTACCCAGTCCTGCTAAATACTGTATTTATCAGGGAACTTTGGCATTATACTCTCTGCTGCAGTTCTAATTCCAACTGATCCCTAAAGTGAATCCAGATGAGAAAAAAATCTATACATTTTGACGCCTGCTTCAGTGGTATATTGCTTGTCTTCAAAGAATTTTTTAATAACTTTATGTGTTATCTTATGACTCAGATGTGTTCCTACATTTTTATTTCCTTTTTTCATAAAACTCAATTTTATGCCTCTGCATGTAAATATCAAAGTGCCACTTTGGTATAGCTAAAATTCAGTCAGATACCTATTTCTGTGAGAAAATTTCAACAGCATTTTTTCATGTTCCCATGAGTAATTTGAGGGATGGGGGGGGGGTTAACCCAAAAGTTAGAGGGTTAAACATGAAGACGAACTCAAATTTCCATTTCATTCTCAAAATTGAATCCAATAATTTTTAAGTATATTTAAGGACATTTTAGGGATATTATATAGTTAACAAGACACTGTCCAACTCATGCAGTTTCTTTCCACCCTTTCCCACTGACCCCTAACACACTTGGTAAATCCTTTTTAGGCAGCAGGTATTTGGATGCACTCTTAAATTGCTTTTTGTTTTGTTTTAGGAGCATCACACATAGTAATTACCATTCTGGATTAAACTAGTATTCCAACTCCTAGAAAAATGTGGTCCATCAACCATAGGTTTCATCCTGATGTCTAATAGTTAGAGACTGGCTAAAGTACAATGTTTAAAATCTCTTATAAAAATCAATGCTAACAAAAATTTTGTAACAGCATATTCTTGTTAGCCATATAGATGTCCCATCCCATTTTGTATCTTGCTAAATTGTTGCCATCAGTGATTTCCTGTGGCAGTGAGTTCCACTGTCTGTGTGTTGTGTGAAAAAGTGTTTCCTTTTATCCGTTTTCAATTTGCCACCTTTTAATTTTATTGACTGTTCCCTTGTCTTTATGTTGTGAGGCAGAGTGAACATAACCTCCTGACACCTTCTCTAGACCATTCATTTTATATACTTTTATTTCCATCTCCTCTTGTTCATCTTCTTTTAAAGGCAAACAATCCTAACCTTTTCAATCTCTTTTCATCTGAGTTTTTTTCCAGGCCCTTAATCAATCTTGTGACCCTTCTCTGAACCTTTTCTGCAATATCATTTTGATTGGGGTGACCAATACAATACTAAGTATTCTAGATGATGCTGCACCATTGTTTTATATAATGACATTATAACATTTTCCATTTTATTCTTCCTCCCATTCCTTATGCCAGTGTTTCCCAAACTTGGGGTGCCACTTGTGCCGGGAAAGCCTCTGGCAGGCCAGGCCAGTTTGTTTACCTGCCGCATCCGCAGGTCCGGCTGATCGCGGCTCCCACTGGCTGCGGTTCACTGCTCCAGGCCAATGGGAGCTGCTGGAAGCGGCGTGGGCCGAGGGACAGTGGGAGCAGGACCTGCAGACGGGGCAGGTAAAAAAACCGGCCCAGCCTGCCAGGGGCTTTCCCTACACAAGCGGCGTCCCAAGTTTGGGAAACACTGCCTTATGCATTCTAACATCTTGGTTTATACTTTTACCTAAAATTCCAGCATGACAGAGGATCCTTTCTGATAAAGATAAAATTAAATTCAGTGGTTCCAGGTGTATTCATATAATTGATTTGGAAATAACTACAGAACATAAATATTTGTAAATATTTACAAACCCAGCTCCCCAAGGATTTATAGATTACATATTTAAGGAATTAGGCACAATGATGTCCTATAATAATGAAACTCTTATTTTATAAAAACGATATTTGGACCATGGTGGGTAATCTCAGTCCCTCACTGTGATGACATGTTATCTTCCTGAAAGATAGAAAATTAACATTCTAGAGACATTTCAGGAATTAAAATTCTGGATGTATCTTTTTTCCCCAGTGGAAAAGATGGCCTTTATTTACTATAGGCAGGTGCATGACATGTGAGTAGAATTATAACCCACATTATGCCAGGCAAGAACACGACAATACAGATTACTCCTCTTATTACAACTTCTTACAGAATCAACACGGATGAATATCTGAAGAACACAGCCACAAATCCATGTACTGAAATGCAGAGTTTAAAGGACCTTTATGTAAAACAGCTTTCTACCTACTTTTACGTGTTATCCTTTTTATCTATCGAAGCCTGACCCCTGAAAGCACTAAAAATCTTATATCCAAGCCCTTAGGCATGGTATTGTACATTTAACACATCTCAATATAATAATACACCCTATGTTTCTAGTCCAGCAATGTCCATATTAAGAAAATCACATCCTATTCCACTGAATAAAAATTCTAATTTCTCTTTGTTCTATAATTAGTTTATATATTTTTTTAAAAGATTCTCAATGCATTTATATTCATACTCAGGATCATCTGTAAATGTCTTGTGACTCTAACATTTATTTAGATATCATTGTTCACAAGCACATTAAAAATTGTTTAATTTGCTGAAAATCTTTTTACTTCTAACCTATAAACCAACCACATGCTGAATCTGGTTATTACTTATTCAGTGAAAAATACTATACGAGAGAGAAGATATCATCATCACAATAGGATCCATCCTGCTTTTAAAGAGGTAAAAATCCATTTTAAATCACAATTTACACTCATACAGAACTCCAGATTTCACAGCTGTTTATTATTATATATTAGCACACTTCTTTGTATTGAACTCAATGATAGCTATTTTGGGGGGGCTACTGCCATACTGTGTTCCTGACAAGGATATTGGACAATTTTCCTTCCCTTCTGAGCATGCTTTATGAAGCATTCAAGGATATGTATGTATTTTATATATAAAGAAGTAAAAGAAGTTAAATAACATTCTTATTCTGACTTCTCTCTTTCTAGACACAATCACCAAAGCAACTACAGTGAGTGCCATTTTGATGTATTATTAAAACTTCTCATACTTGTTTCCTCTAAGCTACCTACTTAATTAATTCTTATGATTTTTCTGTTGTGTTTCTAATAACAATTTGTGCTCATTCTGCGTAGCAGCTTTCTTCCTGAAGAATATCAGTGTTTTACAAAATTAAAACAAATACAGAAATGCCACCCAAAACTAAAATGCAATCACCTCTAGGGTGAAAACATAGCAGCATTACACAGCTAGGATAAGAAGTGACAAATATCATACCTTATAAATCTGCCTGAAGAATTTAAGGAGAATGTATATTCAGGAATTTGACCAGGATACTGAGATTAAATCTTGTGAAAATGACAGTCTTTTTGCTCTATATTTGTAGCATACTTAGCACAATGGGATCCTGGTCTATTCTATTCTACACAGGTATTTATACTATGTTTATTTTAATATCTGAGCCACTTCCAGTAATGCATTAAGCAATGTGACTGCGTATCTCTTGTTTGTTCTCTCTCTTCCTCTCCCCAGAGGGAGAAGCATGAGCAATGGAGTCTCTTGTGTTGGTAGTTTTTTTTGTTTTGTTTTTTTTAAATAATTATGCCTGTTGCTATGAGTTTATGTAAGAGAAGGAAAGGTCAAAGAAATGTACCTTGCATTTGGAGTGGAAAGGGCTGAAGCTGTGATGATTCTTAGTCCTTGGGAGAGTTCACTCCACAATTTCAGACTGCCCCTAGAGCAGTTCTCTTTCCCACACAGATGAGCTTTACTCTTATTGCTGAGAGTCCCACTGTGCCACAGCAGTGTAGCTGTCAACCATGCTCTTGGCCCTGGAGCTTTACATGATCTTCTAGATATCCTGGATGCAGACCATGGGCCGTGATGAAGATAAAGACCAAGACCTTGAACTTGATTCAAAATTCCCCAGGGAGAGTGGAGAACAAGTTTGATGTGCTCACAGCAGCCTATGTTGCGGAGGAAACTTGCTGCAGTGTTTTGTATTAGTTGGAGTTTTCCATGTGCTGAAAGTTTGTAGTTGGTCTTTTGCTAGCTTCTCTCTGAGGTTGCTCAGCAATGAGAGATCTGAAACTGGGCGATAGTTGGCTAGGCGAGAAGTATCCATAACTGGGACTCTTTGGTGCACCGCAAGAATAATAATAATCACAGTTGGGTAGCTGAAGACACTGGAGGCCAAATTCTGATCTAATTTATACTGGGGTAAATCTATTCATTTCAGATTTTCACTGGTGTAACTAAGATCAAAATTTGGCTTTTGTAAGCACCTGCCTCTTAATCAAGCCAAAGGGCCTAATCCATCCTGATGCTCCCACAATTGTCACAGATATCGGTGACAGTTCTGTGAGAATAGGCATAATTAAATCCTATGGGCCAGATTCTCCCCAATGTTAAGTCCTCTTTGAACTTCTCTGGTGGCATATAGGGAAGCTGCCCAAATGGACAGTTAAGGATTCCACTAGCCTTACATAAGAACATAAGAACATAAGAAAGGCCGTACCGGGTCAGACCAAAGGTCCATCTAGCCCAGTATCTGTCTACCGACAGTGGTCAATGCCAGGTGCCCCTGAGGGAGTGAACCTAACAGGCAATGATCAAGTGATCTCTCGCCTGCCATCCATCTCCATCCTCTGACGAACAGAGGCTAGGGACACCATTCTTACCCATCCTGGCTAATAGCCATTTATGGACTTAGCCACCATGAATTTATCCAGTCCCCTTTTAAACATTGTTATAGTCCTAGCCTTCACAACCTCCTCAGGTAAGGAGTTCCACAAGTTGACTGTGCGCTGCGTGAAGAAGAACTTCCTTTTATTTGTTTTAAACCTGCTGCCTATTAATTTCATTTGGTGACCCCTAGTTCTTGTATTATGGGAATAAGTAAATAACTTTTCCTTATCCACTTTCTCAACATCACTCATGATTTTATATACCTCTATCATGTCCCCCCTTAGTCTTCTCTTTTCCAAACTGAAGAGTCCCAGCCTCTTTAATCTTTCCTCATTTGGGACCCTCTCTAAACCCCTAATCATTTTAGTTGCTCTTTTCTGAACCTTTTCTAGTGCTAGAATATCTTTTTCGAGGTGAGGAGACCACATCTGTACACAGTATTCGAGATGTGGGCGTACCATGGATTTATATAAGGGCAATAATATATTCTCAGTCTTATTCTCTATCCCCTTTTTAATGATTCCTAACATCCTGTTTGCTTTTTTGATCACCTCTGCACACTGCATGGACTTCTTCAGAGAACTATCCACGATAACTCCAAGATCTTTTTCCTGACTCGTTGTAGCTAAATTATGTTGTATGTATAGTTGGGGTTATTTTTTCCAATGTGCATTACTTTACATTTATCCACATTAAATTTCATTTGCCATTTTGTTGCCCAATCACTTAGTTTTGTGAGATCTTTTTGAAGTTCTTCATAATCTGCTTTGGTCTTAACTATCTTGAGCAGTTTAGTATCATCTGCAAACTTTGCCACCTCACTGTTTACCCCTTTCTCCAGATCATTTATGAATAAATTGAATAGGATTGGTCCTAGGACTGACCCTTGGGGAACACCACTAGTTACCCCTCTCCATTCTGAGAATTTACCATTAATTCCTACCCTTTGTTCCCTATCCTTTAACCAGTTCTCAATCCATGAAAGGACCTTTCCTTTTATCCCATGACAGCTTAATTTATGTAAGAGCCTTTGGTGAGGGACCTTGTCAAAGGCTTTCTGGAAATCTAAGTACACTATGTCCACCAGATCCCCCTTGTCCACATGTTTGTTGACCCCTTCAAAGAACTCTAATAGATTAGTAAGACACGATTTCCCTTTACAGAAACCATGTTGACTATTGCTCAAGAGTTTATGTTTTTCTATGTGTCTGACAATTTTATTCTTTACTATTGTTTCAACTAATTTGCCCGGTACCGACGTTAGACTTACCGGTCTGTAATTGCCGGGATCACCCCTAGAGCCCTTTTTAGATATTGGCGTTACATTAGCTAACTTCCAGTCATTGGGTATCGAGGCCGATTTAAAGGACAGGTTACAAACCTTAGTTAATAGTTCCGCAACTTCACATTTGAGTTCTTTCAGAACTCTTGGGTGAATGCCATCTGGTCCCGGTGACTTGTTAATGTTGAGTTTATCAATTAATTCCAAAACCTCCTCTAGTGATACTTCAATCTGTGACAGTTCCTCAGATTTGTCACCTACAAAAGCCAGCTCAGGTTTGGGAATCTCCCTAACATCCTCAGCCGTGAAGACTGAAGCAAAGAATCCATTTAGTTTCTCCGCAATGACTTTATCATCTTTAAGCGCTCCTTTTGTATTTTGATCATCAAGGGGTCTTGATGTAGAATCCTTGGTTGATGTAGAGCTGGCCATTATATGGGGCATGCCTGAAGTAGGAGAGGGCCTGGCCAGAGCACACTGAAGCTTTTCTAAGTTGTTCCAGGAGCTAAACTGGCACATGCTCAGCACCAGGATCCAGGGATCACAAAGGTAATAGGAAGTCACTTCTCTCCTCACTATGCAATGAGCAGAAATCTTATGCATCAGAGGATTCAGCTCTAGACACAGGGGTGTTAGACAGCACCACTGAAGCAACACAAAATTATAAACTGTTATCCTGAAAATTTTCCTTGTTTAGAAGAGCTCATCAGTTGGAGCAAGTGTGACGTTTTGCCCAGAAGTTTTTTTTTGTTTGTTTGTTTTTAAATGAGACAAAAAAGTGAAATTCTAGTCTGGAATAAACTCCAAAAACTTAGTTTTTGTTTGGGTTGAGCTTTTGCTAAGAGCCCCCTACTAGCCAGGGTAGAGGATATTGCTGTGACACCAGGCTCCTGCCTTCTCTCTGTAGGGGAGAAGAGTGACTAAGGTGATGAGGCAGCAGCATGAGGAGAATGAGCAGTGAGGGGAAGAGGAATGCAGGAGGGGACATTGTGGGAGTGGTTACTGGAGGGAAACAGTAGTTGATTGGAAAGGAGTACGAGGTGAGATGGGCAACTATGGGAAGAGAAGGAGCAAGTAAGAAGGGGAGTCAGGGTGTCTCAACAGGGGAAGTGGCACTACCTGATACTTGGTCTGCTGTTGGTGTGTGGGAAAGTGATAGGACCTGCTGTAGGTAATGCTGGTGGTAGAGCTAGTAGTTAATGACAGGTAGTGTACTGGACACATGGTGCTAATGGCTAAAAAGTGGAAAGAGGGAGGAGTTCCAGACCTAGAGGAGAAGAAGGATTTTCTGGCTGCTGCTGGTGGTAGAAGTGTTGTCTCTTCAACAACTACCCAAAAATGAGGTAGCTGGTTGAAATACTTGCCTTCCAACAAATGGAGTGGGGAGAGAGTGTAATTAAGAAATGTCTGGAAACTTTTATCAGTACTAGTAAAGATTATCACAGGGTTGCCAAACTTTGCAATGTGATTAAAAGTCTTGTGATATTAGAAGTTTTCCTTAAAGCCGCAGCTTCGGAAGTCATATGAATACCCCAAAATCTCAGCTTTCACCTTTTTTTCAAAAGCCTTCATGGTTGCAGATATAAGTGAGAAGTGAACCCCAAAGGTTCAAAAGCCAGAAAGCTGATGAAAAGAGCTCTAGAGCTTGCAAACAGGAGCAAGGGAGTTTTGCAAGGGAGTTCTAGTAGCAAACAGGAGTTTTCTGGGGGAGTTTAGAGTGGGAGTCTGAGAGCCAGGTTCATTTAACGTTCTCTAAATTTAGATCAATAAACACCCCCCCATCAAACAAAAAGAAAACAAAACTGCGGGAATGAAAATAATTCAGGCAGAAGTCCAGCAGCAGAGTGAGGGCAGCATGGATAATTATTTGCCTTGTAAGCAGGTGGCATATGTGTGCATTCGGTGCAAGCAGCTCATGGAACTCAGAGACCGAGTATGGGCACCTGTGGCCAGAGTGGCTGAATTGGAGGAGCTAAGGGAAACAAATAGGTACATAGACAAAACTTTCCAGGACAGACTAGAGTGGTTGCACCTGCCAGTCTAACAGCTCTGTGCTGTTGAGAAAGATGAGTGTCTCAGGGGAGAACATCAAACTGGATTGGAGGGAAATGCTCCCATAGTTGGGACTCACCTTCCAGATTACTTCATGGTATCCTCTCTCCCTGAGAATACCTCCCTGGGGGAGGGGACCCCAGTTATTAGGAAGAGACAGGTAATAATAAGAGGGACTTAGATTATTAGAAATACAGATACTTGGGTCTGTGATGGCTGGGAGAACTGCATGGTGAATGGTCTGACAGGTGTGACAGTTGCAGATCTGTTGAGGCATATAGACAGTTGCATGTGTAGTGTTGGAGAGGAACTGGTGGTCATGGTACATGTAATTATCAAGGACATAGGTGTCTGTTACAGCTCCATTTTGTTTCTTAAAGCTGTCCCCTTACTCCATTTTGTTCTTGTTCTCCTCTGTGGCCGCCCCTCCCTGGCTGTTAAGTTGTTTACCAGGGCCTCTGCCCTTCTCAAAGGGAGGGCCCCTTAAGTTGTTTAACAAAAGCCATTGCCCTTCTCAAAGGGATGGCCACTTGTGCTAAGTGGGACCACTGCCCTGTTCAAAGGGTTAGTCCTGTTATCACCTTGTTAAAACCTGGGCTTGGTGTAGGGTAGGCTCTATCCAGAGCTGCAAGACCTATTCTGTTTTTAAGATCCTGGGCATGAGCCATACCTCTGGGCTCAGGACTAGTCCAAACATGTCTTGGTGGCTGCCTGCAGGTTTTTTTTTCTCTGCCTTCTCTCCTACCTGTAAGAGGGGGAGCCAATCAGAGTTACTGGCGGGAAGCTGCCAGGGTTTGCCTTTATAAACAGACATTTTTGAACAGACTTTAGAAAGGTTCTTGCATTGCTGCCTGGTCTGATCAACCAGGGGTTCTAGGGGTCCTTTCTCCGCTCTCGTTTTATTTTTGAGCGTACCCCCGTTTTTGAACCCCCCCCGAAGAACGAATTGCTGCCTGAGAGATCTCCTGATTATCAAGACTGTACAGAGCCTTCTGATGTGCTTGCTGTTTCTGCCTCTGCTGCTACCTTGGGGGATGGTATGAATCCCTCTGTGAAACTTTCTATACTTTTATTTTATTATTTTAGCTGCTGGCTCTGTCTCCCCAGCACACAGACTCAAGCTAAACCTTGGTCTGTGTTTTAAAACCTCTCTCTTAAACCCTGTGACACTCTGCCACTGAAAATAAGTTTGTGCTGCTGCTAAGTTCTGCTCCTGTGGGCTTTGCCTTGGACTGTTTTCAGCTGTATCCACTGCTGCAGTCATCCCCCCCCCCCTTCTTTGGAGCTGTGTCCTGGACACACACCACTCAGCCCTCTGGAGCTATCCTTAGCATAAGGTGCACCCATTAAGTTAAGTTTAGCATTATACTTTGTAAGTTAGGCTTAGAGAATTGTTGCATTGTGTTTTAATTTGTGTAGTCTTGGTTAAGTTAGATCATAGATAAGATTTTGCTGTGTTCTGTATAATTGTAATTAAGTCTGTCTTCCCACTGCACCCCCCCAGCTTCTCTGTGTCCTTCTACCTTGTTACACTCTCCTTGCTGCTTAAACTTATAGCCTGCTTGTTCTCTGTGTCTTCCTAGCCTGCTTGTTCTCTGTGTGTCTGTGCTCCTACTGCCAAACCTCGATTGTATTGCTGAAGTCTAGCACAAAACCCCATTGGTTACTTTTTTCTCTCTGATACCCCTCACATTCTACATTTACACCACTGTGACACATTTTTACCTAAAATTGTTTGTTATTTAACACATTTTATCCATAACTGTTAGTTGGTTATATGCTGCTGTGACACACCTTTTTACATAGAAATCGCTAGCTACCTGTTACATTTATACCTCAGTGTTAACTGATTACCCACTGTATTGTATCCTACTGTGTTGTATCCCACTATTGAAACCCCCTTACTGTTCACCAAAAAGAAACCCCTCCCCAGTTGTCTACCTTAACAACCCCATACCCCTCACTATTGAATTTTCCCTGTTTTTTGCATTTGCTTAATAAAGTTTATTTTGCACCCCACCCGTGTGGTAATTGCTCCCCAAGATCCCATATACCTGCTGGCAGGGACAATAGGGAAAGGTAGGATACAGGTCCTAAAGGCCAAATTTAAGTTGCTATGGGGATATGCTAGAGTACTATAATATCATAAATGGTGTGAATAAAGAAGTGTTATTTTCCCCTTGCCTCTAGATGCAATCTTATGTAGAGGTGCTGCAAGAGGAGAAGTGCCCAGTACTGAGTGATTCTCTGGGGCTGGATCCAGGACCACAGGTTCCCAAATCAAGGCTCTTGAATCATGGGAGAAGCTAGTACTGACAAATTAAACAACCCTCTGGCTGCCTTGAAAGCCTCACATGTTGACAGCACCGGAAAGGGCACCTAAGACTGTGGTATTGCAAAGTCCATTGATCCTTCAGGGATTGATCTCAACAGACCCTTCCTGAGTTCTGGAGTCAGCAGTCACTCCTGGGTCACAGATTGCTCACTGGGGTGTGACTTTCCGAGTGCCCCTCTGAATACTTGTGAACACATGGTGCCTTCCCCTTGGAGGGTTTCAGTACTGAGTCATTAGGATACCTACGCAGTTTCCTTTTTGGCACCAATGATACAAACCTGCTTGAGGAGTCTGTCAGAAGAGAAGGACTCCTCACAGACTGAGATGTGCTCAGTACCTGTTCAGAGCGGGAGGGTTCTGCCAGTGGATGAAGTATAGGCTTCCAGACTTGCCCTGTCCTTTTTCCAACAGGGTTTGAACCCTCTACAAATGTAATATTTGTCACTTACATGCACCTCTCCGAGACACTTAAGGCAGCTGGGGCATGGGTTGCTCACTGACATAGACCTGTGACATGAATGACAAGCACTGAAACCAGGAGAATGGGGCATCAGTACAGTACTGAGCTCAGTAACCAACCCAGCACTGGTAAACATATATGAAAAAGATAGTAGCATTAGTTATTCTTGCATAGCATATCTGCAAATAGTTAGTTTTAGGAATAAGTTTAGAATGCTATCTGCACTAAGGGAGGGAAGATATGAAGAATCAAAGACTGCAGTTCCAAAACCAACCGTCATTGGCAGTAGGAAGGAACGAATGGGAGTGTCACGGGCAGCGCTGCCCTTTTAATCTGCATGCAGTGGCACGAGGCACCACAGGGCTCTCATGCTTCCTTGATGAGTACTCCTAAGGTAAAAAAAATCTCTCTCAACTGTGCACAGCACTCCTCCACACACACACACCTACAGTGTAATAGATATGTGCGATCATTTGAAGTACAAGAGGAGTTACATTTTTTAAACAGTGTATTTACACATTTCTTAGGTCATAATTCAAGACAAATGATGTATTCACTATTAACTATTATCTGAAGATAATGAGACTTTAAATATATTGGTGACAGAAACTTGGAAAGTAAATGAAACAAATAAATGGTGGTATATGCCAGAATAGATATTTTCCCTTGCACAGAAGTGGGCTAACAACTTGAGTTTCACCCTCTTGGGAGTGTCATAACAATATTTAAACCATTACAATTAATGACCTGGAATGTGAGAATCTTAAATAGCCCTATTAAGTGGATAAAAACAATCCATCAACTTGAAGAAAGTAAAAATCAGACATTTAGTAGAAAGGAGATAAAACAAATATTAAAACAGCTAAGCCAAAGACAGAGCAAACATGCCAGCAATTTATAGTCCATGCATATCTCAGTCTAGGAAAGTGAGTATTCCTTTTATCAATAATTTACATGTCCAGAACATTTGTAAATATTACTATTGAGCAGCAGGAAATACTAATTGGAACTGTTCATGTGCAAAACCAGTCACACATGTAAATGTCATACAAGTGATATGTTATGTGTATTTGATAATTCATATATAATCCTATATGGAAGTGGCTCCTGTTTTATACCACACATACTATAAAACATATAATATGGTCATGATTTGTGCTAGAGGTCAACAGGTAGCATACAGTCACACTAAATCTGTAATCCTGGTTTACTAGTCCCAGTATTGCCAGAAATATCAAAATAACACAGCGGCTTTGAACACTCTTGTTCAAAAGTGTAGTCTGATTCACAGATTCCAAGGCCAGAAGGAACCATTGTGATCACAGAAGTGTAGGACTGGAAGGGACCTCAATAGGTTATCCAGTCCAGTCCCCATCCTCAAGCCAGGACTAAGTAAGTACTCCTGGACTAAGTAATTCCTGACAGTTGTTTCTCTAACCTGTTTTTAAAATCTCCAATGATGGATATTCCTCAACCTCCCTAGGCAATTTATTCCAGTGCTTAACTACACTGGCAGTCAGGATCTTTTTCCTAATTTCCAACCTCAACCTCCTTGCTGCAATTTAAGCCCATTGTTTCTTGTCCTATCCTCAGAGGTGAAGGAGAACAAATTTTCATCCTCCTCTTTGTAACAACCATTTATGTACTTGAAAACTGTTATATCCTCCCTCATAAGTCATATTTTCTAGACTGTTAATCATTTTTGTTGTTCTCTGCTGGACTTTCTCCAAATTGTGCACATCTTTCCTGAAACGTGGCACCCAGAACTGGACATAATATTCCAGTTGAGACATTATCATCGCAGAGAGCAGAATTACTTCTCGTGTCTTGCTTACAACACTCCTGCTGATACAGCCCATAAAGATGTTTGCTTTTTTCGCCAACAGAGTTACACTGTTGACCTCATATTTAGCTTGTGATCCACTTTGTCCCCCCAGATCCCTTTCCGCAGTACTCATTCCTAGGCAGTCATTTCTCTTTTTATCGTATGTGTGCAGTTGATTGTTCTTTCCTCAGTGGAATACTTTGCATTTGTCCAGATCATTTTGAATTTTAAACTTATCCTCCAAAGCACCGCCCCCAGCTTGGTATCATCTGCAAACTCTATAAGTGTATTCACTATTCACTACTCACTCATTGATAAAGATATTAAGTAGAATTGGACCTAAGACCAGTCCCTGAGGGACCCAACTCAATATACCCTTCCAGCTTGACTGTGAACTACTGATAAGTACTCTCTTGGAATGGTGTTTCAACCAGTTATGCATTCATCTAGGCTATATTTCCCTAGTTTGTTTAGGAGGTGGTTATGAGGGACATTGTCAAAGCCTTACTAAAGTCAAGAAATACCACATCTACTGCTTCCCCTTATCCACAAAGCTTGTTATCCTGTCAAAGACAGCTATAAGGTTGGTTTGACATGATTTGTTCTTGAGAAATCCATGTAGGCTGTCACTTATAACTTAATTATTTTCTAGATGGTTGCAAACTGACTGCTTGATTATTTGACCCGTTATCTTTCTGGGTACCGAAGTTAAGATGATTGATCTTCAATTCCTCATCCACCATCATCCATTCTTACCTCTTTCATAACAAAGGCCACAGAACTTCTCCAAAATAATTCCTAAAGAATATCTTTTAGAAAAGCTTTTAAGCTTGATTTAAAAATTGTTAGTCATAGGGAATCAATCATAGACCTTGGTAAATTGTTCCAATGGTTAATTATCCTCACTGTAAATAGTTGTCTTATTTCCAATCTGAATTTGTCTAGCTTCACCTTCCAGCCATTGGATCATGTTATACCTTTCTCTCTAGAGATTTAACCTGTCCTTTAAATCGGCTTCGGTACCCAATGACTGGAAGTTAGCTAATGTAACGCCAATATTTAAAAAGGGCTCTAGGGGTGATCCCGGCAATTACAGACCGGTAAGTCTAATGTCGGTACCGGGCAAATTAGTTGAAACAATAGTAAAGAATAAAATTGTCAGACACATAGAAAAACATAAACTCTTGAGCAATAGTCAACATGGTTTCTGTAAAGGGAAATCGTGTCTTACTAATCTATTAGAGTTCTTTGAAGGGGTCAACAAACATGTGGACAAGGGGGATCCGGTGGACATAGTGTACTTAGATTTCCAGAAAGCCTTTGACAAGGTCCCTCACCAAAGGCTCTTACGTAAATTAAGCTGTCATGGGATAAAAGGAAAGGTCCTTTCATGGATTGAGAACTGGTTAATGGACAGGGAACAAAGGGTAGGAATGAATGGTAAATTCTCAGAATGGAGAGGGGTAACTAGTGGTGTTCCCCAAGGGTCAGTCCTAGGACCAATCCTATTCAATTTATTCATAAATGATCTGGAGAAAGGGGTAAACAGTGAGGTGGCAAAGTTTGCAGATGATACTAAACTACTCAAGATAGTTAAGACCAAAGCAGATTGTGAAGAACTTCAAAAAGATCTCACAAAACTAAGTGATTGGGCAACAAAATGGCAAATGAAATTTAATGTGGATAAATGTAAAGTAATGCACATTGGAAAAAATAACCCCAACTATACATACAACATGATGGGGGCTAATTTAGCTACAACGAGTCAGGAAAAAGATCTTGGAGTTATCGTGGATAGTTCTCTGAAGATGTCCACGCAGTGTGCAGAGGCGGTCAAAAAAGCAAACAGGATGTTAGGAATCATTAAAAAGGGGATAGAGAATAAGACTGAGAATATATTATTGCCCTTATATAAATCCATGGTACGCCCACATCTCGAATACTGTGTACAGATGTGGTCTCCTCACCTCAAAAAAGATATTCTAGCACTAGAAAAGGTTCAGAAAAGAGCAACTAAAATGATTAGGGGTTTAGAGAGGGTCCCATATGAGGAAAGATTAAAGAGGCTAGGACTCTTCAGTTTGGAAAAGAGAAGACTAAGGGGGGACATGATAGAGGTATATAAAATCATGAGTGATGTTGAGAAAGTGGATAAGGAAAAGTTATTTACTTATTCCCATAATACAAGAACTAGGGGTCACCAAATGAAATTAATAGGCAGCAGGTTTAAAACAAATAAAAGGAAGTTCTTCTTCACGCAGCGCACAGTCAACTTGTGGAACTCCTTACCTGAGGAGGTTGTGAAGGCTAGGACTATAACAATGTTTAAAAGGGGACTGGATAAATTCATGGTGGCTAAGTCCATAAATGGCTATTAGCCAGGATGGGTAAGAATGGTGTCCCTAGCCTCTGTTCGTCAGAGGATGGAGATGGATGGCAGGAGAGAGATCACTTGATCGTTGCCTTTTAGGTTCACTCCCTCAGGGGCACCTGGCATTGGCCACTGTCGGTAGACAGATACTGGGCTAGATGGACCTTTGGTCTGACCCGGTACGGCCTTTCTTATGTTCTTATGTTCTTAAGAGCACATTATTAAATATTTGTCCCCTATGTAGGTATTTATAGGTTGTTATCAAGTCACCCTTTAACCTTCTCTTTGTTAAACTAAATCAGGGATCGGCAACCTTTGGCACGCGGCTCGCCAGGGTAAGCACCCTGGTGGGCCGGGCCAGTTTGTTTACCTGCCACGTCTGCAGGTTCGGGCAATCCCGGGTCCCACTGTAAACAGGAAGCGGCTCCCACTGCGGAAAGTGGCGCGGGCCGAGGGATGTGCTGGCCGCTGCTTCCAGCAGCCCCCATTGGCCTGGAGCGATGAACCACGGCCAGTGGGAGCTGCGATCAGCCAAACCTGCGGATGTGGCAGGTAAAGAAACCAGCCAAATGCCAAAGGTTGCCAATCCCTGGGCTAAATAGATATAGCTCCTTGAGTCTATCACTATTAGGTGGGTTTTCTAATTGTTTAATCATTCTTGTGTCTCTTCTCTGAACCTTCTCCAATTTATCCACATCCTAAATTGTAGACACTAGAACTGTACACAAAATTCAAACAGTGGTTGCACCAGTGCCAAGTATAGAGGTAAAATAATATTTTTATTCCTACTTGAGATTTCCCTGTTTATGCATCCAGTGGTTAATTACCCTGACTGTTAGTTCCTGGTGGCTACAGATTTCTCTTTATGTCCCTTCGCTTCCCTTATCAGTTTACCAATATTCCTAGCTTCTAATTTATATTCAGTACTATCAGCTTCCCCTTTCTTCCATTTGTTACACACACTAGGTAGATAGAGGGATAGATTGATAGATATACACGTCTTCTAAACCAGGTGGTTGTTTTTTAACCAATATGGGCTTTTTCCTCAATTATGGCTTTTGGGGCATCTGGTATAGTGTTCTTTAAAAAAATCCCGAATATCATTTATTTTTTTTCTGATTAAATTATTCCTCCCAGTTGATTTGGCTCATAATTGTTTTCAGCTTTGTTAAGTACATATATTACTGGTATATATTGCTGGGCTGGAATTTATTCTATTTACACATTTATAAATCTGATCAAGTCATGATCACTCATCTAAAAATTAATAGTAATTTAGGTTTCTTTTCAGCTCCTTTTTATCAGTCAAGATAATGTCTAATAAAGAATTCCCCCATAGTGGATGCAACACTTTTTAAGTTAGGAAGTTGTCATCTATAATATTTAGAAATTGCAAGAATGATTTAGTACTGGCAGCATGAGACCTCAAGTGTCATTAAAACTGAAATCCCCCTTGACTATGTGAGTTTTTATTCTACACATTATAGATAGGTGTGTAGGGAGGTGCTCATCCAGTCCCCTGGTATGATTTTGTAGATCCCAAGCAATAACTCATTCTGTGTTTCATTTGTTGAGACATTGCTCCAATCAATCACAGAATCATGGGATCTCGAGAGGTCTTCTAGTCAAGTCCTGTGTGATGGGCTGGATCAGATAACCTCTTGGGAACTGCCAACTGATGTGCTGAGACTACCCCTGAGCCTGTTTCCCCTGGCAGCTTTGGACTTCACTGCCCTGCCTGGTTTGAGCCAGACATACTTGCCAGCTGCAAACCCAGACCCAGGTCTGAATCACGTCCCCTAACAGCTGCAGATTTAACTGAAAGCAACTTAACAAGTGTTCCCATCTCTAACACTCAGATGTCCAGCTCCCAATGGGGTCCAAACCCCAAATAAATCTGTTTTACCTTGTATAAAGTGTATACAGGGTAAACTCATAAATTGTTCACCCTCTATAACATTGATAGAGAGATATGAACAACTGTTTGCCCTCCCCCTCCCCTAGGTATTAATACATACTCTGGGTTAATTGATAAGTAAAAAGTGATTTTATTAAATACAAAAAGTAGGATTCAAGTGGTTCCAAGTAATAACAGACAGAACAAAGTGAATTACCAAGCAAAATAAAATAAAACATGCAAGCCTATGCTTAATATAGTAAGAAAGTGATTACAGATGAAACCTCACCCTCAGAGATGTTCCAGTAAGCTTCTTTTACAGACTAGCCTCCTTCTAGTCTGGGTTCAGCAATCACTCACACTGGTTGGTTACTGTCCTTTGTTCCAATTGCTTTCAGGCATCCTTTGGGTGCGCAGAGGCTATCTCTCGAGCCAACTGAAGACCAAAATGGAAGGGTCTCCCAAGGCTTTATATAGTTTCTCGTTGTGGGTCTAAATCCCTCCCTCCACCTGTGCAGAATTATCGCTACAAAATTGAGTATTGGAGTCTGTCATAGATTTCACCCCCACTCTGAACTTTAGGGTACAGATGTAGGGACCTGCATGAACACTTCTAAACTTAACTACCAGTTTAGATCTGGTCTCGCTGTCACCATCCAGATGTCTGAGTCATCTGGAAAACTCTGTTTCCCCCACCCAAAACCTTCCCCTCCCTGGGTAGCCTTGAGAGACTCCTCCACCAATTCCCTGGTGAGTCCAGATCCAATTCCCTAGGATCTCAAAAACAGGGAAAAATCAATCAGGTTCTTAAAAAGAAGGCTTTTAATTAAAGAAAAGAAAAGTAAAAGAAAAAAAACCTCTGGGAGACATCATACAAGCTGATCTCTCAGACAACAGATTTAAAACACAGGATGTTCCCCTGGGCAAAAACCTTAGTAGACACAAGAATATCCAAATTTGATTACTCCCCTAATTGCACAAAGACAAGTTACAAAAGAAAATAAACATAAACCTATGTATTCCTTTCTAAAACTTACTACTCTGATAAGAGACTGGTTCCTTGATCTTTTCCACTCCAGCTGAAACTGAAACTGACTCTAAACAAAGGAAACTTCTCTCCTTCCTTTTGAAACATCTTGTTCCCCCATTGGTTCCTCTGATCAGGTGTCAGCCAGGCGAGGTGAACTTAACTCTTTGCAGGTAAAAGAGGCATTAACCCTTAACTATCTGTTTATGACAGAGTCACATGGGCAAGTCACATGTACATGCATGACTCAGAACTTTACAGGCCAAGCCACATTCCTGGGAAAGCTCAGATGTGGATTGGCATCTCCATGTTCCTTGTTAGCTTAAGTGTTTCTTGACCAGACACTTACTGAGAAAAGTCTTTTCTCAGGAAGCTGACCAGCTTCACTGAGGCTACTTAAAATTGAACAAGTACACATCCAATATTCATAACTTTGAATACAAAAATGACACATGCATACAAATAGGAATATATGTAGCATAAAACATATTCCAGTTATGTCATATTTACATTCAGAAGCATATTTCCATAAAGCATTATGGGGTGCAATGTCACACCCTGCACTGATGGCAACACTAAGTATTATCTAGACCATCCCTAACAGGTCTTTGTCTAACATGTTCTTAAAAATCTCCAATGATGGAGATTCCATGATTTCTGTAGGCAATTCATTCCAGTGCTTAACCACCTTGACAGTTAGGAAGTTTTTCCTAATGTCCAACCTGAACCACCCTTATTGCAATTTAAACCCATTGCTTCTTGTCCTATCCTCAGAGATTAAGGAGAACATTCTTCTCCCTCCTCCTTGTAAAAATTTTTACAGCTCCCAGTTTAGTATCTGATTTAGCAGAGCATTTAAAGCATGCGTAATTTTAAGCACATAAGTAACTTCACTGGGATTCAGTTTTTAAATTATATTAATACTTTAGAGAAGCCCAGATTTTGAAGAGGGGGAGTTTTTTGGGGGAAAAAAGCTCAGAGGGAGATGGGCAAACAGACAGCAGAAGATGAAGCAATTTTGAATTAAATATAATATATAAAGTTTGTCTGACGGGTTCTATTTTCAATAAGCCCATGTTGATTTGCATTAACATTCTTTAATTCCTTATTAACTGACCACTGTATCAGATTCTCCAATATCTAGCCTGGAATCAATGTCAGGCTGAGAGGCCTATAATTACTTGGGTAATCCTGTTTACCATTTTAAAATATTGGGACAAAATTAGCTTTCTTCTTCAGCAGTGCTCCCAGACTTAATGAATATCATCAGCAATGGTCCACTGAGTTTTTCAGGCAGCTCTTTTCTTTTAAAACTCTTGGATGCAAGTTATCTGGACCTGAAGATTAAAAAATGTCTAGCTTTAGTAGCTTCTGTTTTACCTCCTCCAGAGATTCTGATGGAATACAAAGAGTATTATCATCATCACATGATGAGACTGTATCATCTGTTTTTCCCCAAATACAGATCAGAAATATTTATTGAACACTTCTGCATTTTCTTCATTATTATTGATAATTCTACCATTTCTATCCAGTAATGGACCAATACACTGTTAAGATTATTTTGGTTCCTAATATATTTTTAAAATTCCTTCTTGCTTTTCTTGACCCTGCTGGCCATAGATTTCTCCCTTGGCTTCTCTTATCAATTTTCTATGATTCTTAACTTCGGATTTATATTCATTACTATCAACTTCCTCTTTCTTCCATTTGTTATAGAATATGTTTTCTTTTTTACAGCTGCTCTCACTTCTCCTCTAAACCAGTCATTTTTTAAACCAGTATGGCTTCTTCCTCAATTGTGACTTCTTGGGCATCTAGTAAATTATTCTTAAATTATTCCCAATTATCATTCACATTTTTCTGATGAACTCTTTCTCCCAAGTGATTTGGCTCATAATTGTTTTCAGCTTTTTGAAACTGACCCTTTGAACGCACCAAGTGTATATACTACTGATCTGAATTTTACTCTGCACATTATAAATGTGTTCAACTTATGATCATTTGTACCTACGCTATAATTAATTTTTATTACTTTGATTAGTTCATCTTAATCTGTTAGAAGAAGGTCTAACAAAGAATTCACTACTGTTGGCTGCAACACTTTTTGAGTCAGGAAATCATCATCTAGAATGTTTAGAAATTCCAGTGATGTGTTTGTACTGGGAGCATGAGACCTCCAACAAATGGCATTCAAATTGACATAATCACACAGCTTTTTATCTTACACATTATAGATAGGTGTGTAAGGAGGTGGTCATCCTGTTCCCCAGTAATTTCATGCTCTATAGCAGACACCAACTAATACCCCATCTTGTGCTTTACCTGTTAGGACACTGATCCATAATCATTCAAGATCATTATCTTCTGAGTTATCAGTAACTCAGAAACAGGTAATGTCATTTTAAATATAGAATGACATTTCTTCTCCCTTTGACCACTTGATTCTTCCTACACTGGTTATAACCATTACTTTTAACATTCCAATTCTGATAATAATCTCAGAAGGTTTCAGTAATACCAACTAGATCAAATTCATGCTCATAATATTCAATAACCCCCTTTTTTTTCAAATACATATATAAAGAGAAGCCAGAACTTGCTGGTGAATTGCAGCCTCTTATCACTATGGAAAAGGGTGGGTGAGTCTGTGCATCAAACTGGAAAACGAGCTCTAACCTCTGCAGCCACCTCCCACATGCTTCTCTAGAAGTGTAAACTATTTCTCTCAGTGCTATGAATTGTAATATGTTGGAAGCTGAAGATGTGTGCAGCCTAATTTTCTGAATGATATTTAGGTTAGTCTCTGAACTCCAATCTAAAATAATTAAAAACAGATTAGGCCAATTAAAAACAAACAAACAAACAAAAAACATCAAATGTTATTATGTAAAAAGTACTACGACTATGATTTTACTGACACAAGTCCTGGGGCTCATATGATGTGTATCGTACCATTCAGACAGTTCTCCTCCAAAAGCCCTTTTATAGCTTTTTGAGGAAAAAAGATAATACTTGAATGGCAGGAATTGGAAAATTGGGCAGGACAGATAGCTGCTCTGGGCAGCAGAGTAGGCAAATTATTTAAATAAAGAAATGTGTTAAAGGCCTTCTTCAGTTACTGCTCAAGGTGTTTAGATATCTATATCACTTGAAATTTTTTATATATATATATATATATATACACACACACATACATACATACACACACAGTGAAAATAATATTTCCATGCTTATTTCTAAGAAGTACATTTTAAATAAGCATGGAAATATTATTTTCACTGTGTGCACAGGCATGACACAATGTGTACATCATGTTGATTGTGCTCCTGAAAGTTGATGACCTGCTCTGTGTAATTTTACTTTTTCCTCTATCACTTCATAGACATTATGCCTTACTATCTTCCCTCTGGCATTTCTGCATTTATTAGTGAGGAAAATACCAATACAGTATATTTACCTAACAAAAAACATAGCAAATTGTACATAGCTCAAGAAAGATATGTACAGACTATGAGTCACATTAATCTCATGAGTAGAAAAGTTCACTCTCTGCTGAAGTGCCCCCTTACAGCTCTGTATGGTGTACACACTCTCCTCCTCTAGCATTCCCTTTTCAACGGCTGCTCTGGCACTGTGGTGGTCTGCCTCCTCTTGAGACTCAGCCCTCCAGTGAGGTTGTGTTTAGTCCCATCCCTTCTGAGGTAATAGAAAGTCAAAAACAAATGCCAATCTCACTGTCCAATCTGCCGCCTTTGATGCTGGGCCCAGTGATCCATGCACCCTTTTCATAGGGTTTCCAGTAGTCTATATCCCCTTCTCAGAGACTTCAAGCCACCTTACCAGGAGTGGGAGGGGAACCAAGGATCCTAGGACAGACAGTCAAGATTCACTCTGTCAGACTCCTTGCTGCCACCTCTCTGGACTTCTTCCTACTAAGCAGGCCTCTCTCACAGCCTCTTTACATTCACCCTACTTTCAGGACCAGGACATACAGGGTGCCCCTGGAATCTGTTCCTCCCGGAAGGCCTCTCGGAGCTCTCTCCCTGAAAGTCCAGATCCTGCTCTTTTGCCATTGTTCTTCACCACAGGAGCCAGTGGCTACTCCTTGTCTCTGCTAACTTCTGCCAGACTTCTGTATTTAGGAGAGGATCCCAGGACCTATCTTTCCCCTGGGCTTCTTCCTTGACCATCCCAGTCTCTCTCCTCTAGTCCCAGAAAGGGACTACAGAATTCTTCACTCTCTCTATGCAGCCTCCTTCCGCTTCAGATTTTGTCTCTTTACACTGACCACCCAGCTTCACCTCCAACTGGGAATCATCTTTAATTAGGGCTGGCACAGACTCAATATTCAGCCAGGTAGGTTAATTGGCCTCTCAGGCCCACATTAACCCTTTCAGAATCATACACAACTTAGCTCCATCAACTTCTAGGGTTTACAGACTAGGGTTCAGTCTGTCCCCACAAATCTTGGAATGTTCAGCATTGTAACCAGGTGCATTTTCAAAGGTAACAAGAGATCTGTGTGAACATATTATAAAGTGTAGGGCTAGTTCAGTAGTAAAGGTGCCAGTCTGGGACCTCAGAGATTTGAGATTCAATGTCCTGCTCTACCACAGATTTCTTGTGTGACTTACTGTATCTGTATCTCAATTTTCCATCTGTGAAATGGGTAATAGGTATTTCCCTATTTCATAGGGGTACTGTGAGGATAAATGCATTACATATTGTGAGGTGCTTGGCTACTACAGTAATAGGGACATATACGTACCTAAAATAGAAATTCTACAGTGAAATTTATCTCATTTGAGAGTCATACATGGACATGAAAGTAACTGGGTTTTATGCAAAATATCTATTGGGCCCTGAAGTCTTTTGTTAAAAATGAAAGCAGCCGAGACCTTGAATTTCTTGGATTTGTTATGAAGCTTTGTGCCAGAAGCATCTGGAGGAAGTCACATGAATTACCTTCTGGATTTCTGATTGGCTGAACCTAATTTCTTTAAACAAGAGAGCCAACATGTGATTTGCACTCAGGTTGTCATAGGAACAAGCTGAAATAAGTTTAGCTCTGCAATTTCCAAAATCACAAATACTAAGAAGCGTCCTGTAGGTTTTTGCACTATCTTTCTGTAGGGAGAGTGGTAGGCAGAAAGTGGCAGGATAAAAGCAGAGCTCCTTTGCTGCTTTCTTTTTGGCCTGTGGCAAAGATTCCAACAATTATTATAATTCACTTTGAAACCCTTA
Organism: Mauremys mutica; assembly: GCF_020497125.1. Classification (NCBI taxonomy): domain Eukaryota; kingdom Metazoa; phylum Chordata; order Testudines; family Geoemydidae; genus Mauremys; species Mauremys mutica. The sequence goes on from NC_059074.1 coordinate 51,812,506, forward strand.
GGATATGTCTACACTGCAATTAAACACCTACAGCTGGCCATGTCAGCTGACTCAGGCTTGTAGAGCTCAGTCTACGGGGCTGCTTAACTGTGGTGTAGATGTTTGGGCTCAGGCTGCCCAGAATCTGGGACCCTCAGAATGTATTCAGAGTGTCACTGAGTGTCTCAGATGTACTCAGAGTGTGACAGCTAAATACAAGGTAGAATAGATGGTTTAGAATAAGCAGGGCCAGCTCCAGCTTTTCTGCTGACCCAAGCGGGGAAAAAAAAAAAGAAGAAGAAGAAGACGAGCATCCTCTCTCTCTTCCTGTTCGGCGGCAATTCGGTGACAGCTGAAAGAGGAAGAGAGGGAATGAGGGATCTGCCGCCGAATTGCCGCCAAAGACCCGGACGTGCTGCCCCAATACCAGACGGAGTGCCACCCCTTTGAATTGGCCTCCCCAAGCACCTGCTTCCTTAGCTGGTGCCTAGAGCTGGCCCTGAGCATAAGTTATTGTTCAAAATTACTTTTGCTAAACACTCTGTTCCACCTTGTATTTAGCTGTCACACTCTGAATACCTTTCCCAGACCTGAAGAAGAGCTCTGTGTGGCTAAAAAGCTTGTCCCTCTCACCAACAGAAGTTGGTCCAATAAAAGATATGACCTCACCCACCTTGTCTGGGACCAACACAACTACAAGACCACCACATACAACTATCTGAAACCCTTAAGCAGGCTTGACACCTGGTCCAGGCTTAAAAAAAATGTAGCACTTCAATTTGAGTACCATTTTTAAAATCTAATCTATGTACATGCCTGATATCCACTGAATATCCATTTACTTGCTCTGGCATCAGCCTCTTCCTAGTTACTCCTGCACTTTAATATATATTCCCTGCCATAATTCCCTGAATTCTCACTTATAAGAAGGAAACTGATAAGTAAGGTAGGGAGGAAGCAGATGAGAAGCACCAGTCAAGATAATGTTATAAAACCGGAGGGGAAGGAGCTAAATTGATATGCAGGAAAGGAACGGGAAGATTCAATAAGTGGGCAAGTAGGGACAGACTGAAAAAGGTCAGAAACAATCTAAATGGTTGCTACAGAGACATGTTAAGATGTTAAGACAAATGAACATCTGGGGGCTGCTCTAAGCATAAGAACCATTGAACAATTAAATGGATAACAATATCCATTTAATAACCATTGAACAATTAAATGGATAATAATATCTGGCTAATCAGACTGAGTCTACTTTTACACTTTGTTATACATACACTACTACCATTGACATCAATGGGAGCTGCAGTTGCATAGCCATAGGCAGAATTTGGCCAATTATGTGTAAACAGTGAAGGTACAATCAACAGACAGATTTTATTTAGTACATTTAGTGGTGTTATTTCACTGCACTTCAAATGCTGATGAAAATCTGTAACCACAAAGCCCGTACCAAGAAGGTGACAAAAATATTTGTCCTCTGCTATCTCTGTATATCACCATGTCATTACTTTCTGCCACAGTGCGATAAGATTTTAAGAAGTGTCAACACATTAGGCTTTGCAATGTTTGTCTAGACTTAAATCAAAATGCAAGATTACATCGATGAATGAAAGGGCAATGGAGAAAGTTAAAGCTATTTGCATACCTTTATACATACACATGCATACACACACACATAGCCTTTACTCACAATAGCATTTCTGTTGAATATTATTGTATCAAATAAACTCTACTGGACTAAGTGCTCTTTATGTACCATTCCTAAAACTGTTAGGATAGCAACTGGCATAATAATAGCCAGTATATGAACAACCAGATACATAATTTATAACTATGTCCTAATTTGTCCTTAACAAGGGAAACAGCCTTAAAGTCATCCTCCAAAGAGCAAACAGTGGTTCAAGAGCATGAGGGTGAAGGGGGGGCGGTAGGGGAGGCAGGGTGCCATTCTATCAACCGGTCTTATTGCTTTTCCAAAGACCAGACTCAGGTCAAGGGACTTCATTTATTCATTCATTTTATAAAATCAATGAATGAATAAATCTGCAGGAGAATACCATGCACTCAAGTTTCTCTCTCTTCCTTTGTTTCTCTTGACACTGTCTCTAGCTTAGGGAAAATATTGAATATAATTACAGTATTCTTTAAAGAATATGTATTTTGTAACACAAAACTAATAGAGACACGCTGCTTAGTACAGACCTTACATGTCTTATTATGGACCTGATGCTGTATGCTTACAATTCTGATTGAAATCAGTACTTCACAGGATCAGACCCTAGTACATTTATCTCCATGATTTAATTTAAGGAAGAAATGTCAAGATAATGATGTTAGTCAAAGATTCAAATAGAAACTCATAAGTTAGAATTAGTTCTACAAAAGCTGCTACTCCAAGAGTGATTTAATGTTCACTCTGATACCATCAACTATTAAATAATAAATCAGGATTTTGACAATGTCCACATTAAATACATCTCAGCTATGGTGTAAATATAGCAAAATCTCCAGACGTGTCTGTATCAAGATACATATCTGATTCAACTGCCTCCCATTTTATGCCTCCCATAGTTTTGTGAATGTTGACATTTAAGTATGTACAGAATATACACAGGCAAGATATCAAATTAAACAAAAGATTTCCTAGTTTTAATGTATGGCATTTAAATAGTCTTTTATTGCACTATTTGTAAAACCTTTATAGAGTACTAAAAAATGTTGGGGACTGTTTAAAAATGTTAATCCTATAATTAATAGTCGTAGACATACACTTTTCCCCAGCACAAGGCACTGATATTCTATATCTGTCACTATGAACTTTAGAGTAGTAGACAGCCATCTGCTTACATGCAGTCATCTAAAACAAAGCAAGTATGTGTATCCTAATGTTTTCTCCACTGAAGCATAGGGCCATCACGATGAAGCAGATAGAACAGTTTAGCTAATATAAATTAAGGCATAACTTCATGGAGAAAAATATAAATGAATTTCACATTGCAATTAAAATTTATTTTACATGCAAATAACATTGAGGGACTGGGTAAAGGTGAACAGAAAAATTAGAAAGTAAGGCCCAGTGTACACTGGTCAGTCATTAGCTTTTTGAGTTCTGATTCACGATATTCCCTATACCTAAAGATCTTTTCTTCATATTACATGACCTAGAATTAGTTTGTTCAACACTAAATATTTAATTTACACTGGCAGCAAGTCTTCTGTGAAACCTGTGCTGCATTTCAAGTCAAAGTTGTTAAGACAAAGCCTCTAGCAGCCAGTCACTAACAGATAAGTACTCTATAAGTGTAGTGTACTTTCACAATATAAGTAAAAAAATAGGAGGTAGTGTTTTAAAGGAAAATGTCGCCCGAAATGGTTTCATTTATATAAGTTGGGCCACATCCTCAGATGGTGTAAACTGGCATAACTCCATTGAGATTAATGTAAAGTTGAATTCAGATTGAACTGGACTTTAGTATAGCTCCATTGATTTACACCAGCTGAGGATTTGACACATTATGTCATGTTTCTCTAGCTATACAGAGAGGGAGTCAGAATTTTACAGACACATTTCCTATTTCTGTCCAAGTAATTGGTAGAAATATGTGTGGGATCTGCCCACTACTGTTCATGCTCAGTTCAACCCAGAACATCTGCTATACCCATCAGGTTTTCCTTAATATCTCAGCATTAACATTTCAGACTTGATTTTTTTTCTCTTAGGGGATGAACAAGCTGTTCTAGTGTGTCACAGAAAGAGGGACATACTAATAAAAAGAAGTAATTGCAGATAATTTAATACTACCTAGCTGAACCATGTAACTGAGATAATGACATTCTCAGGCTGCCACTCTAGAGGAGGAAGGGCTGATATGATGTCAGAAATATGTGACTGTCACTGGAAAACCAACTGATATACATGTAAGCAGAGCTACATGTAAGAAATTCTCATACTAAAAGAATCAAAAGACGAGCAGATAAATAATAAGGCTCTTTAGCATGTTCAGTCTGCAATATACCACTTAAGTACACTACATATTTTCTTGCTAATACTGTGACTTGGCTAGTGATGGAAAGTTGATGGATGTTAGGATGGATAGGAAGAGAATATATTCTTGAAACTATTTAGTAATTTTATAGGAACATGACTCTCAACCTCCAGCATTCTATAGAGGCTGATTGCAGGGGGACACACAAGTAGCCAGAGGAGAATTTCCCTTATGCATGTTCAGGGCAGGGCTACTGTAAGTAACCTAGTATTAAATGAGCTAGAAGTTGGGCTGCAGTGCACAGTGACATGGGGATTCTGGACTGCACCCATCCCTCTGTGCTGTGCCTGCTAAAGAATCAGACCCTGATGGTCCAAAGCAATGTAGTAATTGATCAGTTCCATTTCTGGTGATATCATATCAAAGTATAGTATAAATCCCTCTCAAGACTAGCATTAAACAATATTACTACCATCATCACCATATACCATCAACACACCTGCAGCCACTATATACAGACTAATGCCAGAGTAATCAAATCTGAAACTGAATTGTGCCAACATACAATGAAACTGGCATGTGGTTGGGTGCCAGTCATCTGAATGGGCCTTGTCACTCAGACAGTAGTGCTGGCTGGCTTGTAGTTGAGTGACAAAGCACCAATCAGCTGTGCACTCATCAGGAAGAAGCAGACGTGAGATGATTTTACCCTGTGTCCACAGTGATGCAGACAGTGTGGTTGATGCAGCCAGGGACCCTGACAGTCTTATTCTTTTTGCTTGCAGCTTTGGATGAAAGCTGGCACATCAAAAGAATTAAAGTTCTTTCTAATTCATGACATTTGTGAGAAACTATATTATAGACCAGGGATCGTCAACCTTTGGCACACAGCTCGCCTGGGTAAGCACCTTGGCGGACTGGGCTGGTTTGTTTACCTGCCGCATCCACAGGTTCAGCTGATTGCAGCTCCCACTGGCTGTGGTTCGCCGCTCCACTCCAATGGGGGCTGTGGGAAGTGGTGGCCAGCACATCCCTTGGCCCGAGCTACTTCCCGCAGTCCCCATTGGCCTGGAGCGGTGAACCACGGCCAGTGGGAGCTGCAATCGGCCGAACCTGTGGACGCAAACAAACTGGCCCAACCCTCAAAGGTGCTTACCCTGGCGAGCAGTGTGCCAAAGGTTGCTGATCGCTGGTTTACTTAATGTTTAGTCAAAATATATTTTCACCTGTTTTTAAGAATAAGTGTTTTTAGGTTATGTGTGATTTCTGATTGTTAAGTCAGCTTGTATACTTTTGTTTCAAAGTGCTAATGCTCAAGTTATAAGAGCTAGGTAAACATTGTTGTGGAAAATCAACCACACGATTGATTTTGGATCAGATCAGCCTGAGGCTCCTTTATTGATTAATCAAACATGCATGCATGGAGGAGTCAGCCAAGGCAGCAGATTCCCCCAATAGGTAAAATACGAGCACTTATATAGGATAAAACCACAAAAATTACATATACTTCCTTAAAATTTTACATCCATATAAGGGATAAAGCAAAGCAAACTTTTCCTGTTTTTCTTAGTTTTGCCCTTTGTGGTTTCTTGCTCTGCCACCGGGCAGCTATTAATCATAAACTGTTACAAACGGTTAGTTTTGTTTCTCTAATTTCTTTCTACCCTTCTCCTTTTACTCCCCCCTCCTCCCCCCTTCTCTTGCCTCCAGGCCATACATACAGTTTGCTTGACCAAAGTTTAGGGCCCAGACCACTTTTCCTCCACAATATGCACTTTCATGGTTGTGTAACATATTAAAATATTTCTAGTACAGGTACAGTAAGATGAAGGCTAATTAATATGTTCTGTTCAATATGCTGAAGACATGGTGACAATGGTGTAAGTGTATGATTCTTTGTGAAGAAACAGAACTCATCTCTCCATCCCCCTGTCTCTCATTCAAAACCATAAAGAAACATGACATCTAATAGTTCAGCCACTTCTGGGATGAAGAATACACAGTTTGTGCAAAGCATGGCATATCCTGTAACTTTGCCAAAGAAATGTAACATTGTAACACACATTGTAACAGTTCCTATACTTTTAATTTGTTATTCACAACAATGCGAATGCTTGTGCACTGAGTTTCAAAACATGGAATAGAGGAGAACTGAGTCATGTAATTTAACACACACAAAAAAATATGTGAGATTCCCTTGAGACATCTATACATAAAAAAGACTGATTCATTCTGTATATACACTGAAGTCAATGGCGTTGCACCAATGGAGGTGCAAGGATGCAAATGAAGGCAGAATTTGTTCTTAGAGTTTACGTCAAAATCTTAATTGTGAATGATTTTTAAAAAAGCGTTTCTACAGTCAATTGGCCTGATTTCCAGTGAAGACCTTGGGCAAAACTCTTTAATGAGAGAAATACTGGGCCCGGAGAGTTAGATTCAACCCTGGGATTACACCAAAGTAACCCAGAGTAAAGGGTTCCTGGAGGCAGAAAGACCAGTTGATGGGTGAAATGGCCTCAGCACAGGGCCTCAGCACAGGGCATTAGCAACTTCCACTCCACTCTGCACTGGACAATGCAGCCCCAGAAGCAGGTGGTATTAGCTAAGATGGATGCATTCATTCAGCATATGCCATGTGTATGCCTTGCTAGCAGAATGCTGATGGCACTTCAGCCGTAGTTTAAAGATGCCTGCTCCTGTCAGGATCCCCAGAAAGAGTCCCCACTGAAGTTTAGGAGCTCCTGCTGATACAAGGATTTCTATTTGCACTCCCTGCAACATTGAGGATGAATCTCTCCCTAAAATTCAAATAACCATAAGAAATAACACTCAGAAAGATTCTGTATTGCCATCAAACATGTTCTGTCTGAAGAACTTCCTTAGAGAAACAAACGATTTTTAGTCAGGTAGTTTACGGCACAGCTTATATAACTCTAATGAATTCAGAAACAATTATACAAGGTAATACTATATAATAGATGTATGGGATATATTCCCACAGTTAAGTTTTAACACTAACCATTTGAAAAAGAAATATGAATATGATTTAGTTTACTACAAACTTGGGAAAGAGATGAGAAGTAACAAAATATTCTATGAAATCCAAGGCATCACACACTGCAGTCATTTTTTCTAACTTAGAGTCATTGATTGGTTTCCCATACAGTACAATGATCTACTTTCAGCTAGTTATACAAGGTGATGTAGGTTTGTTCCATTATCTTCAGATATATTGACAATCTGGAAAGTGCATTTTTGGCTCTAGTTGCATGGTACTATTTCATACAATGGAAAGTCTATTAGAAGGATATTAGAGCTTTAATTGTAATGGGGGCATATTCTCTTTTAGCTACGCACAAGTAATTCCCATTAGTGCTAATGGGAATTATCTACCACCACTGAGAGGTGATTATACCTTACACGTTAAAACAATATTTTAAACCTGCTATGCTATTAGGAAAAGGAAGTTTCTGAAAAGTAATAGCATAAAAGTATTATGATTGCAAACATAAAAGGTAACAGCTACTGACCAGTTTGTCTTGTAAAAATTATGAATGATATAAGAAAAGTTATCCACAGAAGGCACTTTATCTAATATCAAAGCTAACTAATATATGCTTCTTTGAGCTGTCTGTGAAATATCAGCATCCACATACAGCAGTAATTCAATAAGGGTATAAACAAAGTGCAGGGGAAAAGGTCTTTTAAAAGTTAACAGTAGTTCCATACTGTTAAATGGAAGTCAGGCAGAAATTTAGGAATAGTCAAACTGTCCAGCCTAAGACAAATTGGGAGCAACAACTGCATTCTGTTGAAATGAAAAGCTTGCTGTCTTTAAGGAGATATAAACATTTCTCTTACTTCGCATGACTAACATTTTTTCTCTTCAAAGATGGTGTAATGTTCACTGACTGTTGGCATTCCACAGTGTTCTTTATTTATTCTATTCTGCAATTGTTGTTAATGTGCCTGCTTCTGAGCTTCACATGAATGTAATTCCATTTATTCTGGTGATCTTACTCCTGATTTACTGAGAGTGAATGAAATCAGAAGCAGGAAAAAATGTTTGCAAATCTCTCTCTTTGCCTTTTTTCCTGCTCTAAAGAAACAGAACACTGAGATGTAAAAAATGAATATAGAAAGAATGAAACACAATTACCTTTTTCACAGAAATGCCCAGTGAAATGTAGAGGGCAGTCACATTGAAATGATGTGGCCCCACTAGAAAGATGGATGTGATGACAAGTCCCTCCATTATGACACAAACTCTCCTGACACACTGATGGCAACCCAGGAGAACTCAAGGAAGGAACAACAGGCTTGAGAAGTTCAGATATATCAGAAGCAGCAGCAAGGACATTTGTTGACATCTGTGTAGAAAGAGGAAGCCTGGAAGGATACAAACAAATTATTAAAAGCAAAGAATTAAGAAATCACAATGAAGTCTAATTTCAAGCAATACTAAAAGTCCATGCATGAAGTTAAAAAAAAATACAGATTTTTTTTTAAATCTTGTGGCTGAGCATTTTATTTAAATAAAAATCTTATGTACATTAGTAATTCCCAAGCCAACTCCACATATTGCAGGCAGTGAAATTAAAAAAAAAAAAGGCAACTGCCTATGCGTTCACTGGGGGCTCCTAGTGGAAGAATGCATGAGTTCTTACCAGGCTGGGGAAGATCCTTGCCCTCTTTGCATGCAGTACAATTTATACCAGTCATTAACTCTAAATCTGAGGGTTACAGCAAGGGAGTGATGAATGAACAGAGAACTATATATCAAATTTCTACTTTAAGGGTGGCTTGTGCTAATTATTTAAATGTATTTATTGCATGAAATTCCCAACCCTATAAGGACAGCATATAATAACTACATTTCCCCCTCGCCCCCCACACACACTCCAACACTGTAAAACTCACAGACAAGTTATAATAATCTCACAGGAATACAGTGCCTGTCTAAAAGAGGTGGAAATGTTCTACCAGCAGTATGTCAGATATGGTCACTTTACTTGTACTAAAGTTTTGATACTAACACTCTAAAATTATCCCATGATCAATCCTCCCCTAGTGCAGCGTATATCTGTACACTGGTAAATACTAGCGATGGGAAGGAAATATTTTTCTTTCTTTGGAAATTTTTGAGATTTTGAAAACAATCTCCTGTTCTGCATTGGGACAAAAAAGGGAAATCTCAAAAATTTGCATAAAAAAGAATTCAGGTCAATTGAAACATTTTTTTCAGTAATTCTTAAATGTTTCTTTTCAATGTTGACATTTCCCTCCTCCCTCCCCATTTTAAATGATAAATTAACTTAAATTTAAAAAAGAAAAGTCATTTTGAAGCAAAACCTGGAACTTTTCTATATGCAACTTCTAGATGGCCATTAACTGAGCAATGATGGTGTCTTGCAGCAGATGTGCCATATTTTCTTTCCTGCCTGAGGCCAGAAGGGACTTCCAGTGCATGAAGTGGAAGTTGGTGGCTATGCTGGAGGAAGATTTTTGGATTCCAGGGGCAAGCAGAGACACTACCGAGAATCAGAGAAGGTGGGGAGTTCCTAGACATCCAGGTCCGGGAAACATAAATACCCCATTCAAGAAAAAGAAGGAGCTGGCCACCAAGGAATTGGTGAGAGACAAATTCAGAGAGGAGGGCTGGCAATTCATAATCAGCAGAGGCAAGAGGTCACAACAGCATTCTACATGTCTTGAGACGTGTGGGATGGACAATCTGTGGGCAACAGACAGAAGAGGACCAAAAGAAATTCCATACAGCTAGAAGTTTCCAACTGATAGCAGATCATCAATGTGAAAAATGTGAAAGACATCTCTCAAGATCCAACTGGTCCAAGGGAAAGTAGTGATGTACAGGAAACACCTGTGAAAGGTAGCTCAGCCCAATTCCTCTTGTTTGTTACCCAGGCTCTTATGATGGGGGCCCAGACAATTAAAGAATTTCTTCTTCTCTTTTCCTTTGGTTCCTTGTTAATTTTGTTCTCAACATCTCCATTCTGTACTAAATCAATGCTCATATCTTCCCTTCTTTTTACCCTCCCCTTTTGTTATACATTTAATACCCTCCTAACTACTCTAGCCAGCCTGTTCCTAAGGAGTTTGGTTCCCATTCTATTTGAGTGAAGGATATCCAATCTATACATCCTCTTCTCCCCATAGAAAGTGAACCAATGTTCCAGAAAAACAAAACCATACAGCTCTGACTTATCCAGCAGTTCACTTTCAGAATCTTCTGTCTTCCCTCATTATGAGACAGGAAGGATCTCAGAGATGATTGCTTGGATATCGTTCTTATTCAGCACACTTCTAATTTCCCTGTAATCATCTATGATCTGTGAGATATCCTGTGACACAATGCCATTAGTGTCAATGTGAACAATCACCAAGGTATTCTTGCCCATTGACTTCAGAAGCCTTCCAGGAGCCAAGACACAAATTCAATCTATTTGGTATTACTGTAATGCACTAGGGCGATTTGCATGATTGGACTGTTAAAATCAATAGTTATAACTTATGTAGGAAGAATCAAGTGTGTAAAGGGAGGAGTAGCATTCTATGTCAACAATGACATTATCTGTTTCTGAGTTACTGATAGATCAGAAGAAAATTACCTTGATTGCTTATGGATCAATGTCCTAACAAGTAAATCACAAGATGGGGCATTGGTGTGTGGTACAGTACACCAAATCAGAGGGAATGGAATGACCATCTCCTTACACACCAATCTATAATGTGTAAGATAAAAAGGTGCATGATCATGGGGGACTTCAATTTGAGTGACATATGCTAGAGGTCTCATGCTGCTAGTACTAAAACATTTGGATTTTCTAAATATAATGACAATTTTCTAATTCAAAAAGTGTTGCATTCAGCACGGGAATTCTTTATTAAATCTCATCTTGACTGTTAAAGAGGAACAGATTACAGAACTGAAAGGTAATGGGAGCTTAGGTACAAGCGATCATGATTCAATCACATTTATAATGTGCAAACAGAATAAAGTCTAGATCATTAAAATGCATACTGGTGCTTCAAAAGGGTCAGTTTCACAAAGCTGAAAACAATTACGAGCCAAATCAGCTGAGAAGAAGCATTTAATCAGAAAAATGTGAATTATAATTGGGAATTGTTTGAGAACACTTTACTTCATGTCCCCCAAGAAGCCACAATCCCACAATCAAAGAAGACAACTGTACTGGTTAAAAAAAACAACCTGGTTTAGAAGGGAAGTTAAGGTAACTATAAACATGTATAACAAATGGGGAAGTTGATTATAATGAATATAACTCAGAAACTAAGAATTGTAGAAAATTGATAAGTGTAGTCAAGGGATACAAAGAGACATCTATGGCTAGTAGAGTTATGGATAATAATTATATTAGGAACAAAAATCCTAACAATGAGATTGGTCCATTACTATATGGAAATGGTGAAATTTTCAATAATAATAAAGAAAATGTAGAGGTATTTGATAAATATTTCTGTTCTATATTTGGCAAAAAACAAAACAAAACAGATAATGTAATTACATCATATGATTATACTCTTCCTATTCCACTAGCTTTTCAGGAGGATGTTAACAATAGCTACTAAAGCTAGATATTTTTAAATCAACATTTCCAGATAACTTGCATCCAAGAGTTATAAAAGCACTGTCTATGGAGCTTTCTGGACCATAGATGTTGATTTTCTATAAATCTTGGAACACTGGGAAAGTTCCAGAAGATTGGAAGAAAGCTCATGTTGTGCCAATATTTGAAAGGGATAAATGGAGATGACCCAGGTCTGTCTGTCTGATGTTCATCCCAGGCCAGATAATGAAGCAGCTAATACAGGACTCAGTTAATAAAGAATTAAAGGAGAATAATATAATTAATGTAAATCAACATGGTTTTATGAAAAACAAATCCTATCAAATTTAACTAGATGAGATCACAAGTTTGGTTAATAAACATAATAGTATTGATGTAATATACTTGGACTTTTGTAAGGCTTAGTACTAAAGGATGTTTTGATTAAAAAAACTAGAATGATATAAAATTAACATGGCACACATTAAATAAATTTAAATCTGGCTAACGGATAGGTCTCAAAATGTAATTGTAAATGGGGACTCAACGAGCAGATGTGCTTCTAGTGAGGTCTTGCAGAGATCAGTTCTCGTTCCTATGCTATTTCACATTTTTATAAATGACCTGGAAGAAAACATAAAATTATCCCTCATAAAGTTTGCAGATGAAACAAAAATAGGTGGGGTGGTAAATAATGAAGAGGACAGGTCACTGATACTGAGAAATCTGGATTATTTGGTAAACTGAGTGCAAGGAAACAATATGTATTTTAATATGGCTAAATATAGATGTATACATCTAGGAACAAAGAATGTATGCCATAATTACCCAATGGGGGGCTCTACCTTGGAAAGCAGAGACGCTGCAAAATATTTGGTGATCATGGTGGATAATCAGATGAACATGAGCTCCTCGTGTGATGCTATGACCAAAAGAACTAATGTGCTCCTGGGATAAATGGGAATCTCATATATCAGTAGAAAGGTTATTTTACCTCTGCATTAGGTAAAGGTGTACTGTATCCAGTTCTGGTATGAAAAGGATGTTGATAAATTGGAGACGGCTCAGAAAAGAGCCATGAGAATGATTAAAGGATTAGAAAACCTGCTTTACAATGAAAGATTCAAGAAGTTTAATCCACTAAGCTTAACAAAGAGAAAGCTAAAGGGTGACTTGATTCTAGTCTATAAATTCCTACTTTGGGCAACAAATATTTGATAATGGGCCTTGCAATTCAGAAGAGAAAGGTATTACATGATCCAATGGTTAGGATTTGAAGATAGGCGCATTTGGACTGGACATAAGACATACGTTATTAACAGTGAGGGTAATTAACAATTGGAACAATTTATCAACAGTGGGGGAGTCTCCAACACTGGCAATTTTAAAATCAGGATTGGATGTTTTTCTAGGAATTATTTTGGGGGATTTTTATGGCCTGTGTTATACAGGACATCCAACTGGTTAATTACAATGGTCCCTTCTCATATTGGAATCTATGAATAATTTCTAAACATTTTTTTAAAATATGTTTTAAAGAAGAAATTCACAAACACCAACCTTTCATGCAAAAAGTTTCCTTTTTGATGAATCATCATGTTCTGACCAAAAAAAAAAAAATCCAGCAAAAAATTCCCAACCAGCTCTAGTAAATACATTGTTCTTTGGGCAGGAGCATTTAACATTCCAATCTGTTAGAACAGCCAAATTTAAAATTTTTTCTGTACTCATTTTGGTATTCTGACTCTAGGAAAAAACAGAAATCAGTTGTTACCCAATGTCTGTGGCCCAATAGGTGGTGACGCCAATAGGCAGCCCTCTAGTGTACCTGATGCATGTTTTCTTTGTGTATATGGAAGGAAGACCCTTATATATCTATATGCAGGATTAGGCCCCAAGATCAATTTTGCAGTAACATATGTAGACATGAGAAAAGTACTACAGACTGCAACCACACAATGCCACAGGAAAATCAATCCTGTTGCCATTTGATTCTTGTTTAGGACCCCTTTAGAGCATTAATGGATACACACTTGCTCTTAGTTTCTGAATTCTCTCATTAGATGCTAAATTGATAAGGATATGTGGGAGGGAGAAAAAAGCATGGTAGAAAAGAGGCCAACATTTCCGCCCCCCAATCATTACCTTGATAGAACTGAAAACGAAACATGTTTGTTCTAATCACCAGGTGACACTCATAACTTCTTTTTGTACAGATCACCAAGCTTCCGGCTCACTAAGATCATAAGGACTTTATGGAAAAAGAGGGACCAGACAGTATAGCTAATAAGCAAACAATTATCTTTATCAAGACAAAGCACATGGAATGCGTACATAAAGCCAGATGTCACTGGGAAGTACATGGTACTTTCATAAACTTATACAACTTAAATGGGAGTTCCCTAAAATTGTATGGTATAGAATGGAATATTTTTCCATTTTGTGAGGTTTCATTTTGTCCCTTGCAGGCAACACCTGCTTACTAAAAATGGTACTGAGAATCTAATGTATATTGATCTTATCATTCAATATCCTGTTGTTCTGATTTTCTGACGAGTTTTAAACTTGGAAAAATATTTCACTGTTGCCTCAAGCTTCATAAACTTCAGTGACTCACAATGGAAAGAGGTAAATTAGATTGAACAAAACTGTCAGCACTATTTTTGGCCAAGCAAAGTGAGGGTGTTACCTTTAACTTGCTGCCATTTCTCTCTACACTCAGCTTTGATGGCATTTCTCTGTCCATCTTTTTGCCTGGATATAATGTTGTAACTTTTGAACACCACATCTGATTAATTTCAAAATTTTAGGGAATGTTCTCGGTATCATTGGGCAAAAGCCTACTAATTGTAGTGAAAATAGACAACTGGATAAGCCTGATTTAGCGGAAAATCGGGCCCACAGACTGCCTGGTGTTTATAGGCAATGCAGTCTCTCTGGTGCCCCTTGCTGCTGCCTACGCATATCACAGGGAGCAGCTCAATAAACTGATCTCTCGCACTGGAAGTACAGTTCAACCTACAGAAGCAATGAAGTATGCAACCTTCTAGTTCTAATCTGTGTACTTCAGAAATCCATCTTTTACCTATAAAAATAATGAATATTGCATAGAAAATACTAAGAAAGCATGGGACTCATTATTATCTGTCCTTGAGAACTGTTCCCACTTCATCACATTCTGGAGGGATGTAAAACCGAGAAACCAACAACTCATGCCTCATTTTGATACTTGGAATTTGGCCTGACATTATAATCCATCAGAGCTGAAGCTATTTTGGAATCTCTACCTAGTGAGATGGCTCCCCTTCTATTAACAACACCTTGTGAAGGCCCCATCTTGCAATGTGCTGATCACTCGTGAGGTGTTCAAACCCTTTTACTCCCACTGAAGTCAGTGGGAGTTGGGTCACTAAGTATTGTGATAGATCCAGCCCAGTTGGGAACAGCAGAGTAGTAGAAGGGAGATATATTGGCCACTGGATAAGCAGTTTTCTGTTCCCTGAGTGACCAGAGCAGGGGCTGCTCCAGGATAATGAGAACACCTGACTCCAATTAACCTGCTAAGAGTCAGGTGAGGAAGTTAAGCACCTGACTCTAATTAGGTCTCTCTGATGTTATAAAAGGGCTCATTCCAGTCAGGCCAGAGGAAGCCAGGGAGCCAGAGGAGAGGAAGTGTGTGCGAGGAACTGGGAGTATGAGGTGTGCAAGAAGCTGAGAGTGAGTAGGCATACTGCTGGAGAACTGAGAAGTACAAGTGTTATCAGACATCAGGAGGAAGGTCCAGTGGTGAGGATAAAGAAGGTGTTGGGAGGAGGCCATGGAGAAGTAGCCCAGGGAGTTGTAGCTGTCATGCAACTGTACCAGGAGGCACTCTAGAAAGCCCTGGGCTGGAACCCGGAGTAGAGGGCGGGCCTGGGTTCCCCCCATACCTTCCAAATCCTGATCAAACACAGGAGGAATTGACCTGGACTGAGACTTCTACTAGAGGGGAAGGTCTCTGGGCTGTTTCCCGATCCACAGGGTGAATCTGTGAGGCATGCAAATCTGCCAATAAGTGCAGGATCCACCAAGGTAGAGGAGGAACTTTGTCACAGTATCTTACAGGAGAGCTCAAGTGCCTTGCTGGAACTTAACTGAAAACAACGGAGGAGGTTGTAAGAAAGGTGAAAGTATTAAGATCACAATGCTAGATCAGTTTCAATCACTGGTGGAGAAATGGGAGGTGCCTCAACATAGTCAACTACACTTGATCAATTGAGGGATGGGTTATGCCAAAAGCACTCCTTAGAATTCTTCTATGCTGGGATGATGACAATAATGGCTTGGTTGATGGCGTTTGATGATGACTTGGCTGCACTTGTGCTGGGACTGTTATCTATCATACTAATCATAATCAACTGCCTGTTACCTTGCTCTTCCTCCATCAGTGTTGTATCCATCTGTTGCACTCTGGTACTAAGTTCTTTGGAGCAAGGACCATCTTGCTTGGAGCAAGGACCATGTTTGTAAAGCATCTAGCACAATGGGATCCTAATCCCTGACTGGAGGCTCTGAGTGCTACCACAATACAAATAAATAATGACAGTAAAGCTATGATGGAGGCTGGGTGAAACCTCATTGAAGCTGATGAACTTGAAAGCATTTTTTATTTAGGATAAGTGTAAGAAGGAATTAAGCTCCTTTTTTTTGGAGAAAGAGAGCTGAAACAATAGGAGCTACCACTCAAAATACAGGCCACATACAATGCTGCTCAGAAACTGAGCTATGTGCAGATAGCTTTTGATTATTATAGTTTGATGGAGGTGTTTGTAGCTATCAGCATAAGCATCCAGAGAACATGCAGATAGAAGCACCCAACAAGCCAATCAGAAATCTAGAGAAGCCCTGGAAAGAAGGCCCTGAAAGTGAAGAGATGGGAGGTTTGTAGGCAGAGTGTTGGCTAGAAAGAGGCTTGGAACTGTGAACAAAAAAAAATGCCTCCTGTAGTTTGATTCATACTTTGTTCTCAGAAATAGGACTTTGAATAAATTCTTTATAAATACACAGGGTTGCATAAAAGAAATACCTGACTCCATCATCAGTTTCTCCTCCTAAAGAAACAGCCTACAAGACCCTAAATATTAGCTAATCACTCAGGCCAAAAGTGAGCAGGTAGCAGTCATGTTGTAGCAAGTGTATTGAGGCAACATGGAATTGCTCCATTATAGGATCTGCCTCCTACCAGCAGAATTTAAGAATTATAAATTAACTATATACTAAATCACCTACTGCCTGAGAATACCAGAAGTGATTAAAAACCAACAGAAAATTATTGTCCTCATCCCCTCTCTATATCTAACCAGAATTTTGGGACCTGGATGACTGACAGCTGCAGCACACAGCAGGCATTAGAAAGGACTACACATTTACCGGATAACAAGAATATTTAGAGTTATAATAGGAAATATTTTATAAAAGATAGAAAAATAACTTTGGCAGGGATATAAACCCTGAATTTTTGGGGCATAAACCAACCTCCAGCTATTGGGGGTTATGATGAAGCTTTCCATTGGAACAAGTTATTTTATAATTGCCTTCTGCAAGGTTTAGTTCTCTGGTATTGGCCACTATCAGAGACTAGATGCATCATCTCTCTGATCCAATATGGCAAGTCCTATGTTTTTATGTCCACTGGAACTAATGATTTTCAGCCCAAGATAATACTTTCACTTCCATTCCTTACACAGAATTATTATATTTCTCTACTGTGGACACAGATGAGGAGAATGCCGTGACTGAAACTGCATGGACACATGCAATGCAACCTATCTGCAAGTCATGGTTTGTTTTGTTTTGTCAACAGTCTAGTCTATGCAACTGAGGAGAAGAAATAAAGAGGTTCTTGGTAGTTTGAGTTCATACTGCTTCATTTGCTACTTTAGGTTGTCAGCCCTGGCAATATTGTTCTGGATGTTTTGCTTCTAGATGGTGCCTGATTGCTAATGTGCCAACTTTGCTTCCAGGTTTCCTATAGATCACTCTTATTGCAAAGGGAGAGAAGAGTTTTTCTGGGTTCATTAATGGGGCAAACATCTGCAGCTGCACTTACAAGCCATTCAAGCTGCCATGAATAAGTAATAACCCTGACTCAAAACAGTTTAACTAAAACATCTATTTGAATAAAATACCAGGAAATGTTTAAAAGTCACTTAGTAATTGAGGTGTTGGGAGTTTTGACATTGTGTGATAATCAGGAAAAGCCTGATTTGAGTTTCAGTGACATTAGAAAATCTAATGCAGGGATCGGCAACCTTTGGCACGTGGCTCACCAGGGTAAGTATCCTGGTGGACTGGTCTGGTTTGTTTATTTGCCGTGTCCACAGGTTCAGCTTATCGCGGCTCCCATGGCCACGGTTCACCGCTCCAGGCCAATTGGGGCTTTGGGAAGCGGTGCAGGCCGAGGAATGTGCTGGCCACCACTTCCCACCGCCCCCATTGGCCTGGAGTGGCGAACCGCGGCCAGTGGGAGTCGCAATTGGCCAAACCTGTAGACACGGCAGGTAAACAAACTAGCCCGGCATGCCAGGGTGTCAGAATTTGCCGATTCCTGATCTAATGCATGATGCTGGCTATGCATTTATTTATTTATTTATTTATTTCTCTGCCACCTTATCACCGAATCAGAGACCAGTGATGTAAAAAGGATCTTGTGTCTTATGGCAAATATTGATAGATTGATCTATTCTTAACAATAAAAATGTGATTTTTGTAAGCATGTAACCTTGTTAATAGCTAACAATAGGAAAATTAGGAATATGTGCCTCAAAACCAGACATGGAGAATGAGGGTTTTATGTGCAATATTTGTTTATAGATATCATATACCCTTCAGATTATCTGTTTGATATTAACCTGCATGATGACCAGTAATTAAATCAAAGGAGGCTGTTAAAGAAGAAGAAACCAACAGGAAAAAAAATGACATAAAACAGAATCTTATGGAATATCTGTTTATTGGGGAATAACTCCTGTCTGACTCCATTCAGGCTAGAATGAGTCATGGCTGAGCCTAGGATCAAAGGGAATCCTAAACTTAAAAAATACTGGCCTTGGGAATGAGGAAAGGGAAGATGGGCACTTGCTGACTCGAGACTAACAGAGACACAGAAACAGAGGGAGCATGCCACAAGCAGGACAGGTTCTCCCTACCAACTCAGAGACAGTAATAAGCTGAACCTCCCTGAGTCATGGATAGAGAGGTTCAATTTACATAAAGAAGTCTGTGTCTAGGCCTTCCAGTGTTTTAGCCTATTTTCTTAAATGATTTGTGCCTCTGAAGAATGAATGAATAAATAATGCTTTGCTTCTAAGATGCTGCAAATGCATGGTGTCACAGATTCCCTAAAGAAACTTTCACAGTTGCTAAAACCAAGTTGGGCCTGTGTCATTAACACTGTTGGGAATCACAGGGGCTGCAACCCAGAGATTCATTCTGAGAGTATTTGGACTTTGTGAGGTGCAGAAAGCCAGGCCTCAGGGATCTGTATATTTTGAAAACTTCTATTTCTACCGATTATTCCTAGAAAAAGTAAAGCACATGAGTCTTTGAAATTTGCCATAAAATTTGCCATGAAATTTGCCATAAAATTTGCCATAGATTTAGGGCCAGATTTTTAAAGGCATTTAGACACATAACTTCTGATTTCAATTGGAGTTAATCACCTATATTCATATATTTCAAGGACAGAAGGGACCATTGTGTTCACCTAGTCTGACCTCCTGTATAACACAGGCAACTGAACTACTTCAAATAACTCCTAGAGCATATCTTTTAGAAAAAAACATCCAATCTTGATTTAAAAATAATGGAATCATAGACTTTAAGGTCAGAAGGGACCATTATGATCATCTAGTCTGACCTCCTGCACAATGCAGACTACAGAATCTTACCCACTTACTCCTGTATCAAACCTGTGTCTGACCCACTGAATCATGGTTTAAAGATTTCAAGGTGCAGAGAATCTTCCAGCAAGTGACCTGTGCCCCATGCTGCAGAGGAAGGCAAAAAACCTCCAGGGCCTCTGCCAATCTGCCCTGGAGGAAAATTCCTTTCCGACTCCAAATATAGCGATCAGCTAAACCCTGAGCATGTGGGTAAGACTCACCAGCCAGACACTCAGGAAAGAACTATCTGTAGTAACTCAGATCCCACTCCATCTAACATCTCATCACAAGCCATTGGGCATATTTAACACTAATAGTCAAAGATCAGTCTTATTATATCATCCCCTTCATAAGCTTATCCAGCTTAGTCTTGAAGCCAGATATGTCTTTTGCCCCCACTACTCCCCTTGGAAGGCTGTTCCAGAACTTCACTCCTCTGATGGTTAGAAACCTTCATCTAATTTAAGTCTAAACTTCCTGATGGTCAGTTTATATCCATTTGTTCTTGTGTCCACATTGGTATTGAGTTTAAATAATTCCTGTCCCTCCCTGGTATTTATTCCTCAGATATATTTGTCGAGAGCAATCATATCTCCCCTCAGCCTTCTTTTGGTTAGGCTAAACAAGCCAAGCTCTTTCAGTCTCCTTTCATAAGACAGGTTTTCCATTCCTCGGATCATCCTAGTAGCCCTTCTCTGTTCCTGTTCCAGTTTGAATTCATCCTTCTTAAACATGGGAGACCAGAACTGCACACAGTATTCCAGATGAAGTCTCACCAATGCCTTGTATAATGGTACTAACACCTCATTCTCTACTGGAAATACCTCGCCTAATGCATCCCAAAACCTCATTAGCTTTTTTCACAGCCATATCACACTGGTGGCTCATAGTCATCCTGTGATCAGCCAATACTCTGAGGTCCTTCTCCTCCTCTGTTATTTCCAACTGATGCGTCCCCAGCTTATAATAATAATTCTTGTTATTAATCCCTAAATGCATGACCTTGCACTTTTCACTATGAAATTTCATCCTATTACTATTACTTCAGTTTACGAGGTCATCGAGATCTTCCTGTATGATATCCTGGTCCTTCATTGCAATATCTCCCAGCTTTGTGTCATCCACAGACTTTATTAGCACATTCCCACTTTTTGTGCCAAGGTCAGTAATAAA
Organism: Mauremys mutica; assembly: GCF_020497125.1. Lineage (NCBI taxonomy): Eukaryota > Metazoa > Chordata > Testudines > Geoemydidae > Mauremys > Mauremys mutica. Next base: position 51,833,161 of record NC_059074.1, read on the forward strand.
AAGATTAAATAAGATTGGTCCCAAAACCAGTCCCTGAGGAACTCCACTAGTAACCTCCCTCCAGCCTGAGAGTTCACCTTTCAGTACAACTCGTTGTAGTCTCCCCTTTAACCAGTTCGTTATCCACCTTTCAATTTTCATATTGAGCTCCTTCTTTTCCAATTTAGCTAATAATTCCCCATGTGGAACCGTATTGAATGCCTTACTGAAATCGAGGTAAATTAGATCCACTGCGTTTCCTTTGTCTAAAAAATCTGTTACCTTCTCAAAGAAGGAGATCAGGTTAGTTTGGCACAATCTACCTTTTGTTGTAATTTGTCCCAATTAACTTTGACCTCAATGTCCTTAACTACTTTCTCCTTCAAAATTTTTTCCAAGATCTTGCATACTACAGATGTCAAACTAACTGGCCTGTAGTTGCCCAGATCACATTTTTTCCCCTTTCTTAAAGATTGGAACTATGTTAGCAATTCTCCAGTCATAAGGTACAACCCCTGAGTTTACTGATTCATTAAAAATTCTTGCTAATGGGCTTGCAATTTCATGTGCCAGTTCCTTTAATATTCTTGACGAAGATTATCTGGGCCCCCCAATTTAGTCCCATTAAGCTGTTCGGTTTGGTTTCTACCTCAATGTGGTAATAGCTAACTCCATATCCTCATTCCCATTTGTCATCCTACCATTATCCCTAAGCTCCTCATTAAAGACTGAGGCAAAGTATTTTGTTTAGATATTGGGCCATGCCTATATTATCCTTAACCTCCACTCCATCCTCAGTGTTTAGCGTCCCACTTCTTCTTTCTTTGTTTTCTTCTTATTTATATGGCTATAGAACCTTTTACTATTGGTTTTAATTCCCTTTGCAAGGTCCAACTCTACATGGCTTTTGGCCTTTCTCACTTTATCCCTACATGTTCTGACCTCAATAAGGTAGCTTTCCTTGCTGATCACTCCCATCTTCCACTCCTTGTTGGCTTTCTGCTTTTTCTTAATCACCTTTCTGAGATGCTTGCTCATCCAGCTTGGTCTACAACTCCTGCCTATGAATTTTATCCCCTTTGTTGGGATGCAGGCTTCTTATAGTTTCTGCAACTTTGACTTGAAGTAATTCCAGGCCTCCTCCACCTTTAGATCCCCAAGTTCTTCATTCCAATCCACTTCCTTAACTAATTTCCTTAATTCTTTAAAGTTAGCCCTTTTTAAATAAAAAACCCTAGTCACAGATCTATTTTTGTTTATCCTTCCATTTAGTTTAAACTGAATTAGCTCATGATTGCTCAAACCAAGGTTGCCCCCTACAACCATTTCTTCTATGAGGTCCTCACTACTAACCAAAACCAAATCTCAAATGCCATCCCCTCTTGTTGGTTCAGCAACTACTTGGTGAAGGAATCCATCAGCTATCGTATCTAGGAAAATCTGAGCCCTGGTATTATTACTAGCACTTGTCCTCCAGTCTATATCTGGGAAGTTAAAGTCTCCCATGATCACACAATTCCTATTAGTATTTACTTCATTACTTCATTAAAAACATTAAAAAGGACTTTATCCATATCCAAATCAGATCCCAGTGGTCTATAGCACACCCCAAGCACTGTCTCAGAAATTATCTTAGGTCGATTCCCCCCCCGTGTAGACCTAGCCTTGGTTCTGGCCTTTTGGAAAGATTCACAAACATCAAATCAGCAGTAAATATGTTAAAATCAATACCAAACTGCTAAGTTTTTACATAAAATGAATGTCTATATTCTCTTCAAATCATTTGATATCCAAAGGGTTCTCCTTCAGCAACATGTTATGTAACAATTATGAAGTACACGTCACAAGCAGTTTAATGGCTTTGTAAACTCGACTATGACAAGGCTAATTAATATATGCAGCGGTAGAAGGTAGATGTCCCAAGACGCAAAAGCTAACTGCATAAAATTGAAACCTGCAAGCCAAGACAGACATGTCCCCCCAAAGCAACTTCCATCAGCCTGAATACTTTAGGTTAGAAGCCATGCCCACAGAGATAATCTGACATTTTCCCATGAAGTAGGTTGATTAGACCACGCAATGGCATGGGACCCTCTAGAGCATGATAGCATCCTCACTGCTTAAATCTTCTGGAACTGAAGCACTCAACATTTTATTACTGAAGTAATGGATTTAGCCTAATCTGATATGAGCATTATGAGGAAGATTGTATTTTTAACTTGCCCACAAGTAGCATGTGCAGGAAAAGCAACTGGTTTTACTTGCAATATGTTTTGGTAAAAAAGTGCATACATGTCATTTTTGTTGTAGAATGATAGGATTCTTTTCATGTATATAAATATTCCAGCTCTTGGTGGCAAATGAAGATTTTACAAGTGTCTTAGACGACAGAGTAGAACATATTTTCATAACCCTATTATATTAAGAATCATATTTCAGAGAAATGTCAGTTTTGGGAGAAAATAGATCCAACAAAAATATTGCACGAATAATGTATTAACTGAGCAAACAGTCTGGTTTCCAGACTATTTATTTAACTGTTTGCAACCAATGTCTAATCTCTGCGTGAGAAGGGGCATTCCTTTTAAATGAACATTCATTGATTTCAATGTAGCTATAACAGAGTGACAACATGTTTATGTCCTTACCTGTGCCCTTCCAATCAAAAGAGCTGTATGTTTTAAATCACTAAAGAGATTAAGATGAGACAAGACTTTTTTGGGAGGGAAATACAAAGGGGAAAAGGCTTACAATTTTTTGTTGGTTTGTTTTGATTAACTGAATCAGTGTCCTAATATCAGAATTTTGTTTTCCTACCCATCTCACTCCTCTGACGTGATACAGAAAATCAACTTCCTGTCTTTCTTCAAATGAAGAGATATGAAGATATGACTCATGCTATGGTATATTCTTTTAAAACATAATTATCAGTGCATTTTCCAACATATCCCAACATGCCAGGAAACCCAATACATCCCCCCTACGAGGCACAACATTTGGGAGACACAGCTCAATGATGCACTTGTGCACCCTTCATTTGAAAATTCTCAGTGAGCATAAATACCATTTCAACTGCTACTGCACAAGCAATCCCTGATTTTAAATGTGCTAACCCTTAGGAAATCTTAGCTTCCATTCATGCAATCATATTTCTACTATGCAGTTACAGTGCGTCTGAAAAGGTGAAAATTCCATTAGCGGATATAATGTAGTACATGAAAGCTTAGCTTTCATAACCAAAGAAACATTCATGAAGTCTAGGAGTTACAGTATGTGCAGCAATTTCAGTTATAGCAAAATAAATAAATAAATACAAATACTTACAGTGTAACTCATTCCTATTCAATTTATCCAAAGTATGTAGATTCCATGTACATTGAAGCAGCTAAACATATAACTTAATATACTTCGTTCAGAATTTACGGCATCATAAGTCACATTTCTTCTACCTTAGGCTTGTAACACCAAATGCTTTGTTGAACAAGATGGATTCAGGGAGATTTCTCAGCACCTTTAGACAGGGAGTTTTTGCTTTGTATGAATTTTTGAAAACCAATTGACATATTTCATAAAGTTTTGTACCTGACAGAGACAATTTTTGCTGGTTCAATTTTTATATGAGAATCAGTTCCCCCTGTACTGGGAACATTAAACCAAGAGTTTAAGTGTGAAGCGGTGGTTTCAGTTCTGGATTGTTCACCTATACCTTTTCTTTGGTATGGATTTGTAAGGTTTCAGAGGCCACCCACTCTGATTACATTTTGAGTGGGACTAAGTTTGCAAATCTTAAACCTTTCGACTAACCTGGCTGAATTTCATGTTTGTAACGCAGGTTTTGTATGGTTTCTTGTTTCATACTGGAAGTTTCTGCACAGGTCTAATTAAACCTAATGAGAGGGACTAGGGGGTGGTTGTGGAGATAAATCCCCTAGTTTAGTCATATTTGATTATTCATATTAACTAAGAGGTCTCCAGGTATCCTAGTTAATGATACTCGGTCAAATGCTAGCCACCCACATCAACAGGTGAGGGGAATTAATGGGGCCAGTGGTGAAAGGGGAACAGTCCCTGCAGCAAGGAAAGAGAAATTTGACAATTGACAATAGGTAGCTCCTCCCCTGGGATCCTCTGACACCTATTTACCAGCTGCACGAGAGAGGTGCTGATTGGCCAGCATTCCCCAGGATTTAGTCCAGTGCAGGGGCTAAATGAAGCCTCTTTCAGATCCATTCCAGCTGCCCACTTTACCCACCCCAACTAAAAATGGGAACCCAACCTGACAGATGCTGCGGGTCTAGCCAATCGCCTGTTTAGGGGGGGCAGGTAGGATTTTTTTCTCCCATGGACTAATTGGCAGAGGACCAGTGAGTTTTCTGCCTTCCTTGCAGCACCTGCAAGCCACAGTATATTATGTAGGAACATGCTTGGTACCTAAATGAGGTACTGGGATTGAGTTTATTCATCACAATTTGGGGCCAGTTCCCAGTGCAGTTAAGAGAATAAAATGACTGGTTCCCGGAGGTAAAAGACCAGGAATTTTGGTGATGGGCCTTTGGCTCATGTGATAGGGTGAGACCTTGTAACCTTCATGGAGCGAGGTCAGATCTCGTAGCCCTCGTAGGCTGAGGTCCCCACCCTGCTGCATCCTCTGTCATCCTTTGGGGGATGGGGGGAGAAGGGTGCTAGGACTCAGAGAGAGCTGAGTCCTGGGAGACAGGGAGGGGAGAGCCACCCGTGTTATGGGTTATATGATAAGGAGTCCTGTAACCCTCACACTGGAACAAATTAAATGCCTGATATATGAGAATATGGGTGATGGCAGATAGCGCCCCTCCTTTGTGTTAAAGTTTAATAAAAGTTGCAACCTGCCACTTAATTCCATGCACGTGTCTGTCCCCATTTTGCCACCGTATCATAGCTCTCAGGTTATCCTCTGGAAGTGTCAACCCTGCTGCTGAAACAGAAGGCCTAAGACCAGTACCCTGCATGTAAGGACTTCAAGGAAGGGTCTAGATTACACTTTGAGTGAGGACAGAGGGATGGTCTGATGCTGACCTATTCAGAAGTCACTGGGTCACTGCTGCTAGCCAGGAAGACAGAGGCTATGTCTTCACTAGCAAAAAAAGGAATAACTAATGTTAATTATCCCATTGTAAAAATCATAGTGCAGAAAAGACAGTGTAGTGTTACTTTGAGGTAAACCAGGTGAAGTCAGCCACAGGCAGAATTATGACCTTACTGTCAAAACTACAAGTACCTTGTCTTCACTTAAGATTTGACAGCAAGATAACTATCATGCGTTAGATATTTTGTGCCAAACAAAAACACCTTTGTGCCAGTGAAGACTGAGACAAATTGTGAGTTGATCTGAGTAAATGCAACGACTTTGCAATTACAGAGACTCCATCGTATTGCTGCTTAATCCATGCTCTTTCTCCTACCTCCTTGCCTACAAGCTGGACATTATACATGCACTTAAGAATGTTTAGTAACAGTACTCACTAGTCCTTACTAAAATACTGTGTGTGTTGGGAGTTAGCTTTTATGTGAAGATGATGCATTCATTGGTAAAAGATTGGACTATGGAGTTTGGCACAATTAGGCCTGGTCCACACTAGGACTTTAATTCGAATTTAGCAGCGTTAATTCGAATTAACCGTGCACCCGTCCACACCACGAAGCTATTTAATTCGACATAGAGGGCTCTTTAGTTCGACTTCTGTACTCCTCCCCGACGAGGGGAGTAGCGCTAAATTCGACATGGCCATGTTGAATTAGGCTAGGTGTGGACGGAAATCGACCTTAGTAGCTCCGGGAGCTATCCCACACTGCACCACTCTGTTGATGCTCTGGACAGCAGTCCGAGCTTGGATGTTCTGATCAGGCACACAGGAAAAGGCCCGGGAAAATTTGAATTCCTTTTCCTGCCTGGCCAGTTTGAATCTCATTTCCTGGTTGGACATCGGGGCGAGCTCAGCAGCACCGGCAACGATGCAGAGCTCTCCAGCAGAGGAGTTCATGCAATCTCAGAATAGAAAGAGGGCCCCAGCATGGACTGACTGGGAAGTCTTGGATCTGATCGGTGTGTGGGGCGAGGAGTCTGTGCTTTCGGAGCTGTGCTCCAAAAAACGGAATGCAAAGACCTACGAGAAGGTCTCCAAAGCCATGAGAGACAGAGGATACAGCCGGGATACAACGCAGTGCCACGTGAAAATCAAGGACCTGAGACAAGGCTACCACAAGACCAAAGCAGCAAACGGACGCTCCGGAGCCTGCCACCACTGCCCCACCAGTGACCGTGGACTCTGACGATGGGATAGTGTCGACGGCCAGTTCCTCGGCGATGTTCGCGGACGGAGAAGATGAGGAAGAGTTTGTGGAGGACGAGGCAGGCGACAGCGCTTACAACGCTGGTTTCCCCGACAGCCAGGATCTCTTCATCACCCTCACGGAGATCCCCTACCAATCCTCCCCGGCCGTTAACCTGGACCCTGAATCAGGGGAAGGATCAGTCGGTAAGTGCTTTAAACATGTAAACTTTTATTATTAATGGAACAGGAATCTGAACTATGTGAAAAGGAGGTCTATATATATGGGGATAGAACAGAAATGGTCCTGGGAGATCTCCACGAAGCTCTCCTGGAGGTAATCAAAAAGCCTCCGCAGGAGGTTCCTGGGGAGAGCTGCCTTATTGGGTGCTCCGTGGTAGCACACTTTTCCACGCCAGTCTTTCATGAGGTACTCAGGGAGCATTGCCTCCCCGAGCATGGCTGCATAGGCCCCTGGTTTGTGCTGGCTTTCACGCAGCATGCGCTCTCTATCTCCTTCAGTGACCGTCCTCAGGGTGATCTCGCTCGGAGACTCCTGCATCTAATTAGGGGAATTACTGTAATGTTACACGTGGTCCAAAGTATTTTTAAAAAATCTCCAGACAGACGGCGTAGCAGAGACTCAGCACGCTGCTGCATGACAAGCGTAACAGAAAGCCAAAGAATCAAATGGACACTCATGGAGGGAGGGGGGACTGAGGACGCAAGCTTTCCCACAGTTCCTGCAGTCTCCAAAAAGCATTTGCATTCTTGGCTGAGCTCCCAATACCTGTACGGTCAAACACATTGTCCGCGGCGGTTCAGGGCATAGCTCGTCAATGTACCCCTCTCCCCCAGAAGGAAAAGGAAAAAAAATCATCTCTTGACTCTTTTAAATGTCACCCTATGTGTACTGAATGCTGCTGGTAGACGCGATGCTGCAGCACTGTACTGTAGCATCCTCCTCCCCCACCCGCCTCATGGGTGGCTGACGGTGCAATATGACTGATATCCGTCGTCATCATCAGCCTTGCGGTAGATGGTGTAGTGCAATACGACTGGTACCCGTCCTCGTCATCAGCCCATAAGTAGACGGCCTGCTAACCGTCTTCATCATAGCAACAGGGGGCTGAGCTCCATCAGCCCCCACCCTTCATGTGTAAAGAAAAGATTCTGTACTGCCTGGACTGTCATAGCAGCAGGATGCTGTTCTCCTCTCCCCCACACTGCTTAATGTCCTGTCTGGACAATCATAGCAGCTGGAGGCTGCCTTCCCCTCATTTCATTTCACTAACAAGTCACTGTTTCTTATTCCTGCATTCTTTATTACTTCAGCACACAAATCAGGGGACACTGCAACGGTAGCCCGGGAAGGCTGGAGGAGGAGGGAAGCAACAGGTGGGGTTGTTGCAGGAGCACCCCTTGTGAATGCCGTGCAGCTCATCATTCCTGCATAATCTGACACAGAGTGGCTGTGCTCTCTGGTTCTCTGATACACTGGATCTCTACTGCACTTGCCCCATATTCTATGCAGGAATTATTCTATTTTTACATACCATAAAGGAGGGATTGACTCGGGGAGTCATTCCCAGTTTTGTCTTTTGCGCCCCCGGCTGATCTCGGCCAGGGGCACCTATGACAGCAGCAGAAGGTATAATGCAATACGACTGGTAACCGTCATCACATTGCCAATTTACAATGGCATGGTAGATGGTACAGTATGGCTGATAACCATCTCTGCTGTCATGCAAAAGCAAATGAATGCTGCTGTCTAGCGCTGCTGAATCGCCTCTGTCCGTGGCATCTAGTACACATACGGTGACAGTGACAAAAGGCAAAACAGGCTCCATGGTTGCCACGCGATGGCGTCTGCCAGGGTAATCCAGGGAAAACGGGCTCGAAATGATTGTCTGCTGTTGCTTTTCCGGAGGAAGGAATGAGTGGCTACATTTACCCAGAACCACCCGCGACAATGAAATTTGCCCCATCAGGCACTGGGATCTCAACCCAGAATTCAAAGGGTCGGGGGACACTGCGATGGGGTGGGACAGGAGCAGAGTTTATGCTTTCCGGATTGCCTGCATCAAGAGTGCGCATGAGATAGGTGCTGTGCATGCTCTTGTTCACAGACACAGACTAGACTGTGTTCATTGTTCGCAAAAATATATCTTTGCAAGGAATTCACTCCCTTTTTCCCATCACACAGCTTCGACTGTCTCCAGACCTGCCACAGCATCCCCCTCACAGAGGCTGGCAAAGATTAGGCGGCGAAATAAAAAGACACGGGACGAGATGTTCGCTGAACTTATGGGCTGCTCCCGAGCCGAGGCGGACCAGCAGAGCCAGTGGAGGGAGACCCTCTCTCTGTACCAGCGCTCACACAGCGAACGGGAGGAGAGGTGGCGTGAGGAAGACAAGCAGGCGACTCAAACGCTGCTTGGACTAATGAGGGAGCAAACGGACACGCTCTGGCGCCTTGTGGATGTTCTGCAGGACCGCAGGCAGGAGGACAGAGCCCCCCTGCAGTGTATCTGCAACTGCCCTCCCCCGCCACAAAGTCCCATACCGCCCTCACCCAAAATAACCAGAAGGAGGGGCGCCAGGGGCCGTGAAAACTGTCACTGCACCCCAGCAGAGTGCTCAAGTACCCAAAAGCTCTCATACCCTAAATTTTGAGAAGTCCTTCCCTTCCTGACTCACCCAAGCCCCAATCCCAGTTTCATCCCCTAACTGTCTAGTTAATTATTAAAAATACTATGCTGTTAATTACTGTTTCCGTCATGTTTTTTTACAGAAGACTGTGTTTGAAGGGGTGGAGGTGGGGAAGGGGGTTGGTAATTGCATAGGACGGTCACCTTTACCAGGGTACAGACACGGGGGCAGGATCAGCAGCAGGTCACACACACAGTGCAGTCAGTTGGCACCCTGATCGGGATGGGAGGTGGTTTCCAGGTTCTGTGTGGGTGTGGGGGTACGTGACTTTGTAGCGGGGGAGGGCGGTTACAGATCTTATGCAGCGGTCCTTGTCCTGGACTGCAGAGTCACGCAGCAGAGGAATCTGTATCCGTCCTCCTCCGCCAAGGTCACATAGCCCCCGCACACAGAATCCCAAAAAGGAGGGATGGCAGGCTCCGTTGAAACAACCAGTCTGGCACTGCAGACCGCTCTAGGAGCAGGAGCCTGTCATTCCTCGAGTTTAGAGGCGGTTTTACATCACTGCACACCCTACCCAGCACAGTCTGTGTCCCAGTTTCAACCCTTTAACGCAAAGTCATTAATAAAGAAACCTTTGTTAAGTAACAATGGAACATGTATTTTATTTTTACACGTGTGTTGGAAGTGGGGGAAACGGGGTGAACAGGGTATGTAACTGCAGAGGATAGTCAACAGTAACTGGGTAAAGAAACAGGGGCAGGTTCAGCTTCTCTGTAAAGAAACTGAACTGTCTCAGGTCACGCTGCTCGCAGGTACTTGAAGAGTTCCTTGTCGCTGTCCAAGGCGCCTGTATAGGGCTTCATGAGCCAGGGCATTAGCAGGTAGGCTGGGTCCCCGAGGATCACTATAGGCATCTGCACATCCCCAACAGTTATTTTGTGGTCCGGGAAGATACTACCTTCCTGCAGGCGTCTAAACAGACCACAGTTCCTGAAAACACGCGCGTCATGAACCTTGCCTGGCCACCTGACGTTGATGTTGGTAAAACGTCCTCTATGGTCCACCAGTGCTTGCAGCACCATTGAAAAGTAGCCCGATTTCTCAGCAGCTGACTGTGGAAGAGGAGGACGATAAGGTGCGAGGAGGTGAAAACGGCCATAATTGCAGCGGGCTCCATGCTCCCAGTGCTGTGGCGTCTGCGCTGTCACTGACCAGAAAAGTGCACGAACAGATTGCCCGCAGGCACTTTCAGGGAGGGAGGGCGTGATTGACGGTTCAATGATGACAGTTACCCAAAACCACCCTCGACACAGTTTTTCCCCCAGCAGACATTGGGGGCTCTACCCAGCATTCCAATGGGCAGCGGGGAGTGCGGGAACTGTGGGATAGCTTCCCACAGTGCACCGCTTCCAAAGTCGACGCTTGCCCCGTTAGTGTGGACTCACAAAGTCGAATTAGTGTCCTTAGTGTGGATACACAAATTCGACTTCGTAAGGTCGATTCCACAAATTCGACTTAAGTTGATTCGAACTACTCTTGTAGTGTAGACATACCCTCAGTCTACTGTCAATAGAGTTATTTAATCAGCTCCCTTCTCCCCCACACCGAACCTTCAGTCTCTTACCTCATATTAGTTAAAATAAATCCCTTCAGGGTAGCTGCCTGCCTTCTGTGTTTTTACTGTCCTACTATATGTGTTCTTTTAGTTCTTTAGATCAGTTTCTCTCAAACTTTCCACATAACTATACCCCTTTCAAGAGTCTAATTTGTCTTGTGTACCCCCAAGTTTAACCTCAATTAAAAACTACTTGCTTAGGAAAATCAGACAAAAGTGTCACAGCACATTATTACTGAAAAGTTGCTTACTTTCCATTTTTACCATATAATTATAAAATAAATCAATTGGAATATAAATATTGTACTTACATTTAAGTGTATAGTATATAGAACAGCATAAACAAGTCATTGTCTGTATGAAATTTTAATTTGTACTGACATTGCTAGTATTTTCTATGTAGCCTGTTGTAAAATTAGACAAATACCGAGATGAGTTGATGTACCCCCGGAAGACCTCTGTGTACCCCAGGGGCACATGTACCTCTGGTTGAGAACCCCTGCTTTAGATTACAAGTAGTGCTCTCATTAGTTCAAGTGAGTTCTTCTAGTTTCCCCTTAAAAGCTTCTTGAAAGGACTAAAGCTGTATTCATGGAGATTGTTTCCCCAGGTCAAGAAATGACACATTCTTTAACATGGTACTGTACTTGTCCTTCTAAAGATTCCCCGCAAGGTTCCAAAAGGCTCACATCTTTTACTTTAACCCTGAGTGCTGTTTTCCAGAAGATAAATCCTTTACCAAGTAGGTGCAGCTCCTGTGAGGGAGGTATTATACAAGCAATACCTAATCTCCCACTGACCCATCACCACTAAAGTCTCATAAGCTTTAGTCTCTGAAATAGAAGGACTGCAAGTTTCACATTAGCTTTTGCAGGATGTGTGTGTGAGGAGAAAGGACAGTCATGATTAAAGAACAGGATGTTGGAACCTGGACATCTGGGTTCTAGTTTCTGGCTCTGCCACAAATTTCCTTTGCAACCTTGAGTAAATCATTTGATCTCTCTATGCATAAGTTTTCCCATCTGATAACAGTACTTAGCTATGTAATGGGAGTATGTGAAATGTAACTAACAAACAATTACAAATCAATCTAAAATGATAAGATGGAAGGTGTTATGTATGTGTAAATCTGTTATTAGTACTGGGAAGCATAGTAGAATTTTTTTCAGACATGTTGATGCATGGGTACATAACTCAAATTAGAAGGAAGCTGTTTAACTGTTATTATCTGAAGAATACATGCCATTCAAAGTGGAGTGTGGATTGCTAGAGTTATGAATAAAATAAGATACTGTATGTCAATTTGAATATGTCACATTGCATTAAAATTCCTTATGTGTTCAAGAAGAGCCTGAATCATGTGGACTTGCTAGGATACAAAGAGTTAATGAAATGCTGTGTATAACTATATTATCTATTCTTTCTTTCAAGATTTATTTTCTAATTATATCTTAATACTTGTGAATGCCTGGCATGCATAAACATAATAAACATTGTTAATTCATCAGTGATCTGGCATTTTAATTAAAATATTAGTGCATTATTTTTCACTTCTTGCACATATGTAGCATGTAAGCAAGAGGGATTTAAATTTGGGTGACAGAACAGTAAAATTCCCATGATGAAAATGTCGCAACCCTATACATAGTTATGGCTCTGTATGGCCAATTGTCGGTCCACGGCCCCATCTTGTTCTGCTAAAAGGACAAGGCAGCCTCCATCTTGGACCAGGTTCTTGTTCCACAGGAGAGGGCAGAGACCTAATTCTGCCCAGCAACACTGTGGTGTCGTGTGCAACCCATAGAGTGCGGTGTGCAACATTCTAGTGCTGTGTGCATTTTCCCGCTCTTTTCGGCCTGGTCATCTAGGGGTCAGGCTAGTGCCTTGTGCAGAGATGCCAGTGTGTCGTGTGCAGATCCTGTTGTTGGAAAATCATAGTGCTAATGAAGCCTTTTTGTATTAGGCCTGAGTGAACCAAAGTTATGCTATGCTTGCCTAAACCGTGTTGGAAAGCTTACAGAACTTATTAGACTGAAGGCCGTGTATCTACCTAAGTCAGCTATTTTGCTTATCAGTTTTATTTGGCTCCCCAGTAAATGCAGCTGTGTTCCCATGAATGTTTCCAAAGTATATAGCACAAAGGGTCGACGGGTGTATCTTGTTTCCCCTTCAGAAAGACAAATGTATCCTCAACAGCTGTATGTATCTTGTAGCCCCCACAAAATGATATATGTATCCTGCATATCCAATTATTCCCTAACAGATGCATGTACAGGTTCTACAGGTCAACCAAATGACGTAGACAAATGTAGGCTAAGTTGTTTGTTTCGGGGTATAAAGGTAGGCCCATCTGGCCATGTAAGGTGTGTCTCTTTCTCTGGCACTAGCCGAGAGGAACACCCGCTCAGCTGACCGATCAATAAAGGGTGTGGTACTCGTCTTCCTGTCTCCGTGCCTCCTTGGTGTAATTAGGTAAGCTCCAGGGGGAAACGAGCCCTTTTGGCTAACAAATGGCGACTCCACGCCGGGACTTCTCTCCCTGTTGGGGGCGCTGACCGGCGGCCGAGGACGGCTCAGGAGAGTGGCCACCTTGAGCTATTGGTTTGCTCGAGCTCCGGGTCGCCGCAATCGGCCGGGACGGCTACGCCCCCTCCATAGAGAACTCCAAACGACACGGAGGCAAGACAGTACCAGAAGAGGGGAGTCCACCTGCCAGACGTGGCCACTCCGGGCGTGGTAAGTGCGTTACCTCCTGGGTTTGAGGATTAACGCCCCCGAAGTGCGGGTTGGGACCTTGGGCCCCTAATGGTAAAGGAACCCACAAATAGGAAGGTGTGTGGGTAAAAGCTTTCTGGTTAAGGTACCTAGGTTCAGACACGGCTAATGAATAATTCCATTAACTCCACGAGTCCGTGGGCCGTGCTGAACAATTACTGGGACTTAGAGCAGCCCCAGGGCTGGCTTTTCTTTTTGGTAGGGGTACTTTTGTTTCTTGTTCTATTGGTATGCTGGAAGCCAAAACTGTAACCGGGTCTAGGAGCGTGTGAACCCATCTTCTCTTCCCCCCCCCTTCTTTTCCGTGTGGGTAAGGGACAGTCTAAACATTCCACCTCACCCCCTAAGGGTACCCCAGCATATTATATGTACGTACATTATGGTTCTAAAACCTGCAGGTATTTAGAGAATTGGAATCTTTATACGCGTGAAGATCCATCTAAACAATGCCCATTAAAAGGTACCTTTAATCTAGATAGGATCATATATCTCAGAGGAGCTTTTAATCACCAAAGAAAAGCCTCTGACACAGTGTGAGCAATTTGTCTAGAAACGGGTTAATTTAAAACTCAGCTTCGCCCAGAGATAAAAAGAGAAAGTTGTTTTATGCTCAAGGTCAAGCAAACCAAAGGCAGTACAAGTTACAGAACTGAGATTACATTTGCAAAGCTTAACTGTTTGGTGAGATCCAACAGTCTGACTTTGTGACGGATGCCGGTGTTGGTGTGGCTTGGTGACACTGGAGAAGCCACAGGTAGCTGACCTGGACTAGAATCTCTGAAAGAGACACCGCAGGAGATTCCAGGGTGTAAAAGAACAGCCTTCCCAAGAGCGAAAGCATGTTGGAAATTCTGAACAAGCTATATACAGGATAATCTCCCGTCCACCTATTCCCCTTTTCTGAATGTTATATACAGACGTGGCCAGTCTGGATATGTGTAAGTATGGGGCATTTATATCTTTCTTGAGTGATGTGGGAGCATTCCCAACACTCTCCATTGTTGTTTTATCATTTTAATGAAGCTTTAAAATTTGGTTATATGGTGTATTTTCTCTATCCTCCTGCAACGTCCTGCAGTGTCAGTTTGATCACCTGACATGAGGCATAAATTGGTAACAGAAATTTGTCACAGTTTGGTGAGCAATAGAGAATGGGGGAACCCTGTAGAATTTACACCATCTATTTGTTTTACCCTTGTTGTTTTATGTTTGTTTTATTTGGTTCTGTTGGTGTTATATGTTGAGGATTGCATAATTAAAGATGTGCCCATTCTCAGCTGCAGTAAGTCTGAGAACTGGAGACGGGTTTAGCATTCCTCTCTCCACCCTGGTTGACCAGGAAGGGTGGCAGGTGAAAGGATCTACCCCCAGTCGTAGCAGGACTGGGCAATAGAGTAGTTGGAGAAAAGGAAGCCCTGGCTAAGCAAGTACCAGTCCTTCAGGGACTTGTTAAAATGTAACCATTCGTGCTCAGCATATGCCGTAACAGCAGTGTGTTTGCTACAAGAGGCAATTAAATAGTTAACGCCAGTGGGCCATGCGTTTTGCCCAGGTGGCAAGCCTCACGAGGGAGGACTCGGGTCGTCTTGTGAATAAAATGTTTTGGGAAAAAACCAGAAGGGTGGGGGCAGAAGCCCATGAAAGAAACGGTTCAGTGCAAAAAAAAAAAAAAAAAAAAAAAAAAAAAGGATCGGGCCCAGGCGGGCGGGCAACAGACAGAGAGCTTGGAGAACAGGTTGGAAACTTTTCAGGGTCTCGTGGAAGGAAGAAGTAAGTGAGTATAAGCATGGGGATTTCAAATACTCAGGAGGATATTTGGAATGGCGATTTGAATTGGTAAGTGGCTGTTGAAAGACAAAGCAAGTGATATAAGGAAAGAGCAAGTGATTTGAAGGAGAGTGAAGAGTTAACTCTGTAGTTGCTGGAAGGAGTAGTAGTTGAACTTTGTAAAAATGCTAAAGAGAAAAGTTCTTGGTGTTTTTTTTAAATGTTTGTAAATAAATTCAGGCAAAGAAATTATTAGATTGCAATCATTTGGCTATGAACAATTTTGTTGAATTAGCTAAAGAATGTATACAGTGCTGTGTAAATGAAAATTTATTAGGCTCTAAGGCACTATCAGTGGTGATGTTTTCTTTCAGTGTTTAAAAGCAGGAGTTAAAAGTAAAAAGCAAGCCAGAAAGCATCTGTATTAATGCAAATTATCTAACTGATAAGGTAAAAGCCACTGAAACCTGGGCTGCCTATAAAACATATACAAGAAAATATGGGGTAATTCCCCTGTTTTGCCTAAAATCAACAAGGGTATTTGTATATTTTAAGCAATAATTGACTGCCCAAAAGGGGTAGACCTCTGTTTTTGTCTTTCAGATAATCAAAGAAAACTAATGCCAGCTAAACAGCATACAACATACCATGATTTACTGGCAGAGTAAAAATTATGTTTTGTGTTCTATGTTCTGTCTTGTGGTGTCTGTCTCAAGTGGCCAGAATGTGTTTAATATTTTCATGGGATGGTCTGGTTTGAAATAAAGCAGAAGGCTTGAATTGAAATGCAGATATTTGTTTTGTTCAACTTAAAATACAAAGTGTTTGAATACATCAGAAAAATGTAATATACTAAAGTCTTATGTATTTTCTTAAGTAAAAGAAAAAAAAACTGCATTGGCCAAATTGCATACTAACAGTCTTTGGAAGCAAGGACATAAAAAGTTAACCCACTCCCCATATTGTACATGGGATCCTTCTGGCTACCTCAGATTTCTAGCCAGAGGGCTGGGGATGGTGGGAAGCTATTGAACTAGAGCTTGTATTAAATGAACTCATCAAAGTGGGTGTGCTTATCCTGGCTTGTTGTTCCAAAGCTCTGTAATAAGGTTATTTTAGTAGAAGGATACATGTGGCATACATTAAATAATAAGACTAATGTACTGTATAACAGCAATGTGTATGTGTTCATTGTTAACAAAAGGTGTATAAGTAAAAAGTAAAAGTTTCCTTTGTAGGTTAAAAAAGGAAGCCAAAAAGGGGAAAAGGAAAAAGAACGAGTTAAATGAGAAAAACTAACTAGCAAGCTCAGTCCAAAAAAAAAAAATACACTGACTTCGTTCAAGGACACTTGGCTAACAACCAGAAAAGGGGGGCTGTACAATCTGCAAAGACACTAATGCAATGTGTTAGGTTTCCTTTTTACACAGGTAAAGACGCACTACCCGAAGACCCTAGCAGCCCTGCCACTCCATGGAACCTGGAGACCGGATCAATGTACAGGTCCACCAACAAAAGACTGCTTTGGCTCCACGCTGGAAAGGCCCTTATTGAGTCCTGCTGATTACCAACACCGCTGTGAAGTGCCAAAGACTGACTGCTTGGACCCATGATTCTCACTGCAAAAAGACCCGTCCACATAAGGAGAACTCTCCTATATGATTAGCCTATTCCTTCTTCTAGCTCCACTGTGCCTTCTGGACAGCAGGGAAAAAGGACAAGGTGACGTGCTAGCTAACCTCTCCCTTGTCCGCTGACAGACCTACTGTGCCTTTGAACTTTTCTAGAAGAATCAAAAACCATTACAGGGTGATGTGCTGATAATCTCTCCCCTGTAGAATGCTAAACTACAATTGTTTTGGGAAAGGAGAAGGAACGCTCACTCCACTGACATTGCCAAAGTCCAGGAATTCCTGACTAAAAAGGACATTGAGAACTGACCCTGGTAAAGAAACAAAAATTCTACACTGGCAGGAAGAAACTTGTGGGATCCTGTTTGGAAATGTGGTATTAATTGAATTTTGGGGTTTATTCTACAGGCTGCGCCTTGTGTTTTGGATAAATCCTTTAGTATGTATTGCCCTCCCTAATTGGATTTTAAATGACATTGCCTTTATCCAGTTTTCAGATCACTTTTACATACCCAGATTGCTCACAAGGGGCTGCCATTAGATTAGCACAACAAAGAGCCTGGGTTATTTCCTCTGGAAAAAGAAGAAATTGGGCAGATCCCTGTGGGCTGGGGCTAACAGTGTAACAGCCATTTGGAATATTCTTAAAGGCCAAGAACATAATAAGAAATTGGGCCGACTAGAAAGGGCCACTAGCCTTATTTTTTTAAGCTCAGCTATCTTAAGTACAGGCTGGAGCAGTTGAGTTACATGTCATTTCCACCCTTAGTTCTATGACCCAGAAGTTACTGACAGAAATGGTGTTAAATATCACTAAGACTGGGAAGGCATTGCAGTGGGATCTAGTATGTTTAGAAATTCAGGATTTCCTGAATGACCAGCTGATGGCCATTTGGAGTAATCTTGAGCACCAGACTTGGCCCACTGCCCTTACAGACACATCTGAAGTACCATCTGATCTGTGGTCATGGAAACATATTTGGACACTTTCTGGATGAAAGTGTGTACATTTACAGTGCTCCGTCCAAGCATATGAACCGGTGAGGGTGGGTGGGGCTACCACATCCCGAATCCTGCCGGGTCCATGGGGAGGATGCATATGGGACTAAATTATTCACTGAGACATCTGGGAAATTAAACCATTAGGTATACCTACCTGAGTTATAGTCAGTGCCCCAATCCCTTAGTTGTTCAATGAACAAGGTTCCACTCTTTTGTCCATGCATTCATTCCTGGGTTGGGGGTGACTAAGCTTAAAAGAGCAGTTGTAAATATTTCTGCAGAGCTTCATTGCTTTTTGGCCTCAAAGTGTGAGAAAACTCAGCCAAAAGGTTTGGTGAGTATTCTCAAAGGGGGGAGTTGTTGGAAAATCATAGTGCTAATGAAGCCTTTTTGTATTAGGCCTGAGTGAACCAAAGTTATGCTATGCTTGCCTAAACCGTGTTGGAAAGCTTACAGAACTTATTAGACTGAAGGCCGTGTATCTACCTAAGTCAGCTATTTTGCTTATCAGTTTTATTTGGCTCCCCAGTAAATGCAGCTGTGTTCCCATGAATGTTTCCAAAGTATATAGCACAAAGGGTCGACGGGTGTATCTTGTTTCCCCTTCAGAAAGACAAATGTATCCTCAACAGCTGTATGTATCTTGTAGCCCCCACAAAATGATATATGTATCCTGCATATCCAATTATTCCCTAACAGATGCATGTACAGGTTCTACAGGTCAACCAAATGACGTAGACAAATGTAGGCTAAGTTGTTTGTTTCGGGGTATAAAGGTAGGCCCATCTGGCCATGTAAGGTGTGTCTCTTTCTCTGGCACTAGCCGAGAGGAACACCCGCTCAGCTGACCGATCAATAAAGGGTGTGGTACTCGTCTTCCTGTCTCCGTGCCTCCTTGGTGTAATTAGGTAAGCTCCAGGGGGAAACGAGCCCTTTTGGCTAACACTGTTGGCATGGGGGGCAACAGCTCAGAGCCTGAAGGGTGTAGGAGCCAGAGACCAATCAGATGCTGAAACGAGTGAGTGAGACCCTTCGAATAAAACTAGGTTTCCCCCCAAAATTTTTGTGGAGTGTCCGCGTGTCAGCTGAAGGGCCTGATCAACCTTTCAGCCAGGGTCTCCTCCCATTATAGCTAGCTCGTGTCGTGTCATTTTGGATTCGTTATCACTTTGGATTTATCGTTTTGGATCTATTTCTATCAGCTCGTCATGCTTCTGGTGTCTGCTCTGCTGGTCAGCTGCGCCTGGAGTGCGGTATTTGCTTTCTAATTTCTGACAGCTTGCTTACCTAGCTTCCCCTCTTTTTCCCCCTCCCTAACTCGGTACCAAGTGTGTATACAGTATATGAGAGTTGAATTATTGAGCTCATAATTGCACAGTTGTTTAGTTTGTATAGTTGTTCTGAGTTTTTAGTAGATAGTTAACTATAGACTGTTTTAAGTTGTGTGAGTTACTGCTCTGTCTTTGTCTGGAGTACTTGGTGCTAGGTGCTGTCTCCACCTGAGGATTAGCTGACCAAGGGGTTTCTGTCCCCGCGGTCTGTGTGAGAGGAATCTGCACAATCGCAGCCGCACCACACTCTGGGTAAATCCCTTAGTGTGAAAGCAAGGGCGGTTGAGGCAGTGGCCTGTGGGCCTCCTTTTCTGTGTTGCACCAGGCACCGCTCTGACGAACCCGATTTCCATCTTGTGTAATTGGTGTGTCTGCCTACTCAGTGTGAAGCAGTGAGCAGTATAGATTTGTATTGTTAATGATTTTTGGGTGTGTTTGTATTGTTTAATAACATCCCAGCTAAGAATTGCCCCCTCCTCGGCCAACGTTGTAACTATCCCCCCAATAAACGCAGCCACTTGGCTTTAAACTTTATTCTGGTCCAGCCTGTTTTTCCTCTCCCAATACCAAAGCTGATCGAACTGCAATCGGTTTCGGACAGAAAGGAGAAACAAAAAAGAATGCTAAGCTACTGGAAACTTTAGATTATGTTTCGCAAGTGAGCAGATATGAAACCAAAATTATACTCCTTATTGTGGAACTTTTCAGTTAGAAGAATTAATTTTGCATTCAACAAGAACATAAGAATGGCCATACTGGGTCAGACTAAAGGTCCATCAAGCCCAGTATCCTGTCCTTTGACAGTGGCCAAAGGGAATGAACAGACAGTTTATCAAGTGATCCATGCCCTGTCATCCAATTCCAGCTTTTGGCAAACAGAGGCTAGGGACACGATTCCTAATAGCACTTCCGCGGTGTCTCAGAAAGAGCAATAGGCAACACTAAGTATGTTTCCCTTCCTCCTTGCAAGTACTAGTATAAAAGAGCTATCTGTAAGGACAGCCTAAACGAATGCATTCTCCCAATGGTGGGATTCTCCTGAAAGGAACTGTTAAAATACCAGGGAAGAGGATGCAGGCCCAGACAATATTCCTGTATTTATGTAACAATTTGGGGTGTGACAAATCTCCAGTTTGTGGTGGCTACTTGCATGCTGATATTCATACTTGTTCAGAATACAAAAAATAATCAAAAACAGGAAGGTACCTGTCATAAACAGATAGTTAAGGGTTAAGGTCTGTTTTACCTGTAAAGGGTTAACATGTAGTACCTGGTGACCACCTGACCAGAGGACCAATCAGAGATAAGATTTTTTCAAATCTCTGTGGAGGGAAGCCTTTGTCTGTGTGAGAACTGTTTTTGGATTTAACAGAGGACAGTCATGTCCCCAA